>NC_065581.1:90331480-90962313 GCF_024542745.1 Macaca thibetana thibetana | reverse complement strand
GACTATCATTATGAGATCATTTTCTTTAACACTGAAGTTTATTGTATGCTGGACCCAGTTTATCTACCTGCTCAGATTTGCTTGGTTCATTTCCTTTCCGTCCTTTGCCTTTTGTTAAATTGAAAGACCCTGCCATTTATCTGCTGCTTTCACCTAATCACCTGAGAATTATGTCTATGTGAACCTTTCTGGGGAGAGAAACCAGGAGCATACAGTCATCTGATCAACATTCTTCTATGGGATACTCCAGAATCCAGTGCAGAGGTCTTATTTGACATGACTCATGCAGTCTATGTCTACCTCCTCCACTCTGAGCTCACTTACTGTGCTTTCTTTCATATTTGGCTTCTGGATTCCGGAAACTTTCCTTACTTTATGATTATACACACACACACACACACACACAAATACGCACTTCACTACTATATACTTAGATAATACATTTTCTTCAAGGACAGTTTTTCATAACAGCAAATGTGGACAATATGGCTCTAAAGACATTATCTAACTTACACTTTTCAATTTGCAAATTTTGACAATGAAAATATATTACTTCAATAATCAGTAATACCAAATATAATTTCCAAAAAGAAATAAAATTATAGCATTATCAAATTATATCCAAAATAACATCTTATTCCTAATATACTTTGAATTTTGAATACTTATATTTGGCTCAAGAAAATATTGGTCTTTCTTACAGTATAAAATAAATGGTTTTTGTAGTGAAACTTGATTTGTGAATACTTTGCACTTGCTACATTTGAATTTAAAAATAGCTAATATAGAAATAAAATGTTTTCAAAATATAATGAATAACTAAATATATTTTTCAAATATTAAATAATGTCCTCTAATTTAATTGTTTCTTTATATATAAATAAATTGTAATTTATCTCTATCTCATGTTTTAAGAAACTAATTTGAGAATATTCAACCATAATTATTCAAATCAATAATAAATATAATTTAGCATAGGCAAATGAGGTTAGAGATTATGAAGAGAAATTAATAACATATGCAGATGATACTTCATAATATAGCTTATCTGGGGAATATTTTAGATTAGAAGTTTTCATTGCTCTAGGGGTCCGTAACAGCATTAAAATACATTTCTTGATTATAAAGTAATTACATTTTTTCAGCACCATGGAAACACTTTACTGAAAATGTAGAAATGAGAGGGAATTGAAATGCTTATAACATGTACCCAAGTACTTCTGAATTACCAAAAGGCAATCACTGACTCCAAATAATCAACTGAAAAAAACCCAGAAAATGTATGAATAATATTATAAGTAAATATAATTATTGGGATGATGGCTTTTAAAAAAAATAATTGTGTGAGAATACATATTTTATAATAATAAAAAGGTAATATGTACTAATATATTTCAAAGCCATGTTTCGCTAATAGATTGGAGATCTCAAGAGTAGAAATCAGGCATCTACATGCACCAAAGCAACTTGATGATTCCATGTGAAACAAAGTTGAAATTGACTGGTTGAGAATAGTATTTTGTACACGGCTCTGTACCTTGAGTTTAGGATTTAGAGTTTACATTTCTATTAGTGGGTGACCACTGAAAGGTTTTAAACAGAGAATGAATGTCTGCTTCAAAATGACCTCTGTGTCTGTAGTATGGAAGCAAGGAACACAGAATGGATAGTGATGAGTGAAGGAAAGAATGCCAATTAAAAAGCTACTGCAGTAAGTGTTGGAGATTTCATGTATAGCATGGTGACTATAGCTAATAATACTGTATCACAGAATTATAATTTGCTAAGGGAGCTGATCTTGAATGTTCTCAAAACAGAAAACGGTAATTATGTGAAGTGGAGGATGTGTTAATTAGCTTGATTGTGGTAATCATTTTGCAGTGTATATTTATGTATATGAAATCATCACATTGTATAGCTTGAGTATTTACAATTTTTATTTGTCAATCATACTTTAATCAAGGTGGTGATGGGAAGATTTACTGCAAACTCTTTCATACAGAATTCCAAGTAATTTATATAGATAATCTTCCCTCAAAGAGGTGGGGCATAACTCCCCACCCTTCACAGGTGGGATGTGTATAGTGACTTCTGAGTAGAGTGTGGAAAAGAGGGGAAAAGATGAGTACATTAACAATGGAGAAACCCAATGAACACCACGTGGCCAAGATTGAAAACAATAATGATATCTTATTTTGCTAGCATACATTTTTGAAAGGGTATGATGAGAATAGCATTTTCCTTCTACACTCTTCTCCCCTGAAATCCATGATTTCTGTTGAATCATTAGGAAAAGTCAGATAAATCCCAGTGTAAGTGATCTGACCAGTACTCCTCAAAACTCTCAAAGTTGTCAAAAACAAGGGAAGTTCGAGTAACTCTCATAGTCAAAGTGATTAAAAGGAATGATAGAGTTGTAGAAGACTTGATAAAGGAGTAGAGTGAGGAATGCTGGGGCAGTGAAGAAAAATCTGGGGTGCTAGATGAAAGCCGTAACTTTTAATTAATACCAGTCTCAATGATTCCCTTGTCTTCTCTCACAATGCTCAGCTGCACAGTGAGTCAGGAACTGTCATGAAAGAGGCAGTATATTCAGTTTAAAGATGATTTGGGCCATGAATTTGACAATAAAAAACTCACCAAGCTATTCTCGTGAGAAATGCGTAAACTGAAAACAGAAATGCTGAGTAAATATCAAGGTGAAAACTGGGCATATAAAGAAGTCAATTAAGGTATCAAGCCAAATGGTAAGCCAGAATTAAAAACATCTAATGAATCTGCCATGGAAAGACAGATTGGGAAAAGAGAAGAATCACCAAAATTATTAAAATATTCAAAATAGCTTAGAAACTACTAAAACTGAAGAAAAAAAAAAAAAAAAAAAAAGGCCTTGATTGAAGTGACATTGTGTTGTAACAAAAAGGTAGTTTGGTAAATAATAGCAATAAATTAATTGTGGATTTCTCTTTTACTGAAAATACTTCCTATTCAGCAATATAATCAGAATGTAGTATGCCTCTGGGTGAATAGTTTATCTGATTTAGAAGTTGGAATCTACCCATGCCTAGCTCTAAAACCTAATTTATTAAAACTCTGACTTCAAGGATAATTCATACTTGGCTTGCTCTCAGCTCCTCAAATCTCTCCTGAGGCCTGTCCTCTGAAGTATCTTCTGGGTACAGAAAAGTATCCTTCTGTTACTCCTTCTCTTATTTTTCTCCTAAAATTTTATCAACAGAGAGAATTGTGGTTGAGTCTAAGTGCGTTTAATGATACTTGTGAATAAATTGACCAATTACACAACTTCCCTTCCATCTTTGTTCTGTTCTCCTCAACCGCTTGTTATGTGGCCACTAAGGTCTCTGGTATCTCAAATAGGTAGAACACTTCTTTTTTCCATAGGAACTTGTAGTTCTGTGTTTCATTCAAATTAAGGCAATTCTCAACATTGCCAGATGATCTTTCAAGTCTAGTCAGTGATTCTCAATCCTAGTTGCACATTAATAAAGATTTGGAGGACTTAAAAACACTGATGAGGTTACCCGGGCAATATCCCCATAAATTTTGATTTAATTATGTTGGGATAGGGTTAAGACATTATTATTATTATTATTATTTTACTTAATGAGCAGACAAGACTTTATAATATACAGTTAGAATTGAAAACCACTGAGTTATAGGTACTAGTAGAATACAGGCAGTGAGTCTTGGCTTTCTGCACTGTCATTTACTCCTACAACTTTCTCTTGTAAGAGCAGATGCACTAAATCTGGTGCCCACTGATGTGAAAAGGAGTAGTATGATGAACAGGACAAGACTGTAAAGCCTAGCAAGTATCTTGAATGCATCAGTACATTTTCCACATCTCTCTCTAAATAGAGGAAAGACCTCATTGCCATAAGAATTTATATTTATGTGCCAATTTCAGGATGGTGTTTCTTAAATTGTCCTCATCTACTGAACACATATATTGTAATATACACCTAGCTTCCCATTATAAACCTTCAGTGTAAAAGAATTCATCCTCTCAATTTCAATCTCAAGAGTAACATAATTTACTTCTGACTTTTAAGTTGTATACCAAGAACCATGAGGCTCCCATTAGGTCATTCTCCAAATGCTCGTGTAACAACTCTAACATCTTAGTCATTATGGTATATTGTACTGTTGGCTTTCCTCAATGATGATTTAATCAGAGGAGCAGTTGGATATTGCACCTGATATTCAAAATGTCTGATGATGGATCTCCAAGTATAGCCTGAATATTACTGGGTTTCTTTGTGTCAGCTACGCTATCATTCAGTCCCTGCCTGTATGTTATCTCCTGCCATGCTGCCAGCAAGGGGGAAATACAAGTAAGACCAAGTTTAAAATGTGTGAAGAGTAATGTGAAGAAAATTACAGTTTCTTGAGCAGATAGGAAGAACCAAGCTCAAGTTGTGTGTGGAAGGAAGAGCATTACATGATATATCCTAGAGCAAAACTTTCTAAAATATTTTTAAATATCTCTAACAGTGGCGATATATCTACTAATGCTCATAGAAAAACTCTCAAATGATCACTTCCAGGGCCTCTTTGTTTAGAAGGTGTTCTTCATGGTATTCCCTCATGGTATTCATATGTCATCAAGCCTCCAACTTCCTACCTCCTGTTTAGAGCTATTTGAAAAGTGTGTTGTCCACAGGCAAAGGCAGAGTTAGATGATGGAGAGAGAGGGGATAAAAAGATAATGGGGTTTCAGGTCTCTCTGGATGACCAATGAGAAACTCTTATGGGTTGTGTTACTCCTGTTTCTCCTTCTCTAATCTACACTAATTACTGCAGTGATCAGCTCTGGGGAAAATATTTAAAGATTTTCCTTAAGATCCACCTTTCTCAACAGGAGAGGAATGAAGAATTGTAAGTGTTTAAAACATAATATTTCTTCCTGTCATGATTAGTCATGCCATTCAAAACTTTGGAAGGTTCTTAAACTGGCAAATGGGATGATGAAAATAATGTTTGAGAAGATAACATCTTCACAGCAAACACTTATGTCATTGACTGATTGCAACTGGAGGCAGGACAAGTAGTTAGAAAACTATAACTGCAGCTTAAGTACAAGACGATTAAGTAAAATTATTAGTTTAGAATTTGAATACATATGAGAGAGAATTTGACTTTGAGAGACAGTACACAGAGGAAGAAAAATCTTATAGAAACAAATAAATAAAAGAACTTCCAGAATTAAAATGATATCTATATGGAGGAAAAAGAGAAAAGAATCAAAATAACTTCAGTGTGTCTAGACTTACAAGTGATACCATGGTGGTGGATTTAATTATCACAAGGCAGTCCTAACCACTGTTTCTCTGAGTAGCTTTGACAGTTCTGTCTCACAGTTGGCACTCGGCTTCCATGACTACAACACCCATAAGCCTTCTCTCTACATCTAAATATTCCATCTGGTACACTAAAACTGGATGACATACAAACATATATACTTCAACTGAATGAACGATATCTCGCTAAGAGAAAGCTATCGGATTATTTTCTCTCTTTTCTTACATTTAAGCTCAATTGAGAAGCAATTTTCCCGCTTCTGAGACATGGTCTTTTATCTTCTCTTCTTCTTAGATATATTGTTGTATTTTTCTCCTTCATACTAAGATGATGGTACAGAATACTGATGAGATAATGCTTACTTTAAAACTGCTCATTTCTTTGAGCACGAAAAACCTGATCTGCATTTTAACAGATGTTCCACTGGTCTGACTTCAGCCTTATGGGGGTTAGAGGTAGTCCCACAGCAAAAGGAAGAAAACAAAGATTTCACACTCTAGGTTCTTCTGGATTGGCAAAGGAGGAGTTGGAAAACAAATTACTGTACATGAAAAGCAACCGCTGGAGGCTATAGGATTTGTATATATTCCCAAATTATTTTATCTATGTAACAATAGGTCCAATTCCCAGGACAATTGCTGTTCAACAAATACTTTTTTGAGGAGCGGAGAAGAAAGGAAAATACCTTATATATGGGAGCAGGGTTGGTCTTTATTTTGTTTTTTAGAAATGTGCAGATAACTAGTGGGACAACACCTGTATTAAAATAATAGTGGCAGGCCCCAGTATGAGAAATTCTGCAGCTCTTTTGAAATTGACATTTCAAGCACTGTTGAAATTTTTTCTTTAATGGGCCTCTATTATTTTCAGAATTTGAACCAAATTGATGCAGAAGGGTAGTTTTATAACAGTCTCACGTTAGAAACTTCCAAAATATATATAGATTATTTCACTGGTGTGATATGATTTGCAAACATCTATCACTTTTGTTGAATTTAAAATATGTTTACAATTGAGAAGAGAATGAATAATTTCCAAAGAAATTAGCATTTGCCTAACTGTTATGATTCAAACATTTTGATAGCAATGACCATTTTACTGTTTGAAATCTTTCTGGTATCTCCAAGAACTGACAGAAGCATAAATAGTGTGTTTGTGTTGGTTCTGCTGTGAGAAACCCACTAGAGGAAATAGAGTGAGACAGCCTGTCCTCATTAAGGAAGCAGTGATTAGACAACAAAGTGAGATCCAGTTATAGGCAAAAGCTGAGTAGACAAAAACAGATGTGATGGTAATTAACATCAGCCACTAACATGTCTGCACATTTACTGGTTTAGGAGCTCTCCTATTAAGATGTAAGATCCAGTAATAAGGGATAATGGATCACCAATTGTTTTAAAGTCCTTACAGAACCTAACATATTATATTCAGTTTGAAACACTCACATAAGTAATTAATTGAATAAAATTTAGCAACACACTCTTGATTAGACATAATTGTATCCACCCATCATCCTCAGCATACTGCATGTGTCCAAACATGCATGCACACACACACACATGCACACACACAGACGCACATACACACACACACACACACACACACATTTGGGTGAAGTTAGCCTTGGATGTAGGAAGGAAGATATGATAGAGGACATAAGCATTAGTTATCTGGGAATGTAGCCAAGGGATACAAGACCCAGAGCACCTCAAAGATACTAATTGCAGTTTGGCATGCTTCACATGCTTCACAACTATTCCCTGAGTCATTTATACTTTTGATACCTTTAGACAGAATATTGTAATAATGTAATTTGTTTGTATACTTCCAAGTGATAGCAATGAGAAGTATGGTGCATATATATATATACACACACACACACATATATAATATATATATTATATATGTAAAATTTCAGTTCATTTATTTATTCAACAAGTACTCTATGCATACTATTTATGAGGCATTGAAGAAAAAAAATGAATAAGATGTTGTCCCTTACACCAAAATACTTTAAGTAGAAGTAAATAGGAATTTGCAATAAGCACTTAATCCAGTCTTGAAGGATTACTTTTCTTTAAATGTGGCTACATATAGCCTTATAATTTTTTATAATGTGCCTCTAATCACTTTTAATTAAGCATTGAGCTTGCAGGTGTCAATTTAAATGATGAATGTTGCCATAGTAGAGCATATCTATCAAGGGGAAAATTACCCTAAAAACATTTCTCCATGTTGCTATTGATATTCTATGATAACTCTGAAGTCTCATGTATCCCTGAAAATATTTCATCACAGTATAGAACAATAGACTCTCATACCTAGAAGGAAATCAGAAAATAATTAATTCAATTTACTCATTTCACAGAAGAAAAAACTTGGATTCAGAAGGTTATATTTGCTGGTCAAGAGCAAGAAGTGGTTAGTGGCATGGTTAAAAGTAGTGACCCATTCTTCACACACAAAGTTAAATATGATTTAAATCTCACAGTCATTTCTAAAAGAATGAATGACACAGAATTCAATTAAAGGCATAATATGATAGCTTATTAATACAAACGGATTCCACTTTTATTGAATGTCAAAACATCAGTGCTTTTCTTTTCTGAGTTTTCAGCCTAAATCAAACCAGAAACAATTAAATTGACTTAAAATATTTCATGAAAGATTAATTATAAACATGTTTATTTGACATTTTCTCTTACAAATTTCATATTTCTATTTCTGTCAATACAAGCTTGCAATAAAACAAAGACATGAAGGTCACTAATAGAAACTCAGTGACCCTAGGAAAAATTAAATCATAACGTAGATAGTACATTCGATGAAGACATTACATGAAAATTAATATGACCACATTTTATTTGCTTAGCACTATAGTATTTATTAGGTGCTGGAGATGACATTAAGCATATTAAAAATATTATCACATTAGACCTACAACAAAAATTGAATTCCAATATATATTTAAAAACAAGGAGGTCTGTACATATAATTGATCTGTACCTTAAACAACAATATTACTCTCATTGAAAATATAAGTTAGAAATAAAACAATAAATGAAGGGAGGGTAAAGCTATTGCATTCTAAAGCAGGGTTGAGCCCTCCTTTTCCCACCCACAAAATGAACATTTTGGTCTTGATGAGCCCTATTGAATGCATATGCAGGGTATGGAACAGCAGGAGAGCTCCTGTCTGGTGGGTGGGTATGACTCTACAGTAGTAGGATACACAAACACACACACACACACACACACACAATGCATTATTTATTCGGCTTTCCTATTTGTGCCCTTTATGCATTAAGATGATCAAATTCACTCCCCTAAGTTCTCATTTTGTACTTACTGTGCAAACAGCTACAAACAGGACGATCTGTTCAGGAAATGCAAATATTTATAATTTGGATATATAATCTTATACAAATAAACTAGCACTTTATGCATTATTATTTCATTTTTCATTATTCAATTCCTTAGAAAAATATTTTTTGACTTTTGACTCTCTAGGAACTCTCAGATGTCAGTGACATGGAAATGAAGATATGTGGCCCCCTATGAACAAAGCAGGCTTACCTAACGGGAGAGGCAGGCAAGGCTAACAACAATTAAACTAATAAGAAAAGAAGTTGATTGTTGTAAGACAATTATATATGGAATGAAGTTTGGCACACAGGAAGTAGTCCAAAGTCAGGGAATCATTTGCAGTAGAGCTACTATTTGAGCTGAGTCTGGAGGAATTTAACACAGTTTGTCAGGAGAACACTTAGGAAAGAAATTTCAGTTAAAGAAAAGAGTTTGTGTGAAGGAGTGAATGCCTGAGTTAGCAGAAACTACAAATATTTGAGTTTTCTCAGAGGATCTCTTATGATTTGATAAGCATGTTAGGTCCTGTGTAACTTATTACATTTGGCGACAGCAACCAAATTATGTTTCTGGACCTTAAAGCAATAATTTAGCCCCTAAACCATCAGGGCCACCAGCAGAACTACATCCCGTGAGGCTTGGCTTGGACATCAGCTGGTGCCTAAAGATAAATCTAGTCTTGGTTTCTTCCAACTGCTGCAAACACCGCTTTTAAGTTAGTGATAGATAAATAGAGGCACTCTCTTAAAAGCAGAATTATACCCTTCTATCAAAATTGTCTACTAAAAATATATTGACCAAAGCAAACAAGACTGACTTTTATATCTCTTATATATTTTTGGCAAGAAAGACAATAATGATGCGTTAGGCTTTTATTCAAACTATTTAACCTGTCTTTCTCTCTCTCTCTCACTCTCCCTCCCTCTCTCTCTCTCTCTCTCTCTCTCACACACCCACACACACACACACACTTCCCAGGTTACACTGATACCTTCCAGTGTTTATCAGATGTGGCTTTGTTCATTTATTCATGAAAACAGAAATGACCATAGGCAACAGTATGTAGTGGTCATGAAGGAGAGCGCAAAGAAGAAATTTTGGCCCAGCTTTCATGACACTTGGCTACGATTAGTACATACGTGGCTTCATTTTATAGTCCAGTGAATCCCAGATACGGCCAGAGAGTAGACTACACGAATCATGAATGTCAGCCTGTCCTTTTTTTGGGGGGGCGGGCATTACACCATGAAATATTGGCATAATAATTTTATAATATAAATTTAAAGCTAATTTTACTAGTAGAAAATAAATACCACTTTAACATTTGGATGCAAATTAAATAATTATCTGAGTAGAAATAACAGGGTTGTCAAACTTACCACGATCAGCTATTTCCAAGTAATTCTGTTGATACCATTTGCTACGTATTTATTCATTTTGTCACCTGCCCTTACTTTTAAGCAGCTGCCAAAGATTTAAGAAAAGCTAAGCTAAGAAAATACTAAAATTGAGAAAACTTTATTTCTTTTCTTGGAAACTATTGGGAAGACCCTTGTATGAATTAATTTACTTTGCTCAACCTAGCAGAACACTAGTGTTATTAGTGTCCCAATATTAGAACTTGCCTATTTTATATCTATAGTATTATATTAAAATTTCTTTTCAATATCATTAATTAAAACTTTTATTGATACTAATCACAGTTCCTCATATATTTTTGTTTAAACAAACTTCTCAGTAAATATTTAGCAATATGTTATGCTTTTATTTCTGGAGTGGATCACAGAAATTATGCTTATGTTTCTTAAATAAATGGAACCACAGTAAGCCTTATTCAAACATCATGCTATAAGCAATGCCACTTCCATAATTAGGTTCTTTCAGGACAATAACAGCAAAAAGGTTTTAATCATCAATCAAACGCCATCCAACCTTGCTGATATGTATGTAAGCAACCACATTTAACATGGTTATGGAAAGTATATATGGCTCCACACACATACACATTGAATAGAAGATATGTTGTGATATCTTCTTCTCAAATTCTTCTTATACCTTTCAGAGGAACCAATTTGAAATATAACATTATTTGCAAATAAAAATATCTAATATATTCTTCTGAATTTACTCTATTATTTCATTCTCTCCCAAATTATTACGGAGTCTCAGTAAGGTACAAGAAACGTAGAGTGACTTCTTTCATGAAACTTACAAACTGGGAGGAAAAATTGATCTCAGACAATTAAGAATTTATTATTATACTTATGAAAACAAATGTATAAAGGAATTGCAACAAAGCAAAATAATACTGAGGGTTTCAGTCAAAGGAATCATAATGAAGCTTAATAAACAAATCAAAAATAGTTTCTGGACTTTGCCTTTATGCCTATTTCTTTATAGATTAATTATCAGGTTTATTTACAGCAAACTTGCATTTCCTGGCAAATCTATCAGATAAAATTTAATTCACAAATAAAGAGTTTAGGCCGGGCGCGGTGGCTCACACCTGTAATCCCAGCACTTTGGGAGGCCGAGGTGGGCGGATCACAAGGTCAGAAGATCGAGACCATCATGGCTAACACAGTGAAACCCCGTCTCTACTAAAAATACAAAAAATTAGCCAGGCGTGGTCGCGGGCGCCTGTAGTCCCAGCTACTCGGGAGGCTGAGGCAGGGGAACGGCATGAACCCCGGGGGCGGAGCTTGCAGTGAGCAGAGATCACACCACTGCACTCCAGCCTGGGCGACAGAGCGAGACTCCATCTCAGAAAAAATAAAAATAAAAATAAAAATAAAGAGTTTAAAGCATACTTTTTTTCAGATTTAATGTGTATAAATGTTATGTGTATATATACAATATATATATTCACAATGGCAAGACAAAATTATACATCTTGCTTTTCTCCCATATTTTTCTTAGATTTCCTGTCAAAACCTTTCACAAGTTTTGGTTGCATAAAAGCTTGTCATGAAAAAAAAAATATATTTCATTTATTGTCAAGGTAGGGTTAAACAACATCGTATTCATTAAAGAAAATTAAGAAGCACATCATTCATTCATATTTCTGACTAAAAGACATGGGATCAACTAGATGATTTTTTAACATTTATGCTGCTTTTACCCAGTAACTCTTTTTTTCAAGGAGGCTATGTGATTAAAAAATGCTTTAAGTCAGTTTGTTATTTTAAATTGATTTTTTCATTAAAAACTTTTTTGGAATTTGACCAGATTCACCCTGAAAAGTCTATTGAAGACCTAATATGTGTGAATAATACTAATAATAATTTAAAAATGTGAGTGGTAAAATCATTGTTTTTGTGTGTGTGTGTGTCATTGTGCCAAGCATTTGTGTACATAACTGTTTTCCCTTTGCTATCCTGTTAGAGCCATACTATTATCATTACTATTTTGGTGATAACAGCATTGTACTTTAGATCATCCAAACGGTTGAGTAAGTCATGCAGGTCATAGAAATCAGAATCAGGAGCTCATGTCTATCATATGATCTAGAATCCACATCTTTTAACATTTTGTTATATTATGCTACACAGTTATATTTTAAAATATTGGAGAAATGTATATGTACATATACATATTTTATTTCAATAATGGAGAAGCTACTAATTAAGGCACAGATGTGCTGCTGCTAAATGACTAGAGACGTTATTTATATCATGTTATATAAGATGTGTGTAATCAATAGCATTAAAAAAGCAAGGGCACATTGGGGGTTAAATTGAGAGAATGAGATAGAAACAGTGAGTTTTTATAAGACTAATAGAAACAGTGAGAAAAATGTTTTAAAGAAAAGTTAATTTTCAAGGTTTAAAGTAAAAAAAAAAAAATCTCAATAAGTAGATCAGAGGTACCAAGAGAGATTACTTGTGGGGAATAGAAGATTTTAAAAAAATTAAATTTAATTTTTTTTAAAAAAGCATATGAAGTGTGTTTTTGGTAGTCAGGGTTTGAAAAAGGAGAGTCAGAGGAATGTTGAGTGAATGAAATTAGAATGGTGAATCTCAGGAACAATGTGGGAAAATTAAACAAAGAAACAAAAGCTTCCAGGAATTAGTGTAGAGACATAAACATATTTTAGAAATGGGGAACATGAAGGAAAGAATAGAGAACAAAACAAGTTAGCAAAACACCCTTCATTTTGCAGTAGTGTGTGCTCATCTCTCCAGTTGTCCCTACAAGTACTTCAGGAAGTGACTATAATTCATGTTTCTTGAGCTGGAAGTTGAGCCAGCTTCCATTTCTATACTGTTGTATTTCATTAAAAGTACTTTGGTTATTTAGTAGGATGTACTTGAAGGTATATTACCTGATCTTTAATAGTTTACGAACATGAGACAGACACATGACCCTCTAGACCTAGGAGTTACACACTGTATTATCCATAATCTGAGAAGATTTTTCTTTGCTTTGCTTCTCTACCTGAAGGGGAAAAAAAAAATTCAAAATAGCCTAAGGTTGCCTAGGACTGGAAGTAGAAAGATGGGAGTTTGGGGAGTGATTCCTGTTTGATAAAATGTTTCTGTTTGGTGTGATGAAAATCTAAGACTATGGTGATGATCACACAACTTGATAGATAAACTAAAAACCATTGAATTATAAACTTTGAGTAAATGTTATAGTATGCAAATTATGTCTCAATAAAGCTGTAAAAATAAGAAAAGAAAAAGAAGCAACTCTAAATGTTTCAGGTCAAATGGTAATGAATTGAAAACTTAAAACATTCACTTGTTGATGAGTGAATTTGCTTTTTAAAGAAGCTGCCTAAGCTCATGACTCTAGGGAGAGCATAATTAATGTTAATGGAGAAACCTCCTAGAAAATACAGCTCTAATTTCTCAAAAAGCTCTTCAGTGTTTCTTCTCCACTATCAACTGGTCTTGAAATAATTGTCTCAAAATATAACTATAGTCTACTTTCATGTAATTTTCTCTTAGCATAACATAAAAATGAAAAGCAAAGGATTTACAGGGAAATTTTCCAATTTGATTACAGTTAACCTAATATTATGGATTTGGATTTTCTGATTGACTTTTCACCTCAATTAATTGTTTTCATAAATTCTTCATAAAGAAGTTTTAAAATATTTCTCCTTGTTCAATACATATTAGACTGGCAGCCTTGTATATAAAGTAAGAAGCCTATTATCTTCCATCGTGGTGTTTATGAAATAGAAAAAGGTTTAAAAAAGGTAAATATTTGAGTAATTAAATGATTCAATATAGCATTTGTTATCTAAATATAGTCTTTAAACATATGTAATTTTATCTCCCAGTTTCACCTATTGATTTTAAATATGAATTTTTGGCACAGACACATATATGTATGTAGAAACACACACATACAACTGGTAATATGCATTTTCATTGCAAACTGTTTTATAAGTTCAAATCCTTGTATAGAGTAAAACTTGATAATTAATTAATCAGGTTGGGGTATGTCAAAACTGTTACCAGATCCTCAGACCCCTTTAACTAATAAGAATCGGTTTGATTTGCAAGAGGGCACATAATATATCAGATAGAAAAACAGATAAACATACATTTCTGAAAGTTAGTATTGAATTTGTCTGTGCTTAGGTAGTATTGAACAATACTTAGACTTTGAAGACAGCCAGCCTGGGCTTGAATCCAAGTTCTTTCTCATGTTAGCTGCATAACCTCAAATAAACTAGTTAATTCCCCTTAGCCTCAGTTTCCTTATATGTAAAGTGGGGATAATGATTTTTCCTGAAAGTTGTGTTGTGATGATTAGATTAAATATTCTATAAAACATTTAAATCACATTATTGTGCATAATATCTTCTAAATATTTTTAGAAGTTGATTTGAAATTTAAATTTATCTAAATATATTGGTGGTATGGACAAAAATTTCTATTGATTAGCACAAACTATTTCAAGAAATTTAGAATTAAATCCTGTCTTTTAGATATTCAATGAAATACAGTTTTCCTCTCAGAATTACAGTATTAAAATGGAGTCTTACATACAATACACTGAATAAGTAAGCATTTGCATTACTCCCCAAAGTATTTATATTACTTAAATAATTATGTTTGCTTGATAAATTTTATAGCTAGTGGATTAACAATGCCAAAAATGTACCTCTGAGAAGTGCAGTCTAATTATTTATTCCATTGAATCTGGACTGGACCTGTATCTTCTGCAACAAAATATGACAGAAGTTATATTGTGCCAGTTCTGAGCCCATATGCTAAGATTGTCAGCTTCCACTTCCCTCTTTTGCAACTTGGGTGCTATTCTGTCACGAAGCCCAAATAACCACATAGAGAGTCCTCTGGCATAGACAATTCATGTTTCCAATTGACCATTCCACTTAAACTGCCAGCTGAAGAGAGAACCAACTTTTTATCCATGTGAGTAAGCCATCTTCAAATTGTCCCTCCAGGTCCTGTTGAGCCTTCCCAAAAGATACATGTGGAACAAGCATGACTTGTTACCTCCAAGCCTTGACTAAATTGCAAAATCATGAGCAAATAAATTATTATTGTTGTTTTAAGCCACTACATTTTGAGGTAGTTTATCATGCAACCATCGATAGCTAAAACTCCAACTAAAAAATAATCAATATCTTCAGAGTTTAACATATACAGTGGGAAATTTTTTCTCCCTACTCCATTAAGAACCTGTGAACACTGCTAATAAAGCATTTACCAAGTTTTATCATAATCACTTATCTATAACTATATTTTCACTAATTAACCTGAGTCCTTCTAAAGACATTAGTTTTGTTCCCTTGTACCTTAAATAGTGTCTGGTGCCTGGCAAAAATGTAATGAATGCTTATTGAAAAAAAAAAAGAATAAATGAGTGAATGGTTTCATAAGAATTATAACCTTCTTCATTTTTTTAGGAATAAAAACTGTTAACCCTGATTGTTACACCCTAAAAGTATATATCGATAAATCAAAATAAAAGAATTAAGTTAGGAGAAAGGATACTGACCATGTATCCTTATGGAAGCAAGACCTTAATTTATAATGCACGTATTAGAAGACACTAAACTTAAAGGAACATAGATCATTTAGAAAAATAAATGCTAACTATAGTTCTCTTTTCCTAGTGTCATCTTACAAAATATTTATTATAAGCAATGAACATCAAATTTTTGAGGATTTCCATGATCTTTAAAACAACAACAACTAGCACCTTAGAATTAGCAGCAAAGAGTCTGTGTACTGAGTTATCATAATGTACAGTCATTCCATTAAATGCATACAACCGTGTGGTGTGAGGTGGGAATAATTAGACACCAGATGGTGATATCAACTCCAATAGAGAATGCCTCTGCATTATTCATGAGAAACGACTTTATTATTGTTTTTATCCATTTGGTACCATTATGCTGCTCTTGGACCTCAATCCGTGTCTCAGAGAAAAAAAAAAAAATTCTTTGGATCTCGAATTTTTCTGTTCTGAACAATTTGTAACATCACTTTGTCAGATTCTGATCTCCCTACTCAACTTGCAGAATTTCTAAGAGCATATTATTTTCTGGCAGCACCATAGAACTGAGGTTTTCCATTATCCAAAGCATCTGAGCTTACTGGATATAATTTTATGTTTCTGCCAGCAGAATATAGTTTAAGATTAGTATCTTTGAAAATTGAATATGATTTTTAATGATTGTAGTGTCATATTTCTGGGCTGAGGTACTTTTAAAATGTCATTAGTAGATATGTGATTAATCACTTTATGTCTTTTGACCACTAAAAATATCTTTTATTTTCATTGTAGATGTAATGAATTTGAAAGTAGAAAAAAGTTAGAATATACAGTGATTAGACAGCAGATTTCATTAATATTATTAATTCTTCAATGGAGAGCTCAACAAAATGGTTGTTTATCTTGATTCATTTTTGAAAATGGCAGTTTTTAAGGAGGTTTAAAGATGCTGTATCAGAATTCAAGGACAAGTTTCCCTCTAATACTCAGTCAGTCCCCTTTTGATTGGTTCTGTGACCCCTAGCCCTGGAAATAAGGCAGTTAGTACTCAATAAATCCTTTAAATAATGGTCCTAATAGATTACATAGTTGTACCAGGCAAGATTTTTATCAGAAAAACACAACCATTAGGAAGATATAAATATATGAAACTTATAATATACATTTTAGCTTATGACTTTTGGGAACTGGTTAAACATTTTATGTTCATCTGTTGTTTCAGCACCTGGTGGTTAACCAGAGGTTAGCAGATCAGGCAGGGGGGAAGGAAAGAAGAACACAAAGCCAGGGAGAGCAAGGGTGTACTGGAATCCATGGAAAGAAGCCGAGACCTGGATTGATTGGTCACTGCCTCCAAGCCTGTAGTTTCAATGATGTCATTGACTTGCAGGGAAGGCTGATGTACATCATCATGGAGCTAAACACACACGTGAATCAGGAGTCAGAGAAGCTGGAGGAGGAAATTTGGCAGAATCTAGAGATGTTGCAGGGCATGCTTGTGGCCATACAAACAAGGTGAGCTAATAAGATTAGTACCAACAGCTGTTGCCTGCAACAGTGCCTGGTGCTCTGCACCCAGATTCCCCTATTGTTGACATCTGACATTACTATAGTTAATTTGTCACAATTAATGAACCAATATTAATAATGTATTATTATTAACTGAAGTCCACATTTCAAATGTCCTTGATTTTTACCTAATGTATTTTTTTCAAGACATTATCCAGGACACTATATTGCATTTACTCATCATGTATCCTCAGGCTTTTTGTGGAACAACAGTTAATCAGACTTCCCTTGTTTTTAACGACCTTGAAAATATCAGAAAGTATTGGTCAGACCTTTTGCAGAATGTCCCTTGACTAGTATTTGTTTGATGTTTTTGTCATAATTAGACTGGAATAAGAATCACATCTTAGAAATCACCCTAATCTCACCACTGCAACTTTGCTCCCATTAGCATTTTGCAGATTTCCTTCCTTTAAAACCCATAATTTGGAAAATCGGTAAAATGTGTTTTGCATTCTTTCTATGACATTATTTTTTAGTTCCTTCCATGCTGTTAGGAGGGTTTTGGTTTCTGCATAATATCACTATGTACACATATCATGTATTTACAAAGTAGTTTTAGCTACTGTAAGAAAAGAAGCCGAAGTTAACAGTGGTTTAAATAAGATAGACTTTTATTTATCTCTCATATGTCTTAGTAGGTGGCCCATGACTTTTCTGCAGCACCAAAACTATCCGGGACCCAAAATCTATTTAATGCGTCCCTGTGTCATGTAGGTTTCTATCTCATGGATCAGGATGGTTGTTCTAGCTCCTGAGACCAAGCCCATGTCACAGTAAGAACAGAGGGGAAGTAGAGAGCTACGCTTCTTCTTTAAGGCCACAGATACTGCATACATATTTTATGCTTACACTTAATTAGCTTGATCTAAGTCATGTAAACTACTCTAGCTAAAAGAAAGGTTCATCAAAGTTATAGTCTTTACTCTAGGTGGACGTATATCTAGTCAATATCTGGGAGTTGCTGTGATAAAGGAAATAAGAGAGAATAGATCATTAGGCAATAACAACAATATCAACATAGATATTTCTTTTACTCTTGGCATTTAAAACATAGCTGCTTAATTAATGATGCTATGTTAAACACTTTTAAATAAGATATTCTGCCTACATTTCTAATTTTCTGAAAAATTATTAAAGCTATGATTCTATTAGAGGCCTTGATAAATAATTTCAACATTGCTTTTTAGAAATTTTGGGCTAAGATGACATCTTGTTAGTACTGTAAAGCCACCAATATTATTTTAATGCTCAAATTACTTTGATCAGTCTAGCAAAGTACATGTATATAATTATCAACTTATTTTGCATTATTTTAATAATTCAAATGTTTGCATATTTTTTTCATTTTAACCACTTGATTTTCATAATATTTTTATGTTTTGCTCATTTTTTCTTTTAGAATTTTTATATTGATTTATAAAAGTTCTTATGTATGTAACTTGAGAAATATATAAATCATACACTTATACACTGGCATAGCTTTAAAGAAGTCAAATTGGCAATATTTATCAAGAACAGTAGAATAGTCATAGGTATGATATATTATTATTTTCAATTCTAGTGATTTATTCCACAAAATACATCAGAGTATGAATGAAACTTTATGTGCAGTACTGCTAATGAAATGAACCTAGTGAAAACCCTTTTGTTAACAGTAGAGAAATTGATAAATTATAGAACTATATATATTGGTTGATTCTATTTACAAAATGTATGCGAAGATTAGTGAATATAATAGAAACATGCTTATGATGCAATATCAAATGAAAATGTGCATTAGGAATCTCCAGGAATTCGATATAATGTGCAGAACTTCATAAACTAAATTTAATACAAACTTCTTTTCTTACAGAATATTTTGAGGACCAGTAGTATGCAGAACACACTTTATGAAATAATAACCTGCCTTATCAACGTCCTTTAATAACGTTTGTTACTGCAGCACTGGCAATTGAGGAAAGATATAAAAGAGTGTCAAGGGCTGGTATACACAGTAAACTGTCAAAATCTTCTTAACCTATATAGGTTATCACTAAAAACCAAGGTCGTATTTCACAGTCAATAATATATTACCATGCTTTCTGTTCACTTAGTCCTACTTAACAAATTGATATTTTGAATTCCTGTGATGGGAGATAGTCACGTCCTCTCCTCCATGTTTTAGAATCAGCTGCCTGTTTTCTGGTTTAAAGAATAAAGCGTAAGAAGATTAGGTTACTATTCTGTAGTAAGTGGTAAGTTTTATAATCTATGACCTAGGTTAAAATGCTCTGCAAAGAATAAATATAAGAGAGAGAGAGAGAGTGTGTGTGTGTGTGTGTGTGTGTGTGAGAAGATATGTGTATGTGAATCCAGATATATGGATATTGGTAAAAGATTTATCTTGATCTTAATAGGCGACCAACTGCTCCTCTGTAAATATCAAATTTATTTACAGAATTTATAATCGATATCCAGAAGAATACATTATTCCATTAAAGATAAATATAAAAAAGAAATAAATAGGCATCTCTAGAATTATCTTTTCATAATTTCAAAGTCTATTATCACCTTCTTACTGAGATATCTGAAATTGAAGATATTAGCAACAATTATAGTTAAACAACATTAAAAATGACAGTACTCCACTTTACACTTGGATCTATTCAAACTGTAAACTGCAACTCACAGTATGATTTTCATTTATGAAAAACCTGCCTTCTTAGTTGACACAAAATGTGGACTTTAGATTACAATAAATTAATCAAATGATTTCTTCAGAATATTCAATTTTTCAAATTAATGAGCTTTTACAGTAGTAATGCTCAGGGAGGAAAAAAGGTCCCCAGAGAATAAAACCACCAAAGAATATTCATCTGTAGAAGACTGTTTATTGTCCATTTATTTATGCACCTGTGAGTTTATATTTTTCATGCTGGAATAATTTTCAGCAGAGTTGTTAAATGTTCACTAAAGAAGGTGATAGTGGATATATAAAAACATGGGACATCAAATACCCATCAAACAGTATTTTTTAGAATCTTACTGCCCCTTGACTATTTTTCTGAATAGCTGTTTAATTTTTCTATCACTTATCACTACATGTATTTTTTTTTTCTGTCTGATACTTTACCATTGTCTTTATCCTTCTACCTTTATAGTTCATTGCCCTTTAGACACATGTGCACATGCACACACACACGCACACACACTCACACACCCCTCCGATCGTTTTGTGTGTTTCCTGTGGCATTTCAATACACATTTGGAGATTTTTATACATTTCAAATAAATACCACCTATATTTCTATAATTACTTGAGAAGTTTTAAAATTTTATTGTAGTCAAAACTTTCCATGTAATCTAGAATAAAATAATCAGCCAAGTTTCCTTATTTTTATAATATGTGAGGCTTTTATTATTACAGAGCTGTGTGTGGCATCTGAATACCCACCTATATTGCCAGCATAGTGTGCACTGAATGTGCTGTATTTGTCTTCCTTGTTAAAGCAACAACTACAAATGTTTATGACCCAACACAATTGATAATAATGCATATTCAAATGGCCTCTCTCCTCTCACAGGTTATTAAAAGGGCACACAAAACTAATATTGCTATTTTTTCTAAAATCCACTCCTAAAGCCTAATCCCACCTACTTCTCCCAGACCCTTATCACTCTGCAAAATGATTTACAGTGAGAATGGTGGCAGTTAATCCATAGTAGTAAAGGAATCTCAGTGGTGAGTCATGAAGTCCCTGTGTTAGTCCGTTTTGTGTTGCTATAAAAGAATACCTGAGGCTGGGGAATTTATAAAGAAAGGAGGTTGGGACCGGGCTAGGTGACTAACGCCTGAAATCTCAACACTGGGAAGCCGAGGAGGGTGTATCACTTGAGGTCAGGAGTTCGAGACCAGCCTGCCAACATGGTGAAACCCTGTCTCCACTAAAAATACAAAAAAAAAAAAAAAATAGCTGGGTGTGGTGGTGGGTGCCTGTAATCCCAGCTATTCGGGAGACTGAGGCACGAGAATTGCTTGAACCCGGGAGGCTGAGAGTGCAGTGAGCTGGAATCATGTCACTGCACTCCAGCCTGGACAACAAAGTGAGACTGTGTCAAAAGAAAGAAAGAAAGAAAAAAAAAACAAAAAACAAAGAGAGAGAAAGAGAGAAAAGAGAAGAAAAAATAAAAGAGTAAGTTTATTTGATTCACAGTTCTGCAGGTTGTAAAACTGGCATGGCGCCAGCATCTGCTTTGGGTGGGGCTTTAGGAAGTTTTTAATCATAGCCTAAGGTGGAGGGAAGTAAACCTATAACATGGCAAGAAAGGGAGAAAGAGATTGTGGGGAGATGCTGTGCTTTTCTAAACAACTGGCTCTCCTGTGAACTAAGAGAGCAAGAACTCCTTCATTACCACAGGGATGGCACTAAGCTGTTAATGAGATATCCGCCTCTATGACGTTACAGGAACGCCTCCCACCAGTCCCCACCTCCAACATTGTAGATCACATTTCAACATAAGACTTGGAGAGGACAAATATCCAAACAATATCAGTCCCTTTGCCTCGTTTGAAAAAATCCCAAAGTTATTCCTGAAAGTGAAATTTTGAAAGTGAGACTTACACAGTAAAGCACTGAGGAAGAAACTATGATCTAGCCAATGTGTTGGGATTTTAATATATGTTATAAATGTTGCATGGATTTGGTTGGAGGTAAAGTATGGGGAGACAATAGTAGTAGCTTTATTTTGAGGGGTTACTTTTGATCTATTTATCTTAATTGTTACAGAGTTGAGTCTCTTTTTGCATTCTATTTATAATTATTCCTAAAAACTTATCTTTATTTTGCTACACTTAACAAATTCCTAATGCCAGAGAGCTGTAGGCAGGAAGCAGTCATCCCCAGAGTTTTACAAAGTGTACCAAAATCACATGAGCTTCTGTCCATAGAGGGTTAATTTACTATTTTGTGTGAACATTTCTAACAAGAGAATATTTACTAACCACGACTCAGCCCCATTATTCTTTAAATTCCTATGATTTAAGTTATTAAAATTTAAATGATGTGTAAATAATTGGACTGATGATCAGGCGAAACCAAGGCTTGCTGAACAAACATATATACTGGAGTATGGAAATAGAGGTGAATTAATACAGAAAGAGCACATAACAAATTGATTATATTCATCCTAGTCAGTTGATTTAAAGAGCATTTTTGGATAACGTATTTCAAGTCAAAGAATCATATAAGGGAATCTAAACCAGAGGTACAGGGAGTAATGGATGGAGCCCTAAGCAAAATTTGTGTGTGTGTGTGTGTGTGTGTGCTAAACACAAGCAGTAAACTGCAGCTCTAAAGGACTATGTGGCTTTAGAAATATGCATATTCATCTCATGATAGAGTATGACAAGTTTTGTTCTACCATGACTGTACATCTATTTGTATGGCAATTCTGTGTCTTTTTCTTGGATTTTTTTTTTTACAAAGCTAAGGATGTTTGCCTTTAGGATAAAACAAAAGTGTCTCTCACCCAACACTGTCATTTTTTAGACGATGATTGCAATTTTAAGCATTACTACTCTATGTAAATTGTAAAAAAATATAAACAAGATGCTTATCACATAAAATGACAATATTTCTGATACATCTGATTACAGATATATGAAGTTTGATGGTGTCACATTTACTTGGTGATGGAAAAGAAATAGTATTGAATAATAAGAAAAAACAAGAGTCTCTCTATATTTGGTTTATTGGAAGGTATAAATTCATATAAATATAAATAATTTCTGATATGATACTATCATTTTGAAGCAATGTTGGTGGGGGGGCATAGTTTGTTTGCTTGCTTGTTTGTATTTGTTTTATCCATGTAGTACAGTAATTTGAGAACACAGCAGAGTTCGAATACTCATCACAACCGAGCTTGAACACCTCTAACTTTTGAAGCACTTGCAGTGCCAAATAACAATGATGTTTATTACAACTATGAGTTAGAACTTTCTGTATTTATTGAATACTTTTTCACAATTTCTAAAGAAAAAACATAGAGAATAGACTTGTTTGATTTTGCTATTTTTCAGAAATTTATATAATACATTTAATGTACTTGTGGTATGCTTAACACAAAAAATAAGTTTATACATTTGCAGTAGTTTATCCACCAGTCTAAAGATATCCTAATTTAGGTAGTCAGTTTGCTGAACTGAGACTACATAGTATTGAGTTGATATCACAGTTATAATAGAATATTCTCAGAAACTCACCAGATCCAATTGTTTCCATATGAGAAAAAGAGCAATGTGATATATTTTTAAATGGTATAAACACTAGCAATTACACACAATTTAAAACTAGACTTTTTGTGTTTTGAGAATTGCAGCATATTAAAGCAGATTATTTTTTGTAAACATAAATCACATTTCAAAAATAAAGTATTTGGTTGCTATGGATTGAAATGCATTATCCCACCCAAAATTCATATATTCAAGTACCAATGTGATTGTCTTTGGAGGAGAGGCTTTTCGAAGGGGAATTAAGGTTAAATGAGATCCTAAGAGTGGGGTCTGCATCCCACAGGATTAGGGGCTTTGCAAGCAGAGAAAGAGATTCTTTCTCTCTCTCTCTGCACTCACATTCACCAAGGAATGTCCATGTGCAACCCAATGAGAGAGCCGCCACTGGACATTGATCTTGCTGACACCTTGATCTTAGATGCCCAATTTCCAGGACTGTGAGAAAAATAAAAATTATGTTATTCAAGACTCCTAGTTCATAAGATTTTGTTATGGCAGTCTGAGGTGACTAAGGCATTTTTCTTTAGGGGGAAAAAAAAGCATTTCAAAAAAATTCTTGCCATCATGGGAAATCAAATAGAAATCAAAGAAGAAATTCTCTTTCTACATGTTTTTCCATCTTTTCTTTTCCCTACAACCTATTTAACTACATCCTAGTCAATGTAAAATTTATTGTTTTTATAACTGCTGCTTAGTATCCAAAATTTTCAGAAGTTAATTTTGCTTTGTTGGGTTTTCTTTAAACCTTCAGCCTTGAAGTATTGACAGTTGACGCTATTGCTCTGTTTAGTCTCATTAAAAGTTGCCCTGCCTGTAGGATAAAATCTAGATTAGTGGGTATGAGATTCAAATCTTCCCAAATACCTTTCTAATAATCTCTCTAAATTTCTCTTCTATTGTGCCAACTGGACTTTCAGCAAGAATTCTTTCAGCAAGAATAGTTATAATATTCAGAATATTCGGCAAGGATAGTTATAACTCTACAGGTAGAGGATGGCATCTAGAGAATGGCTTATACAATGAAACATTTAATTACTGAAAAAGTCTGAAGTAGTATTGCTAACTCTTTATGCAAAATCTTGACTTATTTAAGCAAGAAAGAAATGGTTAAAAAAATACCTTTTCTTTTTGGACTAAAATAAAATATTTGGAAGAGATCACCAAAATCTAAATAATAAATAGTTGTCAGAACACCTATTTGCATTGAGTTGGTAAATTCTGATTGACCATTTTCTTTTTGAAGGTCATAATTTCTATGAAGCAATATTTTTCATAATTCATAATCTGCACCTCAGTAGAAACTCAGCTTACATAGAGTTCACCTATGAAACAGTTGCCTATCTTTGAATCATGTTACTATGACAATCATTATTTTAGTTTATACAACATTATCTTCAATATTTTTTTGTAGTATCTGGAATTTCCATGAAAACTTTTCTCTCAATTCTGTAGTAGTTCACTCCCTTTTCACTCTAAATATTCTCTCTTTAGCTAAAAATACCAATGTATTCCACAGAGTTGTTAAGAATTTGCAATGTTTTGGAACTGTAAACATTGACTTTGAAATGTTTTTTTACAGAGAATTTATTGAACAACATAATAGGCTTTTTTATTGAGAGCTGATCATGTTACTTTTTCTTACTTTTAACTGCATGGCAAAAAAAAAATTATTTTGCAAAGTTTGATAATTAAATGGATAAAATACAATTATAACTTTACCATGTTAGAGTGGCAGATTATGTAGATAGATGTCATTTGGCATTAAGTGACAGTAAGTTGCAGTGTGCTGTTCACAGAGACATGGATGGCTATTCTGTTTGTTATACAGATGCTTAACTTAATGCTGTGCATTGTAATTTTGAAGACGCCCTCTGCTTTGCCCAGATTAGTATGCCATACTACTAGAGATATGTCACAGGGCATAGAAAATCAAAATTGTTTTCATTTTCTTTTTTTTTTTAATTGTTGCCTGACATCCTGGACTCTAAGATTTACTCATTATGCCTAACACCTTCTATCAATTTGGAGGTTAGAATTTAATTTGAGTAGAAAAATGCATAGTGTTTGTAGAGCTAATTTGAATAGCTTATATCTTTTAGATATTCAGTAATTTTTAAAAATTAGAAAATTGTATTGTCACTTATATTCCAAGTTGCATTTGACTATAGAACCAAAAGATAGTGCATATTCTTTGCATACACTGTAGTAGACTTTGCATGCATTAATTGAATCCTCCTAATATATCTCCACATGGATCTTGGAAACACTGTTCAATGGTATAAATTCCCAAACAGAGTGAGAAAGAACATCTGCTGAGGGGGTTATGTAATTTTCCAGTCAATTTGTTCTGTCAAAAAGATAAAGCATTTCATTCCTTTAAAGAAACCAGTAGCATTGGATGGGTAAGGGTGGAGCTTAAAATGTTATACAAATTGATGACAATATCTCTATATTTAAAATAATTTTTCTATCACACAGAGGGATATTAGTGCTGCTTTAGTCTTTTACTAAATATCTCGTATTTCGAAATTAGTATTTCTGATACAAAAAATATATTATTTTTCAAGAACGTGTCACTTCATGGCACTTAAAAACTGCTTTGTCATAAAAATGTTAAGTGGGTTTATGCAAGAATGTTAAGGTTGATAGTATCAATCTTGTTACTGCAACTGCCAATATTTTTCTCATTTTGAGTGAATTTATGAGTATTTATGTTAACATAAAGGCTGTTCTATTTTTTTACTAAAACAATTATTATTTGGAAACTTGTTATTATTGCTAGTACTCTTATTGACATGAAGAATTTATGAAAACATTAGAAGTAGAACCTACCTGTGGATAAATAGTACCATGTAAAAACTAACATTTTATTAAGAAATACCTAAAGAATTATGAAATGTTATACTTTATTTTAGACGACATAGACATAAAACTTACGAGATATAGTTTCCAATTATTTTGTAATTTATCTTTATTTTAATAACATATGAGATAAAGTTTCTAATTATCTTGAAAGTTTAATGAGTGCCTATTAAACAGACATTACTGTTACTTATTAAGAAATAAAATTTGCAGTTGCAATGAATATTAGAACTATTAGAAAAGTCTAATATTATGCTAAAATTCACTCTAGAAAGATAAATGTTTCTGATTTTCACACATACCCACAAATATTTGTATTAGTTTCCTTAAGTTTTCACTATTTTCTTTCCTTATATAAAACTTAGAACTTTCAGTTATGCATAAAATAGTTTCTTCTTTCAAAAAATAATGGTTAGCTTTTTAGAGAATAATAAAACAAGTGCTTAATAACTGAAATTGATTCTTTGATTGGAAAGGACTTTAATTTTCTTTATGTGAGTCTAACTCTACAATGACAGATTTTATATGTATTGAGAGCTGCCCTTCTTAAGACAATTAAAAATTCAGGTTAGAAAATGTATTCTTCACGGAAAGGGGATATATTTATCAGCATGTGGAAAGTTCATTAGATGGGCAGCAGGAATGTGTGCCCTCTTAGTTGACTGATGCAAGCTGCGGTGGAACCCCCTGGTGCCCTTGCCAGTCATCTGGAAAAGATCACCAATCAAGGACTGGCCTTTACCGTGACACATTCACAATATCACATGTCAAATGTAAGGAACAAAAGGTATTTTGGGCTTTTAAATTAGAAAGTGAAGTTACAGGGAGTAGAATAATGCTATTTTACCCTGCTAACAAAATATTCAAGACATAATGTTATTCATCCTTTCCCTCATCCTATTCCTATGTCTAATTTGTCAAATCAATTCTATTAACGCAATGATTCCTAAACCTTTTTAAGTCATATGTTAGTATTATGTTTTATGCCACATCTAAACATTTTATACAGTTAAACCAAATATATTTTAACTTAAATAAATAATATATGTTTTTAATTTTTTTTATTTTCAGTTTCAGGGTACCTGTATAGGATGTGCAGGTTTGTTACAAAGGTAAACTTGTGCTATGGTGGTTTGCTATACTTGTCAACCCATCATTTAGGTATTAAGCCCAGAATGCATTTGCTATTTTTTCTAATGCTCTCCCTTCCCGACCCCACCTCCTGACAGGCCCCAGTGTGAAGTGTTCCCCTCCCTATGTTCATGTGTTCTCATTGTTCAGCTCCCACTTATAAGTAAGAATGTTCAGTATTGGGCTTTCTGTTCCTGCATTAGTTTCTTGAGCATAATGGTTTCCAACTCCATCCATGGCCCCACAAAGGACATGAACTCATTCCGTTTTATAGCTGTATAGTATCCATGGTGTATATGTACCATATATTCTTTAGCCAATCTACCATTGATGGGCCTTTGGGTTGATTCCATGTCTTTTCTATTTTAATAGTGCAGCAATAAACATATGCATGCATGTATCTTTGCAGTATATATATAAAAATGGGTTTGATAGAAGTTTTGTATCATTATAGATGAAATGTTAGTATCACTTAGTGTTCAAGGGAAGCAAATTATTTTTTCTAATATATTAATAAATTATGACTTAAAAAAAAAGACATGCTCAAGATGAGGAAGCTGAATAGTAATTACTTTGAAAGTCATTACTATTAGGTAGATATATCACATAATAAGGCCAAAAAGGGTTTTGTTTTTTTCTGGGCATTATTAAGACAAGTTTTCTCAAATTTATTAACTGTATAATCTCAGTCTACTTACATTTATATGTACAAGTATCCCACATGATAATGATTTGAAAAGAGTGTGCTCAGTTTATTAAAACTGAGGCTTTGCTACACACACACACACACACACACACACACACACGCATGCACATAAATGTGAATGGCACAAATATGAATCAGACTCCTGCATCCCCTCACTATCTAGAGCACTTGCTATAACCCATTTGTATCACCACATCTTGCTTTACTTTTGGACATCTCCTGCTAAATTTTTCCAAGTACAGTGAGAATTGATGCTTTAAGCTAAATGTCCCTGGCTAAATTTCAGGTTCAAACTTGGATGTTTATTCATTTTATTTCTTCATTTAGTGTCATGAAAAATCCCTCACCAACATATTTTTAGTTTACTGTAGCTTCTGGAAAACATAATTTCTGTAGAGTTCACCATGTGATGTCCCACTATACTTTCATCAGAATCTATGAGGAAGATCAGAACTCTGGAGAACAGCGAAGAGAAGGAGAAAGGGAACGAATTGGAAAAAAAAAATTATATCTAATACGGACAAGAGTAATGTCAACGCCTCTGCTTTAACAACATTTCTAATGACATTTATCAGTGTAAATAAGTTAGTTTTATAAAGCGTAAAGAATAGAATTAAGTTATTACCATTACCATCATTGCTAATATTTATTGAATTTTATTCTACTTATCGTAACCAAAACTTTACAAAAGTAATTCATTCCCAAAGGGTTCTATGAATTAGTTCCTATAATTATACTCATTTTACAGATGAAGAAACCAAAGCACAAAAATTAACATATTCAAAGTTACACAAATAGTAATTAACAGAATCTAGAGAAAAAATTTGATATCAGAGTCTGAAATTTTCATTTGTCTATAACCCATAATCTATTAACTAAAATTGAACACTATTAATATTTTGTCATATTTACTTTCAGTTCTTATTAAAAAAATGGGCATATATACATTTGAATCCTATAAAATACAGATAATACTATACTATTATATGTTATATATGTTCTTATTTAATATTTTTAACTAAGTAGTTTTATCAAAGACATTTCATAAGAAATTAAACATTTATTTTATGAACCAAATAGTATTCTCTAAGTACTTACAGCATAGATTTCCAAATTTTCCATTTATGAAACCCGTAGTGTCTCAGTAGTGTTTCTTGACGGTACTCTTAGAAAAAACACAGTTCTGTTTATTAAGAAGTTAAGAGCATATAATTTAATGTGTTTATATCGTAAAAAAGTGATACCATTGAAAAAATAATACACATAAAAATAGGAAGTTATTTTATTCTTAAATAACTATAATCAATTACAAATGGAATGTATAAACTTGCCCAGGACTGCCTAATACGCAAACCTGGGAATCATATTGGGAATCATACTGGACACCGCTACGCTAATTTTCTGTTCCAATATTGATTTTTGCATTGCACTTGATGTTCTTCTTGGAACAGCTGAAAACCCAGCTTGGTAAAGATGTGATGTCACTGGGAATTAGAGCCCATTCTAATGCTGAAACAGTGAACTGCACGAAAGTAGTAAACATACAGTATCTGTCAGGTGTCAAATACTGTTGTATTTCTCTCTAAAACTTAAAATATCTCATGGAACTCCTAAAGGGTTTCTTATAGTACCCCATGGTGTCTCAATATAGTTTGGAAGCCACAGGCCTATATGGAGACAAGCATCACTTTTTTTTTTTTTTTTTTGATGGAGTCTCGCTCTGTCGCCCAGGCTGGAGTGCAGTGGCGCTATCTAGGCTCACTGCAAGCTCTGCCTTCCGGGTTCACGCTATTCTCTTGCCTCAGCCTCCCGAGTGGCTGGGACTACAGGTGCCCACCACCACGCCTGGCTAATTTTTTGTATTTTTAGTACAGATGGAGTTTCACCATGTTAACCAGGATGGTCTCGATCTCCTGACTGCAACATCACTAATTTTTTCATGGATTTGGTTTTGCAGTTTAGACAGGCCTCCAAAGGATTACCTCATCCTTGCTCTATGTGGTCTACAGTAGGGAGGCTTAACTGAAATGGGAGGATCAATTTGAAGATGGCTCACCTTTATGGCTAAGAAGTTGGTTCTGACTTTAGCTGAGAACTTAGCAGGGATACCGAAGAAGAGGTTTAAATTGTCTGCCTCATGGGTGTCTCCATACGGCTGCCTGGCCGCATGGCAACTATATTCCACAGAACAGAATGGAAGTTGCTTAAAGACTAGGCCCCAAATCAGCACATTATTATTTCTATCAGTCACAGAAGATAGAGGTGCAGTACAGATTCAATGGGATGAAAAATTAGACTGTACTTCTCAGGACAGAGCGGCAAATTTTAGGTGAAGTATAGTCTACTACAGTTAGTATAAAATGTGTCAAGCAAATATAATCCTGGAAATAAGTTAGGGAGTAATGAAAGCTCACTTCATTTAAATCCCAGTGTACTGTATGTAATACGTCATTTTAATAGTATGATCCTGAAGAGAAAATACTATACTGCATGGATTGTCTGAAAGGCAGTGTTTGATTCCAGATTTCTTGAAAGAGTAGGAGTATGGGATGATCAATGTACATTTAAACACATTATTTATTTTTGAACAATTATCCTTATAGATTGATAGAGAAAGAAAGGAATTTATTATAAGGAATTGGTTCACATGATTTGGGAGGCTAGAAGTTTCAAAATTTCTAGTCAGCGTCCTAGAAACCTTGGCGAGCTGCCAGTATAGCTTCAGTCTGAGTCCAGAAACCTGAGAACCAGGAGAATCAGTGGTGTCAGTTCCAGTTCTGGTTCCAGTTTGAGTCGGAGTCCATAGGCAGAAAAAGACCAATGTTCTAGTTTGAAGACAGTCAAAGAGCAGATTCTCCCTTACTCAGCTCTTTTGTTCCATTCAGACCTCCAACAGATTGGATGAAGCCCACTCCATTGGGGAGGGCAATCAACTTTACTCAGTCTATCTATTCAAATATTAATCTCATCCAAAAACACCCTTATAGACACACTCAAAATAATGTTTAGCCAAATATCTGGGCATCCTGTGGCCTGGTCATGTTGACATACAAAATTAATCATCACATCAATTTTTTCATAATTAAAAATGATAATCAATATCCTAACATATAAATACTTATTCCTAGCCTCACTGTATTTTAGGATCAATTCCAGCAGTGAAAATGCTCTATCAAGGGATATGAAAATCTATTTTTTCTTATTGCCAAATTGTCTCTAGCAGTGTGAGTGCCCATTTCTTCACATTCTCACCAGTAGCACCTGACTGTTTCCCTTGTACTTTTTAATCTTCATTCCACTTGTCTAATGGTCTATAAGCAATAACACTTATGATTTAAAAACTTGGAATATTTAATGAAAAAATATGATTTCTGGAAATACAATAAACCACTACTCTATGATGAGATGTGTATACCTCTGTAGTTACAGCATGAACCATAAATACTATTATTTTCAGTTGCTAAATTGTCATCTTTGTGGTTGGTTTGGCTTGTTCCCCTTTACTGTCTGCTGCTGCTCTCCTTCCAGTTTTTAACAAAGTTTCTTTATCCATAGTGCTTTATTCTGTGATAGATAGCAGCTGTTTTGCCTCAGAGATGCTACAAATATATTCATACTGAATTTAAGAGTTAAAGTGAAACTTTTAATAGCTTAATTCTACAATAGTGCCTCTTCCTTTATGCTCTGTGAAGAGCTTTCTGGTTTTGTTGTTGTTCTTGCTTTTTTTTTTTTTTTTTTTTTTTTAACTTACATCTCTTTTTCTCCAACTGGAGACTCCTGGGGAATCTTTGTTCTCCGTTGTAATCCATACTACCTCTTATGTGACATTGACAGACATGAGTCTATTGTTTGATCCCTCTGTTGGGAAAAGCAATTTATCATCACACTTCCAAATAAAGCTGATCCTCTAATGGGAAGTGACTTGGCACTTCCGGTATAACATCATTAAACATCTTCCTGGCAGCCAAAGTTCAGGAATAACTGTACCTACCCAGTTCAAATTCAATTTTATCCAGAATTCACTTATCCTGAATTGTATTACTAAACTTGATATATGCAGACTAACAAACATAATAGCCAAATCTATATAGGAACTTCAAGTTTTATCTCAATTTTCAAGAACTGATATCTAACTTCATTCTCTTTGACTTAAAATTTGTTCTGTGGTTTTTGATTTTTTAAAAGCAGTTTACCTGAATTAACATTGACCATGAATTTGTAAATAATGCCTAAGTATTTTATTTTACTAAAATGTTATGTAGTCAGTGTCCGCATTTTGCATAGTAGAAGAAAGCAACAAACCCTTCTCTTAGCAAATGCAAGTGCCTTCTGGTTCTATGCACAGAAAGACTAAATGATAAAACAGGAAAGATGATATGGCTTACTGTTCTCAGCTCCACCCACATCTTGAGGTTCTTTTAATGATTGCCTAAAATGACTGTCACCAGATTTCATTTTTTTTTTTTTAATCTTCTAAAGCTTATTAGGGCTACCGTAACTGACTTCTACATATCTGGAGGGGAATGATTCCTTTCCTGGAGATACTAGATTTTCTTCTATTTTTAATCAGTAATTTTCCTATTTAAAATCTTTTGAAATCCATCAGTATAAAATAAGCAAACAGGCTTATCAAATTAGATGCACATCAAAGAGGATCGAAATTGTAGAAACCAAGGGAAAGTTTCATCTCAGACCTCTGAAAGTTTGCTGAAAATGAACTGACGATGAAACCACTTTTGCAAAGAGTGTAACGTTAGAAAATTATGACAGTGAAAGATATCTGACCTAACCAATTTCACCTTGTTTCTAACTTCCAAGCTTCCCTAGTTCATTCCTGGGTGTAGAATGAACTAACTTGGAGAGGAATTTCATTTATAGTTGAACTTTGAAACAAACTCTGTCCTTGCTTGAACCGGTTTGCCTTTGTCAAACCAATAAATTAGTTGAAACATTAGAAATTACAGCTCAGGAGTCAGGAAGCCACAGGCCACAAGATTATTAACATCCTCAGTTGCTGCTATGGATAACATCACTATTGTAAACCGAAGATTGTTGTCTAAGTTGTTTTTTAGACCCTGCATTCTGATGGATCAGTTGGCACCACCCAGACTGGTAAACTGGCTTATCTGGTCTTATGGCCCACACCCAGGAACTGGTTCAGTGCAGGAGGACAGCTTTGACTTCCTATAATTTCATCTCCAAACCAACCAATCAGCATTCCCCATTCCCTAGCCCCCTGCCCACCAAACTATCATTACAAAATCCTAGCCTCTGGATTTTTGGGGAGGTTGATTTAGGTAACAATAAAACTCCAGTCTCCTGTTTAGCAGTCTTTACATGTGTTAAATCTTTCTTTATTGCAATTCCCCTGTCTTGATAAATCAGTTCTATCTGGGCAGCAGGCAAAATGAACCTGTGGTGTGGTGACAACAGTAGACAGAAAAATAGGAGATTTATTTAACATGCCTAGCACTGGGCAATCACAGAAGAATGATTACTCAATAACCCAATGAGGTACAGACGCTAATGTACCCTTCTTCACAGGGGAGATGTGGAGAGAGGGAAAGTAGACAATTCTTTCAAGAGATTGTAAACTGATTATTAGGGAGAATGAATGGAACTGGGAGACAGAAATTAGCTTATAAATGATTCTTTTTGGAATTTGCAATAGGCAAACATTATCTTGTGAAAAACTCTGTCCAGGTGTGGTTACATTCCTCAGTTTACTTTTTCTGGGCTAGATAATGAGATTTCAGGAAGGGGACTGACAGCAATTATGTTTTCTATGGTGGGTCCAGTCTTCATGCAGATAAGGGAATAACAGAGAAAAACATCATCCTGCACTTTGGGAGAGACAAAAGGTTGAGAGATAGGAGAGGTGACAGAGAGGGGTGGTCAGAGAAACCTCAAAGTTGCTTCTATAGCTGTCAAAGCACCATAATTTGGGATAGTGTCTTCTGAGTCCCCATAGAAATCTAATAAAGAGGCATCATTTTAAACTATGAGTCCCAAAGACTTTATCAACTAAATCTCCAATTATTCCCAGATCAAATTAATGGAAGGAATACAGCTAATATTTGGATTCTGGATTCTATAAACAGAATCTCTCTGGTCCATCCTATTGTAAGTATATCATGTGCAAAGCAATTACTTCTTTTTGTATTTTTATTTATGTGAAAAATTAATTAAACAAACTCTTTATAAAAATAAAAGGGGACATTTAATATATCACTTAGTTTTAAATATTTTGGCTAATTATCACATGTAAGAAACTTCAGTTCTAGGAATGAATAAATGTCACTCCTAACAATACCTGTGTGTTTAATCACTAGAAAAGGAGTCCTTTATACTCAATTCGCCCTCCTCTGTTTGGCTTATTAACCATATCAAATTAACTTTAACTGCTGTTTCCAAAGGTCACTTCTCACTTTGTAATTAAATATCCTATTCAATCACAACCAATGCAACATCAATCTATGTTTCACTGGGAATGTGCCTAGGTTCTATTTGTTTTCTTCTGTCATTTAACATGTACTGTATTGTACATCTTGCTTTAAGAAATAAATGAAACAAATGCCTAGAAAAATATGAGTGATTTAAAAAAATGGCTGGCTATGAGAAGAAAAATATTGATATTTAAGAATTTATTACAATAAATTATTTAAAATAAAAGGGTAACTTTTTCTGTTTTTCTGTAGCTGAAAATAATAAGTAAATATGAGAAAATTAACATGAATAATATTTAAGTAAATAAATTATAATGTAAAAATTGTTAGGAAAAATAGTTAAACTATTACTCATGTATATTATGAACTTAAATTTTTAAATTTGTTTTCTATGCATGCTGGTATTTATGAAAAAGTGTAATAGTCAATTTGCCAAAAAAAAAAAAAAATTAACTGCTAAAAGACAGTGTGACATATCTACAGAAGGACATATGAATGAAAATCCTTAAAAGATAGTCAGCATCACACAATGGAAATTATATCAACTTTGGAGCAAAGAACCTGACTCAAATCTCTGTTCATTAGTAATCAGTTTTGTGATGATCGTCATTCATGTAACCTCACTAAAGCTGTTTATTCACTAGTAAAATGGATATAAGTGTAATTTTGAAGTTTTCATAGGGTGATAAAAATACAGAATCCATATAAAGTGCTTAGCACCATGCTTGGCTTATATTTGGGGATCAATTAAGGATACTACTACTAATAATTACAATTACTAATACTAATGACAGAGAGTTACATGCCCTAGAGAAATATAGCTTGGAATGGCAGATCGTTAACAGCATAGGATCTGCTCTTATGGAAATAGATATAAAGATATTTAAAAAGTGTAAGAGTCTCAATGAAAACAGGAATAAAGAGTTCCATGTTACTAGAACCAAAGATACACCTTACTTTTGCAGCAAATAGACAAATGTGAATTAATCAGCTTGTGGCTGACATAAAGTTTATAAAACAATGTGTCCAAAAAATGACAGTGGAAGATCAAGATCAGACTCCCTTCTACTTTCAGAATCAGAGTTGAGCTCTGTGAGAGACAAAAATCAATGTGAGCATGTACACTGTCACCACAGTCTGCTGTCCAAGGTAATTAGGATTATGTTCTTCCTCTTTGCTGCTCCTGGTAAGGATCTAGCTATATTATTGTAAACAATGTCAATTTTGTATATTTAATCCTTTATATGAAAGAAGGGACACAAACCGGTGAACAGTCAAATTCAAGAGCAAATTCTTTTAACCACTCTTGGTGCTGTTGTTTCTTATCCTTTTTCAAAGGAGTAACATGGGAAATACCCTCATAGAGCAGCAAACGAATGATAGTTTCTGTGACTGACTTTGCTTCATAATGTCCTTGTTCTTTCCTAGCTATTTAGTAAGATGGATGAAGCATTACGATTTGGTAGTCCTGCTTGGGATTTCAAGAGTACCATCAATTCCAACTAAATCTAGCAGCAGAAATTATTTGTAGTAATTAGGGATTCTTATGCCAGATGAAGTAGCTAAAAGAGCTAGATATGACAGGAGATTTCACTATATAGATTTAAGTATATCCCATGTATTTAGCAATGTAGAAGCCACTGATAACCTTAAAGTTATTTGACTTGAGACAAACGGTGTCCCAATGAAGAGTATAGAAATAAAGACAGATTGACGGAAAGCTAAAGAGACCAGGCAAATAGATTGCAGGGGAGGAGGAAATCATTCCCCTAATGCTCTAGGTTATTATTTTTTTAATGAAAGGGTTTAAGTCAATTTAAAAGTTTATAAAAAGGACCTATTTGAGAAGTGGTTAAAAGGCCCAAAGAAAGGGTTAATTCTCAGTAGAAGAAGAAAGATTTCCTCTATTTTAGCAAGAACAAAATGGGCACATATCTCATAGTAATAAATATGATTACTTCTATTTTTATTGTAAAGTATAAGGCAATGTGAGAGTAAATTCAGTGAGGACTCAGATGGACATGAAATGAAATGGTTATGATTGATGGAAAATACATGAATTATGCAAAGGCTCATACTAAGATTGCAAGGGGGGAAGTGAGGTTGGTAAGTGACGCTTTTTTTAGGTTATAATTGATACTTCTTTGGGTATACTTTTCGTTTGTGCGACTTATTCCAGTAGTGTTTGACTGCCCTTGATATAGGCAAAAATAAAATCTAACACTAATTGCATTCATTCAGGCCTACACTTTTGACTACTGAGGCAACAAAAGTAGAGGGTAAATGAAGTTTATGTGTTGCAAGAAAGTTACAATAATTGATCTAGGATTTTAAGCTGTGGAGGAAGATTGTGACAGGAAAGAAAAAAGCTAATGAGAGGACTCATAAAAAGTGGTAGACTGGAGATCCTAATATAGAATGATGACAGTTGTACTAGAAATATCTGAAAAGCCAATTGGAATGAGGTAAGATTAGAATAAAAAAATGCATTGCAAAATTTAGAGCTAACAGTTCCATGTTATGAAATCTGTAAATAGAAAGGATATGGGGAGAATTGAAAGTGTACTCTAGTCTTCACCCTATATTTCCATTCTATAGGTTCTGTTTCTTTTGTGAAATTGAATATTAAAGGGGAATGAAGTATGATTGTAGAGAGCACAAAAATAGTAAGCAGTTTTGTAGGAAGGGATTTGCATCTTTTTAATGGAGGGGAAAAAGGTTAGAGAGATCCTAGTTTAATTTGGCATAAGACCAGACATTTAAAAATCAAATCAGTAAGCATAAAAACAAATTAAAAATAAAATTAGATGCACTGAGTATTTCAGTTAAGACTATTTTTATTGTAATAATAGAAGACACATTGAATAAAATATATTGGAAAAGAAAAATTGAAATGTCCGCAAAGCATATTCAAGAATAGTTTAGTTTGTACAGATATTCAAATTACATCAATGAAATGTTAATTTATGATCCATAAATTGTTAAAAGAATAAAATATAATAGTGTTGGCAAATAAAGGCTTAAATTAGTTCTTTTATAAATTTTAAGTGGTAGTAAATTGATACATTATAAGAAAACAATTTTTAATAGGTATAAGAATTTTATATAATATGACTTTGACCCAAATTCTGTACATCTAAAAATATATGGTTAGAAAATGTATATGACTTTTTAAATCTAGATATTAATAAAATCTTACTTATAAAATCCAAACTGGGAAAATATTATAATAAATTACTAAATTGCATTTTTGAAACCAGATAATACCAAACAATTATTATCACTGCCTACCAGATAATGGGTACTTTATTTTTTCCTTCACATTTCAGTATTCTTTAATACATTTTCTATTTGGACATAACATTTTCATAATGAGAATGAATTTTTCTAGCCTGAGATCCACATTTCCCAGAAAACAAAGCATAAAACAAGTTCTCAACTTGAGAAAGAATTTATTTGGGGTTGTGAGCTCAGTTAACAACTGTGAAGATTGAAGAGACTAAAACAGAGACAGAAGGAGTGATAATGGCCAAGTATGGTATTGAGTTGTCTTCTCTACTGTGGAAAACTATGAGTCAGTCCTGCCAGGGCCTTCTAAAAAGCTGTATAGGAATGCACCTTAAAATTGTTCACCTGAAGGATGAAAGAGAAAAACATTTACCCATAGAGTCACATCTCATGCTAATTTAGCATGTGCCTCTGCAATTCCAAAACACATGTGAATACATAGCAGGTCCCACAAATAGTCCTGAGACAAAGAGAGAGAGAGATGCAGCATTCTCCAGGTAAGTTACTGTGCAAAACAGGTCGAAGCCCACATGGAACCATACAATACGTGAAGCTTAAAACACTGCTAAGTCCCAGAAGATATAACTCATAGTAAAGAAAGATCTGATTAAATAATTCCATAGATTATACTTAGAATTGTATATGTAAGACATACAGGCTGTGTTTTATTGATATTGCTGGGGGCTCAGAAACAGCCACTCCAAAATATGGCACTTTGACAGGTTGAACTGAAGAAGCCTCAAGGTCTCTCAAACCATCTCTACACACCTAACACCCTCCATCCCTCTGAAAGAGAAGGATGAAATTGAATTTTTTTCTGCCTAAGATCCAGAACCACCAAAGAGAACATTTTTTTTTTCTCCTCTCTGTAAGACCAAGAATGCAAACATACCTTAATAAACCCTTTCACAAGATAACCTCTGTGTCTCCCACTCATTCAAATTCCAAAGAAAACTATTTAGAAATTAATCTCTGTTTTCTGAGCCATTCATTCTCCCTGGTAATCTCTTATTGTTCCTCAACAGAATTCATCTTCTCTTCCCTGACATAACCTGTTGTCCCAGGATGGTATATTAGCTTCAGAACCCCCTTGGGAAGCATGTCATCACTCTGCGTTTCTTCCCCTGTACATGTTAATACAATTTGTATGCCTTTTCTGCAATTAACCTATCTTTTCAAAGTTGACTTTTCAGCAAACACATAGAGGACAAAGGAGAATTTTCCCTTGGCCCCTACAACATACTACATAGTTTAAATATTTGAACCCCTATTTCATTTATTTCTAATGTACTTATTAGTTATATGAACATGTTTATAATAAAAAGCAAGTTGATAGTGCCTAAAAATAAGACCAAATATTAGAAATATGTGATTTATTCTTCAAACCTAACTACCCTCACTTATAATCACAAACATAAGTGCAAATGTACACAAATATGGTTAATCCTATACAAGATGGCTTTTAAAAGTTCAGGGAATGTGTGTATTATGAAAAAACTATGCATGGATTTCAATTTTTTGCACCAAAATAAACTCATACAAACTTGTTATAATATGTTTGTACAGAATCTAGCTTGAGGCACTAAGAATAAGGCAATTTCAGAAGAGGTCCCATAAGAGCAACATGAATTCTGCTAAGATAAAAGAACAAATTTTAAACTTATTGTGAAAACTGAGTAGAAGAATGGTGAAATCATTGACGTTTCATGACAATGCCCCAAATAAGTCAACCGTTTACAAATAGATGATATATTTTAAGAAGATGGTGTTGAAGATGAAGCCCACAGCAGCAGACCATCCACATCAATTCACTAGGGAAAATTTAATCTTTTTTGTGACCTAATTGAAAATGACTGACAACAGAATAAACAATAGCCAACATCATAGGCATCTCAAGTGGTTCAGTTTACACAATTTTTTACTCAAAAATTGTGGTTGAGCAAACTTTCCACTCAATGGGTAACAAAACTGTTGTGCCCAGATCAGCTCCAGACAAGAGTAGAGCTTTCAATGGAAATTTTCAAGTGAGATCAAGGTCCTGAAGCATTTATTTTATTTTCTTTAATTTTATTTTTATTTTAATTTCCAGGATACATGTGCAGAACATGCAGATTTGTAGCATAAGTAAACGTGTGCCATGGTGATTTGCTGCACCTGTCAACTCATCACCTAGGTTTTAAGCCCCACATACATTAGCTATTTAGCCGGATGCTCTCCCTACCCTATACCCCTGAAAGGCCCTAGTGTGTGCTGTTCCTATCCCTGTGTCCATGTGCTCTCACTGTTCAGCTCCCACTTACGAATGAGAAAATGTGGTGTTTGGTATTCTGTACCTGTGTTAGTTTGCTGAGGATAATGGCTTCCAGCTCTATCCATGTCCCCACAAAGGACATGATCTCATTTCTTTTAATGGCTGCATAGTATTCCATGGTGTATATGTACCACATTTTTTTATCCAGTCTATTGTTGATGGACCTTTGGGTTGATTCCATATCTTTGCTATTGTCAATAGTCCTGGAATAAACATAGTCATGAATGTGTCGTTATAACAGAATGGGCAAATATTTTATGATGAATCACCAAAAGCGATTGCAACAGAAGTGATAATTGACAAGTGGGATCTAATTAAACTAAAGAACTTACACACAACAAAAGAAACTATCATCAGAGCAAACAGGCAACATACAGAATACGAGAAAATGTTTGCAATCTACCCATCTGACAAAGGTCTAATATCCAGAATTTACAATGAACTTAAATAAATTTACAAGAAAAAAAAAAAAAAAAAAAAAAAAAAAAAAAAACAAGCAACCCTATCAAAAAGTGGGCAAAGGACATAAAGAGACACTTCTCAAAAGAAGAGATTTATGTGGCCAACAAACATATGAAAAAAAGCTCAACATCAATGATCATTAGAGAAATGCAAATCAAAATCACAAGGAGATAAAATCTCATACCACTTAGAATGGTGATTATTAAAAAGTCAAGAAACAACAGATGCTAGCAAGGCTGTGGAGAAATAGGATCACTTTTACATAGTTGGTGAGAATGTAAATTAGTTCAACCATTGTGGAAGACAGTGCAGCAATTCCTTAAGGATCTAGAACCAGAAATACCATGAGATCCAGCAATTCCATTACTGGGTATATACTCAAAGGAATGTAAATTATTCTATTATAAAGTATTTCTTTAAATAATTGTTGTAGGAAGTTGAACATGATTTTACCAATATGATCCTGAAGACAAAGCACAATCAAAGCAATGGCTACCAAGAAGCAAAAGTGGCCCAATCAAAGCAAATGTGAACCAGTTAAGATCAAAGGTCATGGCAGTAGTTTTTGGGGGATGCTCGAGGTATTTCTTTTGTTGACTTTGTGGAGGGCCAAAGAACAATAACATCTTTTTATTAAGAGAGTGTTTTCAGAAAGTTAGACAAAGTTTTAGCAGAAAAATGCCTAGGAAATCTTCACCAGAGTGTTTCCCCACCAAGAGAATGTTCCTGCTTGCTCACTTCTCTCATCAAACAAGGACAGTTTCTGAGAATTTTTATATGAAATCATTAGACATCCACCTTACAGTCTTGATTATCTTATTTGGACTCATTTTCACTTTCTAATTTTATTAGTCCGTTTTCACACTGCTGATAAAGACATACCAATATAAAGATATTTATAAAGAAAAAAGAGGCTTAATGGACTCACAGTTCCACATGGCTGGGGAAGTCGAACAATTATAGCAGAAGGTGAGGGAAGAACAAAGACACATCTTACTTGACAGCAGGCAAAGAGAGAATGAGGCCCAAAGTGAAAGGGGGGACCCCTTATAAAACCATCAGAACTTGTGAGACTTATTCACTACCATGAGAACAGTTGGGGAAACCACCCCCAAGATTAAATTATCTCCCACTGAGTCCCTCCCACAACACGTGGGAATTATGAGAGGTACAATACAAGATGAGATGTGGGTGGGGACACAGCTAAATCATATCACTGTTCTTTAAAAAAAAAAAAAGAAAGCTATAAAGGGCAGCCATTTTCTTTAATTAATAATGTAAAAAGACTGCATTCACATGGCTAATTTCTGGGACCCATATTTCTTTAGAAATGGACTAAATGGGCCGGGCGCGGTGGCTCAAGCCTGTAATCCCAGCACTTTGGGAGGCCGAGGCGGGTGGATCACGAGGTCAGGAGATCGAGACTATCCTGGCTAACATGGTGAAACCCCGACTCTACTAAAAATACAAAAAAATAGCCGGGCGTGGTGGCGGGCGCCTGTAGTCTCAGCTACTTGGGAGGCTGAGGCGGGAGAATGGCGTGAACCCGGGAGGCGGAGCTTGCAGTGAGCCGAGATCACGCCACTGCACTCCAGCCTGGGAGACACAGCGAGACTCCGTCTCAAAAAAAAAAAAAAAAAAAAAAAAAAAAAAAAAGAAATGGACTAAATGGCTTGTGTCATTGCTCTCAAACTGTCTTGAACTTGATGGAGCTCAGTATGAGAAATAAAGTTTACAGTTTTTATTTTTATCTTTTAATTTCATTTTTCTATGAACTTTTTGAAACCTCTTATACATTTCTCCAGTTGCCACTGTACAAGCAGTAAACTTGTGGTTATTTTATCCTTTCATATTGTTTTTTATCTTCCTCTTGCCTAAGGGATTATCTCATACTACAGACCCTAAAACTCACTTGGACATTATGTGATCCCCCTATTCTGTTGTAATAAGATATCAACTAACATGGCTTTTAAAGGACTAATTCTTTCAATTCTTTGAAGTGACAACTAAACCAGTAAAATACACACACCCTACATTTGAAATTCCAACATCTCCGAGACTTCTTGGTACAGTTTGTTACTAATTTTTAAAATGTGGGTGCTTATGGGGATGGAAAGGAGAATGGATCTAGAAGGCTATGACACACTTAGTGGAAACACTTCCACTTCTCCAACTGTCTTAGGGGTCTTGGTGGCTGAGACAAATAGATCTCCATCAGTGCACGGAGAAGAAGAACTATACTTGCCAAAATCCTTCATGTAATCTTTAGAGAACATTGTCATTACCACTCATTATACTGCCCTTAAGAGACAGTGTTCTGCTGTGATGACCTGCTCCACTGCAATATATCAAGAAACCTTTGCCTTCCCTAATCTATATCCCCATTATACCCACATGATCTATACTGAAATGTGAGAGCCTCTTGATATGGTTTGGCTCTACACCCACCCAAATCTCATCTTGAACTGTAGTTCCCATAATCCCCACATTTCATGGAAATGACCCAGTGGAGAGTAATTGAATCACGGGGACAGTTACCCCCATGCTGTTCCCATGATAGTGAGTGAGTTCTCAGGAGATCTGTTTGTTTCATTATGAGCTTTTACCCCTTTTGCTTGGCACTTCTTCTTCTTCCTTCTATCATGTGAAGAAGGACATATTTGCTTCTCATTCTACCATGAATGCAAGTTTCCTGAGGCCTCCCCATCCGTGCAGAACTGTGAGTCATTAAACCCTTTTCCTTTATAAATTATCTAGTATCAGGCAGTTCTTTATAACAGCATGGGAATGGACTAATACAGTAAATTGGTACTTCAGAGAGCGAGGTGCTGCTATAAACGTCCCCAAAAATGTGGAAGTGACTTTGGAACTGGATAACGGGAAGAGGTTGGAACAGTTTGGTGGGGGGCGAAGAAAAAAAGGAAGATGTGGGAAAGTTCAGAACTTTCTGGAGACTTGGTTGAATGGACTTGATCAAAATGCTGCTAGTGATATGGACAATGAAGTCCAGGCTGAGTTGGTCTCAGATGGAGATGAGAAACTTGTTGGGAACTGGAATAAAGGTGATTCTTTCTATGCCTTAGCAAAGAGACTGGAGGCATGTTGTCCCTGATCTGGAGATCTGTGGAACTTTGAACATGAGAGAGATTATTTAAGGTATCTGGCAGAAGAAATTTCTAAGTAACAAGGCATTCAAGAGGTGATTTGGGTGCTATTAAAAACATTTAGCTCTATGTATTCACAAATATATACTTTGGAATTGAAACTTAAGTTTAAAAGGAAAGAAGAGCATAGAATTTCAGAAAATTTGCAGCCTGATGAAATGATAGAAAAGAAAAACTCATCTTCTGAGGAGAAATTCAAGCCGGCTGCAAAAATTTGCGTAAGTATGGAGGAGTCAAATGTTAATTGCCAAGACAATGTGGAAAATGTCTCCAGGTCCATCAGAGGTCTTCACAGTAGCCCCTCCGATCACAGACCTGGAGGTCTCAGAGGGAAAAATGGTGTTGTGGGCTTGGCCTAAGGGCTTTGCTGCTTTGTGCAGTCTCAGGACTTGGTGCCCTGTGTCCCAGCCATGGCTAAAAGTGACCAAGATACAGTCTGAACCATGGCTTTACAGGGTGCAGATTCCACATGGTGTTGAGCCAGCAGGTTCACTGATGTCAAAAACTGAGGTTTGGGAACCTCTGCCTAGATTTCAGAGAATATATGGAAATGCTTGGATGTCCAGGCAGAACTTTGCTGCGGGGGCAGAACTCTCGTATATAGCCTCTGCTAGGGCTGTGTGGAGGGGAAATGTGGGATTGGAGCCCCCACATAGAGCTTCCACTGGGTCACTGCCAAGTAGAGCTGTGAGAAGAGGGCCACCGTCCACCAAACCCCAGAATGGTAGATCCACCAAAAGGTTGCACCATGCATCTGGAAAAGCCACAGACACTAAATGTCAGCCTGTGAAAACAGTCGGGAGGGGTGCAGTACCCTGCAAAGCCACTATTGGGAAGGCATGGTTGTGTTTTGAAATGTAAGGGCATGAGATTTTGGAAGGGGAAAGGGTGAAATGATATGACTTGGTGGTGTCCTCACGCAAATCTCATCTTGAATTGTAGTTCTCATTATCCCCATATGGCATGAGAGGAACTTGGTGGAAGGTAATTGAATCATGGAGGCAATTACCCTGATGCTGTTCTTGTGATAGTGACTAGTTCTCTGGAGATATGGTGGTTTTATAAGGAGCTTCCCCCCCTTTTGCTCAGCACTTCTTCCTGCCATCATGTAAAGAAATACATGTTTCCTTCCCCTTCTGCCATGATTGTCAGTTTCCTGAGGCTTCCCCATCCAAATGGAGCTATGAGTCAATTAAATCTCTTGGTTTTATAAATTACCCAGTCTCAGGAAATTCTTTATAGCAGTATGAGAATGGACTAATATACCTCTAAAACATTATCTCTGTTTGAGAGAGGAATAAGTTCCTTCTTAAATTCAAACCATATTCCAACCTCCCAGTGGCTCAGAAATCCCAGTGGTATAATGTGAATGAATCTTGAAAGAACTCAGGTTGACTCTCATAAGTATAAAAATGTCATTTTTAGAAAATTTAAGGAAACTCAGCAGATTAACTTTAAATATTTTGGTTTTTTTACATAATGGGAGCGATGTCAAATTGAGTTGCAGAATCAAATACTTTTTGCAATATAAAGTGGTAAATAGAACAGTTATCTCACAGTACAGAGTAAAAATACAAAAGAAACAAAAGAAAGAAAAGAAAAATGCCAGGAGCAAAAGAATCATGGAGACAGAGAACCTGATTTTTTGAATAATGATAGTTACAAATTGAAAAAAGCATGGTGGAGAAAAAGTAGTACAGTCAAATAGAACGGTTTGACTAGTCATATCACGATTTTTCACTAAGAGTTATGACGCATATTGAGATATATCTCAGGAAATCATCTTAATATCCAGGTGTATTAGTTTGCTCAGGCTGTCCTAAGAAAATACCACAGATTGAGTAGTATAAAAGATAGAGATCTTTTTTTCACAGTTTTTGAGGTTGCTATATCCAAGATCAAGATATTAGCAAGGGAGTTTTCATTCTGAGACCTCTTCTTTTAGCTTGTAGGTGGTTGTCATCTTGCAGTTTGCTCAAGTGGCTTTTTTGTGCATGTGTGTGTGGCAGGACGTGGTGGAGAGAGCTCTCTGATGTCTCTTCTTATAAGGACACTTATCCTATCAGATCAGGGATCCACCTATATAAACTCATTTAACCTTAATTGTTTCTTTATAGGTCCCGTGTTCAAATACTGCCATACGGGGCATGGGAGATTACGTGTTCAACATTTGAAGTTTAGAGGAACACAAACATTCAGTCTATGACACCAGGGTAAAGAGAATCTTAATGTTTCCAGATATGCAGAAACATTATGTATAAAAGGGAAAGAGAGAGTGGCATTCAATTTCGAGTCTGCTACACCGAAAGATATAACATTCTGGAAGACTTCATAATATTAATGACAAACTGGCATGTAGCTTGCTTTGCCGCCTCGTCTTTTAAGTATTTTAAAAATATTGCTTTATGAAAATCCTACATTTAGCAGAAGTTACTAAGCAGTTACATCAGCTAGGAAGAGAAACTACTACACTACAACCAAATGAAAATTTAATAGAAAACATATCTTAAGATAGGAAACAAACAGAACAAAAGATTGTAAGTGACAAATATAATAAATTATGTAGTTAACTAAAAGGTGATGATAATAATATCACTAGAAACTGAAATATAATTGTTCATTCATTCATAAAATCGAAGAGTCTGCAAGAAAAAACTTAATGGTCTGAAACTAAATTTCAGTTCTGAATTAACAAATTAGGAGTTAGCTAGGAGAGAAAAGGAAAGTAAGAAAGTGAAAGTTCCCTATGATCATGAGGTGGGGCTTAGTAAATATTTAATTTTAATCTATAGGTAAAATAATATTTGTTTTAAAAAGTCTACTAAAATATAAACAAGGCAGGGCACACTGACTCGTGCCTATAATCCCAGCACTTTGAGAGGTTGAGGTGGTCAGATCACCTGAGGTTCAGGAGTTAGAGAGCAGCTTGGCCAACATGGGGAAGCACTATCTCTACTAAAAAGACAAAAATTAGCCGGATATGGTGGCATGCACCTGTAGTCCCAGCTACTCAGGAGCCTGAGGCAGAGGAATCTCTTGAACCTGGGAGGTGGAGGTTGCAGTGAGCCAAGATTGTGCCACAGCACTTCAGCCTGGACAACAGAATGAGACTCCATCTCAAAAAAAAAATATAATAATCATCATCATCATCATCTTACAATACAATAAAATAAAATAAAATATAAATCATTATTCAAATGCTTCTAACACAAAAATTGCTGCTACATCCTATTTAAAAGAGACACAAATACAAATAATAAGAAAAAGCTGAAAAGAAACAAAAACAATTGAGACATGTATCAGGCAAAATAAATTTAAAATAAATCAAGAGCAGCAATGATATAACTTCACTAAATGGACTTCAAGCCAAACCTATTATATGAGTTAATAGAATATTTTACAATAACAAAATGGTATAACTGGCAAAAGTCAATGTTATTGACAATTACTTTGTACTCAACAATACGGCAGAAAACTAAACAAAACAGTCTCCTAGAGATATATAATGATGATATTTAAATATCTTGCACATAACATGAAAGATGAAGTAGAGAAAACTTAAGTGAATAAGAAATGCTATTTTTGACCCATGGAGTCAATTAATTATGTATATAAATTGTATACAATATATTCATTATTATTTAAAATTATGTAACAATAACAATACCAATCACTATAAGCACATACCATGCATCAGTAGTATTCTAAATAAAGCACATACATTAAGTCATTTAATTCTCACATTTACCCTACAGTATATACTAATACAATCTCCATATTATAGATGAATAAACTTATGCCTGAGAAGTTATTTGCTCAAGATACCACAGCTTTAATTGGAAAAGGGAGGATTTAAACACAGGCCACTTGGTTCAAGTGTCTATGAACTCAGCCATTTTGACAGCAAAAGCATAAACTAACACTCATCTACTTAGAAATTAAAAAAGGCAAAAAGAAATAGTCATCAATGTAACTCTTGGATCAAGAGAATAAAGAGTTGTCTTAAAAATTTATCTTATTTCAAAATGTTGGAAATTTTGCTAAGAAGTCATCAGAAGAGAAAATATGTCACCTTAAATAGTTTTTTAACAAATTAAAAAGATATATATGTCAATTCACTTGATTTAATTAATTCTCAATTAAAAACATACCAAAACATCGCATTTTACTCTTTAAATATATACAATTATCATTTTTCAATTAAAAATAAAATTATGTTTTAGAAGATGAAGAAATAATCCATAAAGCTTTTATAACTGTAATAGAATGGGACTTACATAAAAGTGAACAAATGAACCTGTTGAACAGTACAGCATTAAGATACATCCAAATATAGCTGGGGACTTAATATATAAGAATTGTGGCATTTGAATTTAGTGGTTAAAAAGCAGATCATTAATAAAAGTAATGAGAAAATCTACTATGTATTAATTTAAAAATAAATGGAATTTTGAAACTACATAGGAAATAGAAAAATCAAGATTGACTACCAAAAGTAGGCAATGAAATTTAAAATATGTATATGTATATGCATATAAATACATACACACAAACACACACACACATATTTAAATGTCAGGACAAAATGTTCACAGTAGGCAGAATTTAGTAATTTAAGCCATAAAACCCCAAATAAAAAAAAGAATGTATTGTCTTATAGAAATATATAAAAATGTATAAGTTCTATAAGATACAAAACAAAGCTAAATGCAAATAAGAAATTAAGATAATAATATTTGGAATATATTAAAAAGACCAATATCCTAAATGTATAAAAAGCACCTACAGTTTGTTTACAAGAAGAGAATGATTTTTACAATAGGTAAAGATAATATAAGACCAAACTGTGAAAATTGCTCAGCTTCACTATTAAGGACATACAAATGAAGTAATAATACTCTTCTTTGTTTATTACATTGACAAAAATTGCAAGTAATTTCAGTATCCATACAGCATCCAGCTTATATATATCAGGATATACAAAAGAGTTGATCAACAGCATATATAGCTTCTTCTTTGCTACTTGGTCTCACATTAGTCTTCCAAATTATTGTACCAGTTTATACTCCACGTTCATTACGTGAGAGCCCCTTATCATGAACATATGATGGTATCAAGATTCCATTTTTTGTCAATCATGTGAGTATGAAAGATGAAGTAGATAATGAATAATATTTTGTAAATTTTTATTTTGTATAACTCATTATCAGTAAGTTTTAGCATATTTCCTATGGTTATAAGTTACATTCGTTTTCTATTTGGTGAATTGTTCATTTATATCCTTTACTCGCTGTGTAATTGTGTTGTTTGTAATTCCTTTATTGATTTGAAGTTGTGTTCCTTTCAAAACACAACTCGTTTGATCTCCTTACTTGGAGCAGATTCCTACAAAGGCTCCTGACTCACTGAATGTAAAAGCCCTATCCCTAACCATGGCCTATAAGGATCTGCACAGCTTGAATTCTGTCCCATCTCACCCTCTTTGACATCTTCAACTATTAATCACCTCCTTTCTCCTTCCACTCCAGCCATACTGGCTTCTATATTTCAGATTCACCAACAAGTCCTAACAGTGGAGCTTCTGCAACAGCTCTTCTGTCCACCTGAAAAGTTAGTACATGGAAAGCCAACACCATACTTTAATAAGTCTTTGCCCGGATGTAATATTCTCAATGAGGTCACTCTGACCACTCAGCCCAAAACTGATTTATCACTCAACTTTATACTCCTGACTCTCATTACCCTGCTCTGCTTGCCCTTCCACCCACCACCTGCCCCCAGCAAAACAAACATTACTTATCTAATATCTTTAGTCTCTCTTAGTTAAGATGTAAACTCCCAAAGGGTTAAGATCTTCTTTTCCTTTGTTTGCCTATTTATCCTAAGAGCCTATGAAAGCGTCTGCTATAAAACAAGTACTTAATAAATAAACTTTAAAGAATAATTGATTTTAATGATGTTTTTCATGCATAGGTTTTTCATTTGTTTGTGTCTTTTACTTTAAAAATGTATTGTAAACTCTTCTCTGCACTCTTTGGGAAATTTTTTTAGCTTTATTCAGTGTTCCTTTTGGCATACAGAAGTTTTAAAAGATGTATTTTAATGTAGCTAAATTAGTCAAGCCTATTTCTAATTGTGTGTGTTTTCATATCTTGTTTTTAACATTTTGAAGTTTTGCTTTCAACATTTAATTTTTTTCTGTACATATAATCCATTTTAATGCATAGTAATGAATTTTTTCATATAAAAGACCAATTCTACTAGCACAGTTTTTGAAGGGTTCATTCTTTCTCCACTGAGTTTTTACCACCTCTGTTATATGTTAGCTTTCATATATGCAAGGATCTATTTTTCAGCTCTTTATTTTGTTCAATTAGTCTATTTTTCTATTCCTTTTAATAATGTTATCTGCAAATAATGAAAGACATTTCTTTCCTTCTTATACTTATGGACTGGCTCCTATTTAATCTTGAGTGTTTTTATATATTATTTTGTAGATGCACAATATATGTAGACACAATTAACTGCACATACATATATAACATATTATTTATAATATTAATATTATCAATTATCAGAACAGCATTTTTAGAATGAGCAATTTACTTCATATGTAGAAGTCATGCACTAATAATTTGAGAGGCCTTGACTCTGAAGGTATTTTACATATATGTATTCTTTTAGATATAAAATAATAGAAGGCACAGCATGATATAATGAATGATACTTTTGCAAGGACATATTCTGTATTTTCCATTTGAAAATTATTTTAAAAGATTTTAGCAATTCAAATGTGCAACACTGCTCAATGATTAGAGACATAATTATTTCTACCATAAAGGAATTTTTAAGTGAAGGAATATAAAATCCCGTAGTAAAGGAGATGTGATCAAATGGGAATGTTGCATTTGTGATTATAATTCTCTTGGAATCAATATTTGAAAAATGCTTTCACACCAGTTACTAAATGGATTATTGATTATAAAATGCCTTAAATGGTTTTCAGAGTTGATCAATTGGTAATATATCCACATAATATTCAGACAAGGACCACTGTTTTCAGGCTTATGCTTTTCTAATTTAGAGAGAAATCAGAATCAAAGGTTTTGCTCAATATTTATTTATAAATATGGAATGTATCAGCTTCTATCCTACTGACAACATAGCCCATCATTTATTAAACAAATTAGAGCACCTATTGGGCACCAGGAAGTACGTTAGACCCTGAGCGTACAATGGTGAACAACAGAGGCAGACGCTCTGCCTTTATGGAATTTGTACTCTAGAGGAAAATGTACAGAGAGAGCAGAAACTTGAGAGGAAAGCTGGAGACACAGAGAAACACAGGTTAAAAGTCCATGGACTTTGGAGGCAAATATTAGCTAAATATACCCACAAGCCAAGGAACACCAAGAGTCGCCAGCAACCAGAGGCATGGAACAGATTCTTACTCAGAATGTTGAGAGGAAGCATAGTCCTGTTGATTACTTGATTTTAGACTTTAGGGCTCCTGAACTATGAAAGAATGAATCTTTGTTGTTTTAAGTTACCTAGTATGTGGTACCGTGCCCCAGAAGCATTTGGAAACTAATACAGTTAGCCGCTATTGTTATTCCATTTAAAGATAAGGGAATCAAGGTCATGTAGTTAAGTGATTTGTTCAGTTAGAGAATTAGAAAGTGGTGAAATTGGACTTTTAGTCTCAGACAGTTGAACTCAAGAGCATACATTGTCTAACCACTTTGTATTCTACCTGTATGAATACACAATCCTAATACCTACTTTGTAGTCAATATTTATTGCAATGCTATTATATGTGCAGAGTCATTCTAAACATTATCAATGCAACAGTAAACAAAACAGAAAAAGCATTTACAGTTTGTTGTAGTAAGAGATGTCAAAAGAGTTAAGAAAAAGCTATGTGTTATTTTATATACTAATGTTAAAAGGAAAATAGACGGATAATGGGGATAGAAAGTTGTGACAGCAGATGGGACTTTTAAATTGTATGTTCAGAGAAGATCTCACACTTCACATCACATTTGAGGGAGTTTTGAAAAAGGAGAAGAAATATGTATATTCATATCTGGGATAACAGAGTACCAGACCAAGAGAAAAACAAGTTCAAATGTCCAAAGGTGTAAGTACAAAACAAGTACAAATGTCCTAAGGTATAAGTACAAAACAAATATAAATGTCCTAAGGTATACCTGGGTGTTTGAAGAATTAGAAAAACGCCATTTTAGGTGGAATGGGGTATAATGATTAGTAGAAGTTGTGGTTAGGGAAGAGTTAAAGGAAAACATTTAAACTGAAGATTTATATTATTGCATAAATCCTTAAGATTGTACACTCATGCAATGGAAGATTGATAGAAAAACAGAAAGACCCAGAGGCTAAGTTATGAACACCTCCAATTTTAAAAGGCCAGGGAGATGAGCAGGACCTGACCCAGCAAAAAGAGAGCAAAAAGTAGATGACATTTAGTAATTAGAATATCCAAGATATGTTGATCTGGAAAACAAATTTATCCCTCTACAAGGAAGTCTTATATATCAAGGAAAATAGCAACTCAAAATATGTATGAATAATACTTACATAAAAGTTTCTAGTTATACTTCATATTCATAATCTATGCATGTGCAATTTTATTCAGAAGTATTGCAAGAAGAAAAAAAGGCCACTTACAATAGTTTTCAAAACCACTTAGTTCATAAAATGTTGTAACATTTTCTTAAAGGAATACAGACAACAATTCATTCAACAAAGCAGTAAAGGTCAGTTTCTCTGTATGATGGGAATCATAAGACTGAAAAAATGAATATCACTGCACATCTCTTCCTTTTAACTCTTCATTCTTCCTCAGGATAGAGTGGCCATTATCCCCCTACGTTACTTGCTTTGGTTGTCTACATTTTGTTGCCTTTATATTTAGTCAGTGTCTTGATACTGGTAGGTATATTAGCTTCTTATAACAGAATATATAACAGAATATATTTTTAAAATAACAATATAATATTTGATTTTCTTTGACATTTGATTTAGTTTTCAAACATTATACTTGTGAGCAAAGGTCAGAAGTATGGTCAGTGATTAGGAAGCATAGGAAAGCCAATGGGTTGATGTAAGACTAGAGTTATAACCTTGACATTCTTCACCTAGTTAACATTGTACTGTTAATAGCTACTATTCACAAGTAGTAAGGAGTATTTTGTAGTTCTAGATTAAGTACCATTTTATATATTTTATCAGTGACCTAGATAAATAAATGTGTGGGTTGGCTAGCCCTTTAGAGGAGAAGATTATAATTCAAACTGACCTTCACAAGTTGGAAGAGTAGTCAGAAATAATGAAAATCTTGAGGTCAGGTATAAAGGAGGAACTACTCTAAGGAAAAAACATGATACATATAAGATGGAGAATGTCTAACTAAGCATGAATGTGGCAGAAAAGAACCTAGAGATCACAGCAGACACAATTTGAACATAATTCAGCTCAGCAGCATTATTTTAGCAGTTTGAACACATAATGCTGGAATCTACTCTTTCAGCAGGTCATTCTGATTAAAAATTATAAGATAAAACTTCAACTACATTTTACATTGATCAGTTTAATGTTAAAACAGTGTATCAAACTTTGGACGAGTGAAATCTGGAGAATTCAGAGAGGACCCAAAAGACAGAAGTACGATTAAGTGATTAGAAACTGGAATTTCAAATAAGCAATAACATTATTTCAGTTGTTTGATTGTAAAGTAGTGTGAGGAGTGATTTAATAACTGTCTTCCAAATCAAAAGTGGTGTTTTTATGAATTGTTGACCAGCTGCTTTCAACCTTCATTGTGTTCAGAATTCTTGTTAGAATTTCAGCAAGGATAATATAAAATTGATGATGAAACAAATCATAGCTTAAGAGAAAAATATAACCTGACATCGACTAGCATGTCTTATTGTTAATTTTTATTTTATGAGAATCAAGGTGTGGATTCAGGTGTATAGACAATAAGGTCTGAGCAGGAACTTCTCCCTACCCCCTTTTTTTCCTCAACTCAAACTTGGTCATACATAGTTTAGCATCCCTCTATATCAGTACACATTTTGTTGGGGACCAAATTATTAATTATTATGTTAATTTTTTCAGTACTAATTGATATGAGCAAATGACATATTAAGAATACTAACATTAATTTACAAAAAATCAAATACAGAGAGATAAGTTGAAATTTATCTCCCAAATGTAGTCTTTACTTTGATATATGAATCATAGTTAAAACTTTTCATACTCAGTTTTCCACTCTTAATTTTGACCTTGTAGAAAGGCCTAGTTTCATGTGGAAACAGAATAAATTATGTCACTGATGTGATCTAAGTGATTTCAAAAACGTGCTTAAAAATATGTCCTTCATATTATTCTACTGGTTTGCCCTTATGTTGAAACTCTTCACCACTAATATCATACTTTCAGGCACTTATTGAGAAGATTTTATATTTTAACTGGGCTAAAGGATTGTTATTTCGGAGGTGCCATGTATTTAGCTAGCTGTGAATTTGACAAGCAGTAGTCCCCCCTTATCTGTTTGGGAAGTGTCCTGAGACCCCCAGTAGATGCCTGCAACCACAGATAGTGCTGAAACTTACATATACTATTGTTTTCTATACACACATACTTATGATAACCAAACACATTTGCATTTAAAGTAACCACCTTATGGATTGCCTTTGGCAATCTAAATTGCCAGCATCACTACTCTTGTGCTTTGGGATCTAATAATGATACCATGACAATAAATCTGATAACCAATACAGTTACTGAAGTGACTAAAGTGTGGGAAGCCTACATGGCATGTCTATACTGGACAAAGGGATGATTCGCATCCCAGCTGAAATGGTGCTAGATTTCATCAGGCTACTCGAAATGGCACACATGCAATTTAAAAAGTAAAAGTAGTTTATTTCCGAAATTTTCCATTTAATATTTTTGGACCACAGTTGACCATGATTAAGAAACCACAGAAAGTGAAACCACAGATAAGATGGGATTACAGCACATCATTCTTTTCCTGATTACATTTGGTACCTTTAGTTGTTTCCCCTGGAACCAGCAAGTTTAGGGTTTTAAGATCATTATCGGTGGGAGAGAGAATTTCTAGTAGGTAGGGAAGAAAAGAATTATGTCTACCTGGAAATCTTGGCTCCTGCCCACATTAAGGGCAGAGAGTCTTGGAGGCATAGGAACACAGGCCATAGCAGAGATAGAAGAGATCTGAAAAGATGAATCAGAAGATTTTTAAGCTTTCACTCATTTCAATATTTTGCTAATGATCAGCCATTCTTATAGATGTGCCATAGACATGGCAGGGGTTACCAATACAATACTTTATTTTCTTAAAAGATGCTACTAGGATATTATGTAATATTGAAATTTTCAGTGTTTGAGGGAGGTCACATTTTTTACTTCCCCTGTGAGTTCTCAGGGAAGAAGTAAGTGGAAAGCAAGGTGAAAATGATATTCTTGAATATGCTACTTTTCTCTGAAACCACATAAGAAGCATATAAATTGCTTTTTAATAAGTTGTAGCTATATAGGTGTTGAGAACTGAAAGCATTCTGGCCTTCTGTTTTACTCCGAAGTAATCATATTCCTTTGCCTTAAAACGTTTTTAAAAGAAATCAAATAAAAAAGAATTATACAAAGTATTTTATAATAATTTCAGAGTCTTTTAAGCAAGTCCCAGGAATATTAGCATTTTGATAACTGAATAAGTCAAACACCATATGCTCAATTTCTCCTCACTGGTTTTGAATCTGCTCAATGCTGGATTTATTGACTACCAGTCATTCTTCAATAATTTCAAAAATCATGATGTATAAATAGGAAATATATTAATTTTAACATTCAGACCAGTGAAATTCAATCACATGTGTCGACGTATTCATTTGTAATGTGTAGCCCATACTTTCCTGCCTTCAAAGAACTTAATGTCTATAGGGAAAGTAGACCATGAAGCAAAAAGTTATTCTATAGAGTGGTAGATGTTTGTAGTAGATAAGAGGCATGGCATGAAACCAGACCAAGTAATTGCAGCAAACCTCACAGATGAAATACTTTACACATGAAACAATACAACTGCACACACCGTGCCATTTATGCCTTTCATGCTTTTGTCCCTGCTGTCCCTTTTGCCTGGAATGTTGTTCTTTTTTTTTTCCACTGTCATCTCAGTAACTGCCTTCTTTCCATGAAGTCTGAGTTCAGGTGGCTTTCCTATAATACTCAGGGCCAAAATGCCCACATTTCTTTCTCTGCATGGCTGCATCAGGTTTTAATTATCTGTATATATTTCTGCCTCTCAGGCTAGACCTCTTCACGAGGTTAAGATCTGTTTTGTTCATTTTTTATATATACATAGAAAATGATAAATAGTCCTCAACTAAGACAAAAATGAATGTGAGAATATTTACAATGATATGAGAGTTGAAGAAAACTCAACTCAAACAATTAGCTTGAGACAAAACAAGAGTTTAATAGTTCTTGAAACTCAGAAACACTTCATCCAGGAAAAAAAAAATTATCATTTATATTCAGTCTTTCTGTATTTTTTATCTCTCCCTCTCTCTGCATGTTGACTTTGTTCTCAGGCAAATTTAAATTGCTATGGAATAAAGGATAGTTTCTTCCTCTCTCTCTCTCTCTCTCTTTCTCTTTCTCTTAAAAATTCTTATAAACATCTTATTGTGTTTCAGAGGTTCTAGATGGTTATTATAATTTCCTCCAGTGCCAGAGTAAAAGAAAATAATAATAATGTACCTTTACAACATATCCACACTTGGAAGCAGGAAGTCTGTCAACTCTAAGTATGGAAAACTGTGAAACTGTTGTTTTATTCCTCCCCCCCCCCAGAAAACATTGAGTCTGTGACCAGAATTACAGTATTCTGTCAGAAAGCAATTGTTAAACACATTACATTTTCTTTTCCTCTTCATTATTCATTTAGTTTATTATCACAAAACTAGTAATTATAGCCATTAAGACCAGTCAACAAGCTCCAAGACAATAAATTGGGGGGGGGAATAAGGATTTAATTTGACGTATAATTAGGCATTATCTTAAAAATAAAACTATTAATAATTTAAACTTTTTTTGGTTGAAAAGTACCTAACACTTCCTGTTCCTCTTTTATTACATTATTAAAACATTTACTACTAACAATATTGATCACTTTCTGTACGGTACTGTGAGTGATTAGAGAGATCAAAAGTTTAAAACGAAGGACCCCGAAATTTGAGATAAATGTTTAGTAGGAAAAGGGTTATTTGGTGCCTATTATGGGTCAACTATTGCATGTGAATTAGTGAGCCCAGTCTTATGGAATTTATATTCTAATGCTATAAGACACATTCAAGTTTATATTCATATGGCAATTGGATATGTAGCTGTACCTCAATGGAGATGCTTATGCTTGAGATATGTACTTGAGAGTCATTCATATCATCATCATCCTCCTCCCACTGAGAATTTATGAGACACAAGTCTATTCCCACCTCTTACTACCTCCAGTCTCATTTCCCTGAGTTGACTTCTTTACTAGTTCTATTTTTTTTGTTGTTGTTGTTCTTCTGGTGGTTACCTCCATAATTCTAAATATTATGGTTATTCCTCTTTTCTTAATTTTTCTTCTCAAGACAATATATTTTGAGTCTCTAATAAGAAAGATGAGATTTGAACTCACTTATATTATTCCCTGTAATATGTGATCACCTATTTCTAAATTAAAGACACTGTCTAGGTCATTATGTAGTATTTAAAAAAATGAAAATCACTTTCAAATTCACAAGTATTAAATTGTTCCTCATTGCTTACTGAATTATGCAGCAACACGTGATTTTGAAATTCAATGTGCATTAGCACTTAGGTCAATCATTTACTAGAATTCACCATTACTCCACATAGAAAGTTTCTTCTGCCAATGGTTATTTTGTTGCTTAATCAATGTTTCTACCACTTTGCTTTTTCTCATAATATTCCCTTTTTTTCATTGATCTCCACCTGTTGAGTCCCCACACATTCTTTCATGTCTAGCTCAGATATTATTTCCTTCGACAAACTTAGTATCTCCTAACTGTAAACCAACTCTCTGACTTCTTGATCCTCGTAGACTTTCTTCCACCTTATTTATTTATTTACTTATTAATTTAGTTTAATTAGTTAATTTATTTATGTTGAGACAGGGTTTTGCTCTGTCACCCAGAGTGGAGTGGAGTGGTATGAACACAGCTCACTGCAGCCTTGCCCTTCTTGGCTCAAGCAATCCTCCAACCTCAGCCCCCTGAGTAGCTGAGACTACAGGCACGCACCACTTCACTTGTACATTGAAAAATTTTTGTAGAGACTAGGTCTTGCCATATTGTTCAGTCTGGTCTCAAACTCCTGGGCTCAGACAATCCTCCTGACTTAGCCTCCAAAAGTGCTAGGATTCCACATGTGAGCTACCATGTTCAGCCTTTCCACATTACCTATAACACACATTATATGCTTTTGCTCATAATTATTTCACAATTTAATTTTTATTAATTAAATTGAAAGCTTCTTAGAATCAGGGTCCAGTTCATCTATACAATTTTATTTCCTAGAGTGGCCTGGTGCAATATACTCCACATATTGGTTGATTAATAAATATTATTTTACTATTGAATGAATTTATGCATAAATATTAGGATCTTCCTGACATTAAAAGATGTTCTCAAGTGTTATTTAAGTATATAATATGTTATAATGTAGCTAACCTAAAAATATACATATTGTCAGAAAAATATATTAACGGAGCAGAAAGAGAACTGGTAGTATTTGATAGACAGCTACTGGCTCATAATCACTATTTATATTTGGTGGAATTTAAGAATATCAAGGAAATTAATTAAAACTTGAATGCTTGGGCTTTGATTATCAGAAAAATTGCACTTTCAATAGAGCCTTAAGGGAAAGAAAAAATTTCAGAACAGTTCAATTTATATTTCCAATGTTTAAGTTCCTGGAAGAGGCAACTGTAGGGGATTATTGGTGGAAGAAAAAATTTCACATTTTGATCAGGAACCATATCATTCAATAAGATTTCTCTCACAGGAAGTAAAATAAAAGCACGTTGATCTATATATGTTTGTTATTTTTGATAAGAAAACCCAGAACCCTACATACTACTTCTTTCTCTTATTTTTAACAAGCTATTCTGTAAGGACCATTTTAAGAAAGATAAGTTTTGGAAACCTTTGCAAATGGATAAAAATGAAAATAAAAGAATAAGAAAAGAGAGAAAGACTAAAGCGAGCGAAACACCAAATGAGACCAAAAAAGACAACATGAGCATACATTGCTCTAGTCTATGTTGAAGGACTGGTGTTTCTCCCCATCAAGTCTTCTAGCATTTTCAAACTACCTGGAAATTAATCATTGCAAGATGCCTACTGGAGGCTTTCAAAGCCATGGAGAGTGTTGCAGGAAGGTGGAAGGAAGATAGTGGTATTTTGCAAAGGGTCATGATGTTTATATTTCATTTTTCATCTGGGAAATGTTTCATCAAACTTTATGAAAAGGAAAATTAGTTATATATTTAAAAAAAAAAAAACACTAGATATGTGGGCTAGGTTTCAGAGAAGCCAGTTACTCTCATAAATGCAGGACTAAAATAAACTACTTTTTTCAATCCATGCAGGGAGTATGCTATCACATCATGGTTTCTTTTCACTAGGTCTCCCCTTTGTAAGTCAAAACATGGGGGAACCAATGAGCTTAGAAAGCTGAGCAGTGATGATTCTAGCTCCTCACTTCACCACACGTTGTTGTGCATTGAGTGATTTGGGCCCAATGTAATATTATCCTATATAGAAAACCAAAAAGGTTGTATCACAGGTGGGAATGCCAAAATTCCAACAATTTGCTTTTTCAAGTAAAGGTTATATGTCACTGTAATTAAAAGCAGTTTTGGGGAACTAGGTTTTAGAAGAACTAAAATAACTCTTTGTAACATATTATTTTTAATTGGCTAAAGTTAAAACACGATTTGTTAATTTTACTCACAGGTTTTGATTTAAAATCCAGCTATATCCAGTTTCTAAATAAAAGTGTTAGAGCATATTTTAAAGTAATTTTAAAATTAATAAATTACTATAAAATATGACTTTATTAGGCAAAATTTGTGTCAATCCACAACCACAAGCCACAGGATTGGCACTCTAAGAACTCTAAGAATATGTAAAGGAAAAGATGATGTTAAAGCACAAGTAAACGCATCACTATTTGATTCAACTTGGATGTATAAATAAATCGACAAACACTTCTTATTTTGTATTCTTCATCATTTTTTTCCCATTCGAAGGATAATCACCTTGAGCCTGAAACTTGGGAGTCTTTCTGAATTCCTCCCTTTCCTATGGCTTCTATATTAAATAGGCCTCTTACATTTCATTGCAGTGTCCTAATATCCCTGGAATTCATGTTTCACCATTTCTACTTCTAGTGCTTACTCCAATTCCTCTTTTTCAAATCAAAATGATGAAAATAGTACATTTCCAGTCTTGCTATTTCTAATATTTGTCCAGACCCACTCAGGACCAGCAATTGAATTGTGGTGTCCATATGTGTGAACATAGAATGAAAACAAAAGTTTCAAAACACTGAAATGATGTACATTTAAATGCTATGTGAATAATATGATTTATTCAATTTATGCCATCATCCTTATATTTCTCATACATTACATGTTTTCTAATATAATTACAAATAGTTTTAATTAAGAAAAATATTACTATTGCAAATGAATTATCTAACACTTGAAACTGATCAGGCACTTACTTACTTGTAATTATCCTGAGGCACACAATTACTTACACAAACAGTAAAGACCCCCAATGGGAAATATAAAACCTTTAGATCTGACTTCTTCCAATATTTTGGCTACATTTTGCGAAGGTTAAACACATAACTTACGACACAAACCAAGACAGATTAATAGTGGAAAGAGTTGCTCTTAAGAACTACAATTCAATGGCTGGCCTAAGCTGAGACTGGCCAAATAAATAAAATATATTCCTGATTGGGCTTTTTTCTTCTTCTTTGTTTATCTGTATGAAAGAGGGAGCAAAGAATTATTTTTGCTTTTTGTTTTTCTTCATATTTTACCTTATGTGCATTATTTAAAACCGGAAATAATCTTCTTCTTACTCATTGGGATATCTTTCTCCTTAATTTGTATTCTCCAAAGTCCAAATATATGATATGATACAGATACAAACTTATTTCAAATGACTAGGTGTAATTCTAAATTATTCCAGTAGAATGTAAGCTCGATGTGGGTAAAAATTTTTGCCCAGCTTTCTTTTTATTGAGGGAGTAAATGCTGTGCAGAAGTATAACAAATGTCCACCACAGTTGAAGTTCAGATTTTGAGACGTCTTAAATGTTGTGTATAGGTGAACCAAGACTTCTGCATCATATTATTAAGATTTTTCTAAACCTCAAGTGATGAGCTTTGTCTGGCTACTGACCTTGTGTAGAGCTCTGGTTTCCCTAGGTGCAAATTGAATTGAAGAGCACCTATTTCATTAATAGTGTTAACCATGATGACCTGAAAGTACCTGACATACAATAAACATTCAATAAATATTTGCTGAATGAGATAGATTGATTAAAGGTAAAATGATTGAAAGAGCTTCCATGAGGTTATTATTATTATTTTTTGAGACAGGAACTCCCTGTTACCCAGGCTGAAGTGCAATGGCGCAAGGCAATCATGGCCATAAGGTTGTTTTTAATACTCTCATTTTTGAGAAACAAAACTTTATTTAGTATACTTATTTAAATAGTGTTTTGTAAATATCTATTGTGCAGATTTGTCATAAGTAAAATAATTAGAAAATTTAGAACTAGGGAACAGATTGGAGTTCATATCTTTCAACCTTACAAATTTTATGGACAGGGAACTATAGACCAGGATGTGAATATGGACACAAAGCTTGTTGGTAACTGAATGCTAATTAAAGCTCAGGTCATAATTGTAGAGCTTTCTCCACTCCTTATATGGCCTTTAATTTCTCTTCACTAAAAACAATGTTTGCATCTGAATAAAGTATGGACTTTAATTAATAACATTGTATCAATTGATTATTTAATTATGGCAAATGCACAGTTCTAAAGTAAAATGTAAAGTATAGGAGAAACTCATTGTGGGTGTACGGGAACTCTGTATCATCTTTGCACATTTTTGTACATCTAAAACTTTTCTGAAAAATAAAGTTTATTTTTTTAAATGTCATTTGTATTCAGCCTAAAGATAGGTAAATAGATTCCTAACATAGTCTATAAATACTGCCCTTGTTAAAGAGATGAAAGGGAAGATGAACAGAATCAGTTGTAATCCAAATACATTACTTCCAGTATAGGAACTGAAATTTCTGAACAACTCCTGTGTGCCTTCTGACTGTATCATATTTTATATGTCCTTGTATATTCATAGATATCACTGTGGTATTGGCTTACCCTGCCACAATTGGTTAATTGAAATAGTCACTTACAGAAGATGCTTGTTTTAATATTATGAACCAAAAAGCCATATAATAACCATCAACTAATACCTGCGGCTTCTGTAGTTTTTGTTGACACTTAAGTCCACTTACCTCAAGAATAAATTTTGAGAAGAAGAACACTGTTGACATCATATTTAGATATATGGAGCTATTCTTCACATCAAACGTGACCCAAAACAAAAAACTAGTAGAGTCTTTCTACTGTTACCATCTTAGGCCACCAAAGAAGGCAAAGAAAATGTGTTTAAATATATATACATTCATTTTAAGTTACTGATTGGAGTTTCTACTGGTTTTTGTGGACACACCATTTTAAAACTTACAATAAAGAAATTGAATCAAGGCAACTTCTCACTAAGGTAATCAGCTTTCCCTTTGTAACTCTTTTAATAGGATTTTACTGGTTAAAGTTTTGGAATATTTCTCCATATTTCGTATCCAGGCTCACCCTAATGTTTTTATAACTTTGTGTACATGTCAAAGGTCCTCTGCGGGAATTCTGTGGGAAATATGCAGACTGACCTGCACATAAGGAACAAGGAAAACATCACAGCATGGGATGGTATGGAAGTTAAAATGAAATATTTGCAGTTCTGTGCATGATTCTTTTAAAATCTTCCATAGGAGGTCTGCATTGTGCTGACAGAGGAGTCACATTTTTTGAGTTAGAATGCTGTTTAGAATTAGATACTGTCTGAGCAAATTTCTGCCCAGATTTAGAATCCATTAAATATTGGGTAAAATAACACTGGTATCTGAGACTTCGTCACTTAAATCTTTTTTTTTTTTTTTTTTTTCTGTAACACACCAAACTTAAGGTAGTAGAGATAGATTGTCCCTTCCAATCTCTGTTAACTGATGTCTTAGTAATAAATGGAAGCTAAAATGTGCTGTCAGAGGTAGATGTCAAATCGTCACTGCTGTGTGATTAGCTGCCAACATTATCGCTGATTGTTGCCTTTAACAACAAAAAGAATGTTGATGTGAAGTTATGGGAAGCTCTATTTGCTTAAGTTCTCTGAGATCTATTAAACAGGTCTACTGCTTTAAAAAAAGTTCCACTATAGTTTTTTTAAAGTATTTATTATTTTTAATAATCTAGCCATTATATGTTGTGATGGTTAAGAAAAAAAGTGATTTCAGTGAGAATCATTGAAGAGATCATGAGAGATCAATGCATGTGATATATTGTTTATTGTCTCACATGATTTCTATTAATTTTGTTTTTGAGTTATCAGTTACACTCAGATCTTAAGAACATATTTCAAAAGGAAAGCAGGAGAAATAAATAAAGCAAAGTAAGGGGGAAAAATGGAAGCCCATTACTGCCATCCTAGAGTTAAATGGAATTGTTAAGAACACAAAACAACTTTAAAAGAGATAGTATTAATAGGAATTGTTGCTTTATTTTGACCTGGTGACAATAAGTGTTTATCATTAAAATTAGGTTGCAAAACAGATCACAGTTTGAAAATTCATGCTGGAGTTTCAATAAATGATGTTCACTAACTATTATTTCTACCTCTATTTATATGTATCTAAATGTGGCTCCTCTATCAACACAACACAGAAACTTGCAAATCCATGTTCTAAGATTTATCAGAGTCTATTGAAGTGACAGAGAAATGATACTATCCACTCGTAGCTTTTTCCACTTATTGACTGACTTAAGTACATCCTTTAAGTTTTGCTCTATTCTTCCTTGAAATAGTTATTATTATGATTTCCTTTATTCCAAGGGTCTAATAGATTAAAAAATGTAAAATCAGTAAATTTAAAGATGTTTTTAAAACTAGGGTAAATATTTACTGATGGCTAATTGTTTATATAACAGGCACTTTCTGGCTCTTAGAAATATTTGACAAAAAGTATTTGACATAGAGTAGTGAAGTTTACTAATACACTAATAATAATAATACTAAATTGATAATCCACTAACTTTCTGATTATGGGTGAGTATCAGAATCAGGAGAGATGCACTAATAAAACAAAACAGTCTGAGCACAGTGGCTAATGCCTGTAATCCCAGCACTCTGGCAGGACGAAGCGGGCAGATCACCTGAGGTCAGGAGTTTGATACCAGCCTGGTCAACATGGTGAAACCCCGTCTCTACTAAACTGCAAAAGTTAGCTGGTCATGGTGGCATGCACCTGTAACCCTAGCTACTTGGGAGGCTGAGGCAGGAGAATTGCTTGAACCTGGGAGGCAGAGGTTACAATAAGTCAAATTTGTGCCACTGCACTCTATCTAGCCTGGGTGACAGAGTGGAACTCTGTCTCCAGAAAAACAAAACAAAACAAAAAACCTGGAAAAATACTAACCTTCACAAAGAAAGCTTATATTCCTTGTCTTTAATCCTCTGTGGTACTGTAATGCTGTGATACTCTTTTATTCATATTCTGTCTCTGTTTTTATTTCCCAATCTTATTTTCTTTCAACTTTCAGCACTTACTCCTACTAAGAAATTAAGTTATATTATGCCTTTTCTCAAAATTCATGTTTGAGAACAATTTTCTTAACCCTATGAAGATCCAAGTTGACCATCTCTGAAAATACTTTAAGTATTCAAACTATTGTTGATTAAATAATTATAGGATATATAGTTTTTAGCAGCAACAACAGAAATGTAATTATTCTATAGATGAACTGTTTCAATAGGTTAATGGCACTTGGGAAACTGTAGGTAATGTACTAGCAAACTTTATGTTTTTCACACAAAAATTAATGCAAAGCTTTACTATGTCAAAATGTGCAGGTAAGGATTTAAGACAGAGTTAGGGACAGCTTCCTTAAGTAAATTTATTTAAATCTACAAAGCAAGCAAGTACCTTGAATTTGACTTAAGTAGAGGGCACAAACAAGTACAGACAATTTAGCTTTAATAAATATTGATCACTTTACAAATCAACATTAATATGAATGAGTAAAAATTTTAAATAACATGCTTAGTAAGTCTTGAAAAGAAAACTATAGTAAAATATAAGCCGTTTAAATTATTTCAAATAATAATTAGTTTTGAAATGACAACTGAGTGGATTCTCTTAAAACAAAATCTTTGTCATGTTATTTGTACCAAAAGGCCAAATGTTGAAAAAAGAAAGCCCTTTTTACAACTGAAATTGCCAACTGCCAAGATAGATTGTCATTAAATTTAAAAATCATATTTTTAAAATGTGGCAGGGTGAGTAAAATAAGACAGCAAATGCCATAAGCAAGATGCCACACAAAATTGGAGAAATATTTTCACAAAGAAAAAATGGCTTAAATATAGACATTCAAGTTCTAAAGCAAGCTTTTTTAAAAAAAAATTTAAGTGTGAACATGTATTTGGTAAGCACTTGTAAAAACACTGATATGAAGTAGGAGTAAAACCCAGTGAATAGTTTTCACCACATCTTCAGTGAATAATTTTCTTGTGAATTCTTTTTAGCAATTATTTTTGAAAAAGTAATAAGGAAATAGACATAATAAATTCATGCAAATGCTTGGGATATTCTATTACTCTTAATTAGGAAACTAGATAACAACATGATAGATAAAAGTAAATAAAAAAATCCAAGACATCTTAAGAAATATCAGCATAAGATTTCAAAAAGTTTCATAGAATTTGGAATTTTTATAAATTACTATTATGCTTGAAGAATGACAGCTTGCCAACATGTTCCTACAACTACAAGATATTCTCCAGAAAATTTTCTAGGCACATAACTCTCTAGAGCTATGCTGTTCATAGTGGTACTCATTGGTCACATGTGGGTATTTAAATTTTAATTTACTACATTAAATTAAAAAATCAGTTCCTCTATTGCACTAGCCACATTTCACATGCTCAATAGCCACATGTTGCCAGTAGCTATTGAATTGGACAGCTCATATATAGAACATGGCCATCATATCAACATGCTCTATTGAACAATCCTATGCTAGACAACTAGTGATACTCATTTCAAGCATATAGCATATGTAAAAATTTCCAACATCATAGATTACTCATCTTCTATAGTGGTCTGCGGGAAAAAAGCAATTTTATTGTTTATTAAGAAGGGAATTATGACTGACTGAGCTAAGAGGTTTCTGAGAAACTATTTTAAAACGTGTGTAGGAGAGCAAGCACACATCATTTATTGAAACTGGAATGTGAACATGCATGCACTGTTCACCTAAACACAATTTTTAAAAAGTGATTATATTAAAATGAATGATTCCATCTAATAAGAAATAAAATACTGATCTTAGAAACCAAAGGAAAGTAGAGGTGAATACAGAGATACAAAGTGGAAATTCATTGATAAGCTCTAAAATTGTCTTAAATAAATAAATAAATAAAACATAAACCTTCAAAGCACATTTGAATAATGTGACATATTTAGGGTAATTTATTCTAATCAATCTGAAATGATAATGTGTTCTAAAATATTAAATAGTTTTTTGAGTCATTTTCTCTCCTGAGGAGAAAAGTTTAATATTTCACATAAAGTCCAGAAAGACGACCAGTCCCATACTCTTTCAGTGAGTGTTGCACTAAAAGAATCAAAATCTAAAATGCACTTTAAATTCGTGTAACACATATGGAGTGTTTCTGTAACCTATAGAAAGCCTGCAACGTTAGATAAACTATAGCTCCTCTTGCAGTTCTCTTTTTCTTGCAACCAGGAGTGAATGAATTCTCTGATTAGCTGATATACTTTTACCAAGGATACTGAGATACATAAAAAATGTGATTATAGACTTGATCCATCCACCATCCTCAGATGCAGATAGAAAATTTTTCAGAAAATTCCAGGTATCCAAAGACAACCTAAAGCTATCCTTGGGATTCTCTCACATTACACAGTATAGAAGATAAGCCTCATTTTAAAAGATAATACAGGAAATTATAAAATTTATGTCATTGAGAGAATAGCTATATTATTAGCATCAACTTTGATAAAAGGTAGATGTTCCTTATGAACTAGTATGACTTTAATTTGGTTTGCTCTTTTGCTGGGTACAGAAGTGTTCATATTTTGTTTACAGTAATATTCTGTATTAAAGTGCTTAAATAAAATGTTAAATATAAATTATACCCATGAATTATATAAAGTAGACGTTTTTATTGGTATATGTTTATTTAAATTTCAAGTTTATGCTCTTTATTTATTACAAAGTTTATCCATGAGAATCTTTTCATGAGCCCAAAATGTTATAATCGAATATTTGGGATACCAATGTTTTAAATTATAATTTTTAATAAAGAATAATCTACGTTAAATCTGAGGATATATTTTAATTATTTTTTAAGTTATTTTCTTTCTATTTGTCATTTGGTTAGCCTGCCTTTTTTAGAATAGATAGAAAATTTTAATTTGCACAGATAAGTAATTGCCAGAATAGTTTCTATTTTTAAACAACCTATCATGCAATCTGAGGACACTGTTTAATTTCCCTAGTCCAGAAGTTTGAATAAATAACAATACAGTTTTTTTAAATGCAATTACCAATGCTATATAAAGACTACTCTCATTTTTTTAAGTAAATACATTTTTTTATCCAAAGAAATTCACATGTTGTGATTACTTTCTGTTGCTCATCAAGGACAGCTCAGTTCCTCTAATTGAACCAAGATTTATTTTTATGATAGCCCTATATAAAGGAATTGATGCTTAATTCACAGTTATCCTGTCATTTCACAAATTTTTTTTTTTTTTTTTTTTTTGGTCTGGGCTTCTCTTACCTTCACTTGAATATGGACATGTTGACACCAACTTTAAAAATTCCCCATACAAAGAATCTTTTCAATCTAATTTCTTAGACAATTTACTTTAGGATCATTTTTTAGAGTATATGGGTCTGCCTGCTTCTCAATTTCTGACACCCCTCCTAAATATGAATGGGTTCAAATCATATTCTTAAGTTATATGCAATAAGAGTATAGATGTGTTGGATATGCCAATACCAAAGTCAAAAGCAAATGTATTACTTGGCCTTTCATACTTTTAGCAACTCTTTCTGGTATTATACTTCCTCCCCACAGCTCTAATATTCCTATGAGTAAAGCAAAATCACAGAGTTACACTAGATGTTTTCAGATGGTGTGGCTACAGAAAAAACCCTATCATGTTAGACCTCAACTAACTCTCATTTTTTTTAGCACAATAACATGAATAAAACATTGAACATTTCCAATAAGAACTAAAACAGTCAATAATGAATTATTTTCATAAGATATTTTGCCCCATATTCAACTATTATTGTCTGATTATTACAAAGATCACATTTTATATCAGGCATATGTAACTTAGCTCTCTTGATTACATGTGCAATAGTTATACCCATTTTTACATTTACTCAGGTTCAACTGATATGACAAAATAAAGAATAGTCAGTGGAAAGCTGTAAACTACTCCTAAACATAAAAACATTTGTACCAGTTGCAGTGACCATAAAGGAATATATGTATATGTAAATATATATGTGTGAGTAATCTCACATTAATATTAAGAACTTTGTACTCATTAAAAGCCATTCCTAGAAAAAGTAAAAACACAAGCCACATAGTGGAAAGAGATGTGTAACAGAGAAAGGGCTCAAATCCAAAATATATTGAAAAGGTACCCTAGAACATAAAGTATAATAAAAAAAAAAGAAAAAGAAAAGACAAAGAGCCATTGCACAATGTCATGCCTGTAATCCCTGTTACATGAGAGAATGAGAAGTGAGGATCACTTGAGTCCAGGAGTTCAAGATCAGCCTGGACTCCAATCTTTAAAAACAATTTTTTAAAAATTAGCCATGTACGGTGTTTTGCACCTGTATTCTCAGAGCTAGTCAGGAGGTTGAGGTGAAAGAACAACTTAAGCCCAGGAGTTTAAGACTGCAGTGAGCTGGGATTACATCACTGAAGTCTAGCCTGAGCAACCGAACAAGACCCCATCTGTTAAAAAAAATAATAATAGTAAATAAAAACAACAAAGAATCCAGTAAATTATGAACTAAATACTTGAGCAAGCATTTCACAATCTAGGGTGTCTACATGTTCAACAAAGATATGAAAATTGCTCAATATTATTAACTATCAGGGAAATGCCAATTAAAATACAAATGAGATGTTCTTTTACACCCACCACAATAATTAAAATTTAAAAGTAACTACATTTTAAGATTTGAAGAAGATGCAGAGTAATGGAAAATCTTATACATTGCTGGTGGGAGCATAAGATGATATAATCTTTTGGAAAGCATTTTTGGCATTGTCTACTAAAGCTAAACATATTCTTACTGTATGATCCAGCAAGTGCACACCTAGAAATATATCCAAAAGAATTGTGTGATTACACACACAACAGTATATAAATAGGAATATGCAGAAGAGAATTTTACAATAGTCAATACTAGCAAGTGACCTAAATATCTAACCAATGAGAATGAGCACTGAAATCGTGAAATATTTACAGAATGGATAACGAGGAGTTAATAAACTCTATGCAACACGAATAAATGCCACATCAAGCATTTAGTGCAAAAAACAAAATAGTCTTATACATTGTAGATTTCTTTTAAAATGAAGTCTGAAAATGGAAATTTAATTCTCATGTTTAAGAATATATAACTTTAGAACGACACGACAAAGAATATCAAACAAATGATTCTCATAAAAGACAAGATATTGGTTATATTTGGTGGAGTAGATGGGGAAGTAATTAAAGAGAACAGAATGAGAACTTTGAGGCTGCTAGCAATATTCTATGTCATCATCTGGGTCAAGACACGTTCACTTTCTGATAATTCATAAACTTACATTTTTTTATTTTGTATACCTATCTGTACATGTGTTACTTTTTATTTTTTACAATAAAATAAGTGTTAAAATGCAACATAATTCAGATCACTCACTGAGGAGATGCACTCCATGTCTATCTGGGTCACTTACTGTGGGCTGTCAGCCTAGAGATTTGGCAGTAGTTACCAAAAAGGTCAGATTTTAATCATACTCTAGCTTTTGTTTGTTTATAAGACTAAATTAATAAATGAAAGTTATATTCCAGAGTGTGTAACAAAGATCAAAGTTAAGGATGCCAAATTCAGTCACTGAGATAAACACAACCTGAGAGAAGCTGACTTTGGAAAGAAGCAGAATGTGACAGTAAATGCTGGAAGTAACTCCACATGCATTTTTACTAATCACTGATCAACCATGCTGTTTGAGATCTGGCCAACCTCAGGGTAAAAAAATAACAAATTATAAATCAATGCTGTATCATATGGACCCTATTAAATATTTGACCATGGGTTTTCACAAGTTATGTAAAAAGATAATCTTGTCTATTTCTGTCAGTTCTTTGAAGGTCCCCAAAAGAAATGTGTACAACAAGCTCAATACCAAACCTACACGATCTTATTTTTATAACTCTTTGCCACCAAAGCCCAAAATGATCCTTTTTTTGAGCTAGGTTGATGGGGCACTTTTTTGTCTAGGTTATGGGCAGGCTTAAAAACACTATCTCCACTTTTTCATAGCCCACATCTATTCTAAGACAGATGGTAAGAAACAGCTCAAATAAAAACATACCCATATGTGTAAGAAAAGGCAGGAGCACTTTCCCTAATGCTTAGTGAGTCATTGGTCTTTCATATGCTATCTCATTTATGTATTACAGAAATCCAATAAGGAAAGTATTATAGTTTTACAAATAGGGAAAGTAACAGTCAAAGAGGCCAAGTAAATTTCATGAGGTCATGTAAGGTAATGAAAGAAGCTAGGATTTTAATCAGGAACTTACTGACTCCTGAACAAATATTTTTCCAGCTAAACCACACTGACTTAGAGTCCTTCCATGTACCAGCCTCCACATAAAAAACTTGGAGAATTTTAGATTACCATTTATTTTAAAAAATAGATAAATAAGAGTAAAAAAACAAAAACAGAAAAAGGAAAGGCATTTATAAGAATGATAAAAGTTTTCAAGAGGATATAATATATTCTTCTGTGAGATAAGATTATAAAAGATGTTTTCCTTGCAAATATAAATATTAGATGAAAAATGGGTTAAACTAATAAGATAACATAAGCTCTAGATATGATTATTTATCTATACAGAATTTTGTGATTTACATAGACTCATACATAAAATCCAAGAATGCTCTCATAAGTATTTGTTACTATCTATAAAAGAGTCCATTTAAAATAAGCCAGATGGAGGATCCCTAGTCAGTAGGTGGGAAGCTTACAGATTTCTACATCACCACGTATTATGCATAATAAAAGGTAAAGTTAAATATCTGTTTGATAGACAAAAGCAGGTCTTAATGACACTGTGGTATCATCCTAAATTTGCCGTTGTGTAATATATTCTGACCAAAATTCCAAAACAAACAAAAAAAATAGAATCATAGAAAGTATAGATAACTCTCCTAGCCAGTATGGCAAATATTCCATACTGAGGTATTCATTGTACAGTTGTCACTGCATGAATCATTTGGATTTTTTCTTTTCAATTCTTTTACTTCACTCATTATAAGAGAAATGTATAAATTTCTACTACAAAGGTAGAGACTAACCATTTAGATCTGCATTCCAAATTACTATGATGAATAAAAGTGTTTAATAATTGTAATAACTTTGTAACCCCTTGACAATCTTACAGATAATTATTATTTTAGACTATAAATACTACCTCCAAAAAGGCAAACTGTCATCTACTTTGAATCATGTAATTGTCAGTCTTCTGTTCAAAATTCTAAACCATAGCAACAGAAATTTACTTACCATTTTAAGGAATGCAGGTACGAAACTAGAGAATAATTAGCTACGAGACCAACCGGCAGAAATTTAAGGATCTTTAAACATTTCACACGAATTTTGTTTTTAGTTTACTTGTATTTATTTAGAAGACTATATATTTAATATATATACACATTATTTATATGTGTGTATTATATATACAAATATATATTCCATATATATATATGTGTGTGATATTCTAATTATAGTTAAATATGTTTCATATATGTATAAGTTGAATATATGTATTTATTACACACATATATAAACATACATGCATATCTCATATATACATTTATATGAAGAAAATGTAGCAATCTATGGTCATTGCTTTTACAATTGTTAGGGATGAAACAGTTCCTGTAAATATCTTGTTTTAGAGAGCTAAATCACATTATGTGAAAGACAAATCAATAAACCTGTTTCCAGGGGAAATAATTGAAGATTTGATTTACTTTAGATCTATGTTCAGCAGTTCAGCAGCACCTCAGTATTACTTTGATCCATAAGACTTTTCAGAATAACTTCTACATGATGAAAACTGCCAATAGATAAATTTCCTTATATTATTAGCATTTTGTAATATTATTTATAAAGGGGACCCTAAAGACGAATCCAAGTGAAGTTTAAAAATTATATTCAAGGGAAAATACTCTGAACTATTCTAAATTTGAACTGAATGATATCGTAGTAATATAAAGAATCTAAGTCTTTCCGTTGTAATTTTAATTTTAGATTCGGAAAGAACATGTGCAGGTTTGCTTTAAGGTCATATTCTGTGATTCTGAGGTTTGGGCTTCTATTGATCCCATCACACAGATAATGAACATAGCACCCATTAGGAAGTTTTTTTAGCCTTTGTCACCTCCCTCCTGCCTTGGTTTTGAAGTCCTTGGCGTTTATTGTTTCCATCTTTATGTAACGTGTACTCAAAATTTAGCTCCCACTTTGTATTAGGCCATTCTCATAGCATTATACAAAATACCCTAAACTGGGTAATTATTAAGGAAAGTGGTTTATTTGGCTTATGATTCTGCAAGCTGTACAGGAAGCATGACAGTATCTGCTTCTGGGGAGGCCTCAAAGAGCCTTGACTCATTGTGGAAAGCAAAGAGAGAGCAGGCAGTTCACATGACGAAAACAAGAGCAAGGTGGGGGAAGTGCTACATGCTTTAAACAACCAGATCTGTGAGAACTCACTCACTATCACAAGAACAGAACCAAGGGAATGGTGCTAAACCATGTATGAAGGATCCACCCCCATGATCCAATCGCCTCCCCCCAAGCCCCACCTCCAACATTAGGATTGCAATTCACCATGCGATTTGGATGGAGACACGAGTCCAAATCCCATCACATTTATAAGTGAGAACATGCAGTATTTGCTTTCCTGTTTCTGCATTAATTAACTTAGGATAATGGCCTCCAACTGCCTCCATGTTGCTGCAAAGGACATGAAGAAATCTAATTTTTTCAAGACATTTTATAGTATATATTTCTTGCTCAAAAGCAAGACTTTTGTGAAAGATTGAATACTAGATTCTGTTCATAAATCAACATATAGATTTGATAATATACTTCAGGGGACAATTATGAAAGTATCAGGGAAAACATCCTGGTGATTTAGATAGCATATAGAACCAACCCTGTTAGTATAATGTATTCTGCTAAAACACAAACAAGAATAAAACACATCACACTCGTTGTTATCTTTTTTTTAATTTTCTCTCCTTTTTTTTTTTTTTTTTTTTTTTTTTTTTTTTTTTTTTTTTTTTTTTTTTTTTTTTTGAGACTGGGTCTCGCTCTGTCGCCCGGGCTGGAGTGCAGTGGCGCGATCTCGGCTCACTGCAACCTCCGCCTCCCGGGTTCACGCCATTCTCTTGCCTCAGCCTCCCTAGTGGCTGGGACTACAGGCGCCCGCCACCACACCCGGCTAATTTTTTTGCACTTTTAAGTAGAGACGGGGTTTCACCGTGTCAGGCAGGATGGTCTCAATCTCCTGACCTCCCGATCCGCCTGCCTTGGCCTCCCAAAGCTCTCGGATTACAGGCCTGAGCCACCGCGCCTGGCCCTAGTTATTATCTTAACATGTTAAATACTGATGATTTGATTGATTCTTAGAATTGTGTTTTTTTGACAATTAAACACTCAGAATATGTAGCTTTGTATTAAAGCCAAGGCTTTGCTGAGACCTGAGATAAGAGGTAAATGCTACTAGGAGAGGTGAAGGTGAACATTTCCAAATTGTGTTCTGAGAACCATTTGTCTAATTCTCAAATTCTTCACTGGAATCCTGGCTGAAAAATCTAAAAGTAAACAATGATCTCAGCAAATATACTGACAACAACACACAGAAGTTATTGCTGCAATTGCACATGCGTGAGATATGCATAAAAGAAGGTTATCGTGTAGATTCTGTTCAAGAAAGTTCCTTGGTAGTGGTGAGAAGAACTGAAAGTGGACAGCTGGATTCCTGGGAAGGCATGGAAGTCATAAAGCCAGATATGAGCATTTTAAATCCAGTAAAAATATTTCAGTCATCCAAAAATGACTAGTGATTATGAATACAGAAGGGTGGCTGTTACTTGAATTTAGATCTTTGAAATGAAAATGGCTATAAGGAAAAAAATAAAAGATTTCTGTAAAATCTTGGATCACAAGCAGAACTGCTTTGGGACCCTCTAGTGGGATGTGACATTAAGGGGATTAAAGCTTTCTTCTTTTCCTTGCTATACTTCCTTTGATATAGTTGTCACACTATGTTGGCAACACAAGTGCTTTGGTGGCAGCTACAAGGGATAGGCAGAAGCAGGTCCATAGGACATAGATGGATATTCCTGGAAGAGCAGTGAAAGCTTCCCTGCACTTGGTTACAAAGTTACAGCTATTTGGTGAAAAAATTGAACTGTCTGACAAAGCATCAGCGGTATGCAAGTAGACGTGAATGCCCTGAAGAGAAGAAATCAGCAGGCCTAATCAGGACAACTTTGAGGACTCATAAAAGACTAGGAGAAGCTGCAATGTTCAATGGAACAGGAGTGGAGCTAGAAAGAAAAAAAAAAACTAAAGCAATGGTAAAACTATAATGACCCCAGTGGAGATGGTTAGGCTTGGTCAAGCAAGTGCATACACTGTGGAACAGCATACACAAATATCAACTCATGAAAATAGAAAGTGGCTCCAGCAGAGAAACAGCAGCCCCAACAGAAGTAAGTATAAATCATGAGCATATGTAGAAATCAGGTCACTCCCCAGAGTTCTGAATGCTTGGTAGGCAAGGGGATGGGTGGTAGGGCGGGCAATGGAAACAGTTCCTACATTTTGCAGGTTGCAGTACATATTTTGAGTTATGCTAATATAAATAAGTTACATCCACAAGCAGGCAGAAACTAGGGAAAAAATAATATGTCAACATTTAAACTATTGAAAAAATAATTTCTTCCACTTTTATCTGAATTTTATTTAAATAAGAAAAACCCTAGACCAAAGTAGACCAAGGTTATTTTTCAATGAACTAGGTTCTCTCAAGCTATAATAAGAAATTATATGAAAATTTAGATGATACTGCTAGCCTTCAAAATGTATTGTTTTAAGAACTGGAGAGTATTGATAGATGTTTAACAGTTTACATGTGCTCCTAATTATTGGATATTAAAGTCATTTTCAAATTTTTACTGTTTTGAATAATTCCATAATAAACATATTTATGTCTAAGACTTTATCTGCCCCCCACAAAGGAAAATTTCCTTGTGTTAGAACCCAGGAAGTAAAATTGCTTAAGGCACTTAAATATGGCTAAATTATTTTAAAAATTGGTTATTCAAACTGCACTTCTACCAGCAAAGTAAGAAAATACATATTTTACCTCTTTTGTACCAATATGAAGTGTTCTTCATTTTTTCCTAAATTATAAAGAAAAAAATGCATGCTTCTTTCACTGATGGCTTAATTGACACTTCTTTGTATACATACATACATACATACATTAGTTATAAAAATATTATACTTCAAGTTAGTTATTTGTAGTTAGGGTGACTTTAGTGATATCTTCACTATCTGTAAGAACTTTGATGTTACAAATTTGTATGATTTGTTGTTAATTATCTACTTATATTTGCAAAGAATAATTTCCAAATATATTAATTTTATTGCATATTAAAAACATTGACATTTTCTATTGCATTGTACTTAAATATACTTTTTATTTGTGTTTCTCCTCATTATATCTGAACTTTGAATATTTGATTTTTACCACTCCCACCCAGATTTAATAAATATTCATTATTGTTTTCTTCTGTTTTTATAAATAAGCAAACATTCAGCATACTGAAATGTGTTTGATGTAAGGTGTAAAGTAAAAGGCTTATTGATTTTTTTTGACAAATTGCAAAGCAGTCGTTTCAATTTGATTTTTTGGATGATATATCCCTTCCCTTCTGATCTGTTAGGTCTCCATACACATATTTTTAACAGTTATTATTGATCAAACCAGATGAGAATTTTACCCAATATATTTGTTAATTATATACTGCATGTGAGATACTATAACAGTACAGGATATACATTGCCACTTTGATCAATGAGTAGAGATAGCCTTTATTTGTCACATAGTATTCTTATATTAATGTGTATATCTTTATTTAAAGCCCATTGATGTGGAGTAACATGACAGTAATGTTAGTTTCATATTTACTGGTATGTAAACCATTATTATACATTTTCATAATATTTTCTAATTCTGGCAAAACTTTACGTAACATACAAAAAGTATTCTCAATTTACCTTATAAGTTCAGGAACTTAATTTATCATTTCGTGGACACAATATATATACAGCAGGTGACTTATATATGACTAAGTGAATGAAATTAAAATTTAGAATCAGACAGATTTGCATTGAAATTCTGGTCTGGTAATTTATTGGTCTTTAAAAAATTATTTAACTTATCCAGTCTTAAATTTTGTTTTATATCTGTCCATAAAAATGCTACAATTTTAAGTGACAAAAAAGGAATGCCTAGCATTGACCATGACATATAGTAGGCCAAAAGTTACATGTTTAATGGTTTGTGGCATGAAATTACTTTCTAATATTTTTACACCATACTTTAATCACCTAGCAACTACATGTAATTAAAGATGCAGGCTAGCATTTTCTTCAGAGGAGAGGATTAAAGGGTTATCAACTATGCTAAACTATTCTGGTCCTGACTGGGGAAAGCTAAGGAATGAAAATGATGTTATACCTTATAATAACAGTACAGCCAGGAATAGAGAAAATATGGTTCCAATAAGAGGAACACATAAAAATAGTGTAGAAAATAACACTTTGGTTGAACCCAAACTTCAAAGGAAGGCTTGAGCAAAAAGCTCAACTAAGTTCATAGTAGCTTTACATTTATTATTATAAATAATAATTTGTTAAATCCCCAAGTTAAAATGGAAGCATCCATTAGTCTCTGTTAAATTTTTATTTTATAGGACAGCACAGACATGCACAAGAAACTGAAAACCCATGACAACATTTAAAACCATGTTATATCAGAATCTGGGGGAGTGGAGGAGTAAGGTGGCAAACGTCCACTAAAATAAAAGATCTTACATTTATGGAGAGAATTACAATGTGTAACTGAGAAACTAAAAAAACCAAATTGTTTTGAACAAATGCCAAACTCTCCACAATGTAAACTGATTCTAATAAAAGGTATCAATGAGTGAGACTCTAGCATAGATAGTAATTCAAGAACCAGTAGCATCACAGACTAGAAAAGAAATGGAGTTAATTTCTTAAAATAATTTCATACAAGTCTAATGATTTCCTATAAAATTCAAAATCAAAATCAGATGGAAATAGAAATATTTGTAAAATATCTGAGTGAGTGAGGAAATTCAAGCTTAAAATCAAAGGCATATATTGAAATTAAAATATTTTATTTATTGGACTGTGTAGTAGTAAGTAAAAAATGGGAAAAGTTTTATAATAAATGTATTTTAGAATATTGTAATTAGTGCTCCAGTTCATTAATTTACACTTCTAACGATCAATTACTGGGTTCACAGATGGGTCAGATGCTGGTCTAGATTTATCATGTATGTAGTGTTGAAAAATACACACACATCCATGTATTCGCAGATGTTAAAATCTTTCAGGGATAGGAGAGTAAATGTTACACAAGAAGATATCAAAGTTAAAATTTGATAGGTACTTCTAAGCAGAAGTACAGGAAACATTTTAAGAAAACTTGACAGGAAAAATTTGAGGGAACAAGTGACATGTTTAAAGTGAGCCCTTAAGGATATTTGTAAGTGAAAGGGGCAAAGAGAAACATTCCAAAAAGAAGGAGCAAACCAAAATGTCCTGAGTCTGAGGAAATTTCAGTTATTTGAATGACTGAAATAAATTTCCAACACAGCCCCTGCATGTTGTCTCTTGGAATACTACTATGAAAACCCTGAACTAGAAATAACTCACTTCTAGGAATATTCAGACTACCTGCTAGAGAGACCTTGGGAGGAGACTCTGAGTCTCCATAGACAGGGACCAGGCCCAGCTGAGGCCAATCTTCCAATTGTTCTTGCCAAAATACTACATATGTAAGTAAATCTTAGGCCCTCCAGACCAGGCTAGCTAACACCTAAATGTCACCAAGCGATTGCAGTAATTATCAGGTAAAGTAGGAGAATCACTAGGGTTATTCCTACCCAAATTCCTGACCCACAAAATTATGAGGTTAAAAAATTGCCTGTTGTTTGAGATGAATAATTCATTTGAGGCATTCTTGTAGTTAGGGAAATATATTACCCACTTCCAAAGATAAGGGTCTAATAATTATTTACAGGTATGTTTCCAGGTTTTAGTAAAATATCTCTTCACCTGTGCCATATAGAACTGGGAGAAAATATCAATTTGCATTTAAAGTCCTGAAACTACAAGAGTGAAGGACAGTGATATTGCATTTTGCTTTCTGAAAGTTAAAGTTTAGGAAAATAGTTCATAGGAAGACCAGGAGGCTCTCAATCCCTTGGTAAGAGAGCTCCTCAAGATCCCCAAGTGGAAAGCCTCTGAAGGGAATGGAAAGTCTGAACTGTGTCCAAGTTTAAATCAAAGGTCCTAACAGTTGGTAAGGGTGGGTTGATTGTAGTACCATGCATAAGGGAAGCTGGAAACCTGATAGGAACCATTCTTTAGGCCACAATGCCATATTTTGGGCAACCATGGTCTAAGAAGTGAAGGATCATCTAAAATAGATGGGAGCCTGAAAGCTAAAACAAGGCATCATTACATCACTAACAAGAAGCTGGACCAGCAAGGGTATTACCACATCAATGGGCATGCATAGGAGTTCAACAATGATATCACATCGCATTCGTTCCTTCATTTTGCAAATATGTATTCGGTGCCTATTATGTGCCAGTCTCATAAGTGCATGAACTAAAATCTTAAGCAGCAATCCCTGCTCTTAGAATAAACAGTTTAAGTAGGAAATAAAAGTTACTGCTCTGACTGATTCATGAAGTATTCTAGTGTGAAAACAGGATTGGCCCTGGAAGACTTGAATAATATGGGATTTGAGATAATTTTAGAGATTTCAAAAGATAATTACAAATACAGTCATAAACATAAATGCATCAAGAAACTTAAAAATTTAATATTTTTGACAAAAAGTAGGAATTAATTAAGAATTTATCATGGGAATATATAATTTTCTAAGTATAGGAAAGCTATGCATTGAGAAATTTATCCTGATATAATTTAAAGTAGTTGTAGAAACAAACAAAAATTGAAACCACTCTGACCTCCACTATAATGAAATTGTTAAGTAATCTCTATTTTAGGATCATAAATTAAATGCTATTTACTGAAAGTCATAAGTGAGAACAGAGTAAATATATGTTAAGTGAAGAAACGAAATTCAAATGGTAATTATATACCATCATTTTAACTTAGAAAAAAAAATGCATAGATAAAAATCACACTAATTGTGAAATCACACCAAAACTTTGAAAATTTAAAACTTTTTTGAAAAAAATGATGTATTTTTAATTTCAAAATCATTTATATCTAGTGTTTTAAAATTACTTTATACATATCATGCATGTTATCTTATTTGAAAACATGCTGGAATCTTCTTTATGTATAAGTTCATAAGACAAATATGCTAATGCTGATTCTGTTGTGCAGAATAGGACATATTGAATCACTGTCATGAACCAAATTTCATGGAGATTAGTCGTTTATTTTTAAGTCATTATTCAACATCTTTTTAACCTTTACCTGCATTAATCACACCAGAAGCAACTGAACATGTATGTCATGATATTTGAAATAATAAACTACAGTGTTAAATAAATTACAGTCTATTTTAAGAGTGAAGCCTCATAAAAACATTAACTGTCTTTCTCAGTGGACTTGATAACATTTTTGAATGCTTCATAACCAATTCTATTTGAACTGTCTTTCAAATAATTTTCTAATGTTCCATTTTTATTATGGGGCTAGACTTGATGTTTTTCATTTTTAACCAAAAAAAAAATCTCATCATAAACCAATTGTTTGTGTTTTTTTTCCCCTAAGAGAAATTATTTAATAACTCAACTGGGTATGCAGTTTTTAAGTTATGGACCCGTCACACTGATGATAAAAATCATAACATTCAGATTTATCCAGTGAAGTATATTAATAGCATATTCAACATGACATTATGACCAATAGGGCCCTCAGGAGTTGGCCTATAAATGTCATGAATTGTCAAAGAGTTAAAGGGTTTGTTTCTTACAGGCTATAGTAGCCACATCTTATTCTTTATTATCTTACTGGTGATGTTTCAAATGAATTTCCAGAATGCACATTTATTTTATACATATAATTTGAAATGCAATGTGCTGGATATTATGCTAGTTCCTGCCTTCAGGGATCTTATAAACCACTTGTAAAAATAAAAGTATTTAGAAAATTGACTGTAATATATGATTCAGTATGTTGTACAAAAAGAAAATAGCATGGGGAGTTTAAAAAGGCATTTATTGACAAATTATTATACAACCTCCTATAATCAAAAATGAAACAATGCAGTTTTTCAACATATGTTTAAAAAATAAAAAAAATGCAACAGCATAAAAGTCCAGAATTCTGACAAAAAAAAAAAAAAAAAAAAAATTCAGAGTTTGCCTGAACAAAATTCTTGAAGGCAATTTCTGTGAGAGAATTATGCCCAGGGAGAGAGTTACTGTAATGTCTTTGTTTGCTCATTGTTGTACTCCCACTGTAGCTCTCCTGGGTGCATGTCAAGGACAGTGAGAGAGTCTCAGCACTGATTGTCACAGTTCCTGGGCCTAAGTTGACTCATGCAAGTCATCAGGAGATGAAGCATCTACATTTTCTCAATCTTCGGTCTCTGTAACTTCCTTCCTGATATCGTGTTAAGAAGCAAAGCACTCGAGACTTGTTGAATATTTAACTGCATCGACTTGACCAAATTCAGTGGGAGAAACTCAAATTTTATAGTACCCAAAAGCACTCTCAAATTTGCAAACTAAATTTAATCCTCTTATGCAGCACACAAGTTCTCTCCTTTTTAATTTACACTTTAACTGTCTTACAATGTCAGATACTTTTTCACTCCTTCCTTCAGAGTAGAGCTAGCTGGACCAGCTATGGCTTGGCATCTAGTTTCGGGTTACCTAATTTGCATGTGATGTTTCTCATTATAATATGATCACTATAAAGTGGGGAGTCCATTGTCCAGGACTTTGCCAGGTAAATCCTATATGACTAATCTCTTATTGTGTTCTTATATCCTCCTCAATTTTTTTATAATAATGTAAATATGATATCCTTTATTTTGAGCATATTACCTTAATTTATTTTATTCTAAAATGATAGCCTCCTCTCATCCCATAAAGTGAATTTCCACATTTAACTCCCCCATTGTTAACATAGCCCAATTAACATTCACCCATTTTTACATGTTTACTCAAATGTTTATCTTCCCAAAAAATAGTCCTATATTTTTCCTTTTCTGTCTTCCTTTTAATAATTCTTTTCTTACATTTTTGCCTTCACAACACAATTATAGAAGAGAATATTATATGCATCATTACCAAATTACAAAAGTAACAATATTAATGTTTTCTTCATGAGGATAACATTCTCTTTAACGAGGACAGTTGTAAATTTAGAAGGATTATTTCGACTATTGAGGTAGTTTTAACTCTTCTTTGGTCCATTATGTGAGAGTGGCAATATTCTTTCACCATTTCTTCACTTTGTGGTTTATTGACTTCTGTATTTACAATTACAAACTCCTAATTATAAATTGTGCAAACAAACAAACTAGCTAATTATGGATTTGCTATATTTTCTGTATTCCTTCCACCAAGACCCACTCTAATTTCCATAATTGGTGCTGAAGAATTGCTTCCCATCTCAAGGGAGTCTTTCTATGCACTCCACTAGACTGAGAACATCATATTGTTTGTTGACTGACTATACATCTAAATTCTATTTATCAGAATCTCTATTAAAACTGTCCCAAGCACCCCAGCTATAATCTGATAGCTCTGATAACTGTATTTTAAGCGAGGATATATCTTACCCTTATCCATTATAGGTTTATATATCTGTTTAACATTGAACCGTACCTTCCAAGTGATATGTGAGTTATATTATTTGTATGTATTCTTGACAACATTTCCCAAAATTTGCTTGTTAGGTAGTTGACAAATAAGTTATGAAAGTATTTACCATATAAAACTACTACTACTAGTAGTGCAGTTACAGAAATCATGAAAAAAGCCAAACACACCACTTAATATGTTTTTTTTTCTATTACTGCTATCGAGCTAACAAGTGCTAAAAGTTTTATGAACTAAAGATATGTTCTTTGCTTGCCTGATCATTACCATTATAAAAATTTGCAATGTTTATTTACCAAGTGATCCAATAGGATGATGATGAGATTTCACCAAACCCACACTGTTGATACTGAGAGACCATAATTGTTGTGGGAGAAAGGGTTATTTAATCACCCATTCTTAAGATAGTAAGACTGAGCACAGAATTATAATTGATTCCACAAAAGAGCTTACTGCAGGAATGTTTTGAGTTTATCTGAAAAACAAGTGAATTATAGAGTGAAAAACAGGAAAAAAAAGTTTATTACAGGTCAACTCTAATAAAAAAAAAATACAAAGTACCATCTGAATTCTGTAAAACATAAAACTGATGATGTGAAAAAAAGAAAAAAAGATTACTTTGGAAACATAAGCTTTTAAATGTGTAATGGAATTTGAAGTCTCTGATAAAATGTGTATACACACAAACATTTATATGTGTGTATATGTATATATGTATATTAATTATATAAATACCTAATATCTTATATCACCAATTAGTTTCCCTGGAAAGAAAACTCTGGGAAAATGTTAGCATAAAAATATTTATTGGAGAGTACTCTTGGGATCAATACCCAACAGCTGTTGACGAGAAGAAAAGGAAGATTGAGCAGAGAGTGTTGGATGCTAAAAATATAAAGCACCATTCTTTCTGATAATTAGCCTTAGCCTAAGGCAGCACTCTCACCCCTCGGCCAAACCCACCAGTAGCTCTGGAGCTAGGATGGCCTTTCAGAGTTGATCTGAGAAGAGGCAAGGAGCTAAATCTTTTAATATCACCTTGATTTGTCATGGGATACACACTGTCTACATAATGTGGCATGGCCTTGGGTGAGACAGTTTTCTTTATATAAAAAGAGGGCTGAAAACTATGACTCCATTCCCAGCAGCTTGAAAAATAGTTCCTTCAGTCCTGTAAAGGGAGCTAGATACTGGATTGCAGCATTAACCACAAATGTTTAAACATGGTATTAGGTTATTCTTAAGTCATTGAAAACATCAATATTCCCAGGTGACCCTTTTCACAAATTCTTAGTAAGTATCATATGTTAGCGCAGTGTCTCTTTATATAAAAGTGTTTTTTAATAAGAAATTTAGAAATTGACACTTAGAGATTTATTAGGGTGTCCTCTGGGGTAACCACACGTGTAAGGAAATGAAAGAAGAATAATTGAGTATATGAATAGTTCCAACACTGGGGACTCTGGAGCTAAAATAGCCCTTCAGAGATGTCCTCAGTTAAAGTAGGGGAGCAAGCCTTTGTACTCATCATTGATCAGTCATATTATATGAATTGCTCCTTGGGAAAGGGTGAGACCCCAGGTGAGGCAGTTCATTTTGGCCAAGGGAAATTCCCAGCAAAAGATTATGTGTATGCTGTCAGTATTCACATTCCAGAAAGCTGTAGGAATGAGTTCCTTGATTCTGTAAGGGGATCCTGTACATCATCCACAATAATATTGATTAAAAGTGTTATTCAAAAATATCATCAGAAAAACAAACCAAGCTTTTTTTCCAAGAGGGCAGATTGGAGGCATTGTTAGCATGTTTCTCCTAATTGGAAAGATGAAATCTTGTGTAGAGATTCACGTTGTGAATGCTTTTCCAAAAAACGATAAAGGAATGTGCCAGGAAAATAAGAAAGAAACCACAGACCCTTTGAAAGAAGCAGTTGACAGCAGCCTACAGAGGGAACCAGAGGAAAAATTCCCCAGAGAAGGCAATGAACCTGTTCACATACCCAGCACATCACTACTACAACCAGCATCTGAGAAAGTCATTATACAAAGGTTCTCTATAACCAAGGAACTCATATAGAGTCATTGCCACTGAAAGAAACAAGAGGCGAAACTGGGTGATAATAAACTATAAACATTAAAGTCACAACCTTATGGGAAAAAATAAAAACCCAATTGAATAAAAAATATGACGGGTGCACCAAAAACTCAGAAATCACCACTAAAGAAATAAAGGGCTAACGAATGAATGAATGAGTGAATAAATAATTATAAGAGATAGTGTATTAGTTTCTTCTCACACTGCTAATAAAGACACACCCGAGACTGGATAATTTATAAAAGAAAAAGGTTTAATTGACTCACAGTTTAGCACGGCTTGGGAGGCCTCAGGAAACTTACAATCATGATGGAAGGGGAAGCAAACACATCCTTCTTCACTTAATGACAAGAAGGAGAAGTGCCAAGCAAAAAGGGGGAAATCCCTTTATAAAATTATCAGATATCCTGAGAATTCACTCACTAACACAAGAAGAGCTGTATGGGGGTAACCACCCCCATGATTCAATTACTCCCCATCAGGTCTCTCTCACAACATGTGGGGATTATGGAAACTACAATTTGTGATGAAATTTGGGTGAGGACACAGCCAAACCACAGCAAATAGTCCACCCAAATGAGAAAGAACCAGAAAAATAATTCTGGCAATACAAAAAACACAGATCTATGATACCCCCAAAATATTACAATAACTCTCCAGCAGTGGATCCCATCCAAGATGAAATCTTTGAAATATCAGACAAAGAATTCAAAAGATTGATTTCACAACCAACCTTTCTGTTGTATGTCCTAGTTATGTCAAAGACAAACAAGAGAAAGGTGAAAACCAACATAAATAATATTTCCTAAAAACTCAGGATATGAATAAAAAATCTTCTAAAGAGATAGATAATTTAATGAGAAACCAGACCAAACTTGTGGATATGAGAGATGCATTTAGGAAACTACAAAATGCAGTGGAAGATTTTAACAATAATCTAGACCAAGTAGAAGAAAGAATTTTAAAGCTTGAAGAAAAGGCTTTCAAACTAACCCAATAAGACCAAAAGAGAAAAGACTTAAAAGAAATGAATGAAGTATCCAAGAAATATGAAATTATATAAAATGGCTAACCTAAGATTTATAGGTTTTCTTCAAGGAAAAGAAAACATAGCAAAAAAAAAAAAAAAAAAAAAAAGGCAAAATGTTTGGAAAACCCATTTGAGAGAATAATTGAGGGAAATTTATCTGGCCTTGCTAGAGATTAAGACATCCAAATATGAGAAGCTAAAGAACTCTTTGGAGACTCATAGTAAAAAGGACATCATCAAGGCATATATAGCTATCAGGCTATCTAAGGTCAACATGAAGGAGAGAATTTAAAGAGCAGTGATACAAAGACATCAAGTAACCTATAAAGAAAACACTTTCAGACTAACAGCAAACTCCTCAGCAGAATCCTTACAGACCAGAAGGGACTGAAGTCCTATCTTCAGTCTCCTTAAACAGAATAACTGTCAGTCAAGAATTTTCTATACAACAAAACTAAGTTTCATAAGTGAAAGAGAAATAAAGTCTTTCTCAGACATGCAAATGCTGAGGGAATTTGTCAATACTAGACCAGCCTTATAGTAAATGTTAAAAGGAACTCTAAATCCTGAAACTAAAGGTCAATACACCCCAGAATAGAAATGCCTGAATGCATAAAAATTAACAATGCTTATAAAACAATAACACAATGCAGAAAACAAACTCACTAGTAACAAGACAATGACTGGAAGAGTACCTCAAATCTCAATATTAGCATTTAATATAAATGGTCTATATGATCCACTTAAAAGATACAGATGGATAAATGGATAAAAATATCACAAACCAGACATCTGCTTTCTTCAGCAGATACACCTAATGTAAATATTCTTATAGACTCAAGATTAAAGGGTAGAAAAATATATTTCATGCAAATAGAAAGAAGTAACTCTTCTTATATTAGATAAAACATACTTTCAAGAAACAACAGGTTTTTTAAAAAGACAAAGTCATATAATGATAAAAGGATGAAGTGAACAAGAAAATATAACAATCATATATATATATATGTATCCAACTAACTGGAGCGCCCAGATTCGTAAAGCAATTACTACTAAACCTAAGAATAGAGATAGACAGAAATACACTAATAGTGAGATGATTTAAAACTCCACTGACAAACTAGATGGATCGTTGAGGCAGAAAGTCAAGAAGAAAATAACATATTTAAATTGCACTCTAGAAGAAACAGACCTAATATTTACAGAACATTCTACCTAAGAACTGTAGAAGACACATTCTTCTCACCAGCAGATAAAACAGAATCCAAGACAGACCATATGAGAGGCCACAAAACATGTCTTAATACATTTTTCAAAATTGAAATTATATCAAATATCTTCTCAAACAGCAGAATAAAACTAGAAACCAATTCCAAAAGGAACCCTCAAAACTATACAAATCCATGGAAATTAAACAATCAACTCTGAATGATTTTTTGTGTTAATGATGAAATCAATATGGAAATTAAAACATTTTTCAAAATGAATGATAACAGTGACACAAGTTACCAAAATCTCTGGGATACAGCCAAAGCAATGCCAAGAGGATAGTGTAGAGTGTTAAGTGCCTACATCAAAAAGTCTGAAAGATCACAAAATTGACAACCTAATATTGCACCTCAAGAAACTAGAGAAACCAGAACAAACAAAACCCAAATCTTGCAGAATAAAAGAAATGGCAAAAATTAGAGGAGATCTAAATAAATTGAAACCAAAACAAAATCTGTAAGATCAATGAAACAAAGAGTTGGTTCTTTCTAAAGATAATCAATGTTGATAGATCACTGGCTAAATTAACTAAGAAAAGAAAATTTATATAAACTCAGAAATAAAAATGGAGATGTTACAACTTACAGTACAGAAATAAAAAATACCACTTAAGATTACTATGAATATATCTATGCACACAAATTAGAAATTCTAGAGGGAATGCATAAATTTTTGAAAATATACAACCCCACTAGCTTGAATAAGGAAGAAATAGAAATCCTGAAAAGACCAGTAACAAGTAGAGAGATTGAATCAGTAATTTTTAAAAAACTGCCAACAACAAAGCCCAGAGCCAGATGGGTTCACAGCCAAATTCTACTGAACATTCTAAGAATTGGTACTAATTCTATTGAAATTATTCTGAAAGATTGAGAAAGAGGGAATCCTTCCTAACTCATCCTACAAACCCAGTAACACCCTGACATCAAATCCAATAAAGGATGTAACAATAAAAAGCTACAGATCATTATCCCTAATAAATATAGATGTAAAAATACTCAACAAAATACTAGCAAATCAAATATAACAGCAGATTAAAAAAAAAATTCACCATGATCAAGTGGATTTCTTGCCAGGGATACAGAGATGAGTCAACGTATGCAAGACAATAAATGTGATTCATCACATTAACACAATTAAAAATAAAAAACCTTATGATCAACTCAATAGATGCAGAAAAAACATTTAATAAAATACAACCTTATTTATGATTAAAAACCCTCAACAAGCTAGACATAGAAAGAACTTACCTCAAAGTAATAAAAACCGTGTATAACAAATCCATAGCCAACATCATGCAGAACAGGAAAAAGTTGAAAGCATTCCCCCTAAGAACCGCAGCAAGTCAAGGATGCCTACTTTCACCACTTCTCTAAAATGTTTCTGAAAGTCCTAGCCAGAGCAATAAGTCAAAAGAAAAGGCATCCATATTGGAATAGAAGAAGTCAAACTATGCATTTGCCTATTACATAATCTGATACAGAAAAAATTCTAAAGACTCCTCCGAAAGACTCCTTGATCTAATTATTGAACTCAGTAAAGTCTCAAGGTACAAAATCAGTGTACACAAATCAGTAGCACTGCTATACACCAACAATGACCAAACTGAGAGCCAAATTAAGAACTTAATACCTTTTATAGTAGCTCCCTAAAATAAAATAAAGTAAAATAAAATAAAATAAAATAAAATATCTAGGAGTGTACTTAATCAAGGAGATGAAGGATGTCTACAAGGAGAACTACAAAACATGCTGAAATAAATCATAGATGACACGAACTAATGGAAACACATCCCATACTCATGGAATGGAAGAATCAATATCATGAGAATATCCAGACTGCTCAAAGCAATCTAGAGATACAATGCAATTTCAATCCAAATACAAACATTGTTTTCCACAGAATTAGCAAAACAATCCTAAAATTCATATGGAACCAAGAAAGGATAGTAGCCACTGAATAGCCAAGTAATCCTAAGCAAAAAAGACAAGTACGGAGGCATCACATTACCCAACTTCAAATTATACAACAAGGCTATAGTAACCAAAACAACATGATAGTGGTATAAACGTAGATACATAGACTAATGTAACAGAATAGATAACCCAGAAATAAAGCCAAATATTTATGACCAACTGATCTTCAACAAAGCACATAGAAACCTAAACTGGGAAAAGGACACCCTATGCAATAAATGGTGCTGTGAAAATTGTATAGCCACATGTGGAAGAATGAAACTGAATCCCTCTCACTGTGTATAAAAATTAACTCAAGATTAATTACAGACTTAAATCTAAGACATGAAACCATAAAAATCTCACAAGAAAACCTAGGAAAATCTTTGCTGGACATTGGTCTGGGCAAATAGATATATATATATATATATGCTAGGTGAGATCTAATTAAAGTAAAAAGCTTCTGAACAGCAAAAGAATGGTCATCAGAATAAATGGGCAACATACAGAGTGAGAGAAAATATTTGCAAATTATCCATCCAACAAAGGACTAATATCCAGAATCTACAAGGAACTCAAACAAATCAGCAAGAAAAAAAAAAAAAATCAAAGTACATAAATAGACAGTTCTCAAAAGAAGACATACAAATGACCAACAAACATATTTTAAAATATTCAACATGAGTAATCATCAGAGAAATGCAATCTAAAACTTCAATGAAATAACATTTTACCCCAGCCGGAATGGCCATTATTAAAAAGTATAAAAAACAATAGATGGTAGTGTGGATGTGATGAAAAAGGAATGCTTATATATTGTTGATAGGAACATAAATTAGTACAACCTCTATGGAAAAAGTATGAAGACTTCTCAAAGATCTAAAAGTAGATATACCATTCTTCCAGAAATCCCACTATTGGGGTTGTACCCAAAAGAAAAGAGATCACTATATCAAAAAGATACTTGCACATATCTCTTTATCATGACACAATTCACTATTGCAAATATATGGAACTTACCTAAGTGCCCATCAACCAATAGTAGTGATATATATACATACATCACGTTTTCTCTATCCACTCATTTCATATACACACCACAGAATACTACTCAGCCATAAAAAAAGGATACAATAATATCTTTTGCAGGAAATTAGAGGTTTCTGGAGAACATTATTCTAAGTAACTCAGGAATGGGATACCATATGTTCTCTTATAAGGGGAGCTAAGCATGAGCATGCAAAGCATACAGAGTTATACAATGGACAGTGGAGACTCAGCGGTGGCGGGTGGTGGGGGTGAAAAAAAAAAACTGCCTATTGGGTACAATACATACCACTTGGCTGATGACTGCACTAAATTGCCAGACTTCATGATTCAATTCATCCATGTAACCCAAAACCACTTGTACCTCTAAAGCTATTGAAAAATTTTTGTTTTAAAAAAAAGAAAAGAACACACACCAGGTTTTCTTCACGGAAAAGAATAAGATTCTATTTTAAAAATAGCACTGTTAATAACTTTCACTTTTTAAACTACTACTAATTTCTTTTTTTCTATTACGCTCTTTATGTATATTTTAGAATGAATATGGAAAATAAACTATTAGCATTGATCTTCAAAAATATATATTCACTGTGTCCTCTTCAATAAAAATGTTATATAACAGAATATTTAATATAAAATATATGTCATTTTCATTTTTTAGATATGTGAAAGGAGAGAAAGAGGGAATGGTGTAAAAATATCTTTTTACAGTTCTAGACTCTGGTATTGATAATCTTATGAAAATCTCTTGTTACAAAGTGACATAGAAATCCATGCTGTACATTTCTGTTCTATGACCAATAATAAAACTAGCACTCTTAAGTAAGTACACAATGTTTAGGACTTTACAGTTTCCATGACATAAAATTATTCCAACATAAGTGAATAACTTAAATACCCTGTTTCTGTAGTAGTCAGCTTCAACTGCCATAATCAAGTATTGTTGATCATTGATTGAGTAACTTAAACAACATAAATTTATTCTCCGAGAAGCTGAAGGGGGCTGGAAATCTGAGGTCAGTGAGTCAGCACTGTGGGGTTCTGGTCACAGCTCTCTTCCTGGCTTGTGGCCACTTTCTCCCTGTGTGTTCACATGGCCTCTCCTAGGTACATGAGTGTAAAGAGAGAGAGCGATCCTTCCTCTTCTTATAAGGTCACCAATCCTACAAGGATTAGAACCGCAACCTTATGACCTTATTTAAGCTTAATTACCTTATAAAAGTTCTATCTCCAAATACAGTCTCTTTGTGGGTTAGAGCTTTAACATATGATTTTTAAGGGAACACGATTCAGTTCATAGCAGCTTCTTTTGATACTGCCTCTCTCTTTTGTTGATGTTTACCTGCAGGCATTTAATTACTTCCACTGCCATGAAGTGTATCATGTATAACTTTCCCCACAAAAATCTATGAGGTACACTTCTGGAGTACTATCTATTAAGTAACTATTAGAAAAGAATGTAGAAATTTTAAATGTCATATATAATAAATTACAATAAATTTTACCTTACATCTATAACAATTCATTCAAAACTCTAGGCCAGAAAATGAAAATGTGTGACTTATTAACAGTTTATAATTTCTGACATAATATTTTGAGTATTGTTTTAGATATATTTTTGTAGTGCATATTTTTAAAATTCGACTTTTATTTAACTCTCTCGTATCTGATTTTATTGCTACATTTTTGTAGCTATAATAATGTTCTGTGGTCAACTACCCAAACCACTGTCTGTTGCTATACTACAAACATATAATTTTGTACTTTAAAAGTATTTCAAACATGCCTTGTCTCATGGCCTCTTCACAACTCAGACATAATATTAGTCTTACTTTTAGAGATATTGAGGTTGCTAACAAACCAAGCAAAAGTCATGATGTGAAAGCATAATGTGAATTTCCTATCATTTAAAAATGTTGACTATATTACTACTATTTCTAGTACTACATATATATGCATTTATATGCATTTAAGAAGTATAAGAATTAGTACAAATTAATCTTTTATTTCAAATATCCTCAAATTTTGTCATAAAGGTGGTTATGAATTATGATTCTGCAGTGGAAGAAATCACTCGAGTATGTTAAGGTAATTACCACCTGTAACTCTGGGCATTGTTTCCCAAATGCACTGCATGTCTTTTACTGCTTCTGAGCATAACTATGTCATTTTTAACATGAAATTTAATAAATCACATCACAGAGAGTGTACTAAACACTTTGTAACGTGGAAACAATTATACATGATTAATGGCTGAAGTAAATTTCAACTAGAAAGAGGGTTGCGCTGCTTGTAAAGACATGCAGGTAAGAGGCAGGTCTGCAGGTTTTCTTGTAGCTAGACATTAGGAAAGTTTTTGAAAATGGTATATCCTTCTTCTGATAAGCTTTGTAAAAGGCCTGTGGAGTTTCCAGGTCATTCACTAAGATTTAAATCAAATGCAATAATTCTGAGAACAATTTTTTAAAGCTAGAGATAGGGTAAGGTTTAAAGTTATAATTAGTGGATTCCATTGTCAGATTTCTCCATGACATCGTAGCCATGGTTACAACTGACCATGGTTTCACACCACATAAATCAGGACACTGCCTGCTTTCACAGAGAATTTTGAATATCACCTAACAATAAAGAAAACTGTATATAATATGGCACCAGTAACTAAATACAGCATCCTTTCTACACAATCTTTGTAAGATTCACATAGTTCCAATTTAGCTGTCGGCAAAATTTCTCATCATTCTTGTGGTGGAGCAGCTTCAGTCTTATGCTAATTACTTAGCCATAGTCACAGCCTCTCAAATGTACACAAACATTTTCTTCACACCTCTTTTTCTTTTGTTGGATGGCAGACTCAGCAATGACCTACTGTCTCCTCTCATAGTTTAGCAGAGGAGGGAGTTGCAATGCTGTCTGGAGTTTGCGGCTACACAAAGAACGGATGCATTGGACTAACAAACACATTGCTGCTCATAGCTCCACTAAAAGCTAAATAAGGCCTTTATTTATTTTATTTTTTTCAAGACACAAAGAAGCTTAGGCCCTGCAGCTGCTCCATAAAATATAGTAAAAAAAAAATCACTGGAATTTGAATAAAAAGGATATGAAACAGACTGATTCATTCATGGCCTCATTTTGAGATGTGCTATGTGGTTTAGTTAAGTGTAACTCAGAGCAATGGATCTACATTCCTCATATTATCAAAAAGTGTATTTTTAATGAAAAGTTTAGAAACAGTTTTTGCTCATACTGAATATACCTGGGTGTCTGTAATCATTGTTTTGCATATAATGCTACCACTGTGGGTGTTCATTATATAGCTTTGTTAAGGCTGCATAGAAATACCTTGCATGCACAGAGGTTTAAAGAACTGTCTGTGGTGCATGCATTTATCAGTATTTATTTTTAATGAAGACAGTGATTTGTAAAGGAAGAATAAGTGAAAGGTTTTGTAAATGAAGAATAAAATTGTCAATAGTCTAAGTCTTTAGCTTAGATTCCTGTCTGGAATTTATCTTCTTACATGTATAGTCAGTGTACAGTAATGTAATTTTGGTCTCTGAAATTCTTAATTTTTGAAGCATTTCCACTATGCTCACAAATCCTTATGTAATATGAGATTCAAACAATTGCAGTTACACAAAATTTGTAAAATTTTAGCACCAAAATATACTACAGACACTATTTTACATAGGTTAAAGATTATAATATATAAGCTTAAACAAATTTAGTACTTATGCACAAATAAAATGAATCTGCTAATGATGGTAGAAAACTAATTGTCTCATGAATATTATAGTATTACTTCTGATATATAAGAGCTAGGTAGAGAGATAACTAGCCCAGGTCCCAGCATTCTTATGTTCCTTAGGCAAAATTGCCTAAATGACTAAGTGGACATCGCAATACAAATGACAAATATTGTTCCCTTACTTTCTATCAGCATTTTGAAACTACATTAATCAAGACAAAGAGTAGTTACTTGTTAATGAGTGTTTCTGTAGCACATTCCTGAGTTCCTAGAGTCAAAGAGCAATAACAAATAGAAGATATGTACAATGGCTAATACAGAGTGTCACTTGGCTGCCTTGAAGGATACAAAGTATTGATCCTGGGTGTGTCTTTGAGGGTGTTGTCAAAAGAGATTAACATTTGAGTCAGTGGGCTGGGGAAGGCAGATCCACCCTTAATCTGGTGGGCACCATCTAATCAGCTGCCAGTGAATATAACCAGGCAGAAAAACGTGAAAAGGTGAGACTGGCCTACCCTCCAAGCCTACATCTTTTTCCCTTGCTGGGTGCTTCCTGCCCTCAAACACGGGACTTTAAGTTCTTCATTTTGGGGACTCGGACCTGCTCTCCTTGCTCCTCAGCTTGCAGACAGCCTATTGTGGGACCTAGTGATCGTGTAAGTTAATACATAATAAGTTCATATATATATATATGTATATATATAGGATATATATATATATATATCCTATTACTTCTGTTCCTCTAGAGAACTCTGACTAATACAATATAATAATGCAATAATAAGGCAATATCAAATTAAAAACTCATCTCTTCAATAAATTCTGTCTTTAAAATTAACCCCATATGGTTTGTATACAAATTTCCACACGGCACTATTAATTAAAACATGTGGAAACTCTTCTGATAAAAATGTTTACGTAGCCATTGGATATGCCAGAGGAAAAAAAAAAATTTTATTATATGGAAACTCAATAAAAATGATACTATGAAATTTGGTAATTACCCTTATTCACAGGACAATTGCTCTAAAAATGCTGGCACTTTCTAAAATGGATTCTGCTATCAAAATACAAAGGGTAGTTATCCTTCTATTCATTCAAAGCGTTACCTTATACTGAAATAGAAAAACACACTAAGTCTTTATCCTTTCATCTCCAAAGCTTGCAAATACTAGTTCCTAAATTACTTAGAATCTGTCTTCTCCTTCTTAACTATTTGAGTTTTGATTCGAGTTTTACATTGTTTTCCCTGAATGACCATTGTAGTTTCCTATACAGATAAACTTCCTTTAGTTAGATGATCTACTTCGTGAGATGGCTTAAAAAAAAAAGGACTTTTTTTTTTTTTTCCCCCACCACACCAATACCAAACTGTTTACAATTCTCTGGACGCAAAACTTTATTTCACATTTTCTATCTCATGATCTCTTATTTAGCATTCAAGGATCTAATGAAGACATTTTGCACTCTTATGAAACTTTGACAGTTTCCATAAACACTGCCTCCTTTTTATGTATATTTATGATTTACATTCCTTCAGCAATCATTTATTGAATTCTTACTTGGGGTCAGTCGCAGTGCTGGTTTCCGGGTAATTCCTTCTCTGTATAAATGTCAGTCAGATGGAAATCAAAGATATATGTCAGTTATGACTCAATATCAAAAATTCTGTACTGAAATACTAGAGGATGCTGTGCTATGGTGCTTATTTGTGAATTCTGTTTCTCCTACTGGACTATAAGTATTTTAAGGAGGAAAATTGTGCTTACTCATTTTTCATTGCCAGTACCAAGAATAAAATACCTTGCATGTAGTATATGTTGAGTATTCGATGTGAGCTGAAGATCTTTGTTTTCTATGCTTTGAACGTGGTTTCAAAGGAAGGCCTTCAAATAGGTTTTGAGGAATGATAGCATCAGTGGAACTGGGGCAAAGGCTCCCAAAGCCACTACAGGCATTTCTCTTTTCTAACACTTTGAGTTTTAATAATTTATACAGACAATAATTATAAAGCTAACTTTTGTTGGGAGCACACAATATTCCAGGCAGTATTATAAATATTTTATATATATTAACCTATTGACTTTTTTAATGCTCACAAGTTCCATATGAGCTAAGTATTCTTATCATGTAATATGTTTCCACATTTATGACTTTATAAATGTGGAAACAGAGTTCAATAACATATCCAAATTTTTGTAGCTAGTTAGCAGCAGAGCCAAGATTTAACCTTGGCAGTCTAGCCATTCCCTGATGTACCTTTCCCATGCCTTTGATGGTTTCTGCCTTAGGGCCAATGACACTGGTGCTAGGTTTTTCTGGTGAATGCTATCAACAAGCGCCTTTCCTCAATACATAGGTCAAAACTGACGATTAGCACACTTAAGATTATGTGAGCTCTCCCTCAAGATACTCTATCACAATTGTATCTGTAGGTTTCTATTAATAAATATTGGGGATTAACAAAAATTTTTATATGTTTTCTTTAATTCTCCATCTTGAAGAAAGATTTATGATACAAGCTTTTCTATATTAATTGAATTAATATCAGTTTTGACAGGTGGCCGATACATTAAAGTTTATATATCTTTAAAATTTAACTTTTAGTAAATCGAATTTGGTTTATAAAAGTGAGTATATTTGATTTGTTATCTTAGAGAAATTTTCCACATTTTAATCCCATATTGTATTTTCACATGTTGTTTTATACTGCATCTCTTTTCATCTCAGTGTCATGACTTATTAAAGCTCAAAATACATTTTGGGCCCTGTGAGTGAAGGGATATGAGCTTGGGAGCTGTGATGATCTTACTGTGGTAAGCAGTGGGTTGCAAAACTTGTCTTTTTAGTTCTTTTATAGCCATATAAAACCACAGTGAGATTATTGAGCAGTTGAAAATTGGAGGCTATAAAAAATTAAGCATGAAAATAGAGTTGCAGTAAAATAAAAACCTTCATTTTAAATATGTAATAATATTTAAATGAACAATTTTTAGGTTAGTCATAATACATAGCAAATAACTGAGCCCAATTTAGGGGAAAAAAAGCTGGAAGAGCAATTTGTGTACTAAAGGACCATGGTTTTGATAAGCTCACAATCTGATGCTACAATATAATTCATTAGGCCATGGAAGCAAAATTACAATGATATGGGTCTTATGCTAAGATTTCCTGCCCAAAATGCTCTAAGTGTTATAGAAATTAGGAGCAATATTTGGATAGTGGCTTCTCTCTTGTTCTCTATTTTTTTCTGCTATCTTTCTTCTCTCATTTATGGAATTAAAACCTCCCTCCTAACCCTTAAAGGAGATATGTATGTCGTTTATTAAGGATAAAATAATAATTGTAATATTTAAGGGAAACAAAATAGCAAATAAGCATTGAAACAAATTCAAGGTAGCTTAGCTCTCAGCAAAATTGAGAAACTGGTGGTGTTGCTAGTAATAATTCTCACTGGGCTCTGTGTTCCCCTAGGCACCTGACACTTGTGTCCTGGCTCCTGAGATTCAAGGAAATCTCTTTACCCCATTGTAATTACACACACACACACACACACACAGTCTCACACACACACACACACACACACACACACACACACACACACATATATATATATATATATATATATATATATATATATATATACACACACACAGAGAGAGAGAGAGAGAGAGAGAGGGAGGGAGGCAACCAGTTAGGTACCTTGCATCCAGCAAGGGAAAAAGATGTAGGCTTGGAGGCTAGGCCAGTCTCGCCTTTTCAGGTTTTTCTGCCTGGTTATATTCACTGGCAGCTGATTAGATTGTGCCCACCAGATTAAGGGTGGATCTGCCTTCCCCAGCCCACTGACACATGCCATGTGTAAGCATTTCCTGGCACCCTTTCTTCCAAATGTTTATTTGTCCCTTACAGTCCTTGTCCTTATCAAGAGCTATTTGGAAAGTCTAATTTCTGTTCTATATTACTTGATGTTGTATTTTTTATATTATTTTACAATAATGTAAAGTGGAATTTAAATGAGTGCTTTAAGAGACAAAATATTAATCAAATAGTGAATTTAAAAGGAGACCCTACCTTTTAAGGTTCCTGAAGGAACATCTTTCTGCTACTTTCCTTTTCTTTGTGAAACTTTCTTTAAACTCATCACTGACAAATATTTAATTTAGTCTATTCTTTAGTAGTCATTTTACAAAAATTCGTGAAGAATGAAGGTGCTTACCATACTGAGAATTTAAAATACAGGAAAATTGGATAGATATATACTTATCATGTTGAAAAAGGAATTTATACAATAAAATAAAAATAAATTCATCTGATAATCTAAAGATTCCCTATCAACACATCACTATAGATTTTACCTCATGCACGTACCAATGATAGATCAAACAGGAAAACAAAATGAAACAAGAACACCAGGAAAACAAAATGAAACAAGAACACTTTTAAGGGAGTTAAGGGAGTTAAGAAAGTAGGGATGGGCAGAGGTACAACATGAACTGTGATGAATTTGCAAAAAAGGACTTAGGCAAATACAGCAGAGGATGCTGTAGAGCTGAGATGACATTTTAGAGTTGTTCCAAGTTAAGGGGCTCACATATTTTATTCCCTTGTGAAACAATCACTAGAAGCATGCTATCCCCGGGATAAGGCCATAAACTTAGTTGAGGCAGGTCACTTTAGTTAAGGAAATTCATGGACAGAGACTCGACTGTGAGCTGTCAGCAGTCAGCTCTTCAAGCAGCTGGGGAATGAATTTCCCAGTCCGGAAGAAGAAATTAGTATTCATTATAGCCCACCACATATGAGAATAGCCTTTTCAGGAAGATGGTTGTTGTCATTTCCGGGGAAAACTAAGAGGAGTGGTAGAGAGGTGACCTACAGCCCTGCTGTCAGTGCTGATTTCACTGACAATCATCATATCCTTCCTCTACCACTTCTCCAAGATCTTCATCTTCAGAGGCCACTCTGTTTATCTAAGTGGCTTACTTGATGGCATGTTCAGACCAAGACCTTGAAGGTTCTAAGTCTGAGTCACCAGGCCTTTTTTTATGCTGTTGCTTTTACACCTGTCAATTTATCAAAATTGATCAAAGAAATGCTGAGAGACACTCAAGTGAATGAATCATTTAGGTATCATTTTTTTTTTTTCTGACTGCATTGTGAATCAGAAACACTATCTCCTTAGAATACTAGAATCAATTACCTCTGTAAGAATTGTGAATTCTTTTCTCCTCCTGGTCTCTTGGCATAAGGAGATTAAAGATACTATGCAGTTAGTAATTGGTTAACATGAAACTAGATACTTTCTGTAATTTTCCCTGGTGGAAGCATATATCTCTAGGAACAGATACACATAAACCTGCAGAGCCTAGCGTTTTGGGGAGGAAAAGAACAAGTTATCCAAGTAGATCACTGGAAGTCATTATCAGCAGGATTGTTCCTACCTATGTCTGTCAGTTCTTGATCCTATGTGTTCAACTTATTAGTGATACAGCATTACGTAACAGTTTTTAATGTAGAATATATCCAGTATCCTAGAGGATGGCCTTTTATCCTAACAGCGCATCATCTCTAAGCTGGTGCTTCAGTTATGCCTCTGTTATTCTATTAATCCAACAGCTGTGGGAGTTGCAATACATAATAGAGTCAATAGTGGCCATATGCTCACTGGTACATCTTTTTTTTTTCTGATAAAAATGTTACTTTGGTTCTCTGTAAGATTGTGGATCCAGAGTTCTAAAGCTCTTGAAGAGTGATGTTGCCTTAGGTCTTTCAGGCTGAAATTTATAAACTTGAAACATGTTGATTCCAGTCAAGATGAGTCATTGTTCCTTCCAGGGTAAAAGGGGTGCAGTGTAATAAAGTGGCCACCAAAAACGTGGTTGATCCCCAAGAGATAATGGCATACTGAGTCTCTCTGATGTGATACTTTTATGTTTCCATTTGACTTTATCATCAGAGTGCTCAGACATTTTGACAAATATTATTTTCAGTGTGTCTGTGAGGGTGTTTCTGGATGAGATTAACTTTTTTTTTTTTCTTTGAGACAAAGTCTCACTCTGTTGCCCAGACTGGAGGGCAGTGGTGCCATCTCAGCTCACTTCAACCTGCCCCTCCCGGGTTCAAGTGATTCTCCTGCTTCAGCCTCCCAAGTAGCTGGGATTACAGATGCCCAGCACCATACATGGCTAATTTTTGTATCTTTAGTAGAGATGGGGTATTGCCCTGTTGCCCAGGCTGTTCTGGAACTCCTGACTTCAAGTGATCCTCCTGCCTCAGCCTCCCAAATTCCTGGGATTACCGGCGTGAGTCACGGCACCCTGTCAAGATTAACTTTTGAATCTCTAAACTGAATAAAGTAGGTTGTCTTCCTTGGTATGAGTGGGCCTTATCTAATCAATTGAAGACCTGAATAGAAGAAAAAGGCTGATTAGGAGGGAACTGCTGCTGCTTGACTGTTAAACTGAGAAATGGGTGATTTCCAGACTGCAACGAAATCATGGCTGCTTCTTCAGTCTTGAGCCTGTAGACATTCAGATTGGAATTTATATCACTGGTTCTCCTGATTCTCCAGCTCGCCAACTGGAGATCTTGGGATTTCTCAGCCTCCACAACTGCATGAGCCAATTTTTTATATAATAAATCTTTATATGTATATATATGCACACTATACGCACATACACATGCACATATACACATACATACATTCCATTTGTTGTTTCTGTTTCTCTGGATAACCCTGACTAATACAGTTTCTGAGCACTGGCCACTGAAAGATATGCTATTTGTCATTGGCAGTAACTGAATCAGCTTTAGTAAATGGGAGTGGCCTCCTCTTGGGTCCACTTATTACATCCTTTTATGTCATCATTGCTACTTGATTTATGTGTCCATTGTGCCAGACTTGAAGTCTGGCTGATGGCAACTTGTCAAGACATGGATTTTCTACTTGGGTTTTTAGTGTGAGATATATATATATATATATATATATATATATATATATATATGTACTCTAGTGGGCATGAACAAAGGAAGCAATAATCTTCAGGCATTGTGCTTATGCCCACAGGACCCTCCATGACTCATCTCCAATCCTCTTAATCCATTCTTTCTTGAGAGGGTGTTTGTATTATTTTATATATTACAAGGTTTTAAAATTCCTCTATTTTGCAAATTTGTGCTGTCAGTGGAGAATTTGAAGAATTCCCAAGGATTGAAAAGAACAATGAGTCAAACCTGAGCACCATGCTCAGTTATGGAAACAATTAAAATCGGTTTATTACTAGACATTGTTAAGGTGATTGCTATCTATAATCTCTGCTTTCTTTCATCCAAGGTTAGTACCTTCCACCCAATGACAAGGGCACAACATTTTAGTTTAATTCTTTCAGTCTTTTTCTTTTTAATTGTGGTTCATAAAAACCCCACATAACATAAAATTTACCATCCTAATCATTTTTAAGTGTACATCAGTAGTGTTAGGTGTACTCACATTGGTGTACAACAGATCTCCAAAACTTTTTCATCTTACAATGAAAAAATTTCATCTTGCTTCCACTCTATGTGTGTACCACAGTTTGTTTATTTATACATCTATCAAAGGACATTGATTTTGCTTCCCTTTCTTGTCTATTGAGATTAATGCTGCTATGAACATGAGTGTTCAAATATCTCTTGTTCCTGCCTTTAATTATATTAGAGATATATCCAGAAGAGAGATTGCTTGATCATATAGTAGTGTCATTTTTAATTTTGGGGGGAACTACTATACTCTTTTCCATTGCAGTTGCTTCATTTTATAATTGACTAAAAGTTTGAAAGTATTACAATTTCTCCACATACTTTCCAATACTTTTTGTTTTCTGCTCTGCTTTTTTATTTGTTTGTTCATTTGTCTGTTTGTATTGATAGTAATTGTTACAGACAGAAATGTACCCCGCAAAATTTATATATTGAACCTCTAAACCCTAGTACTTTCAGAATGTGACTATATTGAGACACAAGGCCTTTAAAGAGGTGATGAAGCCAACATGAGGCTGTTAAGGTAGGCCGCAATTCAGTCTGACTTATATCCTTATTAGACCAGAAAATTTGGACACAAACTGAAAGACCAGGTATGTGCACATATAGGGATACAAATGGGAAGACACGGAGAGCAGATGGCCATCAAGGTAACATGGTTTGGCTGTGTCCCTACCCAAAATCTCATCTTAAGTTATAGTCCCCATAATCCCCACATGTCAAGGACTGGATCACGTGAGGTAATTGGATCATGGGAGCAGTTTCCCTCATGCTGTTCTTGTAATAATAAGTGAGTCTCATGAGATCTGATGGTTTTATAAGCTTCTGAAATTTCCCCTGCTTGCACTCACCCGTCCTGCTGCCCTGTGAGGAAGGTGCCTACTTCTCCTTTGCCTTCCACCATGATTGTAAGTTTCCTGAGACCTCCTCAGCAATGCAGAGTTGCAAGTCAATTAAATTTATTTTCTTTATAAATTACCCAGTCTTAGATATTTCTTCATAACAGTGCGAGAAAGGACTAATGCACAAGGAGAACAGTATGGGGAGAAATGAAATATGCTGACACCTTCATCTTGAACTTCTAAGCCTATAGAACTTTGAAAAAATAACTCTGTTGTTTCAGCCGTCCAGTCTGTGGTATTTGTTATGGCTTCCCTAGCAAACTTAATACAGTAGCCATCCTCATGGGTATAGGTGATATCTCATTGTGGTTTTGGTTTGCATTTAACTAATGATTAATGATACTGAGCATCTTTTAATATGTCTGTTGGCCATTTGGATATTATCTATGGAGAAATTTCTGTGCAAGTCCTTTTCCCATTTTATAACCAGGTTAATTGTTGTTGTTGTTGTTGAGCTGTAAAGAGGTATTTTTTGATATATTCTAGATACTAACCCTTTATCAGATATGTAATGTACAATTTTTTTTCTTCTATTCAGAAGTTCATTATATTTTATATTTTCTTCTTCCAAGCCCCTAAACGGCCCTATACAAATAGGATATTCATCCAAATTACTCAATAAAAGTGTTAGAGAAGTACTCCAACTGCAGAATATAGGCCTTTAGGCTGCAAAGTGACCTGCCTTTTTTCAGGTGATGGTACTGGTGAGATAGAATCCTTTATTGTTTATTTTGAATGGGGATATCCTGGCATTCTCAAAAATGCTAAATTTTAAAATATTTATTTAAATAATGAATCTCTGAATCATCATAGGGTTTAACAAAGTACCTCTGAGTTCCAAATAAAATGAAAATAATATTTTTATGAACTTTTGTTTCAAGTTCAGGGGTTCAAGTGCAGGTTTTTCATATATGTAAACTTATGCCATGGGGGTGAATTGTACAGATTGTTTCATCACTCAAGTATTACGCCTACTACCCATTAGTTGTTTTTCCTGAGCCTCTCCCTCCACCACCATTCACTGTCTGAAAGACAACAGTGTGTGTTATTCCTCTCTTTGTGTCCATGTGTTCTCATCAATTAGCTCCTACTTGTAAATTAGGATATGTGGTATTTGCTTTTCTGTTTGTTTTAGTTTGCTAATGATAATGATCTCCAGCTCCATCCATGTCCCTGTAAAGGACATGATATTCTGCTTTATGGCTACATAGTATTCCTTGGTGTATATGTACCACATTTTCTTAATGCAGGCTATCATTGATGGGCATTTAGATTGATTCCATGTCTTTGCTCTTGTGAATAGTGCTGCAATAAACATACAAATACATGTATCTTTATAACAGAATGATTTTATATTCCTTTGGGTATATACCCAGAAATTGAATTGCTGGGTCAAATGATATTTTTGTCTCTAGGTTTTTTGCAAATTGTCACACTGTCTTCCACAATGGCCAATCTTCTTTGCATGCACAACAACAGTATATAAATACCGTACAACTTCGTCAGCATCTGTTGTTTTTTGACTTCTTAACAGGAGCTATTCTGATTGGTGTTAGATGGTATCTCATTGTAATTTTGATTTGCATTTCTCTAATGGTGATGTTGGGCTTTTTTTTTCATATTTGTTTTGGCCATGTGTATGTCTTCTTTTTGAAAAGTGTCTGTTCGTGTCTTTTGTCCACTTTCTGATGGGATTGTTTGCTTTTGTCTTGTAAATTTAAGTTTCATATAGAAGCTGGAGGTTAAAACTCTGTCAACTGCATATTTTGCAGAACATTTTTCCCGTTCTGTAGGTTGTCTGTTTACTCTGTTGATAGTTTCTTTTGCTGTGCAGAAGCTCTTTAGTTTAATTAGATCCCATTTGTCATTTTTTGCTTTTGTTGCAATTTCTTTTGGCTTCTTCAGCATGAAATCTTTGTCTGTGCCTAAGTTTTGAATGAAATTACTTAGGTTGTCTTCCAGGGTTTTTATAGTTTTGGGTTTTATGTTTAAATGTTTAAGCCATCTTGAGTTAATGTTTGCATATGGAGTAAAGAAGGGGTTCAGTTTCAGTCTTCTGCTTATGGCTAGCCAGTTATGCCAGCATCATTTATTGAATAGAGAATCATTTCCCCATTGTTTCTTTTTGCCAGGTTTGTTGAAGATCAGATAGTTGTAGATGTGCAGTCTTATTTCTGCATCCTCTATTCTGTTTCATTCGTCTATGTGTTTGTTCTTGTACTAGCACCACACCTTGCTGTTTTGATTACTGTACCCCTATAGTATAGTTTGAAGTCAAGTAGTATGATGCTTCCAGCTTTCTTCTTTTTGTTTACAATTGCCTTAGCTATTAGTGTTCTTTTTAGGTTCCATATGAATTTTAAAATAGCTTTTTCTAGTTCTGTGAAGAATACCAATGGTAGGTTAATGAGAATCGCATTGAATATATACATTGCTTTGGGAAGTATGGACATCTTAATGATAGTGATCTTTTCTATCCATGATCATGAAATGTTTTTCCATTTGTTGGTTTCATCTCTGATTTATTTGAGCAGTGGTTTGTAGTTTTACTTGAGATCTTTCATCTCTCTAGTTAGCTGTATTCCTAGATTTTTTATTCCTTTTATGGCAAAGATAAAAAAAGACAAAGAAGAGCATTATATAATGGTAAAGAATTCAATTCAACATGAAGAGCTAACTATCCTAAATATATATGTGCCTAACACAGGAGCACCCAGATTCATAAAGCAAGTTCAGTTCTTGGAGACCTTCAAAGAGACTTAAACTCCCACATAATAGTAAAAGACTTTAACACCCCACATTATCAAGATAGAAAGCTAACAAAGATATTCAGGACCTGAACTCAACACTAGATCAAATGGACCTGATAGTTATCTACAGACCTCAAAACAATAAAATATGTATTCTTCTCATTGCTGCATGACACTTCCTCTAAAATCAATCACATAATTGAAAGTAAAATACTTCTTAGCAAATGCAAAAGAACTGAAGTCATAGAAAATGGTCTCTCAGACCACAGCTAAATCAAATTAGACCAAGACTAAGAAATTCACTCAAAACCATACAATTACATAGAACTCCAGTAATTTTCTCCTGAATGACTTTTGGGGAAATAATGACATTAAGATAGGAATCAAGAAGTTATTTGCAACTAATAAGCAAAAAGCTCAACATACCAGAATATCTGAGACACAGCTAAGGCAGTGTTAAGAGAGAAATGTATAGGACTAAATACCTACATCAAAAAATTAGAGATCTTAAGTTAAAAACCTAACATTGCAAAAGAAAGTACTACAAAACTGAGAGCAAACACATCCCAAAGGTAGCAGAAGACAAGAAATAACCAAAATCAGAGCTGAACTGAAGAACATTGAGACACAAAAGACTATTTGAAAAATCGTTAATCCAGGGGCTGTGTTTTTGAAAAAAAAAAAAAAAAAAAATTAAAAAGACAGCTAGATAGACTAATAAAGAATAAAAAAAAGAGAAGATTCAAAAAAAAAAAAACACAATTAAAAATGATGAGAGGGATATTACCACTGACACCACAGAAATACAAGCAATCATTAGGGAATATTATAAACAACTCCGTGCACATAAACTAGAAAATCTAGAAAGAAATGGATAAAGTCTTGGATACATACAGAAAGAAATTAAACACTGGACAGACCAATAAAGAGTTCTGAAATTGAGACAGTTTTAAAAAGCCTACTGTATTAGTCCATACACTGTGATGAAGAAAAACCTGAGACTAGGTCATTTGTAAAGGAAAGAGGCTTAATTGACTCACAGTTTCTTTTTCTTTTTCTTTTCTTTTTTTTTTTTTTTTTTGAGATGGAGTCTCGCTCTGTCGCCCAGGTCGGAGTGCAGTGGCCGGATATCAGCTCACTGCAAGCTCCGCCTCCTGGGTTTAGGCCATTCTCTTGCCTCAGCCTCCCGAGTAGCTGGGACTACAGGCGCCCGACATCTTGCCCAGCTAGTTTTTTGCATTTTTTAGTAGAGACGGGGTTTCACCATGTTAGCTAGGATGTTCTTGATCTACTGACCTTGTGATCCGCCCATCTTGGCCTCCCAAAGTGCTGGGATTACAGGCTTGAGCCACCGCGCCCGGTGGACTCACAGTTTTGCATGGCTAGTGAGGCCTCAGGAAACTTACAATCATGGTGAAAAGGAAAGCAAACACTTCCTTCTTCACATGGAGGCAGCAAGAAGTGCAGAGCAAAGTTAGGGGAAGCTCCTTATAAAAACATCAGCTCTTGGGAGAACGAAGTCACTATCACAAGAACAGCATGGAGGTAACTGGCCCCATGATTTAATTACTTCACACTGGTTCCCTCCTACAAATGTGAGGATTATAGGAACTACAGTTCAAGATCAGTTTTGGGTGGGGACACAGCCAAACTATATCATTCCACCCCACCCTCTCCCAAATATCACATCCTCACAACTCAAAACACAATAATGCCCTTCCAACAGTCCCCCAAAGTGTTAACTCATTCCAGCATTAACTCAAAAGTGCAAGTCCAAAGTCCCATCTGAGATAAGGCAAGCCCCTTCCACCTGTGAGCCTGTAAAATAAAAAACAAGTTAGTTACTTCCTAGATACAATGGAGGTACAGGTATTGGGTAAATGCACCTGTACCAAAAGGGAGAAATTGACCAAAATGAAGGGGCTGCATGCCCAATGCAAGTCTGAAATCCAACAGGGCAGTTACTAAACCTTAAAGTTCCAAATAATCTCCTTTGACTCCATGTCTCAAATTCAGATCCCACTGATGCAAGAGATGGGCTCCCACAGCCTTGGCCAGCTCCACCCCTATGGCTTTCCAGGGTACAGCCCCTCCTGGCTGCTTTCACAGGCTGGCATTTAGTGTTCCCTGATTTTTACAGGTGCACAGTGCAAGCTATCAATGGATCTATCATTCTGGGGTCTGAAGGATGGTGGCCTTCTTATCATATCTCCACTAGGCAGTGCCCCAGTGGGGACTCTGTGTGCGGCTTCAACCCCCATTTCCCTTCATTACTGCCCTAGCAGAGGTTCTCCCTGAAGATTCTGCCCCTACAGCAAACTTATGCCTGGACATCCAGGCATTTCCATAAATCCTCTGAAATCTAGGCAGAGGTTCCCAAAACTCAATTCTTGACTTCTATGTACCCACAGGCTCAATACCATGTGGAAGCTGCCAAGGCTTGGGACCCTCTGAATCCATTCCCTGAGTTGTAATTTGCCCCCCTTTAGCCATGGCTGGAGTGGCTGGGATGCACCAAGTCCCTAGGCTACACGCAGAAGGAAGCCCTGGACTTGGCCCAATAAACCATTTTTTTCCACCTAGGCCTCCCGGCTTGTGATGGAAGGGACTGCTGTGAAGATCTCTGACATGCCCTGGAGACATTTTCCCCATTGTCTTGGTGATTAACATTCCCTCCTTGTGCTTATGCAAATTTATGCAGCAGACTTGAATTTCTCCCCAGGAAAATGATTTTTCTGTGGCATCATCTGGCTGCAATTTTCTCAAACTCTTATGCTCTGCTTTTACTTGAATGCTTTTCCACTTAGAAATTTCTAAGACTTTAAATCATTTCTCTCAAGTTCAAAGTTCCACAGATCTCTAGAGTAGGGGCAAAATTCTGCCAGTCTATTTGCTGAAGCATAACAAGAATCACCTTTGCTCCAGTTCCCAACAAGTTCCTCATCTCCATCTGAGACCCTCAGCCTGGACTTTGTTTTCCATATCACCATCAACATTTTGGTCAAGACCATTCAAGTCTCTAGGGAGTTCCAGACTTTCCCACATCTTCTTGTCTTCTGAGTCCTCCAAGTCTTTAGGAAGTTCTAAAATTTCTCACATTTTCCTATCTTCTTCTGAGCCCTCCAAACTGTTCCAACCTCTACCTGTTAACCAACCAAAGTCACTTCCACATTTTCACGTATCCTTATAGCAACACCCCACCCTGCTCTACGAGTACCAATTACTATATTAGTCTGTTCTCATACTGCTATGAAGAAATACCCAAGACTGGAGAATTTGTATTTTAAAAAAAGAGGATTAATTGACTTAAAGTTCAGCATGACCTAGGAGGCCTCAGGAAACTTACAATCATGGCAGAAGGGGAAGCAAACATGTCCTTCTTCACATGGCGGCAGCAAGGAGAATTGCAGACAGAATATGGGGAAAGCCCCTTATAAAATCTTCAGACCTTGTGAGAACTCACTCACTATTTTGAGAACAGAATGGAGGTAACTGGCCCCATGATTCAATTATCTCCCACTGGCTCCTTCCCAGGAAATGTAGGGATTATGATAATTACAATTCAAGATAACATTTGGGTGGGGATACATCCAAACCATATCACCTGCTAACCAAAAAGGCCCAGATCTAGACAGATTCACAGTTGAATTTTACCAGATGTACAAATAAGAGCTGGTAACTTCCCTTCTCAACGTATTTCAAAAAATTGAAAAGAAGAGACTCCTCCCTAGCTCATTGTATAAGGCAAGTATCCTGATACCAAAACCTGGCAGACACACACACAAAAGAAAACTTCAGGCCAATATCCTTGATGAACATCAGTGAAAAATCCCTCAACAAAACACTGGCAAATCTAATCTAGTGGCACATTTCAAAGCTTATCCATCACAAACAAGTAGACTTCACCTCTGGGATCCAAGGTGGGTTCAACATATATAATCAATAGATGTGATTCATCTCATAAACAGAACTAAAGAGAAAAACAAACAAACAAACAACACATAATTACCTCAATAGATGCAGAAAAGGCTGTTGATAAAATTCAATATCCCTTCTCATTAAAAACTCTCAATAAACTAGATATTGAAGGAACAAACCTCAAAATAATGAGAGCTATATATGACAGACTTACAGCCAATGTCATATTAAATCGGCAAAAACTGGAATAATTCTTCTTGAAAACCAGCAAAAGAAAAGGGTGCCCTGTCTCACCACTTCTATTCATCATAGTATTGGAAATTCTGGCCAGGGCAATAGGTAAGAGAAAGAAAGAAAGTCAGTCAGCTAGGAAGCGAGTAAGTCAAACTATTTGTGATTGCAAATGACATGATCTTATATCTAGAAAACTCCATCCTTTCAGCCTAAAAGCTACCTAAACTGATAAGCAACTTCAGCAAAGTCTCAGGATACAAACGTATGCAAAAATCACTAGCATTCCTATACAACAGAAACAGTGAAGCAGAGAGCCAAATCATGAACAAACTCTCATTCACAATTGCCCCAAAAATAATATTTATGATTTTTAAGATGTGGGCACTTAGTATTACAATTACAGAACATCAAATATGAAAAGGTAATATTAAATGCTTGTAGTGAATAGAGATACATTGCTTATGGGATATGTGACATCAGAGAAAACATTAGAGACTTGTTAAAGGCAGCAAGACAGATTTTATTCCGTTTATTTAAGTTTGGGAGACTGACTCCAGTATAAACAGCTCAAATTCAACTAAGACAAAGATGGCTGAAGATTTTTTTGTCAACTTTTATTTAAGATTTAGGTAGTACATGTGCAGATTTGTAACAAGAGTATATTTGTTATAAGGGTAATGGTGATGTTTGGAGTATGATTGAATCCACCACCCAGGTAGTGAGCATAGTATCCAATAGGTAGTTTATCAACCCTTCCTCTCTTCTCTTGTCTCCTCTCCTCTTTTGTAGTCCCCAGTGACCATTGTTCCCCTCTTTGTGTCCATGCATACCCAGTGTTTAGCTTCCAGTTATAAGTGAGAACAGGCAACATTTATTTTTCCATTTCTGCATTAATTCACTTAGGATAATGGCCTCCAGCTGCATCCATGTTACTGAAAAAGACATGATTTCTTTATTTTTTATGGCTTTGTGATATTACATCGTGTGTATGTTCTGCATTTTCTTTATCCAATTCATCTTTGATGAGCACCTAGGTTGATTCCATGCCTTTGCTATTGTAAAATAGTGCAGTGATAAACATACAAGGGCATGTTTCTTTTACTTATTTTCCTTTGGATATATGGCCAGTAGTGGGATTGCTGGGTTAAATGATAGTTCTTTTAGTTCTTTGAGAAATCTCCGAGCTGCTGTCTACAATGGCTGAACTAATTTACATCCCCACTTGAAGTTTTTCAAGAGAAAAAAAGAAGAAACAAAAGAGACAATGGGAAGGTAAAAAAGGAAGAACAAAACAGACTGGGGGATCTGGAGAAATCAGGAATACAAGAAGGGGTCAAATGGATAATTACTAAAAATGTTTTGACAAAGCAGGTAAGGACAATTGACAATTTGCAGTTTGGCAGCATTGCATTTTATTGAGCAGTTTCAGCACAGGGCTAGAGTCACCTTTAGGAGAATGACCTAGTACAGGTGGAAACCAGTGTAAAGTTTGGTCAAATCTGTTAGCACAGTGTTCAAAAAAAGTCCCTGATGCCATGTGTGAGTTCAGGTTTACATTGATAATTGACTGACAGCAGAATTTTTATCAACAATAAATACCTTAAAATTAAGGAGTAATATCATCCACAATGTCCAATAGATATTTTTTTAAAACCTAGCTAGACATGCAAAAGAAAATTTAATGACTAGGAATGGACCTAAAAAGTACTCAGATGTTTCATTATATAATCTGATGAAGGAACTATTTGGAAACGATATTAAGGCACCTATACATTATACCTGAAAGTATATTAAAAATAAGATAGAAGAATGATTTTGAAAAAGCATCAGATTAAAACAAAGATAGGAAAAATTATAATTTCAGATGGATATTATATGGAAAAATACTTGAAGAAATATTGTTTGAACAATTTCAAAGTTGATTAAAAACATTAGCACTGGCATTTAGTAAGTTCAGCAATCACTAAGCAGGATAAATCAAGAAAACCATATCTAGGTAGAGTAGTCATAATAGTCCTAAAACAAGAATAAAGAAAAGTATATTAAAAGATACAGATAAAAAACACATTACGCACAGGAGAATGTGTATAGAAACAAGGAGCTGGGAAGACAAATAAATGATACAATTGAAGTGTAAAAGAAAATACTTTCAGCCTAATATTCTTTAGCCACCAAAAATATATTTTAAAAATTAAGACAAGATGAAGACAACACCAAATCACTGAAATTTGAGATAATTATATCACCATAATCTATAGGAACTGCATGCCAGATTTTGCAAATGCTAATGCAAAGTTTTTCAGGAAGAAGGAAATTATATCAATGGTGATTTGCATCAATAGTAAAGAAATAAGAATAAAACAAGTATCAACATTTGAATATATAAATACATATTAGCTTTTATATTATTCAATTACTTAAATTTCCATAAGCCTTGTAAAGCAAAAATTATCATATGATATTGTGAGTTTACAAATATTTTGAATTAAAACAAAGGAAATAATAGTACAAGCGAAGAGAGTATGCAAGTAGAATTACATGGTTTTAAGTTTCTTAAATGTGAAATGGGTTGTATTAATTCAAGATGGAATGTGATAATTACGAATGCACATTTTAATCCCTTTAACAACACGACCACCATCGAGAGTTACAGATAAAAAGCCAATAGAAGAGACAGTGGAATATTAAAAGTTTCTCATTTCCTAAATGAGGTTAAGATGCTAGATTTAAACCTAGACCATCAGAAATTACATTAAAATGAACAAAAACATACTAATTAAGAAACTGAGACTGTCAAAATGGAAAGAGTGGAGAGATGTCATTTCAAAATGATAAAAGGGTTAATCCCTAAAATGTGCATGCACTTAATTACAAAGTTATAAAAAATGTATAAAGCAGTGATTGACATAACTAAATGAGAAATTAAAAAACATAGGCAGAATTAGAGATTTAGATATTCTTCTCTCAGTAATGATATTACAAGTAGACAATATATGAATAAAAAAAATGTTAGTTTTCTATTGTTGCTGTAAAAAATTACCACAAACTTAGTGGGTTAAAAAACACAGGTTTATTACTTGTCAACTCTGACAGTCAGAAGTCCAAAGTAAGCCTTATGGAAGACAAAATCAAAGTGTGAGAAGAACTGCAGTCTTTTTGGAGAAACCAACAGAGAATTCATTCATTGTCTTTTCTAGGTTCTAGAGGTTGTCAGCATTTCTGGGCTCACAGCCACATTACTCCAACTACCATTACATATCTATTGTAATATCACCTTCTCTGACTTTCCTACCTCCTTCTTGTGAACCCTTCTAATTGCCTACCTGGATAATCTAGAATAATCAACAGCCTTAACTTAATCACACCTGCAAAATCACTTTGCCACATAAATTAACATATTCACAGGTTCTGGGGATCAGGACATGAAATCTTTAGGGCATCATCATTTATCTGACTAAATATACAGTATAGTTTAATACTGTTTTCAATGAATATGCAAATAGATATTTATAGAAAATTGTATTTTGCAACTTCAAAACATATATTATTTCAGTGTTCATGGAACATTTATCAAGATAGACCATATTCTAGGCCACAAAATAAGTCTTCATAAGTATCAAAGGTTTGAAATTATTTAGAATATGTTTTCTAACTACAAGTAAAATGATTAGAAATATATAAAAACAATGCATTTAGAAAATTCTCAAATATTTCTAAATTAAGCTACTCACTTCTAAATAACTCATAAGTAAATAGAGAAAACACAAAGGCAATTAGAAAATATTTCACCAGAATGATAATGAAAAGACAAAATACAAAATGTATGAAACACAGCCAAAGTAAGCTTTATAGAGAATATAAAAGCTTCACCTACAATGAAGAAGATCTAAAACTAATGTTCTAAATGTCTAACTTAGTAACCATAGAAAGTAAAGAGCAAATAAAACCCCAAAGTAAAGACAATAAAAAATATATTAGAATAAAAATTAAAGAGAAAATAAATCAGAAAATTAACAGTCAAAAATGGATTCTTTGAAAAGAGTAATGAAATCAGAAACTCCCAATAGACCAATTTTTTAAAAGAGAAAATGCAAATTAACAATATCAGGAATAATAAAATGGCCATCATTATGGATTCCACACTTATTAAAAGGAAAACAGGAAACATTAGTGTCTTAGTCCATAAAGCTAAGCCCATTCCTTTTATAACAAAATGACAGAGACTAGCTTCTTGTTAAACAACATAAATTTATTTCTCCAGTTCTGAGAAGTTGGACATTCCAAGATCAAAGTGCTGGTAGATTAGCTCTTGGAAATCACCCACTTTCTAGTTCATGGATGGCTTTCTTTTTGCTCTGTCCTCATATGGTAGAAGAGGCAATCAAGTTCTTTTTGGCCTCCCTTAAAAGGGCACTAATGCCATTCATGAGAGGTCCTCTTTCATGACCTAATCACCTGGCAAAGGCCTTCTCTCCTAGTACCATTACATTGGGAGCGAGAATTTCAACATAGGAATTTTGAGGGATCACAAAAAATAAGACCATTACTATTAGGAAATTCTTTATGTAAAAATTTCTACAATTTAGATAAAGTAGACAAATATCTTGAAATTACAACCTACAAAAATTAATGAAGAGAAAATAGAAAATGTCAATATTCCTTACATGCATTAAAAATAAATTTGTAATTTAAAACCATTTCAAGAAGAATATTCCAAGACCTGAAGGATTAAATGATAAATGATATCAAATGCTTAAGGAAAATACTGGCAATAAAGGTGAAAGAAATCTTCCCAATTTGCTTTATGAAGTCAGCAAAACCTGATAAAATAATCCAACAAAGATATCAGAAATAAAAATTATTGTCCAATATTGTTTGTGACATAAAAGAAAAATCCTCAATGAAATATCAGCAAATAAGAATGCATCTATTATATGTAGAAATGATAATAGATTACTAGAGAGTGTGATTTATCCCTAAGATGTAAGGTTATTTCAACATCTGAAAATCATTCAACAATATTAGGAGAATAAAGAAGAAAACCCACAGGATCATCTCAATAGGTACAGAAAAGGAATTTGACAAAATTCAACAAGAATTTACAATAAAAATTATTAGCAAATTCAGAAGAGAAATTCTCAAATTCAATGATGGTTGTCTATTAAAATCATCTACAGCTAACTTACAAACAATAGTGAGACAATGAACATGTTTTTCTTGAGACCAGAAAAAAGTCAAGAATGTATACTTTTATGACTTCTATTCAAGACTGCAGTGGAATTTCCAGCTAGACAATATGGCATCAGGAAGAAACAAAAGTCAGAAATTTTACAAAAGGCTGTGTAAAAATCTACTTATTCACATATTCAACTCTATATAATTTTTGAAGCAAAGCCACACTCCGTAGTGTAGAAGGGTGCCATCGATGTAGGCAACCAAAGGAGATGCAGTTTAAGTTGGAAAATAATGGAAAAAGAGTCTATTGAATTGCTGGTTATTATAGAAACACAAATTACCAAATACATACAAACATACACAATTTAAATAATCCTAAATATTTACAAAAATAAAAATCACTAGAACTAATAAGTCAATTTATCAATGTTTCATTATAAAATATCTGTATTTTAAAACAATAGCATTTTACTTTTACTAAAGGAAAAAATAAGTAACAAAAATGAACTCTTTACAATAGCATTAAAATTTATGAAATACTTAGGAACATAATATATAAAAAAGTATATATAGAAATCTATAAAGCAGAAAGAAATTTAAAATAACCTATATAAGTGGAGAGACCAGTTCATTATTTGGAAGATTCAATGTTAACAAGAAGTCCATTCTTCCAATTCAGTCTTTAGATTTAATGCCTTCCTAATCAAGTTCAAGGAGGGTTTTTTACAGTAATTTCTTAGTGAAGCCACAATTTACATGATAAAACAAAGGACTTATAGTAGCAAAATAATCTTAAAGCAGAAAGGCAAAATTGGAAGACATTCTATCTAATTTCAACTGTTACCATAAAACTACAGAAATCAAGACAGTGTAGTATTGCTGTAAAAAATGACACATTGACTAATGAAAGAGAACAGAATCTGGAAATGGACCCACATATATACAATGTATTTTGGATGATGGCACTAGGATATTCAATGAGAAAAGTATAGTGATTTCAACAAGTGTTAATGGAACAACTGGATATCATTATGAAAAAAATATTCAAACTTTATCTCACACCACATTAAAATTATTACTTTGAAATAATATATAAAAATAGCTTCCTAATGCAAAGACACTGAGACAAGAATGAGTTTTACATGTTTGAAATGCAGGAGAAGCCCAGTCTGATTCAAGGGTAAAGAGTACAGAGAGAGTAGATTATGTAGAATAGGCAAGGAAGGACCAGGTCATGTAAGGTTTTATGATACACACTCAGAAGATTCATTTTGTTACATGTATAATTGGTAGCCACAAGTATGATTTTAGCAGGGAAGTGATATGATCTGGTTTATTTTTTACAGAGCTCACTCTTGCTCTGTGGAAGGTGGACTGCAAAGGAACATAAATAGGGGCAGGGAGACCAATGAGAAGGTTATCAGATGCTCTGAAGAGAGAAAATGACATTTGGATTGGGATTTTGATAATGAAAATGGGTAGAAGTGGTTAGGTCAATGACATATGCTGATGGAAAAGTTTTTTAAAAAGTTGACAGTGGGTTAGAAATGGGACATATAAAATGAGAAATACCAGAACTGACTCATAAAGGAAAATATCAGAGGAAAGCTGATGTGTTGGGGACATCTGATCATTCATTTCATTTTGGCTATAGAATAGGTGTAATTACCTGTAGGCATTTAAGCCTAGGGTCAAGTGAGAGTACTAATCTGGAAATATACAATCAAGAATGATGAGTGCCTAAACCTTATCTGAAATTTAAGACAGGAACGTTGGAGATGGAAAAACAATAAATAAAGCTAGGAAGAAACAAATAATTAGGATAAAAACTGACTAAGGCTCAAGAATATAGTGTTTAAAAAAATGGAATGGCCATTTTTTTTTTCAAATTTGCATAGAAGTTGGTTGAATAAATCCCTGGTTTCAGAAAGATACAGAACACTTTAATTAACTTCAGAAACAGATATTCAAGTGTTATGGGGGTGTAGGTGCTGATGAAGAGACATTTTGGCAAGCAATTTGGAGCACAGCAGCAAAACAAATTTAAGGGAATGTTTTCTGTTGAATGAAGAATGTTAACATTTGTTTCATATGAAATATAACTTCAATAATTGTTTTAGAGTCTTGACATAATCAAAAGAGTGATTAGGGAAAATATATTAGGTGACTATATATATGGTGGATGGAGGAACTGATGTGGAATCAGAAGTGGAAGTATAAATCAAATAGATATTATGAAAGAAGGGATACTAGAACAAGGTACTTAAATTGTCTGAAAGAAAATAATCATAGAAGGCTTTGACTTCTTGAGAGACTAGAGATTTTTGAAATAACATATATAGGAAAATAAGTTAAATAACTCTCAGATATGTTTTATTTCTCATGAAAGAAGATGCAAGTGGTCATGTGCAACAAGGACTAGGAAATGCTGCACTGAATCTAAAGAAAAAGATGAGGAATTGGAATGCAGAGATTAAAAGTCAATTCATAGAATTGATCACTTGAGCCATATAAGTAAAGAAAAATGCCCAGTTTAAAGAAAATAAACTACAGAATATTGAAAACCACTCACTGTGGAGTGTGAGTAACTAGAAAAGTCAATAATAAAGTCAGAGATGCAGCAACAGCGTCACAGTAAGAGAAACATTTTAGCTTCTTAGGTAATACTTCATGTACCAGTTCCGTGACCCTGAAAAAATATTAACTTTCCTACATTTTACAAGAACTAATAACAACTTCATATGGCTAAAAATTACATTAGATATACTTAGAAAGCACCAAGTACAATTCCTAGTAAAAAGCAAGCACTGAATACTTAAATATAATAACAAAAATGTAAATTTAAGTTATAATAACAAAAGTTGTCAGAATATTTAGTCATAGATTTATAATGGTTAACACTTACTATATTTGAGGTGGATAGTGTCTAATGATGGCCACTATCAACTCCTTCCCTCATAGTATGATATGCCACCAATTAAAGACCAAAGATGTGATCTTCTCTCCCTCCTCTTAAATTTAGCCGATCTTAAATACTTGATTAAATATTAACAAGTGGCAAAAGTGACCAGTACTCTGAGATTTCTCAGGCTAGATCATAAGAATACTTGTACGTTCTACATGAATCTCTTGGAAACTTACTTTTAGGTCACTTCATCTGAGGACCTAAATGCCATGTTTTGAGAGTTATACCTACGTAGGGAGATTAAATACAGGTACAATGCTTAGCCTCAACAGCTGCAGCAACAAGCAGCCATACAGTAAGCAATTTTTAACAATCAGTCAATTCTTCAGACATCTTCAGTCCCATCTTCTTTCTGAACTACACCTGCATGAAGAACTCAGTGACAATCACCTTGCCAGTCTTACCACAAGGAACTGAGAGATAATCATTTATATTGTCTTAAGCTACTAAAACTTGGAATGATTTTTTCCACAGCAAAATGGTAACTGATTAAGTGTTAACACTCATAGCAGAAAGCAAAAACCAAACCAAAACAAAAAAAAACTACACATCGCTAATCAGTTTCAGTGCATATCATAAAACTTCCCCTCATTCTTAGGCTTCGGGAGATTTTCCTGCTTTCAAATTTTCCTTTCCTTGGATACTTCTAAGCTCATAATTTCCACATTGCTATTCTGTTGAAGATTTCTTGTTCTTCTCTGCTTTACCAAAATCTGTACTTCTTACTTTTTTTCCACCAAGCAGCACATTATATACAAGATAATGTCTCATAAATGAAGATAAAATGAAATACTTAAAAGGAAATAAAAAGTATGTTTCTGGTTTTGTATTACCATGCTAAATTTCAGTTAGAAAAAGGTATATCATAACTAAATATGACATACATATTTATTTTATATAGTTTGTTATGTATTAAGTTCTGATTAGAAACATAAGTTCTATTATCTTATTGTTTCTACAGTAAAATATATTTCAACCTAAAGAACTTGACTCGCCTTAAATCATTAAAATAAAAACATTTTATAGCTCTAAACAACTGCATAAAAACCTAAGTTTTATTATTTTATTTAAAGTTCTATCTCCACAACACTACCCTCATAATTTTAGAACCTTTGAAACATTCATTTTAATCTTTGGCTGCATTGATAACTTTTTTAAGTTAATGTAATCATATGCTTTCAAAAATATTTAACTATTGATTATTACTTAAGATAACTTGAAAGTACGATTCTATGTAATATGAGACAACTTTTGTTGAAAAAATATTTTTATCTATTTTCAAAAATGTAGAAAGCCCTTTTAAAAGCAGGATCACTAAAGTATGTTTACATTTATTTAATGACAACATTCTGATCAGCTTGGTTTTTTTTTTCCTTTTTCATACTCCTTTAATTTTTGCAGTTTTCTTTAGATTGTGCCACCACCTGGTCTAGCTGTTTCTTTGTGAGTTTCCTAATAGGCTCTCTGTTTGAATTCTATGGTGTTATTCCAAGGATTGCTGCCTTCTTTTTGAAGTATGTGGCTCACATTTCACACAGATCCTTTAGGATGATTTCCTTGAATAGTGGGAAGTTTTTGACATGCGGGTTTACTGGAGTCCCTTGGCTTTAAACTTGGCTCAGAGCAGATGGTACTGCTAGAGAGAGCAACAACACAGCTTTGGGCTTGAAAATGTTAGTGTACACACGATGTTTTTTCCCCTCAGGACTTGTATGATTGATGGGACTTTGGAACTAAAAACTGAGAAAATAGATCCTTCACAATTGGCTATTTGCTAGCAAAAAAAAAAAAAAAAAAAAAAAAAAAAAAAAAAGAAAGAAAAAAAAAAATATTGGAAAGGTCTCCAAGAAGAATAGGACATGGTTCATTGTTTCAGTGTCAACTAACAGTCCGCTGCCATCTAGAGTGGCTTGCTTCTAAAAATAGCTTTAAAATTGCTGAGTTTAAGGGAGCCTATAATAATAAATGTAGGGAAAATGAAATAGTTATTTGGACCTAAAATGCCTTTTAGCATTTCTATCATACAGAATGGAAACTAAACTGCACTTAAACTTCTGCTCCAAAAATAAGAATAAAGGAAACAAAAGAGGCATAAAGTTTAAGTGCTGTGTTTTGAAATTAAAGTGCACCTAAAGGAAAGGTTAAAATAAGCAATTGAGAGTAAATAATTAGAAGCAATACCGTTATTCTGAGGACTGGTGTGTTTGTGTGTGTGTATATATATATATTTACACACATGAATGATGGCTATGAGGAGAAAGAGAGAGAAAAGAGAGATGAGAGATTCAGGTAAATTCTTCATTATAGTGTATAATATTTTCCCATAAATCATGGAAATTGAAGTATTTAAGCAGGACAAATAAAGGTTATGCAGGTAATTATACAGAACCAGAAAATGGAGATAACATTAGAATTAAAGTAGATTTTTTGCTTTCAGCAATGTTATTGCTAAGAAAATAATATAAACATGTGTTTCTTAATTTATTTAGTAATTCATTTTAGCTAGTGAAGTGGCTACATACTTCTTATCACAGATTGGGTCAGAAAATTACTTTGAAATGCATAATACTATTACACAGGTTGAGAGAGATCTTTAGTTATCTTAATACAGGGTAAAGTGACACTGTGTAAAAGAACTCTTCCCTTCAAAAAAAAATTATACAGATTTGTTAAGATTCTAAGGCATCAAGGACTGGGTTAAAATGATAGACCAGGGAGATTCCATTGAAAATCCAATAACAGGGAAGTAATATAGTGTGGGATGGTGACCACTATCAACACAAAAGCCAAAATTTGTGGGGTGGTATAAGTACAATTGTGGCCAATGCTGAAAGCTCCTTTGCACCCAGCAAGTCTTTTCACTCTCTTTTTTAGTAATTACTCCATACTAAGTGTTCTATGGTCATTAGTCCCTGAAATCTTCACAGCAACCATAGGAATTGTTTGTTATTATTCCAACTTTATAGATGAGACAACTAAGGTTTAGCTATGTGAAGTATCTTGCCCCATAAAAACAGTTATTAAGTAAAATTACAACCAAGGAAAACAGATGTAAAAGTCATAATTCCTTACATATACAAAGATTTCATGCAGTGCTAATCAATGAATGTAGAGATTTTTATATTATTTACTACTATATTCCCAGTGTCTACAATAGTACTAACAGATACAGCACAAATACGTGGAATGAAGAGTGAAATAAGCATTTTTAAAGATAGCATTTTGAATTATAGAACAAGGATACTAAATTATTATATAAATTTAATAATATATATTCATTAAAATGTGATGTAAAAAATTAGAAAGTACAAAATACATACTTTTATAGCATTGCAAATTCTCAGTGATTTCATAATATGTAAAAAATAAGGTTACAAAGCAACATTACACATTAAAATAAACTAAAGCTTCTTTTAACAAATTATTGTAGCCTCCCAAAATTCATCTCAGATATATTCTTCCCCAGGAAGGAATTTATTTATTTTCCATGAAGGTAGGATGATCTTTTCTAGATAACTGGAAACACCACATACACACAAAAAGATCTGCCTTTCTTAAGCAGTAGTTATTTATTATTTAGTTTTGAAATTATTTCACATTTTGGCATTTTGATAATAGCAATTTATCAGTAGCTAGCTATAACCAAATATATGTTATGTCTAAATTAGATCACTTTGAGAAGATGAATGGAGAATGTGTGGCTTGTATCTTAGAATAAGCAAAGTTTAGGTTTATGTAAAATTGTTTGCATTTATGAAACAATGAAATGGCAATTAAGTGTGCTAGGAGGTACAGTTTAATTTCAAAAAATTTTAGCAAAAGAACAATCACAGGAGAACCCCAATGAAGAGTGGCTTTGAAATAAATGTAAGGTACAGAAAGATAAGATGAGCAAAACAGTGCAGGCCAGGAAGTCAGCTAAAATAACAATTATTTTTTAAATATAGGCAATGAAGAATATTTTATGGGGGAGACAGTGAAGAAATCAGCCAGGATGGATATAGAGACATCGAAATGACTTTGAGATCTATAATAAATAGATGCCAAAATTTGTATTTTCTACCAATATCCAGGTAACACAGTCCATTTGTTTGCACAATGTTATTTTTTTTTTTTAACTCCTTGCTAATTCTTCATTTCATCTAAAGCTACATGAACACTTTGGCTTTTCCTACTCTTTACCAACTAGTTCATATGGCTTCACTTTAAAACAAAAATAAGAGAATTTCATGGATTAGATATTTATGGCATTGCTCTTGATTTTGAGTTTCAGTTTTTAAATTACAGAAGAATGTCAGAGCTAGTGATTTTTGGAAAGAGGTATTGATGCAATTATACAGGAATTATTCTGCTAACATAAGTAGAATAATCTGGTATGTTCTTTTCTCTAAAGATACTCTGATTGATATGAGAATGCCATGGAATATTGACAAAGAGAAAAAAAAATTTCTGCCAAATTTTCAAGCTATTTAAACATGAAATCTGTTCCATAATTTTGCCTACAATCTCTTTCAATAAAAATGTTATTGTCTCAGGATAAATGTTTAATACCTGAAGTGTTCTTTGGTCTCAAAGTGTCAAAATGTTAACAGTATAATTAGGTATTACTGATTTTTTTCTATCAGCAGAGCTGAGAACCACTGATATAAAATTTCCATATACTAAAAATATATTTTCTCTCATAACTTTAAAAATGTCCTCATTTTTCTTGATTAAGCACTGAAACTTTGACTTTTAATTCTTCTTTTTTGAATTCTGATTATTCAAGATAAGTTATTCACACTTCAGGCAACTCACTGTATTTCTGTGGCATATCAGAAAAGTTCTTTTTCTTAGTCAGCTTATTTTAGGAATTCTATAAATATGTCCAGACTGCAATACAATGTGCTCATGAGTTAGTATGTTCATACATTTGTATAACGATTACTACAATCAACATACAGAAGATTACCATCATCCCATGTCCACAGTGTTTCCTTATAACCCTGCCCAGTCCATTCCACCTACACTCATCATAACCCTAAACTTCATTTATCATGATGATGCTATTCATCCTTAATAGATTTTCAAATAAATGGATTCTTACATTTTGGACTCTTTTGTGTCTGGAGTCCTTCACTCAAGATAATGCTGTTGAGGTTCATCCATGTTATTGCATGTCATCAATAGTCCATTTCTTTTTTATTTCTGAGCACTATTTCATTTATGATCATACTGTTATTTGTTTATCAATTCGACAGATATACATATATATATATATATATATATGTATTGTTTCCAGTTTGGGATTCTTATAAGTAAAGCTGCTTTGAACATTCATGTTCAAATACTTGTATGGACAAAGGTTTTTGTTTTTTAAAATATCTAAATTGGAGTGGCTGGGTCTCTTGGTAAGTATATGTTTAGCTTTATAAGAAAGTGCAAAAATACTTTCCAAAATGTTTGAATATTTTTACAATCCCACCAGTAATGTACAAGAGTTCCAGTTGCTCCACAATCTTGCCAGAATTTGGGTTTTGCCAGTCATTTATTTTAGTCTTTCTGTGTATAGTGACTTTCCTCTTTAAAAAATTATTTGTATAAATGTAATGGGGTATAAGTGTAATTTTGTTACATGGATATATTGAGAGTGGTGAAGTCAGGGCTTTTAGTGTATCTGTCACTGGAATAATGTACATTGTACCCAGTAATTAATTTCTCTTCATCCACCCCCTTCTACCCTCACACTTTTGAACCCCTATTTTCTGTCATTCCAACTCTCCCTAATTTTGATTATTTAGTCTTTGAAATGTGAAAGGAAATAAATTTTAGAATGACTTGAGATTTATTTGGCAGTATTGATAAAAATGCAAATTATAAAAATTATTGATCTAAACATTCTTCTAATAATAGATAATATAAAAACTAGTATAAGTGCATAAGTGTGTATTAGAATGTTTACTTGAATGATAATAATTATAAGTAATTAAAATGTCAATTAAAAAGATATATATAATAAAAATAAGATTATACTCTACTAATAAATAATAGACACTATAGACACTAAAAATGTGCAAAAATCTGTATTAAGATAGATGTATAATAAATTGTCATGGAAAGAAACAAATTACAGAAATATGTGTATGTATGTAGATATACATACATATCTGTATATGTGTATAGGTATATGTATATGTTTGTGGAGACAAAAAGACAAGTAGTTATATTTGATAATGTTGAGTTTTAAATGTTGTTTTGCCAGCTGTTTGAAATAGAAAAATTCATCAACATTACTAACCCTCAATTGTGTTTAATGTTTTGTTTCATTTAATAATTATCTTTGAATTGTATTGAATCTTTGAATTCAATTTTTGTATAAATGAACTGAACTTTTACCAAATAAATAGGTGTGAAACATTTTTCCTGGTATATAAAATTTGAAAAATCAAATATTAGTCCTTTTTCAAAATATTTTTTGCAATGTCATATTTTACCAATAAGCTTATAATTAATATAACATGTTTCTAATTATTTCAATTAAAAAAACTGACAAAATATATGTAAGTCACAATTATTACCCCAATAAGGAATTTTCCATAATATATCTATGATAATTTTTGATTCAATGTTTTAATCAAAATATGTAGATATTGCATTTGTACTTCTGTTTGCAGTATTAAGTTTTGAATTGTTTCTTCAAAATTATTTTGTAACAGTTTATGAGAGAAAAAAATAAAAGCAACTAATCAAAATATGCCTAAGCAATATTACAACTGAATATGAGAGATATTCTCAATTCTGATAATAATGAAGTAATTTGCATTAAAGTAAGTCTCCTATTAAAAAATATAAACTAAGAACACAACTTCAAAAATACACACACAAGCATACTTCTTTGAAGGTACTGAATAGCAAAATGATGCAGGTGGAAACTAGAGAAACACAACCCTTGAAGGAATGGAATGGAATTTAGTGAAAGCCACATAAATTTTATTCTGAGAGATCTCACCATACAACACTGTGCATGTTGCCTGGAATTTAAAAATTTATGGAGATAGCTTTTATCAATGGGGTTGAAATGTTTAAAGGTTGTAGTATGAGATTATCAAAGGAGATAAAAATTGAATAGGAAAATTATAGAGAGAAACAGGCCAAAAAGGAGACCACAAAATCTGCACATAAATTGCCATTAAATTCTTGATTCACAAAGGAGAATGTATGGGGAACATATGTATGGGGAACACTTTAAATGTCCAGTCAATGGCTGGAAATTTGAAAACTTGAGCAGATATTTTCAGCTTGTGTCTACCACAAAGAATACAGAGTTTGGAACTTGAGTCCCACCCATATAGAAGAATTTTAAAAACATCTCATACCTTCCAAGTAAAACCCCACAATTGAAGTGCTTTATGAGTAAAACTATATGTAGAGACTGAAAATTTAAATCGAGGAGTGAAAGCAAAACTTAAAGACGCTTCCCTATAAAAAACATCAACCCAAACCTACAAGTTTAGTGGGGTCAGCCAGTAGTAACTGTCTGGCACAACAAAACCAACGCTCTTCAGAGGAAGAAAACCAAATCCAGAGTTTTCATAGCATAATGTTGACGGTACCTAGTATGAAGTAAAATATTGCCAATTTATGTTTTCCTTTTGTTTCATTTCCTTCTGTTTCTTTCTCTTCTTTTCCCTTCACAAAAAACAGTTGGTCAAAAACTTATTAGGTGAAGCCAAGTAAACAAAACATCCACATTTTGGAAAGTGGGGAAGGAAGATTCACAGTTATATAGAGCAAATATGGGAGGCTGGTAAGGATGAGGAACAAGTCAATGTAGGAAGGCTTCCTGGAGTGAAGCGTCAGAGTTTAGCATAAGCAAGGCTTCCATGTGGTAGGGAAAGGCTGACGCAGGTTTTTAAGTCCAGATATGATGAGAATGATCATGTGGAAAGATGATCTGAGGTTCCTACAAAAAGGCAACCTGGTGTACTTTATGCTAATCCAAATGGGGTAAGAACAACATCCACCCATGGAGGCAAACAATGAGAGTATGAGAATTATAAACTGTGGACAGGTAACCTGCTCTGATGAAGAAGACTTCTCCAGAAGAAGATATTTGCTATGGAGAGTTGGGACGCAAATGGTATAAATAAGGCTTCCAGATGAGGGTGCAACCTGTCAGAGTATGGAGGGAGTATATAGGGTGGACTAGCCTGTTGGCAAGTGTTGAAATCTGAATTGAGAGATTGAGAAGGACTTCATCACGATGTAGTCAGTGAGCATGGGATTTGGAATCTAAGCAGCGTGAGGAGGCAACTATATTAGTCTTCTAAGGCTGTCATAACAAAACACCACAGAACAGGTTAAGCAACACAACTTTTGTTTCTCACAGTTTGGGAATCTCAAAGTCCAACACCAAGGTTGAAACTAGTCCACCTCAGGCGTCAGCAACAAAACAAAATAAGGTTTCAGCTGGTTTCTCCCTGAGACCCCTCTCCTTAGCTTGCAGGTGGCCACGTTCTCTCTGCATTTTCGCATTGCCTACTCTTTGTACACAAATGACTCTTATGCCCCTCTCTATTCTTGCAAGGATATCAGTCCTAATGGATTAAGACCCTACTCTTATGACCTCATGTAACCCTACATACCTCCTTAAAGATGTTAACAACATATATAGTCACATTGAGGGTCAGGGCCTCAACTTACAGATTTTAGAGGGGGACACAACTCATTCCATTAGGATGTAGATACAAGAAATGATGACTGTATCAAGGAAAAGAGGCCACCCAATGGAATAAATATGGTAGTACAGTGTTAGATCCTAAGTAAGGTATGGAGAACATTCATATTGATAAAAGTGAGGTGGGATTGTAGCAGTAATAAGAAGTTCGTTACTTTCTGCGAGGTTGAATAAACAAATTAAATATAGTAGAATAATGAGAGTCAGGTATATCACTGCCAAATAATTATATTATAAGTAGAAAAAAGGAGAAAACTGGAATAAATATTGGGATGCTGAATTAGGATTAGAGGTATTGGTATTAATTTATAATTTGTACATACATGTTGTGCATATGTATACATAGACTTGCAAATATAGAAGCACAAGTACATGTTTGTACATGCACATATACATATATGTATTTCATGTTGATCCTTGAACAATGCAGGAGTTGGGGCACCAATCCCTGTTCCATGAAAAATTTGCATATAACTTTTGACCCTCCAACAATCTAAGTACTAACAGCTTACTGTTGACTAGAAACCTTAACAATAACAGAAATAGTCATTTAACACATATTTTGTATGTTATGTGTATTATATATTACATCTTACAATAAAGGAAGCTGGGAAAAAGAAAATGTTATTAAGAAACTCATAAGGAAGAGAATGTATCTTTACTATTCATTAAGTAGAAAGGGAACATCATTAAGCTTGTCATTGTTTTTGCCTTCATTTTGAGTGGTCTGGAGAAGGAGAAAAAAGAGAAGAGCTTGGCCTTGCTGTCTCAAGGTTGGCAGAGGCAGAAAAGGAAGAGAAAGGTGGAAGGTGAGGCAGGAAAGGCAAGTACACTGAGTTTTATAGAAAAATATATCCATATAAGTGGACCCTTACAGTTAAATCCTCTGTTGTTCACAGGTTAACTGCACACACACACACACATATATATATACACATACACACACACACACATATATGTAACAGTTATTTATGTCTGAGAGCCTGATGCAGTGACACTATAGCAGATATGTTTTATTAAACATAAATCTTCAGTTTAAAAATATATAAATCATTGAGTAAATGGATAATTCCAGGGCTGGGACATGGAATGTGTAAGATGAACTAGAAAATAAAGAATTGCTCAAAGATTGATAGAGCTACGTCACAAGGAACAGAAGTTAGCTTGAGGTGGCCCTCAGATCTTACAGTTTGAGCATTCAAATAAATAATGACAGTAACAGATTATATTTCATTGAGTGAAATCAGAAAACCATTAATCCACATAAATTAAAATCATATGACACCCGCAAGGATGCAAAGAGAGCACAGTGTATCACTGCATTGCTATTCCTTCAATGATGCACAACTTGAATTTAATCTGAGAAAATATAAGATAAATTCAATTTGAGAATATTCCACAAAGAAACTGGATTCAAAAGTGTCAACATTATAAGTCTTTTGGAGGACTGTTATAAATTGTAGAATCTGGAGAAGTGTGACAACTAAATGTAACGCACGAGTCCAAACAAAATCTTTTTGCTAGAGGTACGTTGAAATGGTTGACATAACTTGAATGGGGTCTCCATGTTGGGTGCTAGTATTGCGATATTGTGAAAGTCAGGTTAATTTCCTGAGTTTTATGTTTGTATTATAATTATACAGGATAATGTCATTGTTGACAGAGAATATCCACTAAACTCTTTAGGGGTTGATGAGACAACATGTCAGCAACTTGCTCTCAAAAGATCCAGTTGAATAATTTATTAGCGCTGAATTTGAAACTTCTCTGTAATTTTGAGGCTGTTTTAAAAATATATACTGTGAGAAGAAACAAGAAAAGGTGACCACTGACAAGAGAAAAAGTCAACAGAAATGAATTCCAAAAAAGCCAGATATGGGATTTTGCAAATAATGAAAAATAAATTAGCCGTTATGAATATTGTTAAGGACTTAAAGGAAAAGATAAATAAACTGATGAAAATTCTCAGTGGAAAAATAAGTATAAATTGTGGAAATTCTACTACTGACATGTACCATATCTGAAATTAAGGAGAAAAAAGTCATGGTTGAATTTAATGGCTAATTTGAAAAAGCAGAAGCATGTTTTTGTTGTTGTTGTTGTTGTTGTTTTTTATAAAAACTTAAAACATTGAACGGGACACTAATAAGCTGTGGGAAATATAAAGAGTTATAAAGTAGATTCAAGTTCTCAAAGAAGAGAAGAAATAAACTGCAACGTTAACATTTTTGAAAATATAGTAGCCCAAAATTTCCCAAATTAAATTAAAGTATCAATTTACAAAGCCAGAAGCCTCAGCAATCCATGCAAAGATACACACAAAGAAAACTACATAGAGGTTTTACTGAAAATCAAAGATAAAGAGAAATCTTTGAAAGCAGCTAAAGGGAAAAGATATATTACCTACAAAGAAATAAGGATACAAATTATGGTGGATATTTTATAAGAAATAACAGAGACTGACAGACAAGGTAATGAAATCACTACAGTGCTGGGGGAAAATCATTTCAATTATGATTTCTATATCAGAAAACATTTAAGTCTAGAATACAGATGAAATAAAACCATTCTCAAATAACAAGTGGGAGCAATTGTTGTTGACGGAATTGCATTACAAACAAAAGTAAGTTTTTTAGGTTGAAGGAAAATAATACTACATAGAAACTCTGATCAAGACAAGAATGAAGAAAATAAGAAATGGCAAATATGTATGTAAACATAAATAGGTAACCTTTTTCTTCATTTTTTTCAAAAACAGCTAACTCTTTTGATCAACTTTATAACATTGTATTTCTGCTTTAAAAAATGTTGATGTAAAATATATGAAAACAGTAGCATCAAAAATGGGAGTAAATTATAGTATTTCAAGACATATCCATCTTATATAAAAAGATAAAATATTAATTCTAGTAAATAATGCTACAAGATTGTGTATGTAAATCCTAAGAAAAGTTAGTAAACACATAACACAAAGCAGTATGGTACGAACTCTAAAAAGAAATTAAAATGAAATACCATAAATTATATTATTGACTCAAAAGATGACAATAGTTGAGAGACAGAAGAACAAGTGATTAAAAAAAGATAAAGCAAATTAATAATTATAGTAAGTGTAAATGGAAAGCTGTCCAATTAAAATTCCAAACTAGACAAAAATGAACATAACAGAGAGTTACTGCAGGAATGAGTTAAGACTCCTGGAACTGTTGGAATAGAATGAATGTATTTTGCATGTGAGAAGGATATGAATTTTAGGGGACCAAAAGGAGAATGCTACCGACTGAACTGTAAGTTGTGTCTCTCTCAAATTCATATGTAGAAGCCGCAATTCCCAATGTGACTGCATTTGGAGATAGGGTTTTTAAGACGTATTTATGGTTACATGAAGTCATAACATAGGAGCCCTAATCTGAAAAGACCAGTGGCCTTCTAAGAAAAGGAAGAAGAACTCTCTTTTTCTACCTATGCACATACCAAGGAAAGGCCTTGTGAGTACACAGCAGGAAGGTGGATGCCTGCAAGCCAGGAAGAGAGCGCTCACCAAACCCTCACTATGCTGGTACCTTCATTTCAGACTTTCCACCTCCAGAACAGTGAGAAAATAAATTTGCATTGTTTAAGCCATCTAGTCTGTTACATTTTGTTATGGTAGTCAGAACTAACATGAACTTATACTTATTTTATAACAAGACAGTATCAGTTTTATATCATACTTAATGGTGTTATATTACCAAAAGTTAATCCTCTTCTGGATTACGTTTTTTTCATAATTTGATTTAATGGGACAAAGAGATGTTTTAAATTAAGAATTGAGGGTAATGCAAGGATTGTTAGAATGAGTAGTCAAACAAGTAAAACCACATTTCTCCTTCCTTCTCATCCCTTCCATCCCTCACCTTAAATGTACACTATGAATAATTTTTTTCTCCCATTTATAGGATTGAATAGTTATTATATTCAGGTAAGCTGTTATCCCTAAGATAAGTACAGTTATATATATATTTTCCTCCAATAAGTACACTTATATATATACTTGAGGGCAAATATATATAAGTACACTTTGTATTGTGTACACATATATATTTTTTTCCTCAGGTAAGCTCTTATCCCTCAAAAAAGTGCACTTATATATAGATATATATGTGTGTGTGTGTATATATATATTTGTGTGTATATATGCACACAGATACATATATAGAATTTTAGATAGATAGATAGATAGATAGATAGATAGATAGATAGATAGATAGATAGATAGATAATTTTCATATCCTGACTCTCACAAGCTGGAGGAAATAAAACCAGGTGTAAATTCAGTCTTCCTATAGTGCAGTATTTCCTATTACTAGTGCAGTATTTCATGCCCCACATATATAATGAGATCTGTAGGTTGCATTTTGGAAGATTCTTCTGCTATAAAGATATCTTTGTGACTCTAACTTGAATATATTTTGTCTGTTGGTATAACTAAGTATTAGGTGCTTGAAACATTTTTTGTTCATTTAGAACATATATACACACACACGTATTTAGTAGTAGTAGAATGATGTCTAATGATTTTTCTCAAACAATAGGATTGTAGACTAAGCAAGGCTAGCACTAAGTAGCTTTTTCTCCAGAACTTAGTTCCTTCATTGTCTCTGGACCCTAGGCCGGGATGTAGGACTGCATACATAAAAAGCCTTACTCAATGTTAAAGCTTTGCATGGGTCTAGTGATGACTCTCCACTCATCAGAACCCTTAGTTTTTCCATTCCTCCCAAAATAATAAATGAACAACTTAGCCCATCCAATGGCCTGGCCCCAATTGCATAAACTACCTTTGTAGTAACATTTGCATGTCAGCCTCCCCAGTCTTGTTCCCTGGCCACTGAGAACTGTTGTAATTACCTAGAAACATCATATGCTTCCAGGCGTTTGCACCTAATTCCTTAGCGAGCAATATTCTCCCTCAATCACCCACCTATCAAGAATATCACAGCTGCACTTCTTTAAAGCATTCTTATCCTCAGATTAAATTTTTTATGCCTTTGTACTCCCAAAGCATATTGTTTTTCTGCTTTCCTCTGGTTCTATTGGAATGAGATGTTTATAAGTGTGTCCACGACTTGATGAAAGAAAATGTATCTTGTGTCTTTTCATTATTTACGTTCCTACAGTAACACACACATACACACACACACACACACACACGTGATTAATGCTTACTAAACAAGTTAAAATCGCAAGTAACTTATCTCAGTTATTAAATAACCTTCTGTTCATTGAAAAACATTACTCATTCTGATTACCACAGGAAGACTCTCAAAATTTCAAGCATAACATTCCAGCCAAGACTTTAATCTTCAACTAAGCACATTCCCTGGAATCTCAAGAGAGACTAAGTTTGAAATATATTTTATGTGAGTTTATCACCCCTAAGCTCCTTATTAGCATGAGGTCTCACAGAGTTGCTAGATGGAGAAGGTCACTTTTAAAATTATTCAGAGTTATTGTGTAGTTCTTTTAAAAAATAAATTGAAAAGATATGATGGAAAGGAAATCTGGAGGACATTTGCTCTGAATCCCAGCAGTCTTGACTTAAGTGGTGGGCGTACAGGCTTCAAACACTGCCAGTTGGAGCAGGAGGCAGTTAGGAAGACATTGATTTTTGTCCTGACTCTGCCTGTAAGATATGGTCTATGCATGGCAAAAAACTTGGACAATTTGTCAGGTAATCACATTTCTTTTTTTTTTCTAAGACACGTGGTAGGGAATTAGATATAGAGAATTATAAAATGATAATGTGGCTCTAAATCACCCTCCTTTACACAGAAAGATCGGAGCATAACTCTTTGAGGATTCTAATCATGACTTAGAATACACTGTGTCGTCTGGATTTGGAATTGGTTTCAGGGTAAAGAGGGTTTGAAGTTCACCAGAAATGAAGCCAATGCTATCTAATGGTTAGAAGTTTGCTCTAAATGATTCAGGTTCAAGTTAAATATTTTAGGATGAGGCTGAAATCCGTGGCTTATCACATTTCATTTAATCTGAGACATTATCTATTACAAAAATCACCAATAATTTGCATACAAGCAAAAAAGAAAACCCACTGGCAATTATAGTTCTTATATACTTTGCTTGTGCTATGCATTTGGGTTTTGGAAATACTAAACTGTGCAAAAATGTGATTCTTAGAAGCAATAAAATATAAATGTCTGGGTATAAATACATTCTTATTTATCATCTCATATTCACCAAAAACTCAGGATGTTCAAAACTAAATATATCTATCCCAAATATGTACTATTTTCTCCTCTTTTTTTACATTGAATGACAATTCTATCCTCCCAATGTTTGACCCACTTCATTCTATTGCTCCCCATCTCTTATTGGTCATAAAGTTCTTTGTCTCCTCTATTCTCTCTGTCCAGTGTGTTCTTTCTCCTTTCTTCATTGTTTGGCTCTTTTGGTAACCCATGTCAGACCTCACCTTTGATACTGCTTCCTTTGAAAAAAAAAAAAAAAAATCCTGAATGTGCCAAGTCTTGATTAGTTGATCTTTCTAGTTCTCAGCCTAGAACCCATAAATTTCCACTCAAAACACATATCCCATGTTGTCCTCAAACATTTGTTTGTCTGTATTCAACACTAAACACAATTTTCATTGGGACAGGGATTGTCATTCTTTTTCACAATTGAGTTTCAAGAACTTACCAAACGCTCCACATGTATTAATTGTTGCATATAACTCAATGATTAAAAAATAAAAACAGTTTAGAATTTAAAATATGAAAGTGATTTGGTTTTCATATATTATGAAATATACTATGTACAAATAAAAATATTTTCAAATTGGAAGAGTAACAAGAAAAAAAAGCACATTATGCAAAAGAGGTCATTTAAGCATCAAATGAAATATAAAATGTACTGATTCCTAACACACACAAAGTGTCTATTTTATCAATTTTGCTTTTATTCCAGACACACACTGTATATAACAGAAGAGAAAGTTTTGTTTTAGCAGTTTAATTGTGCTTCCCAACTCCAAACTACCCTTTCAATCTTTTGGGAAAATGACCAATAACCTACATTGATTGCATTTCTGCTTCTATAAGGCAAGACTCTTAATGGAGCCTGTAATCTCTTTGGGTCAGAGAATTCAAAATACAAGCCCATTTCTGTCCAAGACATTGTTTTAGGAAATGCAAAGGGTTTACTATGTCTCTTGAAGATTTTACTTTAAAATGAAATTGAAATCACTATAAACAGATAACACATTTTAAATTTTTTGTTAACTATTTTATTTCTAACCAACAAATAATTGTATGGTTTTATGGGGTAGAATGTGATATTGTGATACATGTATACATTGTGGGATGATTAAATCAGACTAATACACTTTTTTTGTGGTAAGAATACTTAAAATCCACTCTCTAAGCATTTTTTAAATATACAACATATTATTATTAGCTATAGTCACCATGCTGTGCAGTAAATCACTAGAACTTACTGGTTCTGTCTAAATACCCTTGACCAATATCTCCTTTGTCCCTGTTCATCCTTCACACCTCTAGTCTCTGGTACCCACCATTCTACTCTCTACTTCTATGAGCTAGACTTTTTTAGATCCAACATATAAGTGTTATCACATAATAGTTGTTTTTCAAAGTCTGGTTTATTTCATTCAGCATAATGTTCCCTAGATTCATTCATGTTATAATAAATGACAAATGTCCTTATTTTAAAGGCTAAATAATATTCAGTTGTGTGTTTTTACACTTTCTTTGTCTATTTATCCATTGATAGTACTTAGGTATTTTTCACATCTTGGCTGTTGGGAATAATGTTTCCATGAACATGAAAATGCAGATGTCTCTTCAAAATACTGATTCTCATTCATTTGGATATATACCCAGAAGTGGAACTAGTTTTTGGAGGAACCTCAATACTATTTTTCAAAATGACTGTACTAATTTGTATTCCTGCCAACAGTGTATAAGAGTTTATTTTTCTCTATATCCTCTCCAACACTTGTTGTCTCTCGTCTTTTTGATAATAACCATTCTAACTGATGGGAGGTGATACCTCATTATGGTTTTAGTTTGCATTTCCCTAATGATCAGTGGTGCTGGAAATTTTTTTCAAGTACCTGTTGGCCATTTTTATGCCTTCTTTTGAAAAATGTCTGTCCAAGTTCTTTGCCCTTTAATTGGGTTATTTTTATTCTCGCTATTGAGTAGTTCAAGTTCTCTATGTATTTCATATATTAGCACCTTATCAGATGTACAATTTGAAAATATTTCTCCCTAATCTATGTGTTGTCTCTTCATTCTGTTGTTTCCTTTGTTGTGCAGAAGCTTTTTAGTTTGATGCAATCCAATTTGTTTATATTCGCTTTTGTTGTCAGTGCTTTTGGGATCATATCTAAGAAATCATTGTCCAGACCAATACTGTGAGGTTTCCCCCTATGTTTCCTTCTAGTTTCCTTCTAGTAGTTTTACAGTTTCAGGTCTTATCTTTAACCCATTTCAAGTTGAGTCTTGAATATGGGGTGGGATAAGAAATAGAGCTATCTTATTTTTTTGTTGGTGGGGGTGGGGTTTATTTCCCTTTCATTCTGTCAAACTTCTTGGGTTGTAGCTTTCACAAATAAATATTTATTTTAAATAAAGTAGTCAATTTTAGAGAATTGTATCTTTTGTGTAAATTTATTATAAGGGTTTCTTCTTCTTGAGATATACTATAAGAAATTCCAGCTGGCTTTGTGCGTCTATAATTAGGCAGTTTAAAGAGTGGAAATAGCATAGTCTCTAGAGCTCAAGTTTCTTTAATTATACACATAAATTTAGTAATATTGAGTAAATCAGTTAATCTATGAGCAGCAGTTTCCTAATCTGTAAAATAGAGGTGATATATGAAAAATTACAAGTTTTAGAAGTAAAATTAACTGAGATTTATAGATGAAATTTCTGACACTTAAAATGAAAGCAAACAAAACAAAGTAAAAAGAGACTGATCTTCTTAAAAATCATAGATATTTGGTGAAGTGTATCTTAATATTACACACACACAAAAAAAACCCTCTTCATTTTAGCTAGAAAAAATAATTCAAGTATACTAATTGATGTGGTTTGGATTTGTGTCTCTGCCCAAATCTCATGTTGAATTGTAATCTCCAATATCAGAGGGGGGTCTTGGTGGGAAGTGATTGGATGATGGGGGCAGATACTTCCCTTGCCGTTCTCGTGATAGTGAGTGAGGTCTCATGAGATCTGGTTGCTTAAAAGTATGTTGTACCTCTCCCTTTGCTTCTCTTCCTCTTCCTCCAGCCATGTAAGGCATGCCTGCTTCCTTTTCACCTTCTGCCATGATTGAAAATTTCCTGAGACTTCCACAGTCATGCTTCCTGTACAGCCTGTGGAACCATGGACCAATTAAACTTCTTTGCTTTATAAATTACCCAGTTTCAGGTATTTATTTATAGCAGGTGAGAGTGAACAAATATGCTAGTTATATTTTATATTAATGTAGGTGTTCATTTTTCAAAATTAAAAGAGTATTTACTAGACATTCGTAATGATTTCTTTCTAAAATAGATCAAGACTTAAATGACACATGAGATAACAAACACCTCTCATGAGCATTTCTTTATTTAATGCAAGATGCTAGAAAAATCACAGGATAAAATTGTGATAGAATATAAGAGTGTATGTTGGAATAGGCCAATAATTACCTGAAAATAAAATTATCAAAAAATATCACTTGGTGTTACCCTATAGCTGCTTATTTTTTTTTTTTTTTTTCATACTACAGTTGTCTTAATTTTTTTCATACTACAAGTTTTATCCCCAGTGCTCCATTAGAAGTAAAGGGCCACAGTGACAAAAAATAGTTAAATTATTTCTTAATTTTTTTTTTGTTCCTGATCCAACATGTCACTTTTTTCTTTCTCATTTTTTAACATGATAGATATTTTTGTCCTTTGGGTAAAGTATTTGATTGAACATTTAAGTTACTTTTTTAGATCTTCAATTTGCACTGATTCATCTCAATAATGCCATGGCTTTTTCACCTCCCACTGCCACTAGCTTTAATATATCCCGATGTTATATGTAGCAAGCTCACAAGGGTGGATAAATTTTTGTGCACTCTGTTACTGAGAATCATAAATGATCTTAAATATTTTTGCTGAAAATATTTTTTTCTTTAGATCGTTAGTATTTGCTGTAGTCAAATTGAGTACTTCAGCATCTTACACCTGCTAAATATTCAATGAATTTCTCTGGTTGTTACATTCTTGCAACATAAGTTTTTAAACTGTTTTAAGTTTCAGGTCACAAACACATTTGTCATGTTTCTTCTTTTATAGGGATTTTTATCATTAATCTGTCAAATAATAGATTGGATCATGTAAAAGTCTAATTTTTTTAAATCTTGAAAGTTGTATTAGTCAGTGATTTTAATAGTTTAAGGCTGATACCACAGTACTGGACATAACCAATGGGATCATGAATCATTGAGTGGAGATGAGGAGTTTACAGCTAATCTTATTTATTCTTGTAAGTCTTGTACACTGACTTCAAGGAGGAAGTATGACAAACGTCTGTACTGAAAACTGTAGATCCTGAATCACCTGCACTGGATATAGCCTTTAGTATACTGATAAATCATACTGCCCTTGTTTTAAAAAGTAAAATCTTCAGTTTGTTCATCTCATGCTAAGAGAAGCAGATGAAGAGTGGAGAATTCAATTGTCTATCAAAATACTCTCAAAAAGCAAACTTGTATACCTCCATTAAATATATTATTTGTATTTTGTTTCTTTATACTTTCTTGAATTTGGAATCCTCTCATAGTAAGCTACCAATTTTTTTTGTTATAAGCATATAAACTCAAAAACACATAGTAAGTTACCAATTTTTTTGTTGTTATAAGCATATAAACTCAAAAACAAAGGAATAAAACTAGGGGGAATATAAATATTAAACGATGATGCTGAAAATCACACGGAAATGTAAAAAAAGGAGGTCTTATGGTTTAAAATACATTAATCTTAGAATAATATATTTTAATCAATATATGTAATTCTAGAGTTAGAAGATATAAGAGAACTTATGTTTCCTTTATAGTGAATTTTGAAAATATCACATTGACAGTAGGGAATAGATAATTTTTGAAAAGAGAAAACATGTAATAGTTATATCATTTACACACAAAGTAATTATACCTTTATTTTATTTTTTAACAATGCCAACATTAAAATATGAGTTTAAATTGATATATTATTAAGTAAGAATTTAAATCAAAGACTGATGATAATTCCTTTTAACACAGAAAAGTCATTCAAATAAAAAAATGTTCAAAATATGATGACTGCATAAATCAGTGTGAATGCAAGCAGGAATACCTTGAGAGTAATAAAACACCAACAACTAAAAAAAAAGAGAAAGATCCCTAAAATATATGATTTAGAAAGAAAAAATTACAAAGTTGCTGTTTGATCACATTTAGAATAAAGTCTCAACTCAATGAGATAATTCTAGCTAGAAGACAATTAAATGTAATTCCTAGTGAATGAGAGGAATAAAAGAGAGATGGTGAAAAAGTAATTTATTTTCTGTGACCAGTATACTGAATGCTTTTTACAGAACGACTGGACTATAGTGATAGAGAGCTGAAAGGAGCCTATCTGAGAAGTAAATGGAAGTAAGGAACTAACTTGGAAACCAAAAGGATGTCACAAGTATATTTTGCTTAGGAACAAGACTTTATATGTATTTAACAAAAAGAAATCATATTAAGGTTATTCATAATATGTCTGTCACATAATAAGAGTGTGACCCTGGATGAGTCACTTAGCCTACTAGAGCTTCAGTTTTCTCATCTGTAGAGTGGACATAGAAATGACATTTTTCACATAGGGCTTTCATGGGGAAAAAATGAGAGAATGTTTTTATAGTGACTAGGGCAATGCTTGACTCACAGTATGAATTAAATAAATATTTGCAATGCTATGTGAGTTTTTTTTTTAATTACAGAATAATATTTTTTTTCTGTTAGTAAGCCTAGCATTTCTTATCTAAACACAGTAACAGCTGCATTTATTCAATGTTTCTCTGCACTCAAGATCCTATGTAACCTGAACCGCTCTGTAACTCTGTGAGTTATCGCTCACTCTCTCCATGTCACACTGCTTCTTATTCTTCTAATACAAGGTATTCCCTCTGTTGGGTCTTTGCACTGGCTGTACCATTTTCTCGAGGAGATCCACATAGCCATCTTTCTTACTTTCTTCAATTCTGTCACCCACTAATACTACACAACATTGCATATTAAAATATCATGAGTTGCATACCCAGAAATCCTAAGTCCCTTACCTTGCTCTACTTATTCCTTTTCCAAATCACTTTCTAAAAAAATTATTTATTTTTTAATGTCAATTGTTCATTTTCTGTCTCTCTTCTTGAAAATGTAAATATCATCAGCTGTAAAAAAAAAACTATCTATGTTGTTTATAGTGTAGCCAAAAAATGATATTTGATTCATGGTAAGCCACCAATACATTTTTGAAGTGGAAATAAATATATAAATCATCTCCAACTCATTAAAAAATAAATCTAGGTAGCTGGGCACAGTGGCTCACGCTTGTAATTCCAGCACTTTGGGAGGCCAAGGTGGGTGGATCATCTGAGGTCAAGAGTTCGAGACCAACCTGGCCAAAATGATGAAATCCTGTCTCTTCTAAAAATACAAAAATTAGCCAGTCATAGTGGCACATGCCTGTAATTCCAGCTACTTGGGAGGCTGAGGCAGAAGAATCACTTGAACCTGGGAGGCAGAGGTTGCAGTGAGCCAAGATTGTACCATTGTACTCCAGCCTGGATGACAAGAGCAAAACTCCATCTCAGATAAATAAATAAAACAATCAATCAATCAATAAATCAATATAAGTATTGCCAGTACCAATTTAGAAATGAACTAAGAACACAAGAATTACTTGTTCAAATGTTCATACCAAGTAAATGGCTGAGCTAACATTTAAACCCCAAAAGGTCTAAACCCATAGTGTTTGCTTTATCTGCAATGCTATAATTTTAACTTATAAGGAAAAGTAAGAAGGTTATTTTATTGCACAAAAGAAAGTCACTGAAGCATTATGAAGCAACAAGTTCTATATTTTGGTTTTGGCACCAAAAATTACATGTACTCTAATCTTCCTCTCTTTACTTCTAGTATTTACACTGTGATAACACTAGTAGTGAATAAGTTAAATAAAGAAGTTAGTAATAGAGCCAAAGAGGTGATAGATCAACTTGAAAATGAAAGAACAATGGAACAGCATGGAAAATGTGTATAACAGAAGAGAAAATGAAGAAAGGTCTACAGCATCTATTAATGGGAATATTTTCTAAAACTACATATATTCTAATCTTTCTAAGATCTGATATAGTTCTCACACATGAATGTCAATGTATACATTTTTGTTATACTTCAAAGCTGTTATTTAGTGTTCTACTTTGTCATGTATCAGAAAATACACATATATAATTAAATAGTTGTTTACTATTCTTCCCTGAAAATGTGGAGGGAAAACTCTCAGCTTATGCATGAGAACTAATATAAATTGTACCTCGTGTATAATTGTAATGATATTAAAAATATTGTACATAGATGACTTTCATGATTAATAAATTAATGTTATTCCATACCAGTTCATAATCTAGGTGTGCATTCCACTAGCCCATGCACAAAAAAGATTTTGCCTAGTGATTAAGAGGGCAAATATGGTTGAAAACAGACGAGGATTTGACTACTGGCTTTGTCACATCTTAAATGTGGGTCCACAGGATGGTTATCTATTCTCTCTAGGATTCTGTTTCCTCAGTTGTGAAATGAAGTTAATTCATGCATGTATCTGCCCCAAAAGAGACACTGTTAAAATCAAAGAAAATAATGTTTTAAAAGTAGTTGGTAAGCATTCACTACATGTTAGTTTTCATTTTTCTTATATTGTTATACTTGATGCATCATTAGATACTCTTAATATTTTTCTCCTATAAATACCAGAGCATAAACTTAGATTTTTATGAAGTTTCGCATTGTTGTTGATGGTGGTGGTCTTGCGGATGCTAGATATTTTTTCAAAATACTCATAAAACATTTGACAGAATTAAAGAACCTCAAAGTGGACCTTACAAAAAGAAGTAGAAAAATAACTAATGGAAAAACACTTACTTGGGAATTAAAAAGAGAGAGAGAGGTCATTTTTATGACTCTCATGAATCATCCTAAATGGATTATATCCAGGCCAACATTAATTTGTATGATTCCTCTGCTGAAAAGGGACTATAGCAGATGGACTATTATTATTCATATCCTTTACAAACAATACCTGATAAATGCCATTAGTATTACAAGTTCTTTGGGAGGTATAAATTTATATTGTGCAAACTCAAATAAACCACTGGGGTTTCCATGCGTCCAAAGTGTTAGTGAGCATTGGTCCATATACGTCATTAACATCGTTTTTTAAAAAAGATTAATGGCATCGAGATATAAATTGTCCCCACTCCAACTTTGGATAAAAGAATACTTATCATAGAAAACTTGCATTATTTTCTTACCACTTAATTTAATTTTTTAAATTCTGTATAAAGTCTACAGCTGAAATTCATTTTAATTTTTATTAAATTCTCTACAACTAATACTTAATTTCACATAAGTTTAGGTTCTCTATGAATACACAAGGAAAGCTTTTTCAATTATTCTGTCATATATAATTAATTGCTGTATCAATATAAACTGATTTTTGTTTAATTGAGATGGTCTCCATTGGTGAGTTCTCATTATCCCCTTGTAATTAGCAGTGATTCAAGAGCCCTTTGAGGTAAAGACTCACATCTTGTTAACAGACAGCTCTAAGGAGAGAATTCTGTTTAGATTTCAGACCGGCAAATGGGAGTGCCGACCAGTTAGCACTGTTTTTATGTACAAAGAAGGCATGTAGGTACTAAATAGTTATGATATATTAGTTATAAAGGGCTATTCATGAATAGTTCGTTACAAAGATATAAGATTTTAAAAGCTTTACTAGAAATATATCATTTTTATAAAGTGTAAGTTTTTCAGATAGAAGTCACTTTGAAAAAATAAAATAATTATTCAAATTATCTCTTCAGAACTTAAAATTTCGCTACTACTGTAGGGCAGGGAAAAGTGAAATGTGTTTTATTCCCCTGAGTACATAAATAAGCTGATATTATGTGCAACTGAATCAACAATGAGTTCATGTTCTTTTCAAGTCTTTCTCTCCAGTGAAATCAGTAGGGGGTCATATGCTCATGATTCTTAATGGTGCCCTTATAACTAGAGATTAATTTCAAGTTTCATAATAAAAAAATTAAATGTAGATAATGTTATATGTAGACTCTTGTCACTTAATTGACTACCTAAAATTTTTATTGATTAAGTTTTGAATCTGAATTATTAATAACAACATCAATTATACATTATTAGCTATTGGAAATTTTGAACCTATATTTTATTTCAAGTATTATCATTTGGTATGTTCTTGATTAATGTTGAATATGCATTCGTACGAACATGATAAGATCCATAAGGACTATGTCCATCCTGTTTTTTTGAACTTACCATGGAATAGGTCATTATAATATTTATAAGTAAAAGAATAACCGTTAAATGACCGTTGAGTCCATTTTAATATGAATAAATGGCTTAAAATAATTAAGGAAAGATTCTCCAAATTTCTTGTGAATAAGCCAAGAATAGAATCCAGGACTTTGGGTTTGGCTTTGTAACCAGAAGACCCCATCTGATTTGTCTTATATGTCACACTGTGTTTAAATCACTTGTGCTATTCAGGAGGGGAAAAGAGAGAGAGAGAGGGAGAGAAAAAGAATGTGTTAGGAGGTCAAGGCAGGCGGATCACGAGGTCAGGAGATGGAGACCAGCCTGGTCAACATGGCGAAACTCCATCTCTACTAAAAATACAAAAATTAGTTGGGCCTGATGACACGCACCTGTAGTTCCAGCTACTCAGGAGGCTGAGGCAGGAGAATTGCTTGAACCCGGGAGGTAGAGGTTGCAGTGAGTCGATATTACGCCTCTGCACTCCAGCCTGGTGACAGAGCAAGATTCTGTCTCAAAATAAAAAATAAAATAAAGAAGAAAAAAAGAAAGAAAGAAAAAGAAAGAAAGAAAGAAAGAAAGAAAGAAAGAAAGAAAGAAAGAAAGAAAGAAAGAAAGAAAGAAAGAAAGAGTATACCTAAATTTTAATTCATCTTTCTTACTGAATCCGCTCTTTCCTTAATGTTCTTCCTTAGTTATGTCTACATCATTTAGGTCATTTTTATCCATCATGTATATTTTCTGATCATTGAGTCCATGGATGAAGCAATAAGTTAACAATTGTTACAGAAATTGCATTTAATTTTTATTATTAAAAGTCAGTAAATATTTAGTAAAAACATTGAATATGTTAAATGAATTAATTTAATAAACTTAGTCTATGCCGCAGTAAGGAGTAGCTTTTGCACCAACTACCTTCAAAAGAAGAGGGAAGACATTCTGATTCGTAGTGCTGGACAAGGCTTGTAATCACTACTGCTTCTAAGGAGCAGCTATTTAACCACGCAGTTCACCAGGATTAGTCAGCCTCATGTCATGCTTGTTTAACATGGTAGCTTATGTTCCAACAGCATCATGGTGAAGCCTATTCTCAGAATGCATCCTTCAAAACAGGACTGTAAGTTGAGGAGTGGGAAGAAGGTTCACACTATTATTGCAATGCACTGTGAGTCTGTGCTCCAAGGACATGTTCTTTTTAACCTGTGGAGGAAAACCTGTGTGTTTTCCACAACAGATGGAGAGTGGGAGGAAAAAAATGGTGTCTTATTTGTGTGCTCCCTTTAACTAATATTGCTTGGATATGCATACCAAACAAATGTGTTTGGGAATAGAGTGGCATTGAACTGCCCACATGCATAATTAAGGGTGAGGGTCAGTGCCAGCTCTGCTTTCTATGCTCCTGTTTTCGTTGAATGAGAAAGTATAGGGTTCAGGGGTAATGAGATACAGGTGAGTTCTTTACATAAACTGAGATAAATATCAGTTTGAACAGAGTAAAAATAAGGATGAGGAATTTTTTACTTTAGAGGTTGCTACAACCCCTCAAAAGTAAAGCAACAGTCCCTATCCAAACTTTGAGAAGTAGGCAATATATTTTAAAGTAGTGACTAGTGTTGTTCATATGCCTTGATATTAGTAATAATATTTGGGATGCAAGCTCTCTGTTGCCTAGTTCACTGCACTCTATAATTAGAGTTTCTCATTATAAGAGCAATAACTCAGGATTCAAATAAACAACTCAGGATTTTGACATTTGTGGAAAATAGTACTGAAAAATCATTACCAGAAAATGAATATTAAATACCTATAAGTGAAATATGGTCAACTTAGTCACCTACTGAAGAAAATGAATAATTACATTTGTAAAAGCAAATTACAAAGGGAAAAAATGCAGCCCTTTAAAATACAGCTAAATCACTTTTAATCCCATTGTTATGGCACTTGGCTTTGTGGCAGAAATTAAAGTATCCTGAGAAGAATTTCTTACCAAGAGAGGGTTAGCATGTTAAAGAACACAGTGTTTTGGATTATTCTACATATCTCTACTATAAATACGATACTTTAAAAAATGCTGTTTTGAGCTGTTCAAGTGAGTTAGTGATCATCTATGGCAGACTTCACGATAATGATGGACTGATGTATGAATAGAGGAAAGGCTTATCATTTTAGATGGACAAATCTTGATGAATTCAAACTATAACCTGTAATCTTTAATTTAAACTAGCCACTTAGCTGGTAAAGGTAATGATTTGTCATGCGGCTTATTCATTTACTGTTAATCACCAGGATTCACATATTTGAAATCCCTAGCATTCAGAAACCTGTAAGAGGATTCATGCACGTGTTCTACTTTATGCTCCTGATTTGCAAAACAATGAGGTTGGTAATGATGTGAAAGATTTAACTGGCTCTCCTTGTGTCTCCTCTATCCGCACTGATTGTTATTTGTAAAGAGGAATCTTCAGAAGTCTGCGGTTCTCACAGGATGCTGAGCAGCCAGGCACTGGGTTAAGGATGACATCCTGTGTCAGGGATCAGATATCAGTCAGTTAATAGCTTTGCACTAACAATTGCCAAATATATTTTTCTTGTTAAAGGCCAATTTTTTTCACATATAAAGTTATTTTCACATTCATAATATAATGTAGACTGGAAGATTCTTTGAAAATAGCACTGGTTTAAATGATTTCTTTAAAGCAAGATAACTTTATATTTTATGTGTCAAATCAGTTCATAATTTATATTTATGCAATACAGACCCAAGAAACACAAAACAATTCTTGCCAGTCTTTGCATTGTGTATTCAGATTTTGCTGTTATTTTACAAGACGTATGTTGTAAGAAGAATTTGTTTTAGTAAAATAAGAGTGAACTGTTATTTTCCTTCATTGTCAAGAAGGTTATGTTTGTGCTATTTCCACTTTCCAAAAGTTATTTTAATTATTCCAAGAAAATGCGATATAGTCACATTTTTTCCTAATTACAGATAACAACAAAAAATTCTCAAGTATTAAGATGTGAAAAACTATCATAAGTAGGTATGTCCCATCAGTTTTAAAATTTTAAATGATGTAATAGGTAAACAGTAAAAAAATAAATTTTTGTCAAAAAGAAAAAAAAAAAACCTCAGGGGCCCAATTTAAAATGGAGAGACACCGTTTTGAAAATGCTGTTGTCTTAATTGTGAACCTGCACACACAACACACACACACACACACACACACACACACACACACCGGTACATTATGGGGAAAACATTAAAAGATTTACCCAAAAATTGTTTTAGAGATTATATAATTTGAAGAAGGAAGGAAGACAGAGAGGAGAGAGGGGATGGAAGAAAGGAAGGAAAGAAGAAAGAAGGAGGGAAGAAAGAGGAAAAGAATAAAAAATTGAAATAGTGACAGCCTTCTTATTCCAGAATTCAAAGTAGACTCTCTTCACCTCCAAGTGAAACATGGACCTTTAACACTGGTAAAAATATGGCCACCATATTCAGATCGTTACTGGTTTTTCAAAACCCAGCACCATGAACCGAAAAAACAAATAAAATTTACATCTGCCATTTTCTTCTTCTTTCTATTCCTCATTCTTTTCTCCCTTTTCCTCCTACATAGCTTCTGTGCTAGTGCTTGTGTTTCAGTTTCATAATCTGTCCATTGTGAATTACAAACATTTATTTGGCAGTTTCTCCTTACCGACGGGGTGCATGATATATTGGCCTCTGTGACACTGAGTCAGATCCTGCTCGGATTCCTACAATTGCTAGGAAATATCATCACTCCTGAGGCAAGCAAGAGTGCAGAACAGCAGGTGCTGCATCTGTTGGAAGGGAACAGAGTTAAGAAGTGTCGATGACTCAGTGACAATTCTATTGATTTTTCTTTCTTATTTTTTGATGAGGATATGATGCAAAACAAATGTCTTTGCAGTGGAGACTTCAGGGCAAGGAGATTTAAATGTTTCTATTTTTTTAGGTTGTTTTGGGAAATGTGATGCTACAATTACTAATGATACTGCAGTGTTCATTTTTAGTTCCTTATCTGAGGGCCCAATAGCTGTCATCACTGAAATGCAGAAGCCAGGCCTTGCAGTTGTTTTCTAATTTAGTTTGTAGTTAGTTTCTCAAATGATTTGAACAAAGTTTTTTGTTGTTGTTGTTTGTTTTGTTGTTGTTGCTGTTGTTTAATACACTCAGATTATACCACAGTGCTTGTTTTATCCTCTGAAGCTGTTATTCGGTCAATTTTAGCCAAATAAGTGGCTAAAAAGAATAACAGTTTTGTTTTGTCTTGTTTTGTTTTGTTTACCTTGGTGGTGACTGGAGTATGGCATTGTTAGACTATTAACGGTCATTTTTAAAAATAAATGTACAAGGTCCGAGTTGTCTGCTTTGGTCTGAAATGTCCCTAGATGTTATATAATTAATAGGAAATTTACTAGAAACATTCTACTTCCCTTCTCTCAGGGAGTTTTGTTTGTTTTCTTGTTCTACTGCTTGCCTGCTTGCTAGCCTTAGAGGATACTCCTGAATATATGAAGAAAATCCTCCATAGTCATCTCCCCAATCACACTACCCCTTGCCCAAGAAGGCATCTTTTAACTAATGAAGAAATCACATTTTGTAAAACATAAGCTACTTTCATAATTGTGGTGAAGCGCATACCCTTTTTTAGACTTGTGTCACATTTTGTGAGCCTCGTACCTGCCACTTCTGTGGTTTGCACCATTGACTAGATGAGTAGGTGACGAACTGAAAAATCACTAACGTGCACTTTACCAAGAGTCCTATTCTGTGTTGCCCACAGCATTAACAACCATTTTTGTTATTGTTGTTATTTTAGAGGGATGAAGACATCTAGAAAGAGTAAGCCGTGTATATTCTGGGAAATGTCCCATTTTATGTACGTCTCCCAGCAGGACACTTAAAAGTTATTTCAAAATTCCCTTATGATGAATTCATATTAACAGTGTCAACAAATATTTATTGAACAACTGCTAGATACGTGGCACTGCCTCACACTACAAGGAATAAAATGATTTAGATTATTCATCATTAAAATCTATTCGGTGCAATTAGAGAACCACCATATCAACAGAGTGTCTGGAGGAAGAACTCACAGGTACAGAGCCCTTAATCAAATTTAGGTACTACTCTGGGTGCTCCACACACATTATCTATACAACTCTGTGAAGTAGTATCTAATAGTCTCATTTTAAAGATGACAGGCCTAAGGTTAAGAAAGTATAATTCAGTTATGGGATTGAGATTCAAATTAATGTCTTACTGATGATCAGGATTCTCTTACAGTGAAATGCCTTAGAAGTCTGAGAAAACATATATCATGTCTGATCTAAAAGGTCAAGGATGACTTCAACAGAACCTTTTCAAACCAATACAAGGTGAATACCTAAGATAGCTAATCATACTGGAGGAAACTGAGCAGCACTGCTGAAACAATAAAGAGAAATTTGTATTTAGGGAGAAATGGATGCTTCCTAACTTGAGCCTGTAGATAGATAGAAGATAGATAGATAGATAGATAGATAGATAGATAGATAGATAGATAGATAGATACATAGATAGATGAATGATAGGTGCTTAGAAATGCAGTTTCACATCAAAGTAAGGAAATCATTGAATGCCATAAAAATGTCATATTGCGCTATTGTGAAAAAGGTGAAAAAACATAAATGTATATATTTTAATATAAATTATTTAATACATCCTTCCTAAAATAGTTTTTTATCCACCAACTATATGAAGAATTATGAGCACTTTTTCCACCTCAATAAATTAATCGCACATTTTATGAATGAATCACAAATTATTTAACCTTTAGTTTTTTTATATGTATTTGGTTTCTTCCATTTTCTTTTTTTTTTTTTCATTATAAAAATATTCAATTGAATATCTTTAATCATATACTTGTATATATGTTCAATTACCTCCTTAGGAAACATTTCTAAATTTGGATTGCCAGGCAAAGGGGTTTTAATATGTTTTATCAAATTATTTTATAGAAAGTTTCTACCAATTTAGATTCTTACTATGCCAAATTAATTTTCCCTGAATGTCACTTTCAAAACGTCATTTACATACTTAACAAATGCTTTTCCATTTTCCTAACCTAAGTTACTGAAGATGTCATCTTTATTCTTATCTCCACGTGCTAAGTATTCATATAACACCCTCCCTTTTGTATCTTTTTCCAGGTTTATTGCATTCAAGTTCTAGATTTATTTCTGCATGCAATCCAGCCAATAGCAACTTTTCCTATCTCCATTTCTTCCTTTTATCTATTTATTTATTCAGCCATTCATATATTCACTTATTCAACAAAATTTATGAGCAACCTGCTGTACGCTGGCATTGCACATACACATTGCATATAACATTTAAACTACTCTTTTGATCCTTTTTACTGAAAAGATGATGAAATAATTACTTAAAGGAATTTTTAAAGACTCAAATTTCCACTATTTTTAATAACTATTTTTTATCTTACCTTTCAGATTTTACCCATGTGCATGTTTTAAAATATTGAATTCAAATTACAAAACCCTTCATGATTTTATTTAATATTTTACTTTGATACTTGTTACTACCTCATGTTGTAATTTATCTTTTACTACATATTAAGCCTTTACATTCCAGTTTTAAACTCTTGCTGCTGAAGAAAATGAAATTGATATGGATGAAATGTGATAGACAGAATGAAATAAATAGATGTGTTAAGTCTCTTTCTTTTTTCTCTCTCCTTCAATCTGAAACATATCTAGATATGTGTATAGGAGTTACACGATAAATAATCTAGTAATCTAAGGAATAACGTGTCAAAATTAAAAAAATAAAAAATCGTATATTTTCAGCAACAAAATGGTCTAGGATTAAGTTAGAAACATCACACATATTTTTCCTGGGTAGTTTGCCTGGCTTGTTTGCTAAGAAAGAATATATTACAGGAAAATAATATTTGCCTTCTAAATAGCTGACACTGGGTTTTGCATTTCCTGAGCAATGAGGATTTTACCTCTGATTTTACCTGCAAAAGAAGGGAAGAGGAATTAAATGGCTCTGAACATAGGCCAAAATCTTAGAGAAGATATAGCCTCTGAGGTAATAGCAATGTAGAGATATTCAGTTGGTAAAAGTTATTCCAAAAGGCTTCTGTTTAATGACTTCCTGGGACCACACATCTTCACATAATGTCAAACAGTCAAAAAGGTGTTTTTACATCTTTGAGGGAGAAACCAACTAAATGTCTCCCCAAATTCCCACACCACTACTTGTCTAGTTTAGAATCATAATCTTCCTGGATTTCTCAACTACTAGATCTAACTCTAATCTGAAAAAGTCTTTTGGAGATGATGTTGCTCCCACTCCCAAAGACTCTTTGAAAGCTGTATTTCTCCTTTGGAACTGTCCCATGGCTGGGACTCAGTCTGGAAGTGAAACAGTCCCTATAGTACATCAATGGCAAAGAACATTTATATGGCAGCCCTATATTCCTATGGAGGTCCATCCTTGGGTCTCTAAGAACATCATCTACAGGAGAAGGTGCTGTCCACGGTTAACACTACACAGCCAGTTCCCCACTTGTGTGGCTGTGGGTAATTCCTGACAAGTGCCCAACTGCCATCTTGAAATGGGGGACATTTGGAAAGGTACATGCTCCTATAGTAAATGATTAATGTGCATTTTTTCTGATCCTGACAGATTCCAAAAGAAGAGCAGATTGCTAGCCATAAAACTAAGCAGCATCAACGTGACATTACTGGAAGAATCCGAAAGTCTTTGCAGAAATGCTGTGCTTACTCCAATGTTTCTCAAAAACCAGCAATTTTAAAGAGACTAGGGTCAATATAAATGAAATAAATGGAGGCTAAGATAAAATATGTCAGAAAATTTGCTGAAAGGTTATTTTAAGGTGGCCTGTTAAAAACAATAATGGGCCATTAGGCTGTCTTGTTGAAGGCATTAAAGTCACAGGCACAATGTATAAGTCACATGGGCAAGATTTTCCATTTTATATATAAAAAATTCAATATTAAATTTCTGGTAAAAGTACAATGTTAGTGTTTCTGTGCATATTATTATAAATCTTTAATCTAAATTGTAGGCAGAAAAATAAGCAAAGTAATTAATGCCTGTAGAGATGTGCTATCTAAATGTTATACATTATAATTAATTTTCCAATATAGATTTTAGTTTTATTTATAATTAAGTATGCATTTAAAAATATTTTTGGCTGATCACTTTATAGGCAGGCATACTGACTCCCTTTGTCAAAGGCATCAGTAATTAATTCATTTTTTAAACAAAATTTTGAGTAAATTTACTAGCTAATTTAGGATATAAATGATGTGTACAAAACAGTCATCTCATCATCTAATCTGGAATTAGAGACAGGCATTTTATGTGTAGGGTGTGCCCCATGAGCAAAGCTTCATTTGTTTTGTTCACTGCTGAAACTCCAGGAACCACAACAACATCTAGCACAAAGAAGACATTTTTTAGTAAAAAGGATCCTTAGTTAATTCTTACTATTCTGAAAATTAATTCTTATAGGTTCTTTCTGATTGTTATCCATGATTTTGGAGCCTAGACCTTAAATCATTAATTTAGTTGTTTTATTTAATTTTACAGTAATAACACTGTGGAAATATTGCTTTTGTTAATTTTTATGGGCTATTGATTATAAAGAAAAAAATAATTTTAAGAAACATGAATCTGTCTGTGGTGAATTCCCTTGTCTAAGAAAACTTGCCTTTGCTTTTTTGAATTTATTTAATTATGTATTTATTTTTAGTCTTAGACTATTTGTGTCACAGCATCAATGGTTAAAAAGAAACAAAACATAGATATAGATAACTATCACTTAGACACAATAATTTATGACCCTCAGCTCAAACTCCCTCTTCTTGTTACGAAAACTCAGGATCTGTAAATGCTTTTGGCTATTTTAATTAAATATCTTATATCAAAGGTACCATATGGGAATTGTTGGGTTTGTTTGTTTGTTTGTTTTGCTTACAATATTTATACTGCCACAAATTGCATGTTTAATTACTTTCTAAATGTCCGCATTGTCATATTTTTAATAGTTAAAATTAACTGAATAAAAAAATATTTTCTATCTAGCAGTGCTCAGGAGTTTTGAAAGGAGCTGACTCATGAGCCATGTTCTGGAACACTGCTGATTCTCAGTGGGCAAGCTGTACTGTGTGTACTTTGGAGCTCCATAACACAGACTCATGCTTTGAATGGGGGGATGCCGGGAGGGCTGGGATGCTTGGAGAGAAAAAGAAAAGAAACAGAATACGGCAGGACACTCTACGTGCTAGAGCTTACAGATGCTGTGGTTACAGGAAACTTACGTAAATGGTAACAGTATGCAAAACTAGACGTGGAAGAAGGGAAAAAATATGGGATCCCGACATAGGCCTTTGTACTCATAAAATCAAGGGTGAGACTACTGAAAACAACTGTTGGAAGTTTTATGATTTAATCCCATTGACTGGATCACTGAACAGGGCATTTTTCACTTCTAGTTTTCGTGCTTTAGCTGACCTAGGAAATCTCATAGTTTTGTTTGGTGACACATGCTTTTAAGAAAATTGTTATTTCTGTTGCTCTGCACTGCCCTGTCTCCACTGAACTGCCTGATCTCCTGTGGAATTTACAGTTTCAGTGCAGCCAGCAAATGCAGGGAAATAACGTGATGTTTCGTAGCTGGAGCGCTCCTGATGACAGTCCATTCTGGTATGGGTGGCTGGAAGAGAGGACTGCCACCCAGTGTTTTTACAGTGCCTGTATCAGGCAGCTTCTAAATTGACAGTGAAGGCGGGGTCGGGGGAAGAAACAAGAAATAAAATAATAATTCCCTTTCTTTGGGGTGAGGAATATAATTCTAAAATCTCTGAGAAACTTAGGTATGGTAATTCCCTATTCCAAACATACACAAGTCACAGTCAACCTTATTCTTTGGTTTCTAGGCACATTTTTGAGTTTAGCACAATAGGGAGAAGAAAATTGGAGGTTAGCGAATCCAGTGGGGCAAGAGGTGAAGAGGACTAAATTTCAGTCAAGACAACAAGGAAAGTACAAAGAATACAGTTTCTCTTTTATGTGCTTTGATCGTCTTTCCTGTTTTACCCTTAATGAATACTTTCTCAAAACTAAAAATAAAACACTGCATTCTATTAAATTGTGCTCTTCCTCTAAGGGAATTATAAATGTTTAAGTGTATGTTTCTCTTCCATGAATATGACTATATATTTTCATATATACATATATATTTTTTTTCCAAATATATACATGCATATGTATATTTTTTTCCAAAATATATACATGCATATGTATGTTTTTCTTTTCCTGGGAGCCAGAGAGTGGTCAAGAGAAAGAGGGAAAAAGAGACCATGCTAGGAACTCCAAAGGTAAATGGTAGTTTCTTTAAACTGCTTTTAATATTCTAATGACCGCCGTGCGCAGTGGCTCACGCTTGTAACCCCAGCACTCTGGGAGTCCAAGGTGGGTGGATCACCTGAGGTTGGGAGTTCGAGACCAGCCTGACCAGCATGGAGAAACCCCGTCTCTACTAAAAATACAAAAACTTGGCCAGGCTTGGTGGCACATGCTTGTAATCCCAGCTACTTGGGAGGTTGAAGTAGGAGAATCGCTTGAACCCGGGAGGCAGAGGTTGTGGTGAGCCGAGATTGTACGACTGCACTCCAGAACGGGCAACAAGGACAAAACTCCATCTAAAAAAAAAAAAAAAATTATAACAACCAACATAGTGAGGAGTATCAGAAGATTTACAGTGGTAGCAGGTGGCATAAAATTGTACACGTACCACGAGCAGCAGAGGAAGGTAAGGCAGTTATATATTTGTATCTTCAGCTTGTGCTATAGAGTATGCTTTCTTCCCAGCTCCACATGGTAGCCCTTGGAAAGTAGTAGATTGAAAAGGAGACAAACATTTCATGTGAACAGTTAAGGTATGCCACATGTGTATGCTCAGGGTGAAACTTCATGTTTAATTCTAGGTAATGTGCCCACAAAGTCTCATATTATTCTAATTGGAGAATAGCCAAAAAAGAAATATAATTCCAAATACTTTGATTTGATTTTACTACCCTGCTTGTGCCTTACACAGAGGACACATATGTATGTCCTCATACTGCATGAATACGGAGCTGTTTTAATATTTCTTGATGCTAGCTATAGCTTTCTTACTTGTAGACAGGACCTTCACCATGGTGGAAAGATGCTAATGCAAATATGGTCAGTGACTGTACTCATTACAAATAAGTTCTCTTCAACTAAATGACTAAAATAATCATATTAATAAATACATGATACTTGTACGCACAAGTCACCTTTTCTCCCACACTGATGGCTTTGATTACTTTGACAGACTAAGATGCACTAATGATACAAATTAGAAGCAAAAAGAATTAAAAGGGTGTTTAACTCTGATGCCAGGCTGTCAATTTCCTATAGTGCTACCAACTTACAGATAGATGATTAAAATTGTTTCATTTAGGAATTTTGAATATTTTAAAAATTGAATGGGTTTCTGGGGGAGGAAAAAAGAAAGAAAAATCCTTGCTTAGCTAATTAGACATCCTATTTGATTTAACAATAGAGCAGGATTATTCTTTGAGTGTTGAGATCTTCCTTCATCACTACAAGAGCCTACATTTTGCTCTCTTTGCTCATTGTGCTTGTCTCATTCCTTATGTTTAATATTATTGCTACTTTTTATTTAATTACAAGTTTATAAAGAGCAATGGTCTTAATTTGTTTGTAAAGCAACTATTTCCAAAACATGATGCTAGATACCATGGGTAAGGCCCAAATACATGAAATATAATTTATCTCTCTGAGGGTAAAGAATCTAGCACAAAAAACGAAACATGCACACAAATCACCATGTATATTGTAGAATCTTGAGAATGACAAAATAGCACACATAAAGTACTTTGGTTGCATGGAGGAATACAAAGCTTGGATTTTTTTAGTCAGACAGCAGAATTTCAAGCCTTAGTTTAGTTACTCTATATCTACCTTGAGAAAGTTATTTAATTCATTTGGGCGTTCATTATATTATCTGTAAGTTGGGGTAAATAATAGTTCTCTCCCAGATATAAGTGAATATTAATTGAGTTCCTAAATGTGAACTATTTAGAACACAGACTGGTGCACGCTAAGTACTTTTATGATACCCAATAGTTCACCTCAAAGACCAAGTATATATCTCTGTGGATTAACAAAGTTCCTTCTCTACTGCCTCCACTAGACTATAACTTATCCATCATTATCTTCCCACTAATTCAATAAGGTGAATAAATGTTTATTAAATAAATGAACTTTTAAAGGGATGGAAGAATGTTTGATCATTGGTTGGTTATTTAGTTGTTTAGAAGCTCTAGCAAGATCTGCATCATCGTCTCTATGGGATGGTCACCTTTGTCCAAAGATGCAGTATGAGAAAGCATGCAATAGGGAAACTCGGCCTCCATTCAAACTGTCAAATAAGCAGAATCAGTTCTGGGGGAAGGTGGTGTGACACTCACTCTTATATTATTATTATTAATTATTATTATTATTATTATTGAAACGTAGTCTCACATTGTTGCCCAGGCCGGAGTGCAATGGCGTGGTCTCGACTCACTGCAACCTCCACCTCTCGGGTTCAAGTGATTCTCCCGCCTCAAAGACACCTGCCACCACACCTGGCTAATTTTTATATTTAGTAGAGATGGGGTTTCACTCTGTTGGCCAGGCTGGTCTCGAACTCGTGACCTCAGGTGATCCACCTGCCTCGGCCTACCGAAGTGCTGGGATTACAGGCATGAGCCACGGCGCCTGGCACATCACTCTTACATTCTAATTTGTTATAATAAATATTAAAAAATAGAAAACTCTGAAAAAAGTAATCAATAATTATCATCTTCAATTCTAAAAACAGAGTTTGCTTAAATAAGTGAGTGTTCTTCAGTGGCTATGGCTGATGGAGGATGAGGATGGAGTAATGAAAAGAGTCCCACACAGTAAGTCAGAGTCTTGACATGCAGACGCATTCTCATTGTTGGTGCTATGATCCTAGCAAGTCAGCTCCTTTACTTTCTTGTCAGTTAGGAATATTTTTAATATTCACTTGGTTTCTTGAGAGGAAAACATTGAACTACCTGAGCGTACAAGGAAGTCACGAAAGTATTTGTTTCCATATATTCCCACTCTAGTGAAAAAATATGCACTTGAAGAAACAATGTTTGTTAGAACAAAAAAACTCCCAAGGACCAGATTTGACACATAAAGACCTACGTGAGTTGAAATTTGGGGTCTGTCACTTACTAGATAAATGACTTTGAATAAATGACTTAATGCTCTGAAATTTAAATTTTCTCCCTTGTTAAATAAAATTACTTGCCCTAACTATGTCAAAGGTAGATATTTAAAAAGCATTCCCAAGTACTCTGTAAGTGTATGAACATTAATTAACTGTATTATAAGTTTTTAAGTGTGGAAGATGCTGTCACTATAAGAATATATAACCGTTAAAAACTTTTGGAAAAAATTTTTAGAAAAATAAGACTAATTCACATGAAACAACTAATACTATCAGATTCTATATAAGTGGCCACAAACATAAGGTACAAGCATTAACATTTCAGTGGTTGAACAGTGTTTAAGAACAATTTCTAAGTTAGAGATGAATGTAAGCTCAGTCTTACAAAGGAATAAAATTTCATTAAATCTTCAAAATCAAAAGGAATTTCAGAGAATTCCTAAGTTCCACATTTCCAGAAACTGAAAAATTAAGTAATTTGTTTCAGTTCCCTGGGTTTACTATATCAGATTCAAGAATATTCTGTCTATTCAATACCAAAGGCATCCTGTGAATTCTTTGGCAAATCTCTCCTTAGATAGAATGTTACATGACTTCTGATGAGGAAAGTCCCTGGAAAGTAACTGATTTAGGACAAATAAGCCCAAATAGTCTTCTTGGTCATACTTAGCAATAAATACATATTATTGATGTTAATAAGGACCATCTTACACTTAAAAAAGAGATCAAAAGACAGCCTCCTCAGGATGTAATTGGGACACTTTGATCTCATGGAGATGATGCTGATAAGAATGATAATGAAGTAGAAAAGACATTAACAATAAGAATTATAGTGTTTAATATTCAGTGAGTTCTTATGCTGGGCAGATTTCATGATAATTGACATATATTACCTTATTTAATCTTGACAGTATTCACAATAAGAGAGTGAGATGTGTACTATACATTTTCATAATTTTATAAAAGAAAACAGAGGTACAGAAAACCACACTGCAGTTAGGTAATTTAATAAAATGTGGTGCCAGACTCCAAATTTGGAATTTTCTTCCAAGAATTGTAGTGGACATTGTAGTTATATATTTTTTGATGATAAAATTTATCTCTCCCCTCTTATGTAGCAACCAGTTCCAGGATTGGCCTGAGGCAATCAATAATGTCATTTTCTAACCCCAAAAATATAATTCTTTCTTCAACAATTTAAAAATATTAATTAAGCATTTACTATAAGCCAGACACTATTTTAGACACTACAGAAAGGTTAGTGAATTAAGCAGTAAAGATTCCGTGCTTTTTCTGCCCTTAGGGATTTCACAAAATAAAGAGATTGATCTATAAATAATAAACATATTAAAGATCACAAAATAAGAGATTGAGCTATAAACCAAAATATATGAGCATAATAATAATGTAATGTTTATGATCATGAACTATCAAATTAGAGGTTATAAATTCAAATCACTTTTCATCACTTTTTAACAATGATCTTGGAAAAGTTACTTAACCTCTTTGAAACCCAGTTTTCTCATCTGCTAAATAGGGATAATAGTATCTAATTCTAGAAAAGGTTTTTGTGTGACATGAATAATATTTATAAAGAACTTAGCATAGGGCTTTAAATAAGTGCTCAGTAGAGTATCTATTTTTAAGTCCATCTCAAATGTAAGTACAAAAATTGGTGTGGGGGGGAATTACTACAATTTGCCCCTTCCAGTTCATCACGCTCTTTTTGCTCGTATTTTAAATATATCTTAAAAACAAAATTTGCTCCTAGAAGGCTTTTAAGATTAATTCAGCTCACGCAAAGATTTCTTCACCAACATAATCAAGTACTAATTCTTAACTTACGGGTCTTAAAATTTTCTTAAATTGATTTTGATTTGTATTTGGAATTTGGTCATTGTCAACCCCCCTCCCTTTTGTATTGGTTCAAGAAAGAACATCTGACCCAATTAAGACGTTTACATTTTCTAATGGATTCTGAGAAAGAAGACATCCTGTGTGTAATTCTTGACAGTGGGGTGGGTGAATGTGAAGTCTAAATCTATACTGTCATTTTACCATTATGAGAGAAGTCAGTCTGACGATATGCTGATCCTGTACAAGGCCTGCTGAGTGAAGACTCCATGAGCAGTTAAGGCAAGTCAATCTTGATTTCTACCCTATCCCTGGATCTTCCAGTTATAAAAGCTGAAAGCAATCAGCCAAATGCAGAAAAACAAAACCCATTTTTTTGTCATGTATCATTTAAGTCAGTTTGAGTTGCTTTTCTTTTAAGTGAAACATAGAGTCCTAACAGATTAAAAAACAAACAAACAACAAAAAAAAACCTGGCTCCATTGTTGTGGGGTAGAAAAATATCAAAGGGTGAATATGTATTTCATGCCTTTTATTCAGTCAGGTGGCAGAAATTAAAGGACCACGTTAATGCCAATATGTATGCTCAAATCTGTATATTGAATCAATCTCAGATTTTTGACATGAACACTGTACAAGCCTGTATTAGTTCATGAAATGAGAATGCTGAGTCTTTGATTACAGGGTCACTTCAGCTTTTAAACACTGCTTACCAATTTTATGTAATCAAATGCTGAATTTTAAAGTTTCAATCTTGGGGTCTTTTTCCCTTTGGAAGTGAAAATTGCAGTGGGGAAATAGTTAAATGGCTCACTACCAAAGACATCGTTTTGTGTCTGAAACCATTTCAGAAAGTTTTTAGCCTAACTTATAACTTTTTAAAAAATTGTTGGCATATGATTTTTTGTTGCCTCTTACTTGAACAGGAATATATTAATAATGTTACAGAACTGACATCATCTTCTTATCTCCAATTAACCTGTGGTGCTTCTATGTATGTTTGTTTTTGTTGCAGTTTCCTAAATACGCTGAAATGGAATTCTGATGTAGGTTGACTCACATAATTGTAAAGGTTCTTGTGTGAATTTTTTTTTCAGTTAAACATGTCAGGGAAGAAATATACAACAAATAATAAAATGGATGCAAACACTCATCAGTCAAGAGCTGCCTGCCACTTCAGTGCTACTGGAAGGGCCCTCAGAGTGACAGCACAAATGCATGTTGGCAGGCCAATCAAAGCTTTCGAAATAAAACAAAATGTTTCTTACCGACCCCTCAACTCTCTAAGGCCATGACAGCCCAGATGCAATTTCATTTTTAACATTAGTGTTGAATTTCTTTATTAAATCATTTTCATTCTGATCCTTTGGCTGTCACATACATGCCAATGCCATTGATGGCTATAAAAAGTAAAATATTTATAATCTTTGGAGAATGGTGTTCTTTAAATATAATTGTGACTTGTTTTAAAGCTCAGTGATAATATTGGCATTTTAAAAATTTTCACAGATAGTAAGTTATGTAATCACAACATAAAATAGTATTTTAAAAACCAAAGAAAAGGACAAGAATGAAAAAAGCAGTTATTTTTCTCATTTAATTACTATTGTAATGCCAATAATCCATAGTTCCTTTCTAAAATTGTATAACTATAAAGAGCTGTAACTCAATAGCACTGCTAAGATTAACAACTGCACTTAATGTTGTTCTTAATGTACCTTAGTCTTGGTTTGTGAAGCCCAAATGTTCATTCCAAATTTATTACGGTGGAGTTACTTCCTTTTATTGGTTCAGTCATAGACTGCCATCTTGATAACAAAGGTCCCAGCATGATTTGTAAAGTTTTAGATCCACCATTGGTCCAGTTTGGGACCTATGAAGCATGGCAGTGATAGGAAGGGATCTTGCTAATGCGTAAGGATGAATGTAAATTTCCATTTCGTTTTTCATTTCAAGCTGAGAAAGCAGATGTATTCTAAGAGACAGCACCACTGAACTAAATTCTTCTTTGCACCCAGCATTTCTCTCTTGAGGCAATATCCTTTTCCTTTTTTCCTAAATAATTCACAAATTGCTTCCGCGCGGAGGCCAAACCAGGTCAGAACAAAATTCAATTACCTCCTATCACCATATACTCCTCTTACAAGGGAATGCTGTGGGTATAAGGTTTGCTATCTTAGTCATATGTAAAGGTTAAATACCAACTATAATTATAAAATTTGGGGGTCAGGATGATAACATCTGATATCCTGTATGTTTTATTTTATTTAAAAAGGTATGCTCAGTCTTATCTCTTATTTATCTATCATAATAATTCTTCATTAAATCCTTCCAAAACTGCTCTTTTCCACGGTTTTTCTAATTATCTATACCTACACGCAGACCACAAACCATGCCTTGTGTCACGTTGGGTCTCATCAATATGTCACATCATGTTCTGTCACTTTACAGAACACAGTATGACAGATGAGATTTCAGATTGAGGCACTCCATTATCTCTTGGCATAATAAAACATAAAAGAAATAGATTCCTCATCTGAATTTTTCCATGTATTTGCACTTACACACACCATATGGGGTTTTCCATAAGAATTTCAAAGTTCATTAGACTTAAATAATTTTAAATATATACTATTCTAAACATTTACTTTTTTCTTTCCTCTTTATAACCAAGATTAGTGGTTCTAATTATGATCTGTTCTCAGTGATGAAAAATAAAAGATGGATACTAAATTCTTGAGACAGTAAGTTTACTATTCATTTACTTTGTGCAATGTTTACATCAGTCCAGTGAGTTAGGTATGATAAGATATATTATTGTTGCTTTAATATAAAAATACAGAGGCACTGAGAGATTAAATCGTGCAGCTTAAAGTCAGACACTGTCTAAGTAAGGTCTGAAGAGGCTTTTCTACTTCTTCAACTGACCAGATGTACATGTTCAAAGCAAGCTTATTCTGCACATATGTTGAGAATTGTACTATGCTACATATTAATCTGTGTTATTGTCACATTGTATAAACACTTGTGTGGTAGGGAGAACTTTGGCCCCAGTGGCCTTTGACCCCTGTGTTATACCTATTGACATGTTAAGTGATATGGCAAATGGAACTTTGCAGATGCTGTTAAGATGAAAGATCTGTTGACCACAAGGTAGTAAGATTATTCTGGATTATTCAGTGGGCCCAATATGATCACATGAGTTTTAAAAGCTAAAGCCCAGCACACATGAGGACTCCTACCAGTTGTCACAAACCAAAGATTAACAATTATATTGAGCAACAAAAAAAAAAAACCCAGTTCAAAAATTATATAAGCCTAGAAAAAGAAGAATAGGGATGAGTTTGACAAAAAAGAAAGAAGTTGAGAATCCCTTCTTTCGACACTTTCCTCCACACTGCCTCTTATTTCAGTCTTGACAGTCTTAATGTGACACAGAAATTTCTTGACATCAGCATTCAATGGAAGCCATAAAGAATGAGGACGTTCTAGGTAAACAGTCTGCAGCATCCTGGAAGATTCTCTCCCACCAGCCTTTAAAAATTAGCCTAGGAGTAAACTATGTACCAGATAGAAATATAGTATCAGAAGCAGTAGAATATTATCAAACCTCACACCTGTAAGCAGATCAAATTGGCAGCGGCAGCCAGAGAAGAGGTGTGGGGTCACAGAAGTCATAGTGGGGACAACATGAGCCGCTATCGTGTGATAAAATGATCAAAATGCAGGCACTTGGACATCTCAACACGAACCAGCTCATCTGTGAAAGTCCTCTTTGGAGCTGAAGTTGTTTGTAGTGCAGATGAAACCCTAATCATTCTGGAATTCTCAAAGTCAGAAAACATCATTAGTTCTGTTTTCACCTGTTAGAGATGGAAAATAATGATTTACAGCATCTGCTGCCACCCTTACCTCTCCTACTCACAGAAGATATTGCAAATTCATCACTATACTTCTTGCTGCTGAGCCACAGCAAGACCTTGCTGTCCATGTCAGCACAGTTCTCCAGAAAGCCACTGCCACTTAACAGAAATTTCCATATATCAAAAGAATATTAAATTTATCAGACTTACCTTGGTATGAATACTGGTTTTACCACTTACTGTGTGTCCGTAAGTCAGGCAGCAAATCTTTCTTGGCCTGTTTATTCATATATATGATATATGCATTAGTATATGTATATATGCTATACATATAATATGAATATATGCTATACATATAATATGCATATATTATATATTTTGAATATATAATATATAATACATATAATTATATATTATATTAATTATATATAATACATATAGTAATACATATATAATAGTAATACATATAATATATAAATATACATATAATAATACATGTAATAATGTGTGTATAATATATATGAATAAACTGTATATGTAGTATATATATAATATATACTTTAGATGTATAATAGGAATTGTAACTGTTCTATTCTGTTATGTTCTTACAGACATCAAATGAGTTAATTTATGCTCCTAGAACAAGGGTCAGCAAACTAGAGCCTATAGGCCAGGTCTGGCCTGCCATCTCTTTCTGTATAACTAAAGAGCTTCAGAATGGTTTTCACATTTTAAGATGGTTGAAAGAAATCAGAATAAGAATATTTGTGGCATGTGAGAATTACATGATATATACATTTCAATATTCATAAGGTTTTATTGGAACACAGCCATACTCTTCTGTTTAGGTATTGACTACAGCTGTTTTTGTGCTATAATGGCACAGGTGAGTAGTTGCTGCAGACACCATGTGGCCCACAAAGCCGAAGTGTTTCCTACATTGACCTTTACAAACAAAGTTTGCTGACTCCTGTTCTGGAATGATAACAGGCATTTTCTTAAATACTCTAAAATGCTTTTAGCTCCCTTACCTTTTTCTTTTCTTATTTGAGAATCCATCTGAGAGCAAAAAGGGCTCCAGGAACAAGAATGGGAAATATTTAAGATCTTGCTATAGATCCACATCCATATATGAAAAGCCAAACATTTGCTGTTATTTTGCCCTACTTTTATTAAACTGTGACCAGCTCATCTCAGAGATAGATATTTATTTGTAGGTGTAATGTATATTCCAATGACTCTCATCCACAGGTGCTAAAGATAAGTCATAACTACTGAAAAAATGCTCATAAGAATTTCTTGAGAGCATAGATACCCACACACAAACAAATATGATTAGTTTACTAATCATCTATCACATTGCATTCTCTACTTCTTACCTTTTAACTGTAGCTCAATCTCCTGGAGGGCACCATGACCACTTAGGAGTCCCATCTCTGCTGATTCTCACGGTTTCTCATGCTGAGCTCTGCTTTTGATCACTGTCACTTGTGTTGGGTACAGCTGTGGTTTCTTAGCCTTCCTCTTACACTTGGCATTCTGCCTAGGCTGATGCATATCTACTCATGCCATGAACAGCAGCTTACCTTGTGCATCTATATGTCCACCAGTCATTGCTACTGCCTGCTACATTAGAAGCAATATGTTTCTTCATAAATATTGTGCTGCTGAGTGGAGAAGAATGTCTGTCCCTCATTTTTATGTTACATTCTACTAACGAAGCTACTTGGGTTCCAATAACTGAATTTAGTGAGTATGACTGCAAACTGTTTACAAATCATTTCTCATGTATAAATCATGCCCTGCCCTCTCTATCCCTAGATCCATCATGAATGACTAATTGTGGAAAGGAGCCATGTTGGATTGAGGAACAAATCCATGTTCCAGAACAGTGCTAGACTCTGATTCACCACTCCATCCCAATACAAGCTTCTCATATCTGAATATTTCTACCCAGAGGATAGTATTCATTTCTCAGGAGGCTTTAAAGTTCCTAATGCAAATTGACTTCTGGGGAGTCAGCTCCATAATTTCTCCAGGGATGTTTGGTCAGGTATGAACCACAGTGGTCACCAAGCTACTAGTTGCTTCTAGATGCCCACCATGCAGAATTGTCTTTAAAGTAGTCATAACAGAGTTTCAATAACGAAAAATACCATTATGTACCAAAGACCATGCTTATGATGTTTAAAGTCCTTTTTAATACTTGTAATGTAGAGATTTTGAAGTTGTTCTGGCTTTACGTAGTACTGAATTTAGTAAGGAAATAACCTGTGAAAGGCCCTGTGAATTACATTCCCAATACCTATTTCTCTTATATATACTTTACCAAGAGAATCACTAAAGCTCAGGACTACAATGTGCCTAGCTAAATACTTATTATTATACTTGCTTTCTTTGCAGACAAATGTGACCACAATACTGTTTTATTCAATGAATTGTAAACAGAAGTATACTAGGAATTCTGAGAAAAAAAATATTTTATTTCCTGGTAAAAAGGAATAGAGCTGGAACCATGGTCTTCTTCTGACCCTACCTTCTCCCATTATACAAACATGTTGTCTAGAGTCATAGCAACAATTTAGTGAATGTGAGGTGAATAAGCATAAACATGAAATACATGAGACAGTGAGTAAAATGAATAGAAGGAACTTGTATCTCTGCAGGCATTGTTCTACTAAACCAACATCTGCAACCACTTCCAAACTTCTTGTTATGTAAGAAAAAATTTGCTTCTATTTGTTTTATGTTACTATTACCCAGTTATTCTTTTATTTTCAGGTTTTAAAAAGTTCTTAACTGATATTCTGGGTTTAGCCACATAGAATTGCTGATGTTAACCACATTTAAGTTATAACAATAATAAATTTCATTTGGTCAATGTAATATAACTTATTTCATTTGTTTTAAATATAGGTCATTGAGCAAGACTTCCATCTGGTATCACAAAGCTAAATATAAATACAAGTTTTAGTATATAAAAGTATTTCCTTACAATTCATAGTAAACCAATTTCCATCGTTACAGATGTTCATTGTGCCAATGATATGATACATTGGATATAACACTCTCCTAAAAAATATAAACAAAGAGAGAGAGGAAAAGAGGGAGAGAAAGTCAATGTAAATACTCAAGTGAAAATTTAAGATCTAATAATGAAGGTTAAGATGTACATAAACTCATATACATTATTTATTGTATAATCTCTGTGTATTTCCCAGAAATTAATTTTGAAAATATGTTCTGAGGGAATTGTACAAGATAATGACAAACAACCAAGAAAACTCCATTACAACATTGAGTATAAGAACAATGTACTACTTGGAAACAGAATAGGTAAGCAAATTGTGGGGCATCCACTACAATATCCACTATGTAAAAAAATATTGATAAAACGCTTAAATTGGCAAAGTTACACTCTATAACACATATATAAAGTTCCTTTCAAATACTATCCTTTTCTTGTAGAAATTATGTCTACTTTCTTCTGGAAATGATCTATCATAATTCGCTTCTGACTTATTTTTTTAAATGTGGGATCAAAGAGATCATAAATATTTATTTTTGCCGATAAAAGCTATAACATGGGATGTTCAGCCTTAGCTAGATATACAAAGAGAAATCAAAAACATGTCAGAGAGATTCCAGCGATGGTTTGAGTGCCCGGTAGTTCTTGAAACTAAGTAAGAGCATTCATCTTTTCAGAGACTGAAGGTTAAAATTTTCTTCAGTTGTTTAATATAAGCTTTTATCTTTATAACAATTGCCTTTTACCAGGTTGATTTCCATTTCTGTCACGTGCATACAAATGTATCTTGATATAATCACATTACAATGTTAGGTGAAAGAGAAAATACAGCTGGACATAAAACTATACTTACATATACAAAGACAGCAATTATATATAATTAAATATATAAAGTAAAATGTTGTTTAAAATTCTACAAAAATTTTGAACTCATTCAAGTCAATAAATATTATTGAGCACATACTCTGTACCAGATAAGCATGTCAGAAACTGAAGTTACAGGTAATTTTTTTCTTTTGGTATTAGGATTATTGTTAATTTTGTATGTCTTGTTTTTCTTTCAAGATGTTATAAAATAAATTGGTATTTTTAAGAAAATATTCATAGTAGAGAATGGGGGGAAATATAATTTTTGCTACACTATGCTTCTAGTGTGTATAAATGTATATAAGTACAAAATTTTTAGTTTTAACAAGTATGCTAAGATATTATATTGTTAAAATTATAAAAAAATGAAGACAATAAGACATTAATTTTATTTATCGGAGTTTCCTAATATGCATGCTGAGGAACACAATGTGCTTACAAATAGGTTAGAGGAGTGCAGAGTTATGATACCAGCTTCCCTCATAGCTGAGTGGAGTTTGGGTGGCCAGATGCCTAAGTTGATTGCCACAAAGTAAAAGGAGGTTTATACAGTCTACATCAGTAAGCTATAGGTTTATTATTACCTTATATGTGGGTTATAATAGATGTTTGGGGACATTGTTTTATGTGATCATCTTGGTTCTTCCTCTAGTTAGGATGTCTACTAATTTTGAGTATTATATCTCATTCCATCAAAATAGCAGACGGACAAAATGTAAAATTCATCTGCCCAAATGGCTAGAAATCCTTGAAAGAAAATAATTAATTAAAAAAAAATTAATGCAAGTATGAGTTGCTAAAAATGGAAGGGAATTGAAGAGAAAAATGTGGGAAACAATGAAAGACAATTTGTAAACTGGCTATGGTTTCAGTGGAGAAAAATTTGGTGTCCAAAACATCGGACTCTGTTTATTGTTCATATGGGGGCTAACGTCTGGGTGTTTCTTAGCTCCAAAATAGTCAGTGCTCAAAATAAATAAATAAATAAATAAACAAACATTTGTAGGAAAGTATACCCAACAATTGGCTCAAATAAAAGATAAGAATATTATTTTCTTTTTGCCTTGTCCCTGGGTAAAACAAAAATATGTCTCTTCTGAGAAATCAAAATCCAAAAATTTTATCTTGAATAGATTCAGGTTCAGAATTATCCATGAGGTCTGCATAACTCCAATAAAAAATTAACGTTAAAAATTTGTACCCTCTGGTGATAAATCTGGGATATTTGGCAGAAGCATAGGAAAGGCACTCAGGAGATAATTTCCACAACCAATAGTACAGGGATAGCAACACACACATATACCAAGAAATAAAGTTAAATTAAAATATAATGACAAAAATGTTACAAAATGTAAAAGAGAACAATCTACTTGGCCCCTGAATCAACAAACTCAACAAATATGGCAAACTCAGCCCCAAGAAGTCAATACAGTACAAACAAGCAAACAAACAAAAAACACTATAAAATAATTAAATATGCTTAAAATAGTTAATAAGAGAGTTTTAATAAAATATCCATAAAAAAGACATTTAGGAAGTATAAGTGCATTTGTAAAAGAGCAACATTTTCATGTTTCCTGAGAAACTCATTGGATGGGATAAACACCCTTTAAGGAACAATTCAGTATGAAAATGGTAAACTTTTAAAAACCTGGAAAATTTACAAAGGTGAAACACACAGTGATAAAGAGGTGAAAAATATCAAAGACAGTAATACACAAAAGTCAACAACTTTCTTATATACAAGCAATGAGCTGGCAGGATTTGAAATTAAAAAAAAAATACTATTTACGTCATCCCTCCAAATAAAACAGTTTTGTGTAAATCTGATAAAATATATTAAATGTTTACATGAGGAAAATGACAAAACTCTAATGAATGATATCAAAGAAGACCTAAATAAGTGGTGAGATATTCCATGTTCATGTACATTAAGACTCAATATTGTCAAGATGTCAGTTCTTTCCAACTTGAGAATTAGATTTGATGCAATACCAATCAAAATCCAAGCAAGTTATTTTGCGGACAAATTTATTCTAAAGTTTCTGTGAAGGGCAAAAGGTCCAGATTAGCCAATTTAATAGTGAAGAAAAAGAGCAAAGTCAGAGGACTACTGCACTTCAAGATCTAGTGTAAAGCTATAGTAATCAAGACAGTGTTGTTGAAAATATAGATGAATAAATCAGTGGAACAAAATAGAGAGCCCAGTAATACACCGATGTGATTATAGTCAACTGGTCTTTGACAAAGGACCAAAGATAAGACCTGGTCAACTAAACTTCTGCATTCAAAAATATGGATCTAGAAATAAACTTTACACCATTCACAAACATTAACTGAAAATGCATCATAGACCTAAATGCAACCCACAAAACTAAAAATAAATAAATAAATAAATAATAAAACTGTAAGAAGATAACACAGTAGAAAATCTAGACGATCTTGGGTTTGGGGATGATTTTTTGCTACAATACCAAAAATACAATCCATGAAAGAAATAATTGGTAAATTAGACTTCACTCAGATTGAAAACTTCCTTTCTACTAAAGACAATGTCAAGAGAAAGAGAAGACAATCCACAAACTGGGGACGGAGGGTACATGGAAATTCTCTGTAATTTGCTCAATTTTACTGTGAACCTAAAACTTCCTGAAAAATAATGTTTATTAAATTTTAAAAAGTAAGAAAGGAAATAAAAATATTGCAGATATATTATCTACAAAATACGACAGCAGAAATAAATCCAAATATATCAGTAATAACAATAAGTAGACACAGGCCAATGTCATCAGTTGACAAAAACTCTCAAAATGAACTAAAAAATAAAAATCTGTAATATGATGTACACTAGAATTACACATAAAACACAATGACAGGGAAAGATTTTATATGAAAGGATATAAAATGATGTAGGCAAATACTCAAGAGAGGAAAGCTAATATAATGATATTAAGCAGACAGTTTTGAATTTAAGACAGGACCATTATTATAGATAAAGTCACTACTGTACACATGATTAAAGGAACAATTTGACAAGATAGTGTAATTCAGAACAAGTATGAGCTTCAAATAGAGTCTCAAAACACATCATTCAAAATTTGTCTGTATTGTGAGAAAACTGGACATATCTTAAATTAGTATGGGAGATTATAATACCATTCTTTCAGAAACTCATCAAGCAGAACAAAGAAAAGAATATAAATTATTCAAACAAAACAAATAACAAGTTTAGTCCCCACAGATTGGCATGTACATATAACTCACCTTTATGATTAGTGAATATACATTACATTCAAGAAAGCATTTATAAAAGTTAACCATATATTAAACTATAATACAGTAAATACCAAATATCATGTATGGACTGTACCTACTATAGCCAATATTTTAGAAAATAAACTCAAGACATAGTCATCCTAGATAACAATAATAATTGTAACAGCAAATAACAATTATAGTAAATACTATATAATAATTACACATACACATGTTATCACTTTTACACAAAATATGACAAATTGGTATTTATCTGAAATCTTGTTTCCATTTTCTGGAACAGCCCTTATGTTTTTTTTTTTTACTTCTATTTGGATGTTAAATGTTATATGATTTATTATTATTTCTTTAAGATTCATAAATGTGAACTTTTTTAAAGGAAAACATAAGTAGGACTAATGAAAAATTAGCCATATTTAATAATAAATAATATCATACCATCTTCTAATTCATAATAAGGTAAGAAATTTTATCCTGTTTCCTTTTCCTATAATATAGTAGTCTCCCCTTATCCACGAGGGTTAAGTTCTAAGACCTCCAGTGTATGCCTAAAACTGTGAATGGTACCAAACTCTCTCTATAGTCAGCCATTCATATGTGCGAGTTCTACATTTGTGGATTCAAACAACCATGGATCAAAAATACAGTATTAACAGAAAGCAAAACTCACAGATATGCAGGACTGACTTTTCATATCTGAGGTACCGCAGTGCCGACGGAGACACTTGAGCATTGAGAAATTTGGTATCAGCTGGTGGTCCTGAAACATCCCACACCGATATCAAGGGAAGACGGTATTGTTTTTTTGTATACATGATACAGAATGGTAAAATTTAATGTATAAATTAGGCACAGCTAGGAGATTAATAACAATATCATAATAAAATAAAACAATTACAACAATATAGTGTCAAAAGTTATGTGCATGCAGTCTCTGTCTCTCAAAATCTTGTTGTACTGTACGCACACTTTTAGATCACAATCGACTGTGATAACTAAAATCACAGACAGCCAAGTAAAACTACAAAAAAGAGGAAGCAAATGTATTTGCCTTAACTGCTTTCAGCATTTAGGACATCATTCTTTATTTTTATTTAGAGGTAGTACTACAATCAATCCTAAGATTCATTGTGATTTCCAGCTCTGTTTTTAACAAGTCCCCATTATGCTGATTTCCGGTGTCAATCTGATTGATAACAACAAGCTAAGCAGCCTCTATGCAAAAGCATTTGAGCATGAAATACTTAGTATTTTACCTTCCTGCAATAGCAAATTTTAAAACTTGGGGGAATTATTCTCAAAAACGCCCATATACTCTATCTACAGGCCTGTTTTTGGTAGACCAGCTTTTGCAATCAAGTCCTTTGCGTCTATGAATTCATAATACAGGATATCCATCCCTAAAATATCCATAATTTTAAAACTCACATTGAATGTCATCAGAATTTAAACTTCTTCTTCTTTTTTTTTTTTTTCAGGAAAAGTGGATTTAAAGCAGGGAGGTAATTAGAACTCGTGAAGTTTAAAGTAAAAGCCAATTAAGTAACAGTTTTAGTGAAAAAAAAAATTGAGAAAGTCCTGCTTACCCTTACCTTTGCCATTTTCTAGTCATATATTTTGGGGCTCTAAAGCAGTCTGATTTCTATTTTAAAAGGTCATGTTTTCCCAATACGTATTTTTATCACCATGTACACATAACAACAGCAAATATTCCAGATGCAGTTTGTTCATCCTTTTTTAGACTGCTCATGGCTTCTTCAAAAGACCGTCATAGAGTTTTGGGGGAACAGTACATCAACTTCTGTTTTACTGTAATCATTTTCTTTTATTTTCATTGTCAATGTATTTCCAAATTAGAAATTGGCATTCTTTTTCTCATACTTTGAAAATATGCTTTTACAGGAGATTTTAAAATTGTTTCTATGGTGGGCAACAATGATGTACATCTTGTAGGCCACATGTTTAGGACATTATCTACTTTTACTTCTATGAATTGAAAATTTTATTGTGTGATTCTGCACATTTTGAAGAAATGAAAAATGACAAAATGCATTCATTATGAAAGCTTCAATATCACAGATAAGCAAATTACACCTCTTCTAGTAATCTTGCATAGAAAGCAAGCAGGACATTTAGCTGAGTAAGAGATATTCATTTTCTGTGGCTGAAATTTATGGAGGAATGGAATTTGCCAAAATTTGTATTTGTAATTTTTGCTGAAGATGCAGGTAGATGAGCCTGGCCTAGTTTGTATTTAAACAAAATATCAGCAATCTATTCTTTTCTGGTTTCGGTGGTTTTATTAATTTTTTGTAGAAATTAAGTGCTGTATTTGATTTTACAAACTGAAGTACTTAAGAGTACCCTGTTGTTTTTGTTCTAATGATCTGACACATCACTTCATATACTGTAAGAAAGCATGATCATTAATATTAATAAAATCTGACAGAATCAGCTCTACACTATAAGGGGCTGACTTCAGACATTTTAGCTACAACCTCTGTATCAGGAAATGTAATTTTACTCATTTTCATAGAGCAATCAAGGGATAGATGTGATATTATGTATTTGTTTATGTGGTATGTCCACATTAATGCAGCAGTCACTATTTTCAATAGACCATCTGTGTCTTTCGCTGAGATAAAAACACATTTTGATTGATTTAAAAGTACTTCTCAGTGTTGGCTTCTGAGATTCAGTCTTTATATATGCTTTCTTCACCTCCTCAAACCCAGACACTGTTTTCTGTATATTTTATAGTAAGCTCTGCTTTGGTTATTTACCTCCTGAATCCTCTTTTATATATTCTTCCATCTGCCATTAAATTGTACCGCCATTTAAGCTTCTTTTCCACTGAAGGCTAGGTCATTTTGATGTTGGTATTATATTCGTTCTTATTTCCATTATGGGAATTGTTAGAAAACCTGGTCACAATATTCACAATGTTAACAACTAAACTAGTAGTATCTTGATACAAATCATCATAGTTAATCCATCACCAAGATCAAGGACAAATTATGCATGCTCACAAATGTAAACACACTGAAGTTACACAATTAACTTGCTTCAGTCAGGTGATACAGCATTGGATGATCCATTATTAGAAACTGCAAAGCATGATTGCCAATGTAGGTGGCCGGGGGAAAAAACAGCAATAGGGACTATAGGACGCAGATGGCCCAAGCTGCATGCATTTAATGGTAAAATAATGCTGTTTTCAGATCCTATATTTTGGCTGCCTTAGAACTTCTCTACCTTTCTCCCAACCTTCCATACCTATTGCTGAAAAATGGCTGATTTTGAGTTTCAGGGAGGGATTTCCTGGTTGTAGAACTTTCAGTGCTAAAATCAAGATAGTCCCCGTAAAATGAATGGTGGGCCAGCCCAGCTGTCCATGATGCAATAATATGTAAAATTATTACAGAAAAGAAAACATGCTCCTGATCCCTATGCATTTACAAAATTTAAGGCATGTTTCTCGATTTCTAAATGTATCTTCTGAATTCAGTTACTGAATTTTAGATAATCCACTAACATTATTCACCATATTAATATATTAAAGGAGAATCCCATAGGATAATGTCACTAAGTGCAGAATAAAAAGTAATACAACATTTGTTTATAATCAAAACTCATAGAAAACTCCTAAAATAAACTTCTTTAACTTGGTAATGTGTAACTAAAAACAAAACATAGAGAATATACCTACTGCTGGATTTCTGGAAACATTATTTTTAAAATCAGAAGCAATAGAAGAATTTTCATGATCCTTGTTATCTATTTACATGACACTGGAGATTCTAGTAAGTATAAGAGAATAATAGAAATCTTGATGTGGAAAATTAACTAGCATTATTTACAGTTTCTAGATAATCTATTATAAATAATAAGAGATACAATCAGGTTTGAAGAATCTAAGAAAATTTTCTGAAAACAATAGCACACTTTACCACAATAAAATAATTAGGAAATTAAAGTAATAAAAACACCATTCTCAGTACAATCCCAAGTCATAAGGTTTATGGAAATTAATCCAAGACTACCTTTACCCAAAGTACATGTTCTTTATGAAAGAAAGTATAAAACTTTATTAAAGGACATAAAATAAGGCAAATAAATGGAGATATTATAACTTATTGATAAATTAGAAAATTTAAAATCATAAAGATTTCATTCTCCCCAATTAAAATAAGAAATTAAATACAATTTCAACCAAAATCTCATCAGGATACTTCATGAACTTGGAAAACTATGCTAAAATGTATATGTAAATACTAACGGCCAAGAACACCCAGCCAAATTTGGATATTTTCCCAACAACATATCGAAATTTACTGCAAAACTAGAACACTTTTAAGAATCCTTGGCCGGGCGCGGTGGCTCAAGCCTGTAATCCCAGCACTTTGGGAGGCCGAGACGGGCGGATCACGAGGTCAGGAGATCGAGACCATCCTGGCTAACACGGTGAAACCCCATCTCTACTAAAAAAATACAAAAACTAGCCGGGCGAGGTGGCGGGCGCCTGTAGTCCCAGCTACTCTGGAGGCTGAGGCAGGAGAATGGCATGAACCCGGGAGGCGGAGCTTGCAGTGAGCTGAGATCCGGCCACTGCACTCCAGCCAGGGCGACAGAGCGAGACTCCGTCTCAAAAAAAAAAAAAAAAAAAAAAAAAGAATCCTATAGAAACAAGGCAATGTAATAAATGTAAGAACAGATACAGAGTCATGTGTTACTTAATGACAGGATGCATTCTGTATTATTAGGCAATATTGTCATTGTACAAATATCATTGAGTGCACTTATGCAAACCTAGATGGTGTATCCTACTAAACACCAAGGCTATATGGTACAGCCTATTATTCTGCTTCTAGGCTTCAAAACTCTATAACATGGTACTGTACAGAATTCTGTAGGCAATTGCAACAGAATTGAAAGTTTTTGTGTATCTAAACATATCTAAATATAGAAAATGTACAGTAAAAATATGGTATAATCTTATGGTATTACCCTTGTCTAAGCAGCCCATGATTGACTGATGCATGTGGTGCATTACTTTATACTATGAGAGATGGAATTTTAAACCCCTGAGAAATAACAGAATATTAGCAATCTATAGAAAAAATTAAAATTGAATTATAAAACACCAAATGTATTAAATTCCAAATGGATTAAAAATGTAAATGTTAAATTTATAATATACTTTGGAAGATATCTATATGGCATTTAATAATGCTGTTAAATTAAATGACATTTACACTTAAAATTTTATTTCAATGAGCAAACAGAAAAAAAAAGATCAATGAAATGAAAAAAAAAAGAAAGCCTGGGGAAAGTGTTTGTAACACATAAAATTAACAAAAATACAAAATTGAGAGACTATGAAATTCCTATAAATCTATTAAATGAAAAGAAAAACAACCTTCCTCAATTAATAAACAAAGTTAGGAAAAGACAATTTATAAAAGGAAAATCAAACTAAAAATACCTTCAAATTTGTTATTAATTAGAAAGTGCAAATTTAAATTTCAAGGTACCATTAAAACCATATGAGGATTAATAAGTTTGAAATCGTTAATAAGTTTGAAAACACTAAGTGTTGACAAGGCTGTGGGGAAATAGAATCTTTTATGCTTTCCTGGAGTTAGAGAGACACAATAAATTTCGAAAGCAAGATGACAATATCTAATAAAGTTGTTAACTTGTATGAACTTTATTATTTAGTAATTTACATCCGTGAGCTCACAAGGGAACAGAGTTAAGCATGTTAATTGCATCACTATGTGTAATAGAAAAGAGATGGTAGCAACCTAATTATTCCTCTGTAGAGTAATAGATAAATAAGTGGCTTAAGTACATGCATTCAACATAGGTGAATAAAGAATAATTAAAATGAACAAACTAATTCTACTTTATGAAGTATGGATAAACTTTAAAAATATTTTTGAGTTATAAAAAGGAAATTACAGGCCAAGCACGGCCACTCATGTCTGTAATCCCAGCACTTTGGGAGGCCGAGGTGGGTGGATCACGAGGTCAGGAGTTTGACACCACCCTGGCCAATATGGTGAAACCCCGTCTCCACTAAAAATAAAAAAATTAGCCGGACATGGTGGCATTCGCCTGTAGTCCCAGTTACTGGGAAGGCTGAGGTAGGAGAATTGCTTGAACCCGGGAGGGGGAGGTTGCAGTGAGCCGAGATCCCGCCACTGGAATCTAGCCTGGGCGACAGAGCAAGATTCCATCTCAAAAAAATAAATAAATAAATAAAATAAAAAGGAAATTACAAAGTAGTATATATATTATACATTTTTTGTATGTTTAAACCATAGAAAACAATGACACAATGTTTATGGATGCATGTATATCTACCAAGCGACCAAAGCATATAGCAGATTGACATACACCAATTTCAGGTGAGTGTTCCTTTGTAGGGATTTAGGAAATGGGTAGGGATGGTGAAAGTTAACTTTAATATATCTGTCACATTTCATATCTTTGCATGAATCAAAAATAACAAAATGTTAACACATGTTGATAGTTGGGGGTATATTGCTATCCATCTCACTGTTTTATGATTATTTGAAATACTTTGTAATAAAAATTTGGTGTACGTGTATGTGTTTGTGTGTCCCTGTGTGTGTATTCCAGACAAAGTATGAATTCCACTGAATTGTTTGCTTATTATTCCACATACAGTTTATTGTACACTGATTTCATGCAATATTTTAAGAGAGATGTTGACCATTGACAAAGGAAGTACCTCTACATGTACTTGAAGAATAAGATAAGCATTAATTGAGATAGGTATCTAACAGTATTTTAGTATCTACTGTATTCCAGATTTCCTATATGTGTGTAATTAATGTGTGTATATGTATAAATCAAATAAGTCAATATGTAGAAAATGAAACAACTAGAATCGCTGAAGCCAGTGTTAAACTGTAATTCATATTTTCTTCCTGAAAGGATGTGGGGCAAGATGGTATAGTGGAATTACCCTGAAGGACTGGCAATCAAGCAAAACTGAATACATGTCGCCTTAACAAGAAAATCGTGAGAGTTACAAGGAGCAAGAAGAAAGAAAAACAAATTAGCATATTTTTGGTTGTTGAGACATTTAGATAGGATTAATTGGTGAGTAACAATTAGAATGAGGAAAATATCAATTCACTAGGTATTGCTCTAGTTTCCAGTGGCTGCTGTAACAAGTTATCACAAATGTGGTGGCTTAAAACAAAGAAAATTTATTCTCTCACAATTGTGGAGGCCAGAAACCCAAAATCAGTACCAATGGGCCAAAATCAAGGTGTTGGCAGGACTGTGCTCCCTCCTGAGACAGTAAAGGAGAATCAATTTCTTTCAGTTTTGGAGGTTCTACTGGTTGTATCCCTCCAATCTTTATCTCTATGGTCACAATGGCTCTCTCCCTTTCATCACATGTCAAATTTCTCTCTCTCTTTCTGCCTCCCTCAGAAAGGATGCATGTGATTGCATTTAGGGACCATCCTGCTGACGGAGGATATTCTCCCAAATCCTCATTGCCATTTTAGATAACATTCATAAATTCCATGGATTAAGATGTGGACATCTTTGAGGGACCATTATTCAGCCTACCACAGGTATGAAGCAACATTTTTACAAACTACTACGGACATCTAATCTTTCTAATTGCCCACCATTTCTCCACCCTTTTTCTGATTATGGGCACCCCAATATTGTGAAACACTTCTCCCCAACTCCATATAGGTTTGATGAGAGGAGCCTAATCATAGCTCTCCACTTCTCTAGGATTGCGCACATGGTGTGGGTTTCTATCACATTTTATAGGTGAAGAGTCATACTGTGTTCAGAATTGGTGGGTTCTTGGCCTCGCTGACTTCAAGAATGAAGCCACAGACCCTCACGGTGAGTGTTATAGTTCTTAAAGATGGTGTGTCCTGAGTGTTAGCCAGGAATCTAGACCTAACATGGTGGTGTCATCCAGCATGGCAGGCCCTTTGTTAGGACTCCCCGCCCTTCACTTCCTGCTTAAGACTCTCAGTGCGGGAAAAAAGCACGTGCCTGCCAAAAAACCCCAGCTCTGTGCAAGCTCCTGGACACGTCATTCCTCAGAGATGGAAACCTAACTCAGGAAAACTGAAACCTACAAACCCCGCCTACCTCGCCCTATAAAAGGCCCCCGATACCCACCCCCAGAGCAACTTCCTCGGCCCTCTTCCTAGGGGACCGGTGAACCTCGCCCATGAGCCCAATAAAGGCTACCTCTGTTCTCATCTGCCTCATGTCTTCTTGCTCGGCTCCCCATTACATTACATTGGTGCCAAAAACCCGGAGGAGACCCCATCCCCGGACCCCTGACGGTTCGGGCAGGCTCTCCTCTCCCCCAGCCAGGACCTCCTCTCGGAGCAGGGAGCCCTTTCACCAAATCCAAGACTCAATTCGATCACTGCTGGGTAAGTTTTCCCCCGTCCTTCAGGCTCCGGGAGTCCCTGTCCGAAAACACGGCCGTGTCAGGGCCTCCCCCATCCATCACTTGTGACCTCAGCACTGGGGACTAGGAGACGTCCAACCTCCCCAGAAGCCGCCATATCCTGCACTCTGCGTGGCAGTGGGAGGATGCTCCCATTGCCTCCGGACTGCCCACCTCAGGATCATGGGGACTGCCCAGTCCAAATCAGACCCAAAATCCCCTCTGGGGTGCCTCTTGGCTAATTTCCAGGCTTTAGGTCTCAGCCAAGACCTAAAATGAAAGCGGCTTATTTTCTTCTGCACAGTGGCATGGCCACAGTATAAATTAGATAATCAATCTCAGTGGCCTGCAGAGGGCACTCTAGACTTTAACATCCTCACAGACCTGACCAACTTCTGCAGGAAACTAGGCAAACAGTCCGAGGTACCCTACGCTCAGGACTTTTAGGACTTGTGCTCCCGCCCAGACCTCTGTGCCCAATGTTTGTTGGCCCAGGTCTTGCTCACGACAGCTTCTTCCTCAGGCCAGAAGAAGAACAATCTCCCCTCTTTCTCTGAGCCCCCTAATGCTTTTCTTCCTCCTCCCCTTCAGTCCCCTGCTCAATCCCCCCCTTACTCTGACCCCTCGCTGTCTCCATCTGCGCCACCCCTTCTCTCCACTCCTCCTGTGTCTCCACCAAACCTGACAGACCCTGTCTCTCCTACCTCCTCCTCCTGCTCACCTGCCTCAGCCCATACTTGGTCCAGGACCTACCTCCTGTGCCCCTTGCAGGAAGTGGCAGGCACAAAGGAATAGTCCAGGTCCATATGCCGTTTTTGCTGGCAGACCTGTCTAAGATTGAAGAGTATGCAGGCTCTTTCTTGGCCAACCCCACCCTGTATATCAAAGAGTTCAGATACCTATGCCAGACGTATGACCTCACCTGGCATCATCTCCATGTTGTTATGACCTCAACCCTGTCCCCTGAGGAATAGGAGCGTATCCTAGTGACAACCAGGCAGCATGCTGACCAGGTTCATTTAACTGACCCCGTCATGCCAGTCGGCACCAAGGCAGTGCCCTTGGCCAAGCCTGGCTAGGACTACCAGGTTAGGCAGGGCAGGCCGCTGCCACCAAGACATGATGGTCCAGTGCCTTCTTGCCGGCATGCAGGCAGCCTCCAATAAGTTGGTCAACTTTAATAAATTAAAGGAGATTGTCCAAGGCTCAAATGAAAATTCGGCCATTTTTCTTAACTGACTGAGGTACTCATTCAATACACCCGCCTTGACCCTGCCTCCCCTGCAGGAAGGACTGTCTTGCCCACCTACTTTATTTCTCAGTTGGCTCCAGATATCCGAAAAAATAAATTAAAAAAGGTGGAGGACGGCCCTCAAACTCCCATCCAGGGTTTAGTCAAACTGGCCTTCAAGGTCTACAACTCCAGGAAGGAAGCAGCTGAGGCCCAGCGACAGGCCAGGTTAAAACAGAAGGTACAACTCCAAACCCAGGCCTTGGTAGCAGCCCTGAGGCTGGCTGGCTCCAGGAGCTCTCAGAGAAGAGGTACTCCCCAAGTGCCACTTGGTGCCTGCTTCAAGTACGGCAATGAAGGCCACTGGGCCAAGCAGTGCCCCCACCTGGAGGAACCAACTCTCCCTTGTCCGAGCTGTAGGCAGATGGGCCACTGGAAGTCAGACTGCCCCAACCTGAGGACGGTCGCTACGCCTCCACGTAACGACTCTCCTCTGGGTACTGGAGGTGCCTTCCATCTCCTCACCGACAAAGATTAAAAGACCCAGGCTGGAAAATCCCTCCTATGCTTGCCGAGCCCAAGGTTATGCTCCAGGCAGCGGGTAAGTCCATATCCTTCCTTATGGACACACGAGGCTGCCTACTCTGTTTTGCCTTCCTCCAGTGGCCCTAGCCATTCCTCCGCTGTCACGGTCATAGGAATTGATGGCACTCCCTCCACCTACCACCAGGCTCCTCCTCTGTCTTGCCGCCTGGATGGCTCCCTCTTCTCGCACTCATATCTTATCATTCCTTCGTGCCCAGTCCCCTTGTTAGGACGAGACCTCCTCTCCAAGCTAAAGGCCTCAGTTCACTTCTGGCCCAACCCCTCCTCGCACCTCGTGCTCCTCTTTCCTCTCCTCTCAGCTAATAAACCTCGCCAGGCTGATACCTCACTCCTGGTTTTCAGTCCGCAGGACTCCACCAGAGAAACCTTGGATCGGGGCCCTCATTTAGGTTGTGGCAGTCATCTACAGCCGGTTAGGTCCTACCCTTTCTAAGCTCCTTACTAATCATTGGCTTCTTGCTACTCATAGCACCCTGTGTCCTCCGCTTCTTCCAGGACCGCATAAAGGAAGTCTCCCAGGTCACTTTCATTCAGATGCTACTCCATCGCTATACCCAAGTTCCGACCTCCGAAGAACCCCACAATGACCTATCTCAGCAGGAAGCAGCCAGATGAATACGTTGCCTCCTTTTCTTATTAGAAAGAGGTCAGAATGTTAGGCAGGAATCTAGATGCAACATGGCTGTATCACCCAGCATGGCTGGCCCTTTGTTAGGACTCCCCGCCCTTCAATTCCTGCTAAGACTTTCAGCGTGCGAAAAAAGCCTGTGCCCGCCAAAAAATCACCGCTCTGTGCAAGCTCCTGGACACGTCATTCCTCAGAGATTGAAACCTAACTCAGGAAAACCGAAACCTACAAATCCCGCCTACCTTGCCCTATAAAAGGCCCCCGGTACCCACCCCAAGAGCGACTTCCTCAGCCCTCCTCCTAGGGGACCAGTGAACCTCGCCCACGAGCCCAATAAAGGCTACCTCTGTTCTCATCTGCCTCATGTCTTCTTGCTCGGCTCCCCATTACGTTACACTGACTTTGCTCCTTCTGGTGGGTTTGTGGTCTCACTGGCCTCAGGAGTGAAGCTGCAGACCTTTGCAGTGAGCGTTACAATTCATAAAGGTGGCACATCCATAGTTGTTCTTTCCTCCCGGTGGGTTCGTAGTCTCACTGGCTTCAGGAGTAGAGCCGCAGACTTCTGCTGTGAGTGTTACAGCTCATAAAGGTGTTATGGACCCAAAGAGTGGGCAGCAGCAAGATGTATTGCAAAGAGCGAAAGAATAAACATTCCCCAGCATGGAAGGGGACCAGAGCAGGTGGCCACTGCTGGCTCAGGCAGCCCACTTTTATTCCCTTATCTGACCCTACCCACATTCTGCTGACTGGTCCATTTTACAGAAAGCTGATTGGTCTGTTTTGACAGGGTGCTGACTGGTGCATTTACAAACCTTGAGCTAGACACAGCACTGATTGGTGCATTTATAATCCTTTAGCTAGACATAAAAGTTCTCCAAGTCCCCAGCAGATTAGCTAGATAGAGAGTGCTGATTGGTGCATCCACAAACCCTGAGCGAGGTACAGAGTGCTGATTGGTGCATATATAATCCTCCAGCTAGACATAAAACTTCTCCAAGTCCCCACCGGACTCAGGAGCCCAGCTGGCTTCCCCTAGTGGATCCCGTGCTGGGACCACAGGTGGAGCTGTCTGCCAGTCTGGTGCTGAGCCCCTGCACTCCTCAGCCCTTGGGTGGTTGATGGGACTGGGTGCCACGGAGCAGGGGGCGGCACCCATAGGGGAGGCTCGGGCTGTGTGGGAGACCAGCAGAGGGGGTTTGGGGGGGCTGAAGAAGTCAGTTCCATTCCTGCTTCTTTAGCTCTGTGAGGCAATTAAAACCCTGTTGTTGACTTCAGTTAGCTTGAACTGGATTTCTGACACTTGAACAGAATTATTTATTCTGTGGGGGAAGCAATTCACAATGCATGTACAATTGGACAGGAAGATCTCAAAGTTCCCACCAAACTCTACAACCTCTTGCTTCCAAATGTGCTTAAAAAAACTAGGTAAAATAAAAAAAAAATCAAAATATTGTCATTACAACACTGCACTTTGTGTGACTTTTCTGAAATGGGATACGTGTAACACAGTTATGCTATAAAGTCACTGCTGAAGAAAAGAATACAATGTCAAACACAGACGAACCTAAGCTTTTGTTTGCTATCGAAGATATCTCAATTATCAGTAGAAGCTATAAAAATAAGCATCCATAAACCAGCTTCTAAATAAATAAATACTCAAAGTCCAGCAGCTATCCCTGAGAGTCCTAAAAATATCTTGAAATTTCCTGAAAAAATTGCTCCAAATGATTCATTTAACTTCTGTGTTCCCAATTAATGTTTCTTTTACCTCATTTCTTAAAAAAATTCTAGAATTCTATCTCAGAATTTACAAAATGTTATATATGTGGATACTATGTTGTCCAATTCAATAAACACACTGAAAAATATCATACTATTGCTCTTATAAGTATATTTTTATATGTGATTTGAGAGTTGATAAGATAGTTTATTTCTAGCCATTTATAAAATAAAACAAAAATATTCATCAGGCACTTGTCGTGGAACATAACTTCCTGTTATAATATTGTTTCTATGGGGACATCAGATCTGAGATCCATCATTTCAACCTATAATGCCTTTTCCAGGAATGGAAACATAAAAATATTTGAAAGATAGTTATAAAATATTACTTTTAAAACACAATTTTTGAAAGCATAAAATACTACATTCTAATTGAAATTAAAAACATCACCACTGTGAACACATTGAACAAATAATCAATAGATCTTGATACCTTGAATGTTGTCCCCAGTCATCTAATGGATCACCCTTGAGATAATTAGCCCAAGAGTTTAAGTTGGATGTGAAGGATCATGATATTAATTAAATATGTACTTGTAAGATTTGTAAAGCAAAACATTATCCACACTAACAGAGCAGTTCTTGTTCTTTGTGCAATGTGGAATAAAGCTGCTTTTTATCATAAAGAAAAGACACCGGACAAAAGATTTTGTTTCAAAAGAAGATTGGTTGTAGTGAGCAGGTTGATCACTTTTGCAGCCCTTTCCCATTTAATAATAAAAATTTCAGTTTAGTTAAGATATCTTAAGTTTAAGCACACAGCCAAGCCTTGTATATACTTGCCCAAACCCACATTTCCTAAGATAGGCAATACTTGACTTAAGTTAACCAGTATATTCCATACTCATGAGCAGCATAGGGGCACACATGTTGTAAACATTCCAATCATGAGGAATCTCAGAGTTTTCTTGGAGTGTTAAGACAAAGCATTCTCTCTTCCTCTGCATGCTATAGTGTGTGAAATGTGAAAACTAGAGCCACCCTGAGAAATGTTGCCTGAAGTTTAAACCAACATGCGCAATTAAGATTACACACATACACACGCGTGCACACACACACACACACACACACCAGGACACTGAAATAAACTCTAAACTGTCACTGAAATGTACCCTATCTTTTGACTTCCATTGATGAGCCAACATATTCTCTGTTGTTGGAGCAGTCTGAGTCAGATTTTCCATAGCTGAATTCATTTTATCAGATACAGTCACCATTAGTAAATTATGCATATTATGTTACTAGTATCTTTACCTCCAGTGTTTAAAGAAATCTGTAAATGAATGATAAATTATTGATATTAAAACAAAATTTAAAGTGTATCAACAAAATGAAAAAAATAGTTAAATCTAATTAACCAGAAAGTCGAGGATGAAAGGAATTGATTTTTCGAAATGTTCGTTGTGTTATGTTCACACAGGTTACAAATAATATGATAATAATATTCCTATGCAAAATCCCCAGGAAGCATCCATGTATTTAAAAAGAAAGAATAGCTTACTTCAACTGATCATGAAATTCTTCTAATTTAAGGACTAGTCGTAATGTCTAAGAATACTCAAAGTGGGCCTTGCTATAATGGGACTCCTTAGACACTTCTCAAAGAAAAGGGTTGCCTGGCCTTGGAACAAAAGAAGAAAATACAGATTCACTCAAAACAATAGTCTCTTAGAGTTTCAAGAGTAGAAATATATTAAAATAGTATATAGATTTAAATTTTGCTGAAATTACTAATATTGAAATGAGACAGGTCAGAGTAAATTATGACAGTCATGCAAGAAGAATTATTCATGTTTAAGCCTCAGAAGTATATTTAGCATCCCTTTTGGTATAAATGGTCTCTTGATCACTAAGAAACTGGGATACATATCTTATCTCCCAAATATAAGCAGACATCATAGTATAGGAGAATATGCCCTTTCTATTTTCTGCATCTATGATAAAGAAATCTCTCCCTGTAATCTCTGCTCTTCCAAGAGAGTATAAGTCTTCCTGCACCTCTTATAGGCTTTAACCCCTCCCCGTAATACAGTAGTGACTTATTCTCTAATCCATAGAAAAGCTAATATTTGGACCATTGCTGAACCTATCTTACCTCAATTTGTTCAGAACCCTTAAAGGTCAACTTAGAGGTCAAGTCACATCTTCAAATTCCAACAGAGAATGTATATGTGTTGTGGGAAGTCAGGGACCCCAAACAGAGGGACCGACTGAAGCCGTGGCAGAAGAACATAAATTGTGAAGATTTCATTGACATTTATTAGTTCCCCAAATTAATACTTTTAACATTTCTTATGCTGGTATTTACTTCAATCTCTGAACATAAATTGTGAAGATTTCATGGACACTTATCACTTCCCCAATCAATATCATTGTGATTTCCTATGCCTGTCTTTACTCTCTTAATCCTGTCATCTTCTTTGTAAGCTGAGGAGGATGAATGTTGCCTCAGGATCCTGTGATGATTGTGTCAACTGCACAAATTGTTTGTAGAGCATGTGTGTTTGAACAATATGAAATCTGGGCGTCTTAAAAAAAGTTCAGGGAACAAGGGAGGTAACTTTGAACTGCCTGCCGGTGAGCCAGATGGAACACAACCATATTTCTCCACTTTCAGAAGCAAATAGGAGAAATATTGCTGAATTCTTTTTCTCAGCAAGGAACATCCCTGAGAAAGAGAATGCTCCCTGAAGGTAGGCTTATAGACGGTCCCTTTAAGGCGTGCTACCTTTTACGGTCTAAGCCGAAGGGAGGAAATAAGCCCCAGTCTCCTGTAGTGCTCCCAGGCTTATTAGGAGGAGGAAAATTCCTGCCTAATAAATTTTGGTCAGACAGGTTGTCTGCTCTCAAACCCCGTTTCCTGATAAGATGTTATCAATGACAATGCGTGCCCAAAACTTCATTAGCAATTTTAATTCCGCCCCATCTTGTGGTCCTGTGATCTCACCCTGCCTCCATTTGCTTTGTTATTTAATTACCTTGTGAAATATGTGATCTCTGTGACCCACACCCTATTCATGCACTCCCTCCCCTTTTGAAAACCGCTAATAAAAACTTGCTGGTTTTACGGCTCAGGGAACATCACGGATCCTGCCGACATGTGATGTCTCCCTCGGACACCCAGCTTTAAACTTCTCTCTCTCGTGCTCTTTCCCTTTATTTCTCAAACCAGCCGAGACACTTAGGAAATAGAAAAGAACCCATGTTAAACATTGGGAAAGGGTTCTCCCGATGTATATGTACTTTGAACCACTTAAAACTTGTATTTATATGCTCACATTTTAAGTACTGAATGAATACTTTTTGATGAGTAATAATTTCACTAGAGAAAAAAGAGATTTCAAAAAGGAACACTGATAGAGCTAGATGATTACTTATAGGGAAAAAGGATAGATGTAAAATAATGTCTAAAGAGAAGAGTAGGAATGTGGCTGGATTATAATGTAATAATACTATGCTTTATCTTTGTCATCACATTAATAGTGTTAAAATTGTACCCTAGGCATACACTTTGTCATTAGATTTTGATTTGGATTATTACAGCAGCATCTGTGTGTTAACTGCTTACACTGGTTCACATATTTAAATCTATGCAAATATCTCATTTAATCCTCACTACACTCCATTTGACAGATAAAATCGTGAAGAATACTGATACAAATATCTGCAAATTCTAGAGCACTAGTGGGAGATTAAATATAAGAATTATTTTTCAATGCATAGGCTTTCACTATAAATTATACATTTTACTACTTAACATGAACTTATGATCTCCTATGAAAAGGAATTTTCAGGGTTATCAAGTTTCCTAGGAAAAATAGGCCAAAGTACTCTTAATGCTTTAAATAAAAAGACCCCTAGAAACTGTGATATTTTTAATGAAAACACATTATTTAATAGGGTTTTTATTAGATTTTTATTATAACATTTGAAAAACAATGAACATATAATTGAGTAAAACCATTCACTGTACTTTTCCCAAGAAGCAGTGAACATAATCCATAGTATGTCTTTGTGCTTGTTTTAGTATTTGGATTGTATTTGAGAAAATAAATAATATTGAATCACAAAATGACATATCTTGATTGAGTCATTAAGTTTTCAGTTAGACTAGCAAAGAAATAAAAATCTCTTTCAGATTCATCAGAATTTTTCTGCATAATTTTTCAATCCTGAGTCCACAAAGCACAACAGCATTTTCCATAAAGTTATGGTTGAGAGGATATGTTTAATTTACTTTTTTCCAAAAATTATTGTAAAATAATACCATTTTATCCTATAGTCTCATAGTGCCCTATCTTCAATTCATTGCACTTCACTTATGGCATTCCTCCATTCTTTTTGTGTTTCCCTCTTCCTCTCTATTTATCCAAAACTTACGCATTTGTAAAGTCCATTATTTATCATGCCTAGAAAAGTTACTTAAAAATTCATGCTAAGAACTACTCTTTTACATTTTATATCACCAATATTAACAGTTTTTCACATATTAACACCATTGTTCACAAATTAATGTGTATTTTATAATCATAAAAAATTTAAGTTATATGAGGATATTGATTTTTTAATTAATCCTACCACAAAACGTAACATTTTTAGGTTGTAATAGATATATGTTTACTAAATTGAATAAATTGCTTCCATGAGATAGGTGGGTCCAACCAGAGTGCATCTATTCAAACCTTCCTTAAGAAACAACAAGTTCCCATGACTCGTGTTATTGTAGAATGATAGATGTGAATGCAAATCTTTTCTCTCATCTTTTGCATAACTTCAAGGAAATTCCTGTGGCAAACTCGTGGATCAGATAACTGAGAAGATTCTATTATTGCTGTAATTACAATTCTATTATTGCTGAGGTTCTATTTTATCTAAACACTTTGTTATATCTTGATGAAGGTCTGAGGCATTTCTTATAATACCAATGAACTAATATACAGGGAAGCCTCCTATTCCTGACAGCTGATCATGACACAAACAAGATAAGATAAAAATGCTCCTATCATTTATTATAAAACAATAGCTAAATTCATATAATGCAGACATGATTATTTTGCTTTTCCAGTTTAGAATTGAAAACCACTATGGTTTTCCCATTTGAGTATATAATATATGTTCTCCCTCTCACATAAGGACATCTGAATGGATGAGGAAGAACACTCTTCCAATGATGACCAATCCATCAATTGATTGAATCAATCAGATAGTCTCTTCTGACAAACTGGAGACAAAGATTCTGAAAAGATAAGAAGATAGTTAAGACAGAGAAAAAAGCTAAAACCAATCTATTATCAAAATATGATGGTCCACCTTTTTTCTTTCTGATGCCCTAAACGGCTTTTATTTTATTAATATGTGCTTAATAAATCTCACTTTACTTGGGCAAACTTGAGCAGGCTTATGGTCATTGAAATTAAACAAGACCCAGATATCAGCATTTATTACTTGTGTTGGAATTGCAATACATTCTCAGAGAAAACATAAAGGATGTAGAATTACTTTTGGGTCAAGCTGGCCTTACGTCTTAAATTGGGAAATAAGAAGTTTTCATCTGTTGTCACTCAACACTATATGACCACTAAGGTTGTAAAATTGGAGAACCAAATACTTTCTTCTATAGGATAGTCCAAATGGATTAGTAATACAGAAATATGTGGGTTAGATAAGTACTTATCAAAATACTAGGCAAGATTTTGAGAAAATAATTAATTTAATTGCTGGATTGGCAGTATTAGCACACAAAAAGAAACACACCCATTCCTCAGTAAGAAGCCTTTACTACCTGTAATCAACATGTTGAGATCTCTAAAAAATAAGTTCAGAAAGAGGTTCACATCATTTCTAAATTTTTCCCAACATTTTTTGTTATGACAGCTTTAAACATACAGAAATATTATAGGAATTATACTGTAATATCTGTATACCTGATGTCTAGATTCAGTAATTGTTAAATTTTAACTATATTATATACATGTTATGTACTCAATTGTTTTAGCACATCTTGTTTTATACATTTGCTCATAGGTTTCAGATGTCAGATTTCTTTTTCTCTAAATCCTTCATGTTGCATTTTCTAAGAATAAGATATTTGCCTATATAAAGGTCATTTGCAAACCTAATAAAATTAGCAGTAATTTCCTAAAATCATCTAATATCCAGTTCTTACTCAAAAATTTTCAAACCTAATAATTTAGCATGAGGCTCATAGAACTAAGAAAAATAAATAATAAAATTCGTAACTATGATAGAAAAAAGAGACTCACATAAGTAGCTTATTTGTCAAGGTAGAAAACATTGGAAAGTAGAAAATATTTTGAAATGTATATATTGCAAAAAAGTACGTTTAAGTCAGTTACTTAAAAATGTTTGTAAAAAGTTAAAACAGCTAATTAATGCTCCCCCAAATTGAAAATGGAAATAATAAAAATAAAAAAGATTAAAAAATTGAAAAAGGAAATAACAAATATTATTTTAAAAAGAGCAGAATTTCATGAACTAGAAAGTCAACAAATGAGAAAACATAATTTACAAGTCCAATTTTTCTTTTTTTTAAAAATTAACATTCACAATCCCATAAAACTGGACTAAAAATAGGTATTAAAAGGGCACAAATATTAACAATGAAAAGGATAAAAACATTACATCAACAAAAATGAAAAGAAAATGAGTATGGTAGATTGACTGCAAAAATGGCTTCTATGCTTTTCCCCTCTATCTTTTCTTTCACAATGTGACTTTGCAGGTACTCCTATAGAAAGGTTGATTCTACTTCCACATCCTTTGAAGTTGGTCTTGTAGTTTTCTTGACTGACAAAATGTGGTGTAAAATGCTGATGTGTGAGTTCTAAGCAAAGGTCTCAAAAGGCCTTCCACGCTTCTACTCTCTCTCCCTCTTTCTGTTAGGCCCCTACTTTCTCCTTATGAACAAGCTCAAGTTGGTCCACATGGATGAGAAACCATGTGAAGCAGAGCCATTCAAGCAATAAAGGCATAGCAGAGGCTCCAGAAATGTAAGAGGGCACAGCCAAGACAAGCAGTGCTGCTCAGCTTAACACAATGACTGCTGCTGCATAAATGATCCCTCCAAGTCCAGCTCAGACTACAAGAACTGTGCCATGTTGCCAAGCAGAAAACACAAATTCGAGAAAAATAAATTAAATAAATAAATAAGTAAACGTAATAGTGAAAAGGGAGAAAGAAAATTTTCACTATTTTCACATAAATTGATGTCTTCACAGAGAAAATCCAAACAAATCTACATTTAAACTAAAATTAATGAATTTATGTAGTTCATCAGATCAAAAAACAAAAACGAAAACAAAAAACACCCATCCACACAAAGCAGTATATATTGTTTTAAGCCGGTAAATCTTAAGGTAGTTTGTTTCACAGGGTGACTGTGGGAATACATAATCAAAAAAATCAGAATATTATAAACAAATTTATGCCAATAAATAGAAAAAATTAAATAAAATTCTAAGAAAAAACACAGATTTCCAAAACTGATAGAAGAAATAAAAAACCCAATTAGAATGAAATTTCGAAACCTATTAGAATTGAATCTAATTAAAACAATTATCTGAATAAAATTCCATATCCAGAAGAAACTCCATATGAAAACCTTTAAACAAATAATAAATTATACCAGTCCTAAATAGCCACTTTTATAAACTGAGAATATACCACATTATTTTTATGAGTCCAGCATAACCTTGATACCAACATCCTAAAAATATAATATCTTTCATGACTAGGTACAATGATAAACAAAATATTATCAAGAAAAATTTATCAATTAATAAAAATACACTGTGTAATTTAAAAAAAAATGAATCGATTCCAGGACTTCAGGGGTGACTTAAAATTTTTAGATCAATTAATACAATTTTCTAAATTAACAAAAAAGGAGAATTATCATAATCATCTCAAAACCCATTTGTAATATTAAATAACAGAAAACTAGAAATAAAATAGAATTTTCTTAGTCTGAAACAAGGCATTTATTTTCAAAATGAAAAGAAATATCAGATTTAATGGTGAAATAAAGGAAGATATATTCTAGTCTGAAACAAGGCATTTATTTTAAAAATGAAAAGAAATGTCAGATTTAATGGTGAAATAAGGGAAGATATATGACTTCTGTAATGACATAAGGATATCTCCTATGACCCGTTAATAATTATCTGGCAAAGCCTGGCCTGTACAATAAGCCAAATGATTATATTGCAGAAATAAAAATCAACTTATGTGCAGACATGATTTTTTTTCATAGAAAATTAAAAAAAATTTCTTCAAATTATTGGGATTAGTTAATTGAGCTGATCACTCTACTGGACATGAAGCTAGTATAAAAATAAATTGTAGTTACATATATACTAGCAACAAACAATTAGAAAGTTGTTTGTTTTTTTTTTTTTAATGATACCATTTATAATGGCGTGGATCTAATGAAGGCTAAGTCGAAACTTCAAGTAGAAAATAAACCATTGTTAAGAGATACTAGAACAGATAAAATAAATTGGGATGTACTATATTTATAAATTAGAAGACAATTCTCTCATATATATAGATGCAACATAATCCCAATAAAAATGGTAGTGTTTTTTTATAGGGGATGGGAAATGACAAGCTGATTCTAAAAGTTATGTAGAAACACAAAGCAGGAAATAATAAAGTGAATCTCGAATAATTACAAATCATAGATTTTATACTACTAGCTAAAAATCATCTTATAACACTTTACTAAGTAAACAGTGTGGATTGAAACAAGGGTTGATAAATAGACCAGTGGAACAGAATACAGGGTTTACAAACAAACCCACAAAAATGGATAAACCTAATCTATGACAAAGGAGAAACTGTAGAGCCATAGAGGAAGCTTCATCTTCTCAATAAATAATGCCACCTAAACTGGATATATATATATATATAAATAATGTTGGCACCTGTCAGACCATATGCAAGATTTCATTTTAGATGGCTTGAATTTCTAAATATAAATAAAAAGTTAAAATGCTTTTGGAAGACTTTGAAGAAAAATTTTTCCAAGAATGCAGTAAATTCTCAAAAAAAAAAAAAAAAAAAGTCAAAATTTTTTTTGTAGATTCAGGAGGTACCTGTACAGGCTTGTTACATGGGTATGTTGCATGATGTTGAGGTTTGCAGTCCAAATGATCCTGTGTCCCAGACAGTGAGGATACTACTCATCAGTATTTCAATCCTGTTAGCCCTCGTAATCTATTGTTCCATCTTTATGTCCATGAGTACACAATGTTTAGCTCCCACTTTTAAATGAGACCATGTGTTGTTTGGTTTACTGTTCTTCTGTTAATACACTTAGGATAATGGCTTCCAGCTGCATCCATGCTGTTGCCTCAAAGTACATGATTTTGTTCTCTTTCATGGCAGCATAGGATTCCATGGTCTATATCTACCACATTTTTTTTAATCCATTCCCCTTTTGATAATCACCTTGGTTGATTCCATGTCTTCACTATGGTGAACAGTGCTGTCATAAACATACAAGTACATGTGTCCTTTTGATAAAAATTTATTTTCTTTTGTATATATAACCAGTAATGGGATTGCTGGGTAGAATGGTATTTGTCTTTTATGTTCTTTGAGAAATCTCCAAACTGCTTTCAACAGGTGCTAAACTAAACTACATTCCCATTAACAGTGTATAAGCATTCCCTTTCCTCTGTAGCCTCACAAGCCTCTGTTGTTTTTTCTTTTTAATAATAATCATTCTCAGTGGTGTGAGATGTTTTCTCACTTTGGCTTTTATTTGCATTTATCTGATGATCAGTGATGTTGAGCATTTTTTTCATATGTTTAGAAACTTAAACAATTCAACAAGCAAAAAACCAATAACCTCACTAAAAAGTGGGCAAAAGACATGAACAGACACTCCTCAAAAGATCACAGCAAATTTTGATGGTGTTCCATTTGTATCCCCCAGCCCTCATCTGAATACACCTACTTGTATTATGGATTGGTCCTGTACGTGCAGATAACTTTTCACATCAAGCATTGAGCTTGTCTTCTCTGTGTCAGGATTTTCTCTGGCAATTTTGCTTGAGGTAACGATTCTACTCCTGCTATTTTGGTTCTTCTTGGCTAGGAACAGTAATATTTGGATCAGCACACCGTCTATGTTTTACTGATATTATTTTCCAATTTTTCCAGTCAGTATAAGCTAATTAGCTTCATAAAGCTTTGTATTGTAGCGGAACACACTATACTTCTTAGGAAATATACTATTTATTGAATTCTGCAGAAAACAGTTATTGTTAACTTTCCCCCTGTTGGTGATGATAAATTTGTTTACTTCACTAAGGCAGTGACCACCAAATGTTCTCCATTATTTTTTAAAATATTTTTCAAATTGCAAATAATCTGGAAGTGACATTTAGTGATCACGTGAATCCTCTTCTCCAAAATAATTCCTCTTCATTTTTAGGAGAATGATAATTTTTGCCTGAGTCAATCATTTCATTAACAGTTGAAAAATGTCTTTTTAAAAAGAATTTATTAGCTAATGTTGTTCTGTAAAAACATTTTCCTCACCACTTGGGATTCACTGTGTCTTCTCATTACACAAAGTAAATGTCTGGTTTCCATTTAATTATCAATTTTTAGAGTAAGAAATTGGTGTTGTAACCACTTCTGAAGATGAATATTTGTTTTATATTAATTTGCTTTTATTATTCTTGTTTTTTTTTTTAAGAAAATCATGGCTTTCTTTTTCTTATTCTTTGGGGGACAGGGTCTCACTCTATTGCACAGGCTAGAGTGCCGATCACAGCTCACTGCAGCACTGAACGCCCAAACTTAAGCAGTCCTTCCACCTGAGGGTCCTGAAGAGCTTGTGACTTTTTATTTCTTCAACCTTTCCTTCTCTGTCTCTCCCTCCATTCTGTCCTTCTTTCATTCACTTGATTCTTTTTTTTTTAACTTTTAAGTTCAGGAGTACATGTGCAGGTTTGTTACATAGGTAAACTTGTCATGGGGGTGAGTTGTAGAGATTATTTTATCACCCAGGTATTAAGCCTAGTAACCATTAGTGATTTTTCCTGATCTCCCTCCTCTCACCCTCCACCCTCTTATAGGCCCCAGTGTGTGTTGTTCCCTTCTATGTGTCCATGTGTTCTCATCATTTAGCTACCACTTATAAGTGAAGACATGCAGTATTTGGTTTTCTGTTCATATGTTTGTTGCTAGGGAGAACAGAATCCAGCTTCATCCATGTCCCTGCAAAAGACATTATCTCATTCTTTTTATGGTTGCATAGTGTTCCTTGGTGTATATGTTCCATATTTTCTTTATTCAATCTGTCATTGATGGACATTTAGATTGATTCCATGTATTTGCTTTTGTGAATATTGCTGCCATGAACATACATGTGCATGTATCTTTATAGTATAATAGAATTATTTATATTCCTTTAGGTATATATCCAGTAATAGAATTGTTGAGTCAAATAGTATTTCTGCATTTAGGTCTTTGGGAAATCACCACACTGTCTTCCACAATGGTTGAACTAATTTACACTCCCACTAGCATTGTATAAGTGTTTATTTTTCTCCACAACCTTGCCAGCATCTGTTTATTTTTTCTTTTTGCTTCTTAATAGTAGCCATTCTGACTGTTGTGAAATGGTATCAAATTGTGGCTCTGGTTTGCTTTACTCTAATAAGCAATGATATTGAGCATTTTTTCATATGAGTTAGCTATATGTATATCTTCTTTTGAAAAGTGTCTGTTCATGTCCATTGCTCACATTTTGTTTTTTTTTTTTTCTTGTAAATTTGAGTTCCTTGTAGATGCTGAATATTAGACCTTTGTCAAATGCATAGTTTGCAAGAATTTTCTCCAATTTTATAGGCTGTTTACTAAGTTGATGTTTTCTTTTGTTTTGCAGAAGCTCTTTAGTTTGATTAGATCACATTTGTCAATTTTTGCTTTTGTTGCAATTGCTTTTGGCATTTTCCTCATGAATCCTTTGCTTGTGCCTATGTCCTTAAAGGTATTGCTTTCCAGAGTTTTCATAGTTTGTGGTTTTACATTTAAGTCTTCAACCCATTTTGAGTTAATTTTTGTATATGGTATAAGGAAGGGATCCAGTTTCAATCTTCTGCATATGACTAGCCGGTTATCTCAGCACCACTTATTGAATAGGGAATTCTTTCCCCATTGTTTGTTCTTATCAGGTTTTTTGAAGATCAGATAGTTGTAGGGGTACGGTCTTATTTCTGGGTTCTCAATTCTGTTTCATCGGTCTATGTGTCTGTTTCTGTACCAGTACTATGTTGTTTTGGTTACTGTAGTCCTCTAGTATAGTTTGAAGTTAAGTATTGTGATGCCTCCAGCATTGTTCTTTTTGCTTAGGATTGCTTTAGCTATTCATGCGCTTTTGTTTTTATCCCGTCTGAATTTTAAAATAGTTTTTTCTAGTTCTGTGAAGAATGTCAATGGTAGCGTAATAGAAATAACATTGAATCTATAAATTGCTTCTGGCAGTATAGCCATTTGAATGATTTTGATTCTGTGTCTAACTAAAATCTTGTATCCTTTGACCAATATCTTTCATCTCAATCTTCCACCTTCCCCCGATCCCTGGTAACCACCATGACACTTTCTGTTTCTATAAGTTCAAAGTTTTTACATTCCATGTATAAGTGACATCATACATTACTATCCTAGCTTATTTCACTTAGCATAATGTTCTTCGTGTTTATCCATTCTGTTGCAAATTGCAGGATTTTCTTTTCTAAGCTAAATAATGTGCCATTTTTGTGTTCATGTGTATACATATACAAATGTATACAATATTTTCTTTTTACATTCATTGATTGATGTTAATTCCATATCTTCGCTGTTGGTAAACAATTTCATAATTAACATGGAAGTGCAGTTATCTCTTTGACATATTTTATAAATATTATGAGTTAATATGAAAGTATCCAAATTAAATTAGTTATTACAGGTTGTTAGTTAATTTTCTTGAACTTATATTTGTATCTCTTTTCAATTACATTTAAACTTTAACTCCTAACAATATTAATATAATTACTTGTTTGCTTTATCCTATAATATTTATAAAATGATTTGAAATTGTATTATCAACATAAATATGAACAGTAACCTAATAAGTAAAGTGTAAGATTATTTTGCAGATTATTAAATGTACTATGTTACTAATATCAGAATTTGTTTGATAAAAATCTGCTTCATGCAAGTGAGCACAGAAAAACAATCTGCAGAGAGAACAAATAAAAAGACACTATAGAAAGAGAAGTGAAGGCGTGAGACCATGTATCCCTAGATATCACAGAGAATATCCTTGGTTCATTTTTGATTGATGTCTTTATGAGTCTTTGTTTCTAGATACCATGAAGCCTGTTGCTTGATTCATCTTTGGTTATTATGACATATATTTTAATATATTAAATATTTTAAGAATAAATATTTAATAATAAAAATGTTAATATTCTACCATGACCATACTTTGCTTTTTTTTTTTCTTCACATGCTGTTTGTTTGTTTTTTTCTTGGAAGTAATAAATTCCTTGATAAATAAACAAATTCATTTAAAAGTTGATAAATCTAATAATTAGGGCTATGATAAAACTAGCACAAAGCTCGCAAGTAGGATAAATGGGTATTAGGTTTATTTAACACTATATCAATATTATTCTTTAAAATATTAGACATTTCCTATTTTCCCACAAGATCCAAGAACTTATTTTCAAGGCTTACCTTGGCTCTTCGGTTTGAAGTAAGTTAATTACCAGAATTTTCTTCCTGCAAAAGATTTGGCCATTGAGGATATATCTTATGAGCAGAGGAGAATATTTTGGAAACTACACAATTGTGAAAAACTGTAGCTCAAATGCATTTGGCCTCTTATAGTTAATCCAAATAATTAAGAAATAAATATGCAAGAATCACTACAGGCATGAGCATCAAAATAGGTCTGTTTCTAATGATACCAACTTAGCAGCAGGAGTCATTGGAAAATGACCAGAAATTTTTTGCTCTTTACCGTTTTCAGAAGAATAGAACTCTCTCAGCATTAAGTTTTTCATGCCAGCCAAAGTGAAAAGAAGCAGCAAAGGTTTCCTATATTTGCTTTATTCTATACCTATCTCATATGAGAATTTTAGCAAAGTTTTCTCTCTGGATTATAAAAACAGAAATCTGGTTGTGGTAGATAAGTGAGAATCTATATAAGAATATGTATAGTTATAGCAAAAATTAGTTGGTGATTTATAAACTTTACATACAGTTTGTCTAGAACTTTTATAGTAATCAGTACATTAATATTTTAGGAGTCAAAAAACCCACATAAAACAAATCTATTTTCAATAACTTTTAGTACCTCACATGTTAACTTCTAATTGTTAATTTTACCTCAGTGTCCTACTAGGACTATTTCCTCATTTGTATGTAGTTTTATAAAGTTATTGGAATATTTTAGACTTGTATTTGAAGAAGTATTCTTTAGGATATTTTAAAATATGCATTGCTGAAAAGCAATTTAAAAGTACATGATAAGTGGTATCTTTAAAATAAGTTTCAAGTTTTGATAGAAGCAAGTAGTTAGTGGCAAAAAAAAAAGGACTTTCTTTCTATGACAATTCCAAAATTATATGTAAAGCCATGGACAATAATATTAGCTGTTACCTGCACAAAATATGCCTTATTTCCCAAGTCCATCATTTATCTTTTATGGATCAATTTGTAACTTCATTCAATAAATTTTTTCCTTACTTTCAAACTGCTTACCTTACATTACCTTCTAGCAAATTGTGATAATACTGTTCAATCTTAAGGCAGATAGATTTAGAGTTAGAGTATCCTCATAATGTAATATTTCACTATTAAATTTTATATAAGCACCATATATATCAACTTTTTAAATAATGTAAAAAAGAACATTTTAATATATTATAACTATACAAAGTATATAAAATATAATCATATGATTGATATGAGATTGATTATTTTTAAAGGAAATAACTATTTCATTGATAGAAAGAAGCAAATTGTATAGAGTCACTTTAGGATTAAGCACCTGCAATATATTCTGATATCCAAGAACAGAACTAGGCTGAAGCTAAAATGAAGCCTTGTGTGATCATTTTCAGCATTATAATTTTCTGCAAAATTTGAGTGATTTGCAAAACTGTGATAGATTTCCCTGAATAGGATGGTGGCAAAGGCTTTGTAGATTCAAAAATAGTTTTGCTGAGGCAATGAGAAGTAATATACTATCATATGAGAAGTTGGTTTACCAAGCTAAAAAAAAAAAAAAAAAAAGCTGAGAAAAATTTTGCCTCTAAACATTGCAAAGTTCTAATTCCCTTATTTTATTATTATTTTTCATTTTGCTTTTAATATCTCTCTACTGAGGAAAAATATAATAAGTGTTGTCATTAAACAATAATAATTTTATGAATGTAGTTATAAAAAATTGTGAGTTTGTATTTCTGGAATGATTTGACAATGTTTCTAAACTGAAATATATAAATGTAGTCATCATTTAGCTTCCGCTTATACGTGAGAATATGCAGTATTTGGTTTTCTGTTCTTGTGTCACTGTGTTAAGGATAATGGCCTCCGTTATCCTTATTAAGGATATCTGGATGATGAAAAATTATGTACAACAAACCACCATTACACAAGTTCACCTATGTAACAAACCTGTACATATGTCCCTGAACTTAAAATAAAAGTTAAAAAAAAAAAAAAACTAAATTAAGAAAAATATTTTTAGATGCTAGGCTTTTGAATATTTAACATAGGACAATATCTCATAAGCATGTTTTCACCTTCTCTGAAGTAATATTACCCTCTGTTTTTGCTAACCTTGAAAAAGTTACTTCATGTAAAATTTTAATATTTGTAGTTGTTTTTTATAGGATGATAAGACTCCTATCATAAGAATATCAGCTACTTCATCATGGCCAGAACCAGAAGTCCCAAGTACAGGTAAATCATAACTTTCTTCAAAAGTTTATAGCTTAAACTATTTCTAACTTTTTTATAATAATCGTCATATCTCATTTGAAAACTTTGAGTTCTGATATATTTTTTTTTCCTACAATTCTTAGAAATTGTAGAAGGGAGCACAAGCTTCCCAACTGAACTAGAATTTCCATAAATAGCAAAGACTCTGAGCAAAACTTATGCCTTAATGCATTTAACTGTAGACCCAGCTGAAGCTTTCAGTCAATTACGGTTTTAATTTAAAGTAATAAAAATAACATCTTCCTAAAAATTAAATTGAGGCAACTAAATATTTTATGTCAGTTCTAGAATGATCATGAGATGTCATAATACTTGATCACTGACAATAGACACTGAATTTACATGTAAAACTTAGAGGCAAAAGCTTTCATATCCCATGATATGTTCCCTCAGCCATGAAACTGAGACTTTTTAGAAACTGCAGTATAGAGATTTTGTGCTTATTAAGGAAGGCCAAAGTGTGATGATCTAATGAAATGTGACCAGTTTAGAGGGGAAACAGTCACCCTTTACAAATGGTAAAGGATTTAATAATTTATTTAAAATGTAGGAATATAAGGAATGTTAATAAGAATCTTACAATACATATTCATCAGGCTAAACTGCTTATGGTTGGGTGCCAGTAAGCAGATTCTTTTTTATGTGGCAGGAATTTGTTGTTGTAAACTATGTGCTGGAGAAAGAAGAGGTCACAAATGTACAATTAATATCTTTTTCCGGTTTAGGCCATAGGTTTTCTTGCTTGAATCCTTGAATGATTCAAGGATTCAGCAGTTTGGCTGTGGTTTGGGCTCTTAATTTCCTGCCAAACTTCTTGTTGTTCAGAACAGGCAAAAATACATCTATTTTGACTGTAATTATGCCAAGCATCTTTAACAGCCTATACACAAGACATAAAGAAAAAGTGAAAGGAAGATGCTTACTTAATTCAGCTGAAGACTTAATTAGGAACTCAATTCTATCATTTAATATTGTATTTTATTCTCATGTTTTTTTTTCTAATAGAAAATAATGGCATGCCAATTGTATATGATTATGGATAGCTATTTGTGGAACCGGTTCTTGCGTCTACACTTAATTACATTTTGTTTGGAGGTTAACATTATATTACAACTGTAGCTTTTATTTCTATCTATTCTTACAGTTTTTCTTTCTCATTAGGACTTAGATTGCTGGTTTGTAGGATCTCTTGTTTATGATTTTTTCTATTTTTGTTTTCTATTTCTAGGCCTGTTCCCTAGTGAATTATTCTCGATGACTTTAAAGTCATTTAGAGGTAGAAGAAAAGAAATAATTCATTTTTGCCATATGCTGAAGTCTTGATAAACAATGTATTCATATGTTAAATAAAAATATACTGTATATTTTGTGATTCCTAATGAATACATTTGATTTTTGTTTAGCTTGTCTTCTGTCTTTACCCTGGTATCTACCTATCCTGCTACAGGATCATAATTCCTAAAGCCTACCCATCTCAAGTCACACAAATATGCATTGAAATAATCATGGATATTCACCATAAACATGGAATTGTTCACTATGTTTCATGGCTTCATGTTGCTTCCTAATCTGCAATATAATTTAGAATCCTTCCTTTATTTACAAATATCATAGAACTAATGCATTTTATGTAACCAATAATAAGTCTCAAGAAAGATGAGACTAGATTCATGTTTCCATTAACACCCCTACTTGACAGCAGCATGGTTTCTGTAACATCTAACACTATACCTGACCTAATCATTTTCATTATTTAGTGATCCCTTGCTAAGTATTTTACAAAGTTACTCTAAATTATATTGGATGAGTCTATTTAAATGAATAAATCACATAGTTACATTTTATTGTCATTTTATATTACCTAGGAATGAAGTCAATATTATACTTTATAAATTGAAAGCATGTCTTGCTAACATGTTACGATATGCCAACCAACAAATAGGTTCTTATTTTTATTCATGGGATTCTGTAACCAATAACTGGCTGGTAAAGAATGTGTCGAAATCAATCAAGTCGTAGATACACACTCAATGGATGGATAAGGAGAGGCACTAGGTCTGCTCATAAAATTGCACTTTACACCTAACAATAGAAGCTATTTTTTCATTAGAGTTCCAAATATCTCAGTGTTTGGGGAAGTCTCCAGGTAATATATGCAGTGAAGAACATTACTAGGCACTGGGAAACAATAGGCTTCCGTCAATCAACATATATTTGAATATGAACAGCTTTTAGGGAAGCTTTGGGTATTTTTTCTTTCACTGACATTGATGTTAATTAAGTATCATAATTTAATGAACCCCCAAGAAGATTGACATTTGTACAATTAATCTTCACCTGGCACACAAACCTGATCCTCTGAATCAGAATTTCAGACAACGGTACTGCCGCTGTGCACATACAATTCTGACACCGACTTGGCTTCTAAATCTCCCATTATATTCCTAAGCATGGCAGCATAAAATAAATGAAGCTAGACAAGGCTTCAGACACAATTCTTGCTTTAGTCACTTGAGATGAGTATATAGAATGAGTAGGGACACCATCAACTCTGCTAAGGTTTACTAAAGATCCAGGGCAGCCATGGTGGGATAACAACATAATAATTTTATAAAGTGTCTTCCATTATATTTGCATATGTTTTTACATGCATTCTCATTTATTCTAGATTCCGGTTGAGGTATTTGCTTTTATCTACTCAAATTCACCAAGTAATTATCCACTGGAGGACTCATTACTTCTGAATTTTTATTCCGCCTTTGTTTTGGGGGGCAAAATTCCCAGCTTTCTTAAAATAGTCACTGGCCAGATAATAGAATCACAATGAATGGCTTACTCCAGTGCTTTTCAGCTTCTAGGGTGATGCACTGATGGGTTTTTTATAACAATTTGTTGAAGTGTAACTAGCATTCGTTTACTTATAGGATGGAATGGAGTAGACGAAAGTAGACCAGAATAGAATAGAACAGAATAGAGTGAATTGCACATAGTAAAGCTAAGTGTTTTTCAGTTATATGCATATATGTGTGTGTGTGTGTGTGTGTATCTGCATTAGAGTGTAATGCAACATGTATTTTTGCATGTATTTATCATCATGGGTTGCCAAGTTAAAAATGTTTGAAAGTCCCTTGCTTTTTCTAATCAGGACTCACTCCAGGAGACAAGGTATTATAGCCAAACTGAATGACGGATATGTAAGTGAGAGAAGTGAAATGGATAATAAGAAGACAACTCCAATGCCTACAATGATGAAATTGTAACATGGTCCCAATTTTTAACCTCTCCCCTTAAATTACAGATAAGATCTATGGATATTATGAGATTACTCCTGAGATTACGTCACTTTATAATGCAAAGACGAATGGATTTTGCAGATATAATTAAGGTTTCCATTGAGTTGTATTTGTGTTAATCAAAAGAAAGATTATCCTAGGTGGGTCTGACATAATGACATGAGCCCTCTAAAAAAGAATCTAGAGGTAAAAGAGAAGAAGCAGTAGTAGATTTGCTTTCCTTGGCCTTTGAATATCAAATTGCCATGTTGTGGAGAGGGTCATGTGGCAGGGAATAGTGGATGAGTTCTAGAAATCAAGACCTTCTATCCTACTACTACAAGGAAATGAATTGTGGCAACAACCAAGGAGCTGAAAGGGGACTTTTAACTTCAGATAAGATTGCAGTCTCGCAGCTGACACGTTGATGTCAGCCTCGTCAGACACAGACCAGAGGAACCAGTTAAGGTGTGGTCAAACTTCAGGGAAAAACAAAAACAAAAACAAAATAAAACCCTGAGGTAATACATGAGTACTAAGTTATTACATTTATGAAAATTTGCTATACAGCAATAGAAAACAAATATAGTTGTCTATCTAGATTCTAGGAGTATGGCATCCTTTTTCTTTGTCACAAAGCCCTAATTGATCACTACTGGGAGAGACAACATTTGTTTTTAACTATCCAATTGAGTTTCTGTAGCCAGATCTATCATTAGTACAGTTCTCTTCACACTAGTGCATGTCAAATGAGTGTCTTTCCCCTCCTGGCTTTTCATTATATGCCCTAATCCTTCTGAAAAGCACAGAGAAAAATACACCTGGGTAAGAAGGAGCTTTTGGAATATAATCCTCACATATTTGTAAAGTAGATAATATTAACCTGCTTTGCAGTGAGAAAGCTAGAATTCAGAGCGATTCAGGGATTTTTTTTTTTTTTTTTTTTTGAACACTCAGCTACTATAGCTAAGTCTTATTTTCTCATTCAATTTCTCTCTCTCTCTCTCTCTCTCTTTTTTTTTTTTTTTTTTTTTTTTTTGACAGTGTCTTACTCTGTCGACAGCCCAAGCTGGATTGCAGTAGATCGATCTCGATTCACTGCTACCTCCGCCTTTCGAATTCAAGCAATTCTCAGCCTCAGCCTCCCGAGTAACTGGGATTACAAGCATGCACCATCATGCCCGGCTAATTTTTGTATTTTTAGTAGAGACGGCATTTCACCATGTTGTTCAGGCTGGTCTCAAACTCCTGACCTCGTGATCCGCCTGCCTCAGCCTCTCAAAGTGCTGGGATTAAAGACGTGAGCCACCGCACTCAGTTCAATTTCTCAAAGCAATAGGAAATTTAATTTGTTCACTGTAAAGCAGAGTTCAAAGTAAGATTAGTTGTGTGATTTTAGCAAAGTTACCTAACCTAGCTGAACCTCTGTCTTCACATTTCCATATTTGGCACGCATGTGCGTGTGTGTGTGTCTGTGTGTGTGTGTGTGTGGCTAAGATGGGGGGGAGAGAGAGAGAGAGAGAGAGAAAGAGAGAGAGAGAGAGAGAGACAGAGAGAGAGAGAGGACAGTGGTGGTATTTAGCCACAGTTTAGAATTGGAAATTAATGAGATGACTACTGAATACATATTTTTAAATTACTTTAATCACTGTCCAAATTCTGTAAGCTCTCTTTATTATGTAACAAAACAGTTTATAATTTAATTTCAAAGTTAAAATGGACTAATATCCCCCAGCAATTCAGTAAAACCTTTGCAATGAAATTTTTCTCTAATTGAAAATTTAGTATGATTTAAATAGAATGAGATCTGAAATTAAAGAGGGAAAAAAGAATAAGCTATGCATACTAATAGAGAAAAGAAGATATCTAGAAGAAATTTAATATATTTAAAAACATATTTTATTTTAATAATATATTATTTACTATAAATTATCCTTAGGTAGGTTAAAAGACCTATACATAGTAAATTTTGATTAAATATTGTTATAAATATTTGTGTACATATTTCTTACCTTGCATTAAGAGTAACTCTTTATGTTATTTGAATTTGTCTTATTGAATTTCCTTCCTATAATTTATTTGTCACTTTAACGAGATTTTTTTGTCCAAAGCTTAAAAGTTGTAAATGAAAATTATCCAAATGTGTTAAAACATCAGAATGTCTAAGAAATTTTTGTAAAAATAAAATCTAAGTCTAATTTCTAAATGATTTTTACCACTTCCCTCCAAAAGAATCAGTTCTCATGGCTTAAAATTGTATACAAAAATCATCATTTGACAAACAGTGTTTAAAACTGGAAACAATCCATGATTATGGATCTCAGTAGAAGTTAATTGTGCACTCACGGCACACATCTGAACTAGATAGAAGCTAACCCTTTCATTAGTAGAATAGAATAAGAAGATGTCTGCTTTTGCAAATCCAAATTAATGACATTCTGGTGTCTCTGTATATGTACATTTATGGTTTGCATGTCTTCACTTATCAGGGATCATGGTGACAATGACTAATACTCCCTTTTACATTTATCAGAGCCTTTTTTGCCAAAATTTATTATAGTACCTGATATATGGGAAAAGATTTCTCTTCAGATTTATAGAACCTGTTTTTAAACACTGAATGGCAGGGCTTTTGTTGATTTTTTAATATAATTTGTTATACCTAATTTTGATATTTACATTTAATTATCACAGCATCTACTTCCAAGGGTTCTTCCAAATTCTTCTACCGTATTTTGGATATGAAGAAAGAAAATATTTTTGTAGCTGTGCAAGGTGTTTTGGTTTTAAACTAAGTGTTATTATCAGAGTCAAAAAGTTAAGTTTATAAAGAAAGGAAGTTACAGTATGCTAAGATTAATATATAATTGAAGAAAGAAATTTCTTTATAAATTTAGTGTAGCCAAAGTTTGCAATATTTCTGAAGTTTGCAAAGTGTACATTAATGTCCTGGGCCTTCGCATTCACTTACCACTCACTCATTCAATGATTCACCGAGAGCAACTTCCAGGCCTGTAAGCTTTAAGTTCCCTACACAAGTGTAATATTTTAAGTCTTTAATACTGTTTTCTTACTATAACTTTTTAATATCTGTAGGTAATTGCACATAATTGTACACAATTTCTTACCATTGTGTTAAATTGGCCATAAAATTCAGTACAGTAACATGCTGTACAGTTTTATAGCCTAGGAACAATAGGCTACACCATATAGCCTGGGTGTGTATTAGGCTGTACCATCTAGTTTGTGTAAGTACATGCTATGATGTTCCGCAATGACTAAATCATATAATGACACACTTCTCAGAACATATTCCTGTCATTAAATGACAAACTTATTTTACTTCTTGTCTGGCAATTTTGGCTATTCTTTTCAGAGTGAAATCTCTGAGTTATAATTACTAAATAAACAGGTGATAACACATTGTTTTTCCAGATGAAGAGCAGCTTGGCAGAAGAGTATATTAATTAATACTTGCCATAAAACCTCGATCTCTTTTACAGTAATAATCCTCAAATGTTTTGGTCATAGAACCACTTTTTCCCTTAAAAACTAGATCCCAAAGAGCTTTTATTTCTGTAGGAGATATATATATATATATACACACACACACACACACATATATACACACACACACACACACATACATACACATACACACACACACACATATTCCTTATTAGAAAACATATTGAATTCAGTTTTAAAATATTCTTATAAATAACATAAATTCATTACCTGTTAAAATCAATATAATGTGTTTTATTAAAATAACTGTATTGCTTAGAAAATGATAAGAGTAGCATAATTTTTCAGTTTTGTAAATCTCTGCATTGCCTCACTTATTAGAAAATAGCTAGATTTTCATACCTGCTTCTACATTCGGTCTGTTGCAATATGTTATTTGGTTGAACTATATGAAGAAAATCTGCCCTCACACAGACATGGATTGGGACAAAGGAGGACCTTACAGACCCCCGAAGAGTCTCAGAGACATCTAACTCTATTCCTTTCATTGCTTTCATTTTTACTTTTCTTTTTTAACCACTTTACATTGATTACCCTTGGTCTTTCTTTTCTTTTTTCCTTTAATGCCTCACATATTTTATTTCTTTTCCTTTCTTTTTGTATTATTCTTTACCTTATTATCTTTTTAATTACTCCTTTCCTTACTGACCTCTGGCTCCCTTCTCCACTTTTCCTTCCTCCCCTTGAAACCCTCTCTACCCTGTTCTCTTCAAGTGATATACAAAACTGAAGTGTCTTTCTGAAAATGGAATTATCTTGGGAGATATTGGAAAGATATGGTATTTTTTGTATCTCCTTAATTTTTTTTTTCTGTAAAGAGCATTATCCAGTAATACAGGCCAAACCAAAAACACAACAAAACAAAACAAAAAGGTGGTGAAGGGGGTCATGTTTCATTATCCACTTTCCATTAAACTGGGGCTGGACGCAGAAAAGAAGAGTTGAAAGAAAAGAGATTTAGAATGTATTCTGAAAGGAGACGTAAATCTAAACATCTCATCTCATGACTCTTCTTCCAAAATACATCCTAAATCTTTTTTTTTTCAATCAACTCCTCTTTTCTACATCTAATGCCAGTTTAATGAATGATTTCCCCTTTTCTGTGGTATTACAACAGTCTACTAATTGGTTGTCCTACTCTCCACTTGCCCAATCACACTACCACCACCACAATTAATTCTCCATTCAATGGCCAATGTGATTGTCATAGACGCTTTTGCTGATCCACTTTGATGTCCTTTTCCACTCATTGCCCAGCTGTTGTGTCAGCTGATAATAACTCACAGCTGACCGTGGTCTTCTCTGGAGTGTTGACTTACAGCAAATGCGAGTTCCAATGAAACTTGTCGATAAATTCCAACCTCTTCATTATTACCTACAAAATACTGCTTTAACAGGTTCCTGCCCACCAGCTCACTTTGTTTCCTATTGGCAAGCTAGGAAAGGTCCTTACCTGGGGTATTTGCTCTTCAGTCCAGAATGCTCTTCCCTGAATATTTGCAGAGTTAATTGGCAATGTTCAGATTTCAACTCTAATATTAACTTCTAGTAGTGGGGATTTTTCACCACTCTGTCCAAATGTACCTTCTGTCTTCCCTTTGTCAGTAATTCTGTTAAGTTACTACAGGTGTTTTATATTTTTCAGATAATTAATTACCATAAAAATTATCTTATATATGTATTTGTTTCTTTTTATTACATCTCCTTGCCCATATTAGGCTTTATATTAGTACAAATAAACTTTTATCGGCTTAATCTTTTGAGATTTTATTTTTTACATCTGCAGGCATGTATTATCTAGACTAAAAATAGAACATCAATAGTATGTATCCTTTTCTTCATAAAGTTCATAAGCTAGTAAAAGAGAAAGTAAAGATATACAAGTGTATTAGCTGTCTTTTGCTGTCAAAGCCAATTACCCCAAACTCAATAACATAAAACAGTAAACATTTATTATCTCACAGTGTCCGAGGGTCAGGAATCTAGGTGTCTTAGCTGGGTGGTTCTGTCTTGAGATCACTCACAAAGTTTCAGCCACATATTGACTGGAGCGATAGTTATCTCAAGGTTCAATGGGGAGGAGTGAATATGAATATCATTCATTTCCAAGATAACTGATATTGGTGGGTTTCAGTTCCTCACGATGTGGGCCTCTCCAAAGGTTGCCTGAGTAGCCACAATATTGGTTTCCCCAGAATGAGTAATTCAGGAAATAGAGGAAGAAAAAGAGAGTGAGAAGAGCAAGAAAGAAATAAAATTCTGGAAGGAAACCACAGATTTTTATAACATAATCTTGCAAGTGAAATCTTATTACTTCTGCCATATGCTATTCACTAGAAAAGAATAACTAAGTCTAGTCCTCACTCAAAAGGAAATGAATTAAGCTGTGTATTTTGCAATGAGGAGTATCAAAGAATTTAGAGATATGTCTTTTAAATGACTACAATAAGTTGGCAAGGTTATATGTGAAAAATTCCAATAATATAGGTAAAGCATTCTAAGAATTTATAAATATATAAGAACAAGTTAAATTAAAGTGATAAGTAAAGGTTTAAATGAAAAAAAAATGGTTACTGATGCCTTTTGATAAATGAACATTTGATAAAAATCATTTTAGAGAGAAGAAAAAAGAAACTGTAGAATTTGATTGAGGAATAGAAAAGAGTTTGACCAGGGCAAAATTTTATGTGAGAGAGGAGTATTTGGATTGGTGATCTGTTGCTGAAGGAAGAAAGCCACCTATTTCTGTTCTTCTATGATTTACAGATGGCCAGAAAATAATAAAAGAAAATTAAAAAAAAGTCTTTGCAAATGCTTATGGCTTAATCAGCATAGCCCTGCTCTTAGAGAAAGTGAAGCAGCAGCTGTGTAAGATGTGATTCAGGATTCCATCCAGTTGCCAGCTTCCCAGCATCCTTACAACTTGCATAGTGCTAGACGTACATGTATCCTTCCCTCCAGCAAGAAAATGTGTCAATTTTTCAATAGGAGCTTGCACTCCATCTGAGATTGCACCCTATTAAATTTCAATGAATAACTCATTTTATTGACTAATACATCTCAGAAGCATTATAAATATTTTTATGGCCCCTTTTATTGTGCAAGTGCTTTATCAATGTGCATATTCGGATTTGCTTTTTCAACTGAGAGTATGCTAATACATAAAACCAGGCAAATACGTTACTCAGATAGACAGCTAAATCCTAGGGTGGGGTAAAAGTAAAGTAAAGGAACTAGCTAATAATTTTCCAACTGATCGATTAAGTCAAAAGCTCAAACTATCCACCAGATTACAGCTTTGTTTAAACCCTATTAATTACAAACTTGGAGGACAAAAGAAGACTGACCACAAAAGCTTAGAATTCTCAAAGTGGGCTTAAATTCTTTCATTTATCTTGGGAGGGAGCAAAGATATTACTTTTATCAAAGTTTATACAGGAGTAACCCTAATGGTGAAGTTAAGCTCCTGAGACGTTTTATAGTACATAAATCTCCAATATGTGACATGTTTTCTGATGCCTCACCAAAGGCAAACGTATTATAAGATGCAACTGACACACTACTTCCAAACAGAAGCCAGGGAACTGCCAACACTTGTAATGGCCAAACACAAACACAATGAGGTCATCATATCAGATTGTTTACCTGTTTCTGTAATACAGATGGAAAATATGTTCTGACAGTTTCAAAAACAATACAAGTTTTTGAGAATTGAGGATGGCATAACCTTTTTATTATTTTACAAATGCTATAAAATATAGGATCTATCTAGAGGGCAATTTCACCTTGATTTTCAATTAACTTAACCAAACAAGGTAAATACCATTAGTCACAATCACTTTTACAACCTCAGTCATTATCCATCAAACTATTTTGCGGATCATTTCTGTTTTTATAGTTGGAATAAATAAACATGGCATAAAGCACATCAAGTCTTTTCATCCTGCAGTAGCTAAACTTGTCTATCTCCTATGCACATTTCAAGCTATGAAGAGTTTTTTTGTATATTCTACATCCTTTAAAAAAAAATGGTGGGCAAATGTTTAACACAGTAAACTATACAGTGTGGAAGTGGAGAAAATGTGTACTTTTAATAAAAAATAAGGGAAGTATTCATTTAGAAAATATATGCTTTTAGACTCCGTCTCTCTCTCTCTATATATATATTTACATATATATATTTACATACTTTTAGTATTAATCAAGAATGTGCTGTGTCACACTATCAATTTCTTTCTTTATTATTATTATTATTATTTTTAGACAAAGTTTCACTCTTGTCACATAGGCTGGAGTGCAATGGCATGATCTCCACTCACTGCAACCTCTGCCTCCTGGGTTCAAGTGATTCTCCTACCTCAGCCTACCAAGTAGTTGGGATTACAGGTATGTGCCACCACACCCAGCTATTTTTTTTTTTTTTTTTAAGTAGAGATGGGGTTTCACCATGTTGGCGAGGCTGGTCTCGAACCCCTGATGTCACGTGATTGCCTGCTTCAGCCTCCCAAAGTGCTAGAATTACAGGCGTGAGCCACCACAACCAGCCCACACTATCAATTTCTTTTTCTTTTTGTTTCTTTAAGACAGAGTTTCACTCTGTCACCCATGCTGGAGTGCAATGGCATGATCTCGGCTCACTGCAACCTCCGTCTCCCAGGTTCCAGCAACTCTCTTGCCTCAGCCTCCCAGGTAGCTGGGATTACAGGAGCCCACCACAACACCCAGCTAATTTTTGTAGTTTTTAGTAGAGACGAGGTTTCACCATGTTGGACAGGCTGATCTCCAGCTCCTAACAGCAGGTAATCCTTCCGCCTCAGCCTACCAAAGTGCTGGGATTACAGGTGTGAGTCACCCCACCTGACCCACACTATCAATTTCTAATGCTAATTGGGCAGTTTCTAAAGGTTACCTATCAATCCTTAATAAGAAATATACACATTACACATTCTAAGGAGACAGTATTTTCTCACACTTGTAAGATAAATTACTGTTAGGTTTATTTGTGTTCCCTGTCCTCACTCACTCACACGTTTGAGCCAGTAGCTCTCATCTTAACTTCCGGGAAGGAGTAATTAACCCAATGCTTTAACGCCATCACAGGGGTCTCAATATTCTGTATTTCTCTTCCAGTCTCACCCTGTGTTTTCTCTCCCGCGTGTTTTGTTTTCCTTCTTTAACAAATTACTCATCATTTTTAATAGCACTGCTTCTGAAATCAATCAACTCTACTTAAATGGTTCAAACAATTGGATGCAAAAGTACAGTTTAAAATTTCACAGGTATTATTTTAAAGAGGAAAAGCAAACTTCCTCAGGAAGAACAATATCCAATAAGGAGTGTGGGAAGGTTCATAAGACAGTCAGTGGTGGAAGGCTTAAAATATAGTTCCCTAAACATCTTTCATATAGACTAGCTCTTCTTTCCTCAAAATTGCTCATTTCTCAAATACTCCATCTTTCTCATAACTCCTTTAAAATGTAGTGTGTGTGTGTATATATATGTATATGTATATACATATATATAATGTCGGTATCTGAAATGAAGAAATTACGTTGTGATATCTTACCTTTAATTTTCTATTATTGTTTCAACACATAGAGTATATATCTTACCTCATTTAGAAATACACACAACCCTATGAAAGATCTTCAGTAGCCCTATCTTATTCCTGAGGAAGGTATAGTTACAGACATTTTTTAAGCCATCTCAAGAGTTTTAGGCATTCAGTCCCACAATGGAACTCAGCCCCCTGTCTCTTTATCTTAAGTTCAGCATTCCTAAGATGATACCTGCTGGAATCCAAGTGTTTCTCTATAATCTGAAAAGCAAATTTTTTCTGCTCATCTCTAATATTTTTTTTTGTGACTGGTGCTATGGACTGATTTCAGTCTCCCCAAGACTCAACTCATATGTTGAAGTCCTAATGCACAATGTGATGGTATTTGGAGATGGAGACAATGGGAGGTAATTAGGGCTACATGTGGTTATGAGGGACCCTCATGATGGAGTTATTGGTGTTATAAGAAGAAGAAAAGCAAAAATTGATCTGTCTCCGTCATGTTATGACACAGGATGAAGATGAAGATGGCTGTCTACAAGCCAGAAAGAAGAATTTTACCAGAAATTGTATTTAGTGGCACCTTGAATTTAGACTTTCCAGTTTCCAAATTTGAGAAACAAATGTCTGCTCTAAAGTCACCACGTCTATGATTTTTTTAATAGCAGCCCAAGCTAATGCAAACAGTTATACAATTCTCATGTTCATAAATTCATTAACTTAGAAATATGATCTTTTGGGCCCTATATTTTTCTGTTGCTTAAATTTTTAAATAATTATATTAGACTAATTAATACTAATGATATTTATCCATCTCTCACTTTGATTTCCTTTTATTGATGGAATATTCACTTTTTCTTGTCTTAGTGGCTTCTCAGAAGGGCTTCATAATGACTGATTTAATCAGAATGTTTGCAGAAGCAAGTGAATTATGTTGCATCACTAGGTAGTCAGTTTAAATGAAAATCATAGATAACAGAAGAATCACAAAAAATAAAATTAGTTAATATACTAATTTAGTTAGGAAAGTTATTCCAATTCCAGAAACTTCAGTAGAAGTCACCATCCAGAAAGCTCACTATCCTTTGCAGGAGTTCAAATAAATGGTGTTTTAGTTATAAAGCAAAGGAAGGTTCGGAACTTTAGATAAGTTTCAAATAAAAACTAAATACATCATGTTATATTCTAATTTATCACTATTGTTATTAATATTCAATCATTGTCTTATAATCTGTTTGAAGTATTGTCTCTTTTTAAGGAGAACATGCTCATATTCATAAAACAATGGGCACCTGTCACAGGTTGGGTTCCTGAAGCAAACACTGAGGTGATATTTGGGATTCATGATAGGATTAAATATATCAGATGAAATGTTTAGGATATTTTAATGCTAAAATATTCAAAGGATCACTTAAACTGAATAAAGCCATTGGAAAATACAAAATATTTGTTTTTCCTTCTTTCCTTTTAATAGACTGAAATCTTTAATCTGAAACTCTTCTTTGAGAGGAGATTAATTAGTAAAACTCTAGTCCCCTCTCTTTGCTCATTCTGTCCATGAAAGGTGGAGTGATTTAAGACATTTATAAATTTGGGAAAGAATAACTGGACATACCTGGCTTCACTCCAGCCTTCTTTTTCTCTGGGAAGCTGATCAAAGAGAATATAAGCTCTGCCCTGCTCTTCCCGGGCAGAGCTTATATTCTATATGTTTCTGTTTCAGCCTTCTATATGTTTCTGTTTGTGGACACAGAGTAAACACCAGTGTAATTTTAGTGCTTGCTGCATATAAAAGCATAAAAGCCACATACTAAACTGGCCTCTGTTCAAAATAAAAGAGATATTTGATATTCACCTTTGTTCTTGGTGTAATTTCTCACTATTTCAGTATCTAAACATGAAAGTGCGTGTTCTGAGAGTTTTCCTCAGGAACTCCCAATACCTATAAAAAATACACAAAACAAAAACCTTAATTTGGCTCATAACAGTGAGTTCAAGTTACTTTTCATATGAGTAAAAGAGAAAGGAAAATTAACAAGTAAATTAGAAGAGAATAATTCTGCTTTCACTTCAAGGTAATCAAAATTCTTATAAACAGTATCACTATCTGATAGTAATACAACACAATAAATAATGTAAAAAACTGAAGTTTTTATCTACTATGCCAAATATGATTCCTCTGTCTTCTTTTTGTTTGTTTAAGAAAGTATTTTAAAAAGTTAAATTGACCAAATGGGCCACTTATCCTGGCATTGTATAATCAGAGTCAGAAATGTTGAATAAACAAATCAATAAAATGGAGCTGTATATTAAAAACAACAAGCAGGGTTTGTCCTAAATATTTGCCCCATAGCCAGGTTTACTTTCAGCCAGCATGTAAAAGATTTTGTGATTAGGCCCCAAAGCACAAAAATACCAATTAATTATGATGATTAGATATGTCTTCATTAGTAGTCTATAAATAAATCATGCAAAGCATTATGCAGTCAGCTCTCCTGGAAAAATATTCTTCTAAAGGGCTGTGAAAACAGCTTAATTAATTATAAATGCTTTGAAACTTACCACATTATATTTTGAAATGTTAAAGCATACATACATACACATGTTATATATGTTTGGAGGTATTTGTCAACCTGTTTCAGTGTTTCAGTGTTTCTTAATGCTACCGAGCACTAAAATGCTTCCCAGAATCAAGATAAAAGTGTGTTAAAAATCTGTATTTATTGTTAAAAGTAAAAATGTTATTTAGAACACTTATATTTCCAATTCCCCTCATGTTTTCAGATGACAGAGTGTTTTTCTTTGATATTTAACTTCTATGCTTCCAGAAATGCTTTGTAAATGTTCTCTTCTCTTCCCATCACGTTCCCTCCCTGCCCTCAGAATATTTTCCTCATTTATTCAAAAAGATTTCTTCCTGAAAATGTTCCATTATTAAAAATATTTCATTTATGCTTATAATTAACCCATTTTTTGAAGCTGTGTTCCATTCACTCCTTCAGATCTTCTGCCCTCCACCTCTCCCCAGCAGACCCACAGGACAATGATCTCTATGAACGGCATTAAGTGTTTCCCTTGCCCTGCAGTTTCTAGTTGAGCTTGGCTAATGGATATCCCTGGCAGGAGATCAGAGGTAGGTAGGAAAATTTATTTTCCTTGCTCCTTTTCTGCAGGTTGATTGTATACCTCTGCCAAAGGTCACAGCTCTTGACGGGTGATTCTTGCTGCACAAATCGCTCTATGGGTTTTAGTCCTTTCAGATATAAGGGTGATAACAGGTCTCTCCATTACAACTGGCCCTGGGGTATTGAAATCTCTTTTGATTTCTCTATACCCTGCTCTAGCTTTTGTAGATCATCATTTTATTAATTTCATCTCAAAGTATCTCAAATTATCCAATTTGAGTACATAACCTGTTCTATGCAACACCCTGACATGATTATTTTTGTAAATAAGCAATTCAAAAATAGAGTAAAACATGAACATCCTCATTACATCTTTTCATTTTGAATACTGAAAATACAATTCAAATTGGCCTAAGCACCTGGATTTTTCTAGTTTTCTGAGTCAATATATCACATGCAGAAGGATGCACTTTTCATGGTTACTTATGGTTAAAATGGGCCAGAACAGTTCAGGGTACCATCAAGCATGCTTTTGCATATACTACCCTAGAATGAGTGTGTATCAGTCAGGGTCCATTCATAAGACAAAGTCAAGTCAGTTATTTTAACAGAAATGGTTTTATATAAATAAGTGTTAACTAGGTACTAAAGACTTAAAATGGCAAAAAGAAAAATAATTGCATTGTTATGGAAGGAGTTTCTATAGACTGCAGTTACCCTACTAGGACTGGGTATGCAAATGTACAATCTCGGAGGAGGGTCTGCAGAGCTGAAACTCAGATCTCGGATAAAGCGTGCTGCTTCACCCATGCTTGTGTCTCTTTGCTTGAGGGAAATATCTTATGGGACGAGGACCCAGGCCTCTGAAGAGGAATGCTGATTGACAGCATCAGGGGCTGCTGTTTTTGCAGGAGCACATTGAGACTGATTCTGCAAATGCTGAAGAACTGCAAAGTCAATTAAACATTCTACAGAGACAAACTGCTGCTACCAGCAGGAAGAGGTGAGATGAGGCTAAGGTGATGCTCAATGACAGGAAGCAAACGGGAAGCCAGCACCAAACAAACAAGATGGAGCAAGTCTCTTTCCCTCTTCCATCCTTACAGCTCCCTCTAGTGCTTTCTACTAGCCAAGACTAAGAGGAAGGCAGCTGGCAAAGCAGACATGAAGCTTGCAGATTTCTAGTCCAGCTTCACAGAGCAGAGTGTAGAAGAAAGAGTCTGAGCTGAGAGGCAATAACTTAATACCCATGTAAGGTAACAGCCAGAGGTCAACTATACTGATTGATTAGAAACACAGTTGTAGAATTCCTACTTTAACAAATCTTATATGAGGCCAGATTGTTTTAACCACAGGAAAGTTTTAGTCCTTTCAACTTTCTACTTGGGAAATTAACATGACAAAGAAAACAATTATAACAAAATATGAGAAGTGCCATGACAGAAGCTATAATCTGAAGTTTTTTGAATGGCATTTCAATTACCAATGTAGAGTCCAGGGAGAGCATTTGATTGGAGGTAATGTTGAAGTTGGATTTGAATCCTGAAAAGATTCAATAGACAGGAGCCTACTGAGTAGATACTAGAATTCACTCAAAAGCTTGATAACTGTATTTGGGAAAATAGGAAGGTCAAACATCAGAAAATACAGGTAATTTCCACTAGAGGAATTTCCTGGTTACAACACAGGAATCACTCACTGTTGTTCCTGAATACCACTGAACTAGACCCACTGTCACCGGGCACAGCTGCCATGAACACAGTGATAGTCAATAATTTTTCATAGGCCTTTTTAAAATTTTGTATCACTTCCTGAAAATTCAAAGTGGGCCATCCAGTAGGTTGAACCTAGGTCAGTTGCCCTGCTCTGGGTGCCAGGGGAAACAAAGAAGAATATACGACCTTGTTAGTCTGACCTTAACTTCTGGCTTCCTCCAAGATTTACATAGCAAGGATTTTTTTTTTTTTTTTTTTTTTTTTTTTTGACAGAGTCTTGCTCTATCACCCAGACTGGAGTGGAATGAAGTAGCTGGGACTACAGACACATGCTACCATGCCCAGCTAACTTTTGTATTTTTAGTAGAGACAGGATTTCATCACGTTGGTCAGGATCTTCTCAATCTCCTGACCTCATGTTCCATCTGCCTCAGCCTCCCAAAGTATTGGAATTACAAGTGTGAGCCACCGCGCCCAGCCCATAGTATGGATTTTCATCCCAAATAAGGTAAACATGTGTATGATAGGTTCACAACATTCCCACTAGCAATAATCTCTTTAGCAACCTGGAATTCATATAAAATCTTTTGCCCATTCTAATCAAAAAAACTTCCTGTCTTATACCATGAAACTTCCTCTCATAGCAAAAGTCCAGTTTACCAATGTCCCAAAAGGAGACAATTTTAACCCTCTTCAGTTACAGCATATAGCTCCAACACTAGAATCCTTGGATAATCTTCATATTGAACCGAGATCTCCTAGATCCAGTCTTGATCTTGCCACAGTAGCAACTGAAAGAAAGGAGAAGTAGATTTATGAAAATCCTTCATTCCCAGGGGTTCTGAACTCTTACTAGTTTTATCTGTATAGTTCAATCTTTTACAAATAAATATGGTCACATAAAAATTACCCATGGAACCAACTGGAGACCCACCCTTCCTGATGTATCATAAATTATCTTTCCTCTTGACTTTCAATATCAATTACCCTATACAACACACTAACCCATTTTATTGTTTGCTGACTCAGGTCATGAGATTCTGAATTGACCAGTTGGCAATGTTTACTCCATGCAACCATCACTGAATACCCTGGTGTAACATTTCTGCCTTGAACATTACTAGTTTCTAAACCAGTAGTTCCCATTATTTCAGAGATAGGAATAAATATATTGTGAATAATTAATTAGGTTTAATTTGGAGAAGTACTAATTTCAATTCTATTGTATACTGACTGTGAAATAAATAGAAATGTGTACGTTTCAAATGTTTCAAATCATAGGTAATATCCTATGACATGATACCTAACTTATTCTTCAAAAAAGTATATAAGACTAAACAAACCTAAGGGCATTATCCCATTTTCCTGCTTTGTTCATAGGAAATAGAGTTCCTTGTTTGGAAGAAACTATGAGAAATACAGTGACATTGAATAAAGCATTCAGTTGTGTAAGGTATAATGATGCTGACTTGAGGCATTACATGAATTCTCCATGACAAAAGCAGTAAAACAATCATCAACTGATTCCAAGCAAACAGTTGTCCAAACAATTATCCTATAGTATTATAGGTTTGCATTTACTACTTTTGGTAAAATATCTTGGTACACAGGTAAAGGGAATCCTGTGTTGTTGTGCTTGAGTAGCTGCTATCTTTTCAACTATGGTCACTTTGTTCATTAAATTCTAAAGCTTCTATAGAAGGAAGACAACCTACATTGAGAGATTAGGTTAACTCGTCCATCTAAATATTATGAGCTGTTTGGCTAGAAATGTCCTTTGGATTAACATGTAGCATGAATATTCTTTATGTTCTGAGCCTATTTTAAGAAATTCTTCCATGCTTCTCTTCCCCAATCTCCCCCCGCAAAAAAAAAAAAAAAAAAAAAAAAAAAAAAAAAAAAAAAAAAAAAAAAAAAATCTGCCACTAGTCCCCCAGTTCAGTTCCTTTGAGATCCCTTATCTAGTTTCTAGGCAAACTGGCAGCTATTTGCCATAAATACTGGCAAGTTGACATTTAAGGCAATTTGAAACTATTATCAAAGCACAAGAGAAAACTGGCCTTCTTGGGGCATTATTTTGCCCATGAGCTCCACAAGTCATCCAGTAGGTTTTAGAGAGAAAATCCTCCCAATGGGCAAAATAGATTAATGTGTTTAATGCTGTGTCTAAGAATCTCGAAAAGATCTTAGCATTTCCATTTTCCCAGTGCATTCTTCCCCTGGTAAGTCGCGATGGGTGCCTTTAAGAAGAGGTACAAGGAATTTTCATAGTGTATTCTTCAGTGTCAATGGGCTAACAATGGGAGCTAGTGTTCAGGGTGCCAAAATACTCTTTCCCTACCAATTCTCTAATTTTTACATAAGAGACGAGGAAAAGCTCTGAATTCAACTGATAGTCTAATTTTACTATCTCTAATACCACATTTTGTTTTTTGCCAGCTCAGTCCCTGCAGCAACAAAAGATAAGAGACCCTTTTATCTTGATCCTAGAAACTCCCTGGATTTCAGTCAGTGCTGTGAGCCTAGAATTCAAGGATTTTAACTTGTCATTCTGTTTCTTTAAGCTGTCCATTGATGTTCAAAACAGCTACCCTTTCTCTAAGTCCATAAATTCTTCATGTACACCCCACTATTCTGTGGTGGGGGCAACTCAATTCTGTGGTGGGGGCACCTCAATTCCCAAAAGCCATCACTGCAATGAGCACCTGATGCCAGGTGACTACAGACAACAATTTGATTAGCTTTTTCACTATTACTGAATTCCTGCATTGGCATTTAAGCAAGATTTTGACTGGTTTCTGCCCCAGCTATGCCAGATGAACAAATTAACAGTTTCCACATTTCCTTGAAAGTATCTGATGCACCCCATCCCCAGGTAACAATTTCTCTCTCAGTTAAAAATCTTGGATGTGAGCAGAAAAAGCAGTTCTAGCTAACAAAAGGAGAATATAAATTTGTTGAAAGAATGTTGGGTAGCTCACAGAATTAGCTGGCATGATGGGGTACCTGCTAAGGAAATGGGCAGAAAACAACAGAAGCTTTGTAGAGGGAACCACAGCCAAGATTGTGATGAAGAAATACTCTTGTTTGGATGCCCCATAGGTACTACCAGTGCTATCAAGAAGATTTGCTGCTGGATACTACCACTGCTACATATAGCAGAAAATAATATATGGTGGATCCAAAAGACACAAATCCAAACACAGATCATTATTATGCACGAGAAAAAATGAAAAACAAACCGGAGAGAAACAGAAGTTCATCTTTTGGTAATATGCAGCAATATAATAGAGGAAATAATTATCTGAGATTTAAATAGGGAGGGGTTTTGAGAGGCATTTGGCTAATGTGCCATCATCACCCGATACCTTCCATTACAGCCAATAATCAGCTGGATGGCTTTGAAAATATTACTTTTTCTTTACTATAACTGGTTCAATGTTTCTACAATAAAGACAATAATGTCTCTACCAAATGATATATACCTTGAGGAAAAATTGGTGTGGGGGTGTGTGTGTGTGTGTGTGTATACATACATACATATATATATATATATATATATATATATATATATCTCACATGGAATAGTGCCCAGCATGTAGTATGTACTTTATAGGTGTTAGTTAACTATTTGTGGTACTATTAAAGTAATAGCAACATTAAAGTCACCTCAATTTTGAAGAAAAAGTAATTAAAAAAGGTATGAGTACAAAGAGAAGGAAGCATTTGCGCAACTGTTACTGTAATCAATTTTTAAACTGTCACTGTAACAACTTGGTCAATTAAGTATCTCCCACTTTTTATCTTATCCTAAACAAATTAAGCAATAATCATTACAAAATTGTTTTTCTCAAAGCTGAAACACTTGTCTTTGGATTAAAGTTTCTTTAATAAAAATACTTAATATCCTAAGAATAGAAACAAATTTACCTAAGCATATCTAATAAGAACCAAAACACAATATGTGTGCTGATAAAATATTAATGGAGAGTCCATTAAAATGAGAAACAAGACAAGGATGCCACTGTGGCTACTGCTTCTGCTTCTAGTTAATTTGATTATACAAACTAATACATATAGGACATGTGAGAATGATAGGAAAATATTACTCTTGCAGAAAACATGATTATCTATCTCAAAAGAAAACAAAGGAGTTAAGAAAACACAAATTTTTTAAAGTAAGCCTAATAAAACACTTCCAAAAAAAATGATTGAGAGCAAGATGGACAGTTAGAAGCCCCCAGCACTCATCTCCCCTACAAAGACAGCAGAAACAATGAGTACATTCTGATGAAAATAACAGAAAGAAAGCACTGGAGTACACGAAAGAAAGAGCAGAAACTTTGTAGATCAAAGAAACCCAGGATAGCCACACAAAGAACAGAAGGAAACATCTCACCTCTGTCACTCCATCACCCAGATGGAATCAGCTTGGAACCAAGGGAAAATTCTTCCTATAGGGAAAAGGTAAGCAAGAGGACCCCATCATCCCCCATCACCACCTTGAGTACCTACAATCCTCACAGTAGGGACTACTGCAATTCTCACAAGCACTAAGCCCAGCTGAGGGAGCTGCCTGGGATGCACACAGCTGCACCCCACCCCCCGACCCAGAGAAGGCATCAACAGTGTGTCCATCCCACTCCTACCACCCAGCATGGCCGAAGCCACTATCATACTACACCATCTTGGAGCCATAAACATTGCTCTGGGACAAATAATCAAGATACCCTTCCATCAGTTAGGCTTTGTCACCTCTGAACCACTCTCACCTCGTGGCTCATCACTCGTGGGCCAAGCTTATACTACATGCTAACATATGGGGACAAGTTGCCATGAAGCCATTCAATCTGCTTTTCTCAGCTACTGCTGTGCCGTGACCCTCAGGGACTGAGCTGAAGCAGTGTGCTGCCTCACAGGGAAACAATACTTAGCTGCCCAGAGCATTCACACCCTTCCTGTGCTTGAGCTGAAATGGAACCCTGACTCATGGGGAATTGGTGCTTTGGCCAAGTCAAGCATTCTGTGCATCCCAGAACTTACCTGACATGGTACCCCACATCCCAGGGAAACAGAGTATTGACTGAGCTGAGACACACTCCCATACAGCCAAACTGCTGTAATACCCTGCTGCTCTGGAATTAGAATAACACCCGAGAGTCTGAGCTGCTCACACAACCTCCTACCCAGGGAATGGAATAATCACTGAGCTGTCCCCTGTACCCGAGGGCTCAAGTCAAAGCTTTCTCTGCCATTCTGAGTTTATTGCTGCCACTGAACCTGAAAATACTGCTGTATCCCACCGTCTTAGATCCAGAGTCATCATTATGTGATGCTGCATCTTCTGGTGACTGAGTAGCCATGGCGACCTGTTGGATCTCATTCTCAAATTCCAGCTGTACCCTGCTGCTTGTGCTCAAATCTTCAGAGAATCCTCTTTTCCCTGGAGCCAGGGCAGTGCTATACCCTGCCCTTCAGGGACAGAATTAGAGCTAAAACTTGTCCCCCAGAGCCTGAGCTGCTGGGGGTGCTCAGAGTCACAGACCCTAGCTTTGTAGGCAATCTGCATCCCACACTGACTTAGAAACTGAACCTGTGCCCTGAGACCCAGGTGGCACAATAGGTTCTTTGGACCCTGAGACCAGAAACTCAGCACTACAACTACTCTGAGCACTTTCAGCCTAGAACTCATAACTTCTGCAGCTGATTGTGGGCTGTATCATAATCAACATGAAGAGGGATCCCCTTTGTGGTATTGAAGAGGGAGGGACCCCCCTTGGATCCCAAAAAGGAACCAAAACTGTCTCTTGTAAGGAAAAATGAGAAGAGGGGAATCCCAAAAGTCCTTGCCACCAGGGTTCTTAACAACCTACATTTCCATATCCATTTCCATAGACTCCTACAGCCTACGCCACTGAGGCATCCAAAGTCATCTCTGATTTTAAGTGCAACTGAAGGAGCTGCATGGATGCCATACTATCTCATCCACTCAGAAACAGTCAACATACCCTCTCCATCTGGCATCTTTCATCTGAAGGTGAAAATCTTTTTCTGTGAAAGCCACTCTAAAATTTGGAGAGGTGATGTAATTTTTGTACTGGTTATGCAGACATCAACATAGGGGCACAAACCACATTAAAAAGCAAAGAAGTATACACCCCTAAAGGAACACAATAATTCTCCAGTAGCTGAACTTTAAAGAAAATTTACAAACTCCCCCCCCAAAAAAACTCAAAATAATACTCTTAAGAAAACCCAACAAGATAAAAGAGAATACAAAAAGGCAATTTAAAAAAAAAATAAGAAAAACAGTTCATGTTTTAAATGAGAAATTTAACAAAGAGATAAATATCATAGAAAAGAACCAAACAGAAATCTTGAAGCTGAAAAATTCAATGACTATAACGTAAAATATCATCAAGAACTTCATCAATAGACTAGATCTAGCAGAAGAAAGTACCTATGAACTTAAAGAAAGGTCTTTTGAAATTACTCAGTGACAGGAGAAAAGAAAGAAGAATAAAAAATAATAAAAATAGCATATGAAACTCCTGGGACACAATTAAGTAAATAAATATTCACATCATGGGAGTTCTAGAAAGAAGAGAGACAAAGATAAGGTCAAAAAGCTTATTTAGTGAAATAATTGCTGAAAAAAACCCAAGTCTTGGAAGAAATATAAACATCCAGATCCATGGAATTCAAATATCTCAAACAGATTCAACCCAAAAAGGTCCTCTCTGAGGCACATTATTATTAAACTATCAAAAGTCAAAGACAAAGAGAATTTGACAAGTGGCAAGATAAAAGTGTCATGTGACATAGCAGAAAACCATTTATACTATCAGAACATTTCTCAGCAGAAACCTTGCAGGCCAGGAGACAATGAGATGTTTTATTCAAAGTGCTGAGAAAACAAAACAGAACAAAAACTGTCAACCAAGAATACTATACCCATTATATCTGTCCTTCAGAAATGAAGAAAAAATGAAAAAAAAAAAAAATAGTTTCTCAAATGAACGTCCTAATATTATGCCTCAAGGAACTAGGAAAAAAAATAAACTAAATCAAAAGTTAGCAAAATGAATAAAATAGTAAATAACAGAAAATAAATAAGGAATAGAAAACCTATAATACAAAAATAGCAATGAAACTAATGGTTATTTTTAAAAATACACAAAATTAACAAAATCTTAGCTAAATTACCTAAGAAACAAAGAGAGAAGATTCAAATATGCAAAATCAGAAGTAAAATTGGATGTATCACAACAGATTTCTTAGAATCAAAAAAGATCTTAAACTATTAGAAAAATTATATGCCAATAAGTTTGATAGCCTCAAAAAATGGATACATTCCTAGAAAATTACAACCTAATAGGATTGAATCAAAAAGAAATATAAAGCCTGAAGAGACCTATAACAAAAGAATCAATTAAAGCTGTAATTAAAAGACTCCCCAGCTTCCCCCAAAAAATGCCCAGGACCAGATGGCTTTACATTTGGATTCTACAAAGCTTTCAAAGAAGAATTAATACCAATACTTTTAAAATTCTTCCAAACAGTAGAATACTTCCTAACACATTTTACAAGGCCCACATGACTATCATATGTGAGCCAAAGATACCACTAGAAAATAAAACTACAGGCAAATATCTCTAATGCACATTAATGCAAAATTCCTCAATAACATATTAGCAAATCAAATTCTACAGCACATAAGATAAATTATGCATTATGATCAAGTGGAATTTATTCCTGGTATGCAAAGCTGGTTTACCAAATGCAAATCAATGAATGTGATACATCATATTAATAGAATAAAAGGCAAAAACCACATAATCATATCAATTGATTCAGCAAAAGCATTCAACAAATTTCAACGTCATTTCTTAATAAAAACTTCTAAGAATTTGGGTATACAAAGAAAGTTCCTTAACATAATAAAAGCCATTTATGAAAAAACCATAGCTAACATCATAGTTGATGGAGAGAAACAGACTTTTTCTTTAAGATCTGGCACAAGGCAAGCATGCTCACTCTAGTTCCTTCTTTTCAACATAGTATTGGAGGTACTGTCAAGAACAATTAGACAAATAAAAATAAACGAAAGGTATCCAAATCAGAAAATAAGAAGTAAAATTATCTCTATTTGCAGAATACATAATCCTATATGTAGAAAATGCCAAAGATTCCATTGAAAAACTGTTAGCTTTAATTAATGAGTTCAGTAAAGTTGCAGAATATAAAATCGATATAAAAATCCATGGCATTTTTATACACACAGCGTTGCCTACCCAAAAAAATAAATCAAGTAAAGAATTCCATTTATGATAATATTGAATAATAAAATAAAATACTTAGGAATACATTTAACCAAGAGGTGAAAGATTGTCCACTGAAAACTGTAAAACATTGGTGAAAGGAATTGTATTAGTCCATTCTCATGCTGCTAATAAAGACATACCCGAGACAAATAACTGAGTACAATTTCAACAACAACAACAAAAATATATGTCTTTACTAGTCAGATGCACCAGCTATCATGACTAGAAAATCTAATGGATATACAGAGTGAAAATGTAGTGAAAAACTTTAAAAAATCATTTACAGTGATAGCAAAATCTCTAAATTTCCTTTAGATTATTCTGAGAAGAATGTGTAAAATCTAACTGGAGGGAAAAATACAACTTTCTGTAAATATAAAACAAGAATGCTTTTTTCGTGGATAAGCATCAATCTTAATTCTTAGTTATCTGTAATTGTTTATTCTCCTCAAAATCAGCTAATAAATTTAAAGATTTCTTAATCAAATTCAAATTTTTAAACTGTACTTGATAAACTGATTCTAAACTAGGTTTTATTTGATTTATTTCTTGCTGCTTTTTTCCTTGAAACCAATTTCTCACATAATTATTATTGTTGTTATTATTTGAGATGGAGTCTTGCTCTGTCACCCAGACTGGAGTGCGATGGTACAATCTTGGCTCACTGCAATCTCAGCCTCCCGGGTGCAAGAGATTCTTCTGCCTCAGCCCCCTGAGTAGCTGGGATTACAGGCGCCCACCACCACACTTGGCTAATTTTTTTTTTTTTTTTGTATTTTTAGTAGAGATGAGGTTTCACTATGTTGGCCAGGCTGGTCTCAAACCCCTGACCTCAGGTGATCTGCCTTCCTCCGCCTCCCAAAGTGCTGTGATTACAGCCCTGAACCACCATGCCTGGCCCAGAAGTATTATTGACACTTTGGTAAAGGTAATTATTTGTTGGGTTGCACTTTCTTTTTTCATTTATTGGAATATGTTAACATATCTGGCCCTCACTTATCAAAGCTAATGATATACCCTCAGTCATTGTGATGCTGTAAAACACTTCACACCTTCCAAAAATTCCCTAGTGATATGAACTGACATAAGATTGAGAATTAGTGGTCTGGAAAATATCACATCATAATAAAAAGCCAGGCAAGTAAAACATTGTAGCACACACACAGTAATGAACAGATAGGTCAGTAAAACAGAATAAAGAGTGTATTAGTCCATTTTCATACTGGTGATAAAGTCATACCCAAGACTGGGAAATTTACAAAGAAACAGGTTTAATTGACTTACAGTTCCACGTGGCTGGGGAGGCATCAAAATCATGGTGGAAGGTGAAAGGCACATCTCACATGGCAGCAGAAAAGAGAAGAGAGAGAGCTTGTGCAGGGAAGCCCCCATTTTTCAAACCATCAAATCTTGTGAAACTTACTCACTATCATGAAGAAAGACCTGTCCCTATGATTCAATTACCTCCCACTAGGTCTGTCACACAACACAAGGAAATTTAAGATGAGAGTTGAATGGGGACAAGCCAAGCCATATCATTCCACTCAAGCCCCTCCCACATCTCATATCCCCACATTTCAAAACCATTCATCTCGTTTTAACATTCCCTGAAGTCTTAACTCATTTCAGCATTAAGTCAAAAGTTCTTAGTCCAAAGTATCTTCTGAGACAAGGCAACTCCCTTCTGCCTATGAGCATGTAAAATCAAAAGCAAATTAGTTATTTCCTAGATCCAATGGGGATACAGGCATTGGAGAAATACAGCATTTCCAAATGGAAGAAACTGGCCAAAATGAAAGGGGCTACAGACCCCATGCAAGGGTGCAATCAGCAGGGCAGTCAAATCTTAAAGCTCCAAAATTATCTCATTTGACTCCATGTCTCACATCCAGCTCATGCTGATGCAAGAGGTGGGTTCTCATGGTCAGGGCAGCTCCCTGTGGCTTTTCAGTGTACAGCCTCCATCCTGGCTGCTTTACCAGACTGGAATTGAGTGTCTGAGGCTTTTTTAGGTGCATGGTGAAGGTTGTCAGTGGATCTACCATTTTAAGGTCTGGAGGACAGTGGCCCTCTTCTCACAGCTCCACTAGGCAGTGCCCCAGTAGGGATTCTGTGTAGGGGTTCTGACCCCACATTTCCCTTCTGCACTGCCCTAACAGAGGTTCTCCATGAGGGCCCCACCTCTGCAGCAAACCTGTGCAGCAAACCTCTGCCTGGACATCCAGGTGTTTCCATACATCCACTGCAATCTAGGCAGAGGTTTTCAAACCTCAATTCTTGACTTCTATGCACTCCCAGGCTCAATATCATGGGGAAACTGCTAAGGTTTGAGGCTTGCACCCTCTGAAGCCATGGCCCAACCTCTACATTGGCCCCTTTCAGTCATAGCTGGAGCAGCTGGGTTGCAAGGTATCAAGTCCCTAGGCTACACACAGCAAAAGATCCTAAGCCTGGCCCATGAAACCACTTTTTCCTCCTAGGCTCCAGGCCTATGACGTGAAGGGCTGCTGTGAAGACCTCTGACATGACCTAGAGACATTTTCCCCTTTCTCTTGGGAATTAATATTCATTTCCTCATTACTTATGTAAATTTCTGCAGCCAGCTTGAATTTCTCCTTATAAAATGAGATTTTCTTTTCTATTACATTGCCAGGCTGCAAATTTTCTGAACTTTTATGCTCTGTTTCCCTTGTAAAACTGAATGCCTTTAACAGCACCCATGTCACATCTTGAATGCTTTCCTGGTTAGAAATTTCTCCTGCCAGATACCCTAAATTGTCTCTCTCAAGTTCAAAGTTCCACAAATCTCTAGTGCAGGGGCAAAATGCTTCCAGTCTCTTTGCTAAAACATAACAAGAGTCACCTTTGCTCCAGTTCCCAACAAGTTCTTTATTTCCATCTGAGACTACCTCATCTGGGACTTTGTTGTCCATAACGCTACCAGCATTTTGGGCAAAGCCATTCAACAAGTCTAGGAAGTTCCAAACTTTCCCACATTTTCCTGTCTTCTTCTGAGCCCTTCAGACTGTTCCATCCTCTGCCTGTTATCCTGTTCCAAAGTCACTTCCACATTTTGGGGTATCTTTTCAGCAGTACCCCACTGTACTTGCATCAACTTACTGTATTAGTCCATTTTCACGCAGCTGATAAAGACATACCCAAGAATGGGTAATTTACAAAGAACGACATTTAGTGGATTTACAGTTCCACGTGACTGGGGAGGCCTCACAATCATGGCAAAGGTGAAAGGCACATCTCACGTGGCAGCAGACAAGAGTAGAGAGTTTGTGCAGGAAACTCCATTTTTAAAACCATCAAATCACGTGCAACTTATCCATTATCACAAGAACAGCACTGAAAAGACTTGCCCCCATGATTCAGTTACCTCCCATCAGGTCTCTCCCACAACACATGGGAATTTAAGATGAGATTTGAGTGGAGACACAGCCAAACCATATCAGAGAGTGTGAAATAAATCTATTATATATACAAATTTTGCTACCAGTAAGCATGATTTTTCTAAACATTAAGAGAAAGATTCATTCTGTATAAAATGGAGTCAAAGACAAAAATCATGTTAGAGATTTATCTCACCCAGTATATACACACACACATGCACATACATACAAGTTATGCAGATTGATTAAAACATTAAATATAAATACACACATAAATATCTGGAATAAACTATAGAAGAGTGCTTACAGAAACTTTACATAAGCAATATCTTCTGGAGGAAGAAAAAAATAAAAAACAATGATAAATTTGTCCACAAAAATATTTAAGATCTTATGCTTGTATACATCATTAAAATGTCAAAAGCAAAGTGGCCTGAAGAGAAGCAAGAAAAACATTAGTGAATGATTAATATCCATAATATAAACTGTTCCTAGAAAAGATAAGAAATAAAAATCAATTAAAAAAATAGTAACAAATAAGCCAAAGAAGAAAACATAAAATCAGTTTGACAATTTATTCTTTACTTTTAACTTTTATTTTAGAATCAGGGAATTACATGTGCCAATTTATTACAAATGTATACTATGTGATGCTGAGGTTTGGAGTACAAATGGTTTCATCACCTAGGTAGTGAGCATAGTACCCAAAAGTTAGTTTATTTCCACTCTTAATCCCCTCCCAACTCTTGTATTCCTCAGTGTCTATTGTTACCATTCTTATGACCATTTATAAGTGACGACATGTGGTATTTGGTTTTCTGTTTCTGTGTTTGTTCACTTAGGATAATGTTTTCCAGCTGCATCCATGTTGCTGCAAATAACATGATTTCATCATTTTTAATGGCTGCATAGTATTCCATAGTGTATACGTACCACTTTTTTTTTTTTTTTTTTAATTCCAATCTGCCATTGGTGGGCACCTGGGTTGATTCCATGCCTTTTCTATTGTAAATAGTGACAAACATATGGGTACATGTATCTTTCTGGTAGAATGACTTACTTGCCTTTGGATATACGCCTGGTAACAAGATTGCTGGATCAAATGGTAATTCAACTCTCAATTCTTTGAGAGATCATCAAACTGCCAGTGAAAAAATGCTAATCACCACTAATCATCAGAGAAATGCAAATCAAAACTGCACTGAGATAGCATTTCACACCAGTCAGAATGACTTTTGTTAAAAAGTCAAAAAATAACAAATGTTGGTGAGGCTGCTGAGAAAAGGGAACACTTATACACCGTTGGTGGGAATGTAAATTAGTTTGACAATTTTTGAAACACACACACAGACGGACACACACACATATCCTGTAGGAATATTGCTTGAGAGCAGATGCAAATAAATTAATTTGTTAATTTGTAATGACATCATTACAGTATTGAGACCTCCAACACAGCATATCATTTCACTGAAAAAAAAAAAAAAAATGTTTTCTGGACATTAAAATCTCTAGCTTTCTTCAATCGAAGACTGATTTTGATTATTCAAAATGTCCCTTCAATAACATAACAGAAAAGCATAAAACAAAAAGACAGAAGGAGAGAGAGTAAAAAGTAGAGAACAGAAGGAAGGGAAGGGAAGGGAAGGCAAAGGCAAAGGCAAAGGTAGAGGGAGGAAGTGGGAGGAAAGGAAAGAGGGAGGGAGGGAAGGAAGAAAGGAAATAAGAAAAAGAAAAAAGAAAGTGAGAAAGAAGGAAGGGGGAAGGAAGGAAGGAAGGAAGGAAGGAAGGAAGGAAGGAAGGAAGGAAGGAAGGAAGGAAGGAAGGAAGGAAGGAAGAAAGGAAGGAAGGAAGGGAGAAGAAAAGAAGGAAGGAGTGAAGGAAGGAAGGAGGAAGGAGGGAGGCAAGGAAGGGAGAAAGGAAGGAAGAAGTAAGGAAGGAAGGAAGGAAGGAAGGGAAGGATGGAAAGATGGGAGAGAACAAAAGCAAGTAAACCTAGTTATATTTTGAGGAAATATATGAGTTTCAAGGCCTAGTACAAAACCTAATGTTGGGAGAAGAGGAATAATTGTTCAAGAAAATTATCAGAAAGGAATAAAAATTGAATTTCTATCCTCTAGAGCATTAATTTATAGAAGAAACAATTTACACCTAAATGTTTGTAGAGCATTCTTGGAATTAGAAAGCCTGTAACCACTTTGTTTTTCTAATATGAAAAAAAGAGAGGAAAAATACCTTTTGGAGATGCAAAACTCTGAATGTATACTATCTCCATATTTCTCCCTCTTTACTCTCCCATGTGAATTCAAAAGTATAGCTTAGACGACCAGAAGAAAAATCAAAATGATTTAAGAGTTTAATAGTACTGTTTTGAGCATTAAAAAGCAGGCTAATCAGATAACTAAGTCAAAATAATTGTAAATATATACTAGTTATACATTTTTAATTCTAAATTTAAAACTATAATGTAAACAATAACTAACTATAATAAACTGGGTTTATAAACTAAATATATTGAGTGATGGTTGGGTAGAAAGTTGAAACTTACCAATTAATTCTTTTAAATAGAAGACCTCAATAGATATAATTTGATTTATCAGGTAGAGCCCTGGGAAACATCTACATGTAGTGCATAGCAGAGAAGAGTAACTCGGTAAAGGAAACTGAGAAGGGGCAGGCAGACAGGAGGAGAGGATGACATCCTGCAATCCAAGAGACGGGTGAGGTTTCCAACAAGGGTTTGGCAGTGCCTAAAAGGTGAAAGACCAAATAAGAAAACGAAGTGAAAATTATACACTTGTTAATTATTATTAGTGACTTTACCAAAATAGAAGCAGATTAATAGATTGCAGTATCTGGGGAGAAAAAGAAAATAGATAGCACTTCCAAAAACTTGAATTTTAAAGAGGAAGAGAAAGAGTGTGCTAAATAAAAGGAACCAGAGTTTGAGAGCTGTTGTTTGCTTCTTTGTATTCATGAAGCAGAATTTTCTACTCTTGTGTAAAACAATACCAAGACCAGACTGTACCTAAGTAAAACAATATTGATGACAAGGAATAATAAACTCAGCCACTTCCTCCTGTGAGAGATGACTCTGAATCATCTAAAATAATTTATCTATTAAGACTAATACCTTGCCCAAAACTTGCTTTAATATTTGACTTGCATTGCTCACCAATCCAGTCATAAACTTTGCCCAGTTCCAACCAGTTTTCTACTTTTGAAATCCACTGCAAAAACATTCAGCCTAGGCCCTAAAACTCTATGAATACATACCTTACCTATCCTCATTCAGACACCGTGAAGATTCTGTCAAGGTAGTATTCTTTCTTGCTGTGAGCACTTACTGCCTAATAAGCTCAGCTTGACCTAAACAACTTTTTGGAGGTTGTAAGGAAGTAGTAGACGACAATTTGTTAAAGCTAAGAGTTGTTTGAATATGTTTAAATCTTCATAGGAAAATTTGGTAGATTCAAAATCATGGTAGACACAATCAGAAGAGTAACCCACACAGGTGGGAAGGAATAGGAGCGGCATGCAGAGGTAATGTTGTGGATTTAACCACAGTTAGGAGAAGAGGCTTCTATACCACTGTAGCAGGAGAGGAGGGGCAAACAAAGGCAAGTGTAAGCAATCAGATATGCCTGGCTGAGATAGGTAAAGGGAGAGTCAAGGAGCTAGCAGGTGTTCTGGTTTCTAGGTCACATAACTGCCCCTGTGATCCAAAGTCAGGACAATGCAGCCACCACACCCATGAAACTAATGACCCAAAAGTGGAAGAGCTCCTGCCAACACTCACTCCTACCAGAGGCTGTTTTTCTATCAACACTGCCCCAATCAGATGGCATTGACTTTCCTTGTTTTTTCCTTCTATATTAGCATAAATCAAATTCACATCCAGAATGTTAATTATAAGGGAATCTTGAGAGTGTGTTGTTTGCTTTCCAAATTGTCCAAATAGAAGGAAAGTGAAATAAAATGGGGGAAAAGGTCCAAACCAAGTATTAAGCACAGTTGATTCCTTAATGCAAACTCATCCTTGCCTCTATGATATGAATCCACATTAGTAATGCACTAAAATTTATTCAGGCATTTGTATCAGTAACCATACATGAGACTGATCTATAATTATCTTTTATTATTCTCTGTTAGATTTGCATATCAGTGTTATGATGCTTTCAACATAATATGAAAGTATCCAATTTTCTTCTGTGCTCTGGAATATATTAGATAACTTTAGATTATCCATTTATTAAGGTGTAATAGAATTCATCCACAGATTCAATTGGGCCTAGTGCTATTTTAGAAGGTAGTGTTTTACAATTTCATGAGTTTGTTTTAATGGCAATGGTCAGTAAAATTTTGTAGCACTCTGAGCTCAAACATAGTAAATTATACTTTTAAAATCAATTTTATTCAGTTTTACAATATATTTTACTAGATTTGAACAGCTGTATTATTTCCTCAACGAGGGTTTAAATATTCTATGTTCTATTTTCTACAATAATCACCATATTTGTTTTATTCCCAGTCATTTGTGGTTGGTTTCAATGCTATGCCACCAGCCCCTTTGCCTTAGTTTCTCTATTCGTTTCTTATTTGGATGGACTACATCTACCAATAGTTTCTTCAACAATGGTTAATAGAAACAATATTGTATGAATACTTGCATGTTCAAAATTGTTTGTTTTCCTTATATTGAAGGGCAGTTTAGCTGGGTATAGAGCTCTTTAGGCATATTTTCTTTTCCAAAGTCATCTCAGGCATTGATCCACAGATTTCAGGCATTAATAATGACTAATAAGAGGCTTGGGAGCCAATCTGATATTTTTTTCTGCATAAGCGCCATGAGAACATGGTCTTTTATCTGTTCTGTTCACCATTCTTTCCACAACAACTGGAATAATGTCTAACACAGAGTAAGCAGTCAACAAATATTTGCTGGCTGATAGAGTAAGGGAATTGACATTTTTGCTTGAATATCTGAAGGACTTTATTTTTGTAGTCCGGTAAGTTCACTAGACTATATCTCTAGTTGAGTTTTTCCAAAGACATGGTGTTTCTTTTATTGCAGGGAGGGGTACTTACTATTACTGTGGCTCTCCTTTTTCTTCCTTTCCTAGCGATGATATCCTTGACAATCTTTTGAACTCATTCCCTTCCACTTTATTTTACTTTCTATCAAACATGTCCTCCAGGTGCCTTACTTTGCTTTTATCAATGGTCTTTCTCCTTCTTTGCCTTCTTCAAATGAGGCCTTACTTCTTTAACAGTTTTATTTTTCTCCTTTTTTCCCCAAGCTTAACAGATCATATGTCATCTACTTGCATTAACTTGTAAGGTATGTCTGACACCTTATTATGTTTGTATTATAAGAAAAAAAGCAAATGGGTAAGTGGAGGCAGGTGGTTAGTTTGGGGTTATCTGTAGCCATCTGAATTTATTAGTTTGGGACATTAATTCTGAAAACACTACAAAAGCCCAAGTATAAATCTTTAAAATACAAATTCTGTTTAACTAGGCATTCTGTGTTACTAAAATATTCACTACTGTCTTATTGGTTCTGTTTCTACTTTTTTAAAAAACAATGGGAAATCTTCAGAGAATAATTTGGGACTATGCAGTGTTTGGAAAATGGTTATCTTTAGTAGCATGTTATACTTTTATAAATGTATTAGCATTTCATTTTCATGTGCACTATATATAGTTAATATTTATAGGTGTGATAAAAATACATATCTAAATGAGGCATGTTATATCAGTATATACTCAAGCCTACACAACTCAAAAAAATAAGGAAAAAAAAAATCCTTTGAGTGTACTTACACTTCGGTGTGCATGGCATTGGCTCTAAAATGTTTTTCACTTTTGTATAAAGAGACTTCTTTATGTTAATTTTCCCCAACATATTCATATTTTCCTGCTTTCTGTAATGAGTTTTAAACCAAGTGGTAAGTATTAACAAGTATTTTTTTTTTTTTTTTTACTTTTCTAGGATGACTTTCCTGGATATAATAGGATTTCACATAGCACCAAGTTAATTTTTACTTTATTTTTTATAGGAGGTTCGTCCATGTTAGTCAGTATTCCAGAACTCATTTTAGAGATCTACATCAATGTATGCAACAGCTTAGTCAATATCTTCACTTAAATGTTTCAAAGGCAGGTCCACTGCACTTTAGAGATTCAATCAAACAATGCAAAAGCCAATTCAAATGCAATTTAAAAACCAAACTTATAGTTTCTCTTCCTTAAGCTTTGTCATTTTTCAGATTTTTTTAATATCAATAAATGGTACCACTGCACAGCCAGTTGCACAATCTAGTAACTTAAATGTTGTCCTTAGCAATTTCTCCTTGCCATATAACTCACACTCATTTCAGTTTATCCTTCTTCCCCTCATGACTGATCTCTGTGCTGTGACTGTTTAACCTCTCATATTTCACTATCTTCATTTGCACTAGAAACAACCCTATTTGAGCCACAATCATCTACCATATTACTACTGATGCTCTCTATTGGGACATTGCAATGTCCTAGTTCTGATCTCCCTTCTTACCCATCCCTCCTACATTTCATTCGGCACGTGGCAACAAGAGAGAACCAAAATTTAACATAAATTGGATTACATCAATCTCTGGTTAATGACATGCACTGACTTTCTTTTGCTCTCAATTTAAAGAATAAAGGCTTTTTATTTTCTTTATAAACTATGTATGATCCATCATTACCCACCTCTCTGTTTGCATCCTATCTCATTTGCCCTACTACGTTATAAGCTTTCAAGTTGTCAACATGGGATATATGAAGTTTCTTATTTGTCAGGATATAGTGATTCTTCTGTCTGGCTCCTTCTAGACTGTAGATTCCCTAATGGAATGTCTGTCTTCTGCATATCATTATGTACTTAACACCTAGCACAAGGCCAGGGTGCAGTTCATACCAAATTAAGACAGGTTGAGTGAATAATGAATATGAGTGCATCTTCTCAACCAATAAAGTAGTGATTAATTTGGTCCATCGAAATTTTAATCAAAGCCCATTTTATTTTCATAGGAATTTAATTGAGATATTGGAAAACAATTAAATAATGTAATTGTTCAGCTTTTACCTGCATTTGTGATACAAATCATTTAAACATTTTATTGAGTAAACTGTTTTTCAAAGATTAAAAAACTGTTATTTCTGATCAACATGTATTGAAACCCAAGTATTCTCACTCCTGACTGCTCTGTACTCAATGATATCCCTAAACATAGACTTCATATTTAACACTAAAAGTTTAAAGTATTTCTTTAATTTGCAAAATTATTATTTATTTAAACAAGCTATTGTTGAGACACAAAGCTATAAAGTTGGGATATTGTTACCACTGGGATTATAATACTGAAGTGTGAGATTTTGACAAAGGTGATATTTCATGCTGAACCACAAACTATGTTACTAGGTCCCACTTGAAGGCAGCATCTTGTATAATATTTGCAGGTTAGCTTTCTGGGTTTGGTTTGCACACTGACTCAGGCTTATGGATAAAAATGACTTCCCAATGTGGGAGAGCATAACAGAAAACATTTTTTATTAATATGCTCTAACAAATTGAATTAACTGAATCTCATGCCTCATCTCTCTTTTTCTAATCAATTTTAGATTTATTTCTTGCAGAATATTAGAATGTGTTTTCTCAAGGTCATGCATAGATCTTGATGAAGAACTTGGACTTCAGGGTCAGAGAGAACTTGATCTAAATCCTGATAATATCATTTAACAGGTTTATGAGTTCAGGAAGGTCACATAACCTTCTAAATCTACATTTCTTCATCTATGTAATAAAGATGATTGATAATAGTACCATTGTAGAAATAAACTGAATAAATATTAGCCATTATATTACTATTTATTTGACAATGCAACTTTCATAAGTAGTTTCCCTATAGATGTTGCAAATAAAATCAAACAACTCACGCTCCTAGAATTCAGTCAATGGATTCTGCTATATGCTCATGTCTACTCATGTCTACACAAAACTACTGAAAACGAATTTGATTCCAAAGTTGCAATTCGAAACAGAAAACCCACTTTGCTATTTACATGACAATGCAAGGTATGTCATTTCACAAACTCACCTTCCAGATGTGCTTAGCTTTTATAATACAGATCCAAATTACTGTAGATTGTGTTCCAAGATAGACTTCATAGACAACATCACATCACACAATTGCAGTAGGTGGCTCTTAAGAAAATCAAGCCCAAATAAAATGTATTTCTTTATGGGGTTATGCTTGTAACGCAAAATGTGTTTTAGGAAAGACTAAGTCTTGATGTATTTACTTCTGCATTTGGCCCTTTTCTTTCTCAATTTCAAACCAGATCCAGGTGGGAATATCAAAAGCTAGTGCCCATCCTATGTGTACACCTTGTGTGAGAGCATACAAAGATTTCTTTTTTTTTTCTTGAGTGAATAAACTGGTATTATCCAACATCTCTTCCACAATACATGTATGCATTTTTAAAAAGGGAGGACAAAACTTGACTGCACAGCATAATTATAAGTGGTAATACTTACATTTTCATCCTATTTTGCAGTAAATAAGCCTGTCAAAAATGGGGTTTAGTTTTGTGGTGTGCCTCCCTTCTGTACTGATACAATTTGTTTTGATCCTCTGCTGATGAGGATGGCTTTAGATAGCCATGAGCATCAGTCTGAAACAAAAATTAAAAGTCAGTATATTACATTTCTCCTTCTGTTCTTTCTGCATATTACATTGTTCCATAAGCTCATTGGTGCTGGAATTCTATCTCTCCTTTGGCACAATTTTCCTCTGTGGTGTGATGCTATGAATATTTATGGTACAATAAAAATAATATAATAATGGGCATTTTCTAAACTTGTGCTGCATATATCTTCAAACAGAAGCTGGGAGGGCTATATCTGTTACCTCCCACTAGAGCAGATCTTTATGTCCTGTGGAATAGCTGACTGTCTCAAAGACCTTCACTTCCATGTGAGTTAAATGGCTTCCATACTGAAAAATTCTAAGAGAATTTTTCTCCTTCTGTATATAGTTTTGACTATCATCATCTCTGAAACACTGCCAGATTTTTCTTACATTGAGTAGGCTTCAATTGATATCCTTATTCATCCTTCCTATGTCAACTACTACAATTCATTCTTTTATAGCCACCTTAAATCTTTAGGCTCTAAAATTCCTGGGTCCAGAATGCTCTGAGTAGACTATTATCTTGCTCAGTGAAGCGGGACTGCTTCACCCTCACTCCTCCTCCATCACCTTAACTGACTGGATTTCTTTTCATTTATAAATTTAACTCAAATTGTTTTCTTTTTTTCAAATATACTTTAGACTTTCTCATTGCAGCCCATTTCCTTAGCCAGCTATCTGCTTAGCTACACATAATGCTCCTAATTCTTTCTTTTAAAATTGCCACATATCAGTCTCCCATTTATTCTCTACAGTCATAATTCTTATCTATTATATTAATATGATTAGAATTCATTCCATTTACTGTTAATGATCACTGAAAAAGTAGAGTTTTTTTTTTCTGTGAACTATTTTTAAAACTCTAAGGTTCCCACCAAATGAACATCTTGATATTTCATTGTAAAATTTGGGGGAATACTTTTAAAGCTGTAAGATACCCACAAAATACTTCAGTTTTTGCTCTCTGTGTGTGTGTGTGTGTGTGTGTGTGTGTGTGTGAGAGAGAGAGAGAGAGAGAGAGAGAGAGATGCAGAGATGGGAGAAAGACAGAGAGAGAATGCTTTTAATATAAATATATTTTGACAGGGTAATGTTGTGGAGAGACAATTCTCCGTGAGTCTCCTACATTTCTTCATGTCTTATAAGCAGAGGCACTGTCCAACTTTTCTCAGGATTATTATTTCAAAAATGTTAGTATAGTAAACAGCCTAAGTAGGTAGAGAGAGTGTTTTTATCTGAAGCAAAGGTCAGTTCTCTCTTTTTTTTTTCTATTTGCTCTATTTTTCTTACTGTTCAATATAGTAAAAACATGTTTCTCTTTGTGTAAAAATCAGAGATGCTTTCTGCCCACTCTGGAAGATTTGATTTCCCTAACTCATGCTTCCTCTCCTGTAGGGTAACTTATTGCATGTAAAGATGTTACCTGAACCTTGCTGTGCTATCCTATGGAAACTGGAGCTTGGAGAACCAGTATAAATACTGATGTACTGGCTATTATAACCTCTGTAAATAATAAAGCCCTTTGTTTCTTATCCAAGGCTTTATTACTTTTTTTTTCTTTTCTCTGAGTATCCATGAAAGATTGACAGCATAACTTGCTAGTTGAGAAAGATCAAAACCCTTCGGTTTTCCTGGGAATTTGGTGGTAAAAATGGGATGCTGACATAGGCATGTTCTCTGTTTGCAAAAAGAAAGATTAGGAAGGATTAGTCTTTGGGCCAACTAATAGGAATAGAGGGAGGTTCATATATGGTCACCTGCATAACAGTGTCCTTCACTTCATCGACTTTTAATTAAAGTGAGTTGAATAGATAGTTTCAGACAAAGCACTGGGAAGTAGGTACAAAGACAACTACCCTGCTAATTTTTGTGTGAGTGGATGAAGAGAATGCCCTATGTGGTGATAATCCTCACCTCTGCAGCTTTGTAATAACTAGTAGTAAGATTGTCCTGGGGTTTGACAGTAGAAAGTTCTGTCACCTTTCAGACAACAGAGATGCACTGGGGAAGAATTGAGGGAAATTTATTACCACTATGTGCAGAAATCAGGCAAACCATTAAAATTGTGTCTGGTTCACTTGGGAGATGAAGGAGTGGGGCATATAATGCTACTAAGGAGGAATAACAACAGATGAGTGTTTTATGGCTTAGTCTCTCCTGTAGTCTAGACTGTCAAACCTAGAACCTTTCAGGGTTTTGTCGTTGTTGCTATTGTTGTTGTGTGTCCTGACTTCTATGTGGAAACTCTGGCTCTCTGAGGAAGATTTCCGAAACAAAGGCAGACTCCTTGGGAAAACGACAGGTGAGGCATTAGCTACTATTTACTGCATGCACTGGATGGACTTTATAGTGATAATGAAAGTGATCCACTAAGGAATGGGAAAAACACCCAAATAAATCTAGATAAATTCTTGCGGGAAGCCATGCCATCTTGGAAAATTATCCTAGGCCTTATGTTGAAACTACACAATCTTGATCTTAAGAGATGTTATTTCTTAAGATATTAAGAGATGTTATTTTGGCAATGGTACTGCAAATGTTCTAGAGTAAGGTGGACTCTAAAGAAAAAGACACCACTCTGTACATCAAATCTAAATAATCCAAAGGAAATAAATTCCACAGCCCCAAACAGAAAACAATGTGGTAACTAAAAACAATGTGGCTGTTGAATCAAGGGGTCCACAAAGCTAAAATAGATGGTGTCAGTAAGGATGATGTTGCTGCTAATACAGGGCATTGGGTGGACTAAAAACATTGGAAGTTCATTTGGTTAAGTTATATGTGGTCACCATTCTGCTCACAGTTGAAGATAAATATGTCATGCCCTCTCATTCTTCCTTTTCCACAACCACATTCTCAGCCTCTTTATGAAGAAATATGATTTTGGGGTAAGTTCTATGCATTCCTGTGCAAAAGAAAGACCAGAGGCCATATGTGCCTGTCTCGGTATGCTAGGTAATTTGGGGGAAGGCAGGAACTCAAACTTACACGGCTCTCTTGGGGAATGGTGCCCAACTCAGCATCTTGTTGGGGTTCTGTGTCTATAGAGATGCTCCAATTCAGTTAACGAGATTTTTGGGCTGGGTATACAGTGGAGAAGAGCAGCTAATACGGCCTTGTGGATACCACCGTTTGGGCAAATTTAATGTATAGTTGTGGTTTTCACTTTCAAATTCACTGTATAATGATGTTAATGGTTTATATATGGATACTATATATTCTTATAAAATCCTTACTGAATTATACCATTCAGAAAGTGCTATACGGAGAGAAGGACTAGTAGGACATGGAACTCATTTCCCAATTAATCTGTCTATCCTCTTCAGGATAGTCTGACAGAAAAAATATATAATCCAAGGAAGGCACATGTAAGTCACAACCTTTATTAAGGTCTTAAAGGAAGCAAAGATAGTAAGACTTGCAAAATTTAACAATCCCACGTGGGCAATGCAAAAGACAGTGGGAGATGGGGGCTCACAGGTTGTTGATAATTGCAAAATTTATATCCAGTCATTGCTGCTACAGCCTCAAAAGCCATTGCACAGACTGAAGACACTTGGTATGTTATGTTGAATATTGCCAACACTTTCTTTTCTATCCCACTGGCACCCAAGGACAAAGACAAATGTGCCTTCATGCAGGAAGGCCTCCGATATACATTTGCAGTACTCTAAAAGAGGCACCTTGCCATTTGCTATCAGGGGGTGGGCCAGAATAACATTAATGTCTCCATAATCTGATGTCTGAAGTTTTCACTAAACAGATGATATCCTGCTGGTTACTAGTCAGAATTCTCAGTGTCCAAGGCCCTGATTGTTGTAATATTACATTTCTACTAACAAGGGTGGCTACTGAGGTTTAATACTTCAATAAAATGTAGGGACCTGCTAGCCAAGGAGTATTAATATTTTGGCCCTATATGAGTGCATACTAAGGCTCTCAATCCTATTGGCTGTCAAGAAAAAAAAATAAAACCTACTGTGTCTTTGCCACATCATCTCCAAAAAGAGATCCAGCAATTTATTGAACTCTTTCGATACTGGAGATAGTACATGCCTCAAGTAGCATTCTGCTTGGAAAATGATACTAACTAGTCCACAGATAAGCATCCATTGAGTGGGGCCCAGACCAAAAGCTTATGTTTAAAATTGCCCAGTGAGCTTTGCATGTTTTCTACACAACTGATCTCTTTGAACTATAATTCTCTGTGGCTAATGATTTTGATGATTGGAGTGTTTGGAAAAGCGAAGCACCCCTATACCCACAGGAGTCCCTTGGGTTTTGGATTCATCACCTTGGTGGCACAGGTGCAAAGTACATATCTTTTGAAAAACAGCACTTAGTTTGGCATGGGACACTAGTCAAAACCAAATACCTGATCCATGAAGGTTTTGTGACTTTCCAGCCTAATGTTACCATTTGGGGTTGGATTAACTTGGATTCAGTGATGAACAATGACTGACAAGGAAGGGTTCGACAAACCTCATTTGTCAGATGAAGGTAATACATTCAAGAATGCTATTGGTTTGGACCCAGTGGCATCTTTGCCTTTCATTTTCAAAAGAGGTTAGTATCTCTTTGAGGAAATCTTTATCCTTCACTCTGCCAGCTGAAGCAAAGTGCTGTCATAATGAGGTCCTTGCTTCACAGAGGTTCCCCTAAATTCCTGGGCCTGATTCACTGAAGGCTCATCTCAGCAGGAACCTGACGGTGTCCTCTGGACTGCTACAGCTGTTTGACTGCAATACCAACTATTCAGACTGAACATGGACATTGTTCCTCAATTCAGGAGGATAATATTCCCTTTGAATAACCTTATTTTATGTTTGCTGTCTCTTGAGCTTTTGCTAATGGTCTAAACTACTTGTTCTCCTACCTGGTAAATTGCAGACTGACAGACTTGAGAAGCCTCTCTTTAGGACTACAAACTGTGGTAACAAATCACCCTGCTGATAGAACCATCTGGGTCACTCGTAGAGATATGTATAATGAGGATTTTTTCCCTGAGGAAACCAGGTGAAGTCAGTCTGCTAATTGAGCCTGCATTGCTCAGATTTCCACCATTGCTGTCTAGATCCATTCTCATAAAAGACATAGCAACACATTTGTCATTATAGATCGAGCACAAAGTAAAATACCCTGAGTTTATGATGCACAGTCTACCACTGTATACCAGGCATATATATCTTGCCAGAAGTTAATATGTTTGTTTCATGGTAGGAGAGACCACATCACACTGGGCATTCCACTCCCCTGCTATGGCACATTAACTAGACCAGAATGTTGTCTTCTCTCAAGGGTATCAGCAAGGCCTCATAGCTGGTGATTTTTTTTTGTTTTTTCAGATTATAATGCTTGGTCCATGCCTGATCAGCCAAGTTCACACACAATAGTGGCTCTTGTAACTGGTCTATGTCATATTTTCAGATGTCTTGACAATTTAGAGACTGATGCTTGTACTTTTTTTGTCAAAAATGTATACAATAATGGGCTAATATTCAAGTTATACAATGGACCTCCTACATTCCCTAACATTCACGGGACTCTGGTATTGGAGAACACTGGAATGACCTTCTCAAAAATCAACTCAAAAAGATTTCTGACTATACCTTCCTCAACTTTTCCTTATCCGCACACTTTAATAAAGCAGTTTGGCTACTGAGTGTAGCGCTACTTAGAAACATCATTCCTTTTCAGTTACTTCCTCTGTAATGATCAGTGTGAAAAAGATAAGAGGTCATGTAATCATATTTTGAAAGTTTGAGATTCTGCTCTGATTGTTACTGGGCATGATACTTGTTACTTTCTCCCAGTAGCAATCCCAAGCTGGACTGATTCGTATGCACTCTGTGTGGCTCCCTGGGCAAAAGGAGGCCTAAGGGATTCAAACTTAATTCTTATTAAACCACCTGGACTCTTTATGAAGATTAAAATAGGACACAGATCTTTTATGCTGGCAGAGAAAGAGTAACAACTTTGGCACCTAGAGAAGGAAAATCTTAGACCCCAGAAGCCATGGATGAGGTAGTGACATTAATAATTATTATTTTTTTCTTTCTGACCACACCTGGAGCCCTCCTCAAGAAAAATTACCTTGAGTGGCTCTCCTAAACTGTAACACACACTTAAATTTAATTGATTTCTGTGTCTGTAATGCCGCTTGGTAATCTTCCACTAGGCAGCCCTGATGACAAATTAATTTCCATTTATTTTATCCTTACCAAAAAATCTATCAAAAGAGCAAATGATGGCCCTAGTCCCTATATTTTCCAGCAAAATTTCTATCAATAATTCTAGTTATCTGCTTCACCCCGTTCCCATTGTGATAGTTTTGCCATTTTGTGGAGTAGAGAAAGTCATCTGGATGATAGTGAGAAAATACAGAACTGAGTAGACCAACTGCCTATGACCTTACCTTCAGACCCATTAAAGAGACTCAGTTACTCAAACCAAATTGAGAAACCAAGCAGTGCCAGCTGGCCAGGAGGCGATATTAGAGCAATGTCAACCTGTGCTCTTACATTATGTAGATCCCACTTTGATGGTCTGAGTGATTGTAAACAGCACTTTATTTTTAGGGGTGCCACATGTACTCTTGGGATTGTATTTCTTTTGTAAAAGCCAAGCATTCCCTTTGTCTCTCCTCCCAAAATGGTGATTGTCACCTTAAAAGTGGCCATAGCATACCTTCAAGTGTTTAAGGAAACACCCGCAGTAGATCACATAGCCCTCAAATGACTGCCCTCTCTCTACAAAATGAGCTATACTTGGTTACTTAGAGGTGCTTCCCAGGAAAGCTGACTTGCTATTTATACCCACCCTACAGGCAGGTTTTCCTGCAATAGGAATCACCTAATTTCAAAAGGTAATACAAATTTTGTCTTTGATATTAGTTAAAGTGATCAAGGCACCACCTTGGTCCTTGGTCCTGGGATATATCTGGTTTAGTCTTTACTGAGTGAGCATGCTTGTTATTGACAATTTTTGCCCTAGATTTTCTCTTTGCAGGCCAAAGCAGAGTCTTCTTATTCTCTAACACATCCTGTTGTACCTGGATTAGTGCCTTGGGCCAAGTGGGAAGGTCAATATGGAAAGTTAAGGAGAGTGACACCTGGATTTCTAAAGTAGATCAAATGGTTTATGAGATTTGGTCAGCTGGTTGAGCCTGGGACCCTGAGGAGCACAGCTGATGTCAATACTACAGATTGCCTCATAATGCTGCTCAAAGTCCTAATGATCGTAACCTTAATTAAATGCTGTATGAGAAAAAATGAACACATTTAGTTCCAACCTCTATCAGTCACATTAATTAGTGTGACTGTCAGACTGGTGTACTCATAGAAAAATTTGCTGAAAGTTAAGATAGCATTGAGTAAAGAAGACAATATTGCCAAAAAACAATTCTGTATATGTCTCACATGTGTCTGCACATTTAGAGAACAGAGGTAATAATAGCCATTGTTCTGGACTATCATTTCAAGGGAGATTGTACAGCAAAAGACTAAGAAGGTAATGATAATCTCCCCCTACAAAGTAAAAGACAAGTTTTGTTTATTGTTCAGTATGACAAAGACAGTATTTTTTGGGGGGAGGCAAAGATCAGGCAGATTACTGCCCATCCTTAAAGATTTGATTTCCCTAAGTTCAGACTTCCTCCTGTATAATGTAAACCACTGTGTGTATGCAGGCACTCAGCTCTCTTAGCTTTAGCCTGTGGAGGGCAAAAATAAATGCTGATATTCTGACTGCTGGTATTGCTATTAGTAATAAAGTCTGCTGTTTCTGGCCCAGAAATCTCCTGTCTTTTGCCACCACACATAAAACTGTGGCAAGCTAAGTTGTCATGTGCATAGGGTAAAATCTCAGACCCTTCTAAGTTGTTGACAAGTATAATATTCCTAATGTCTACTAATTATGATTTCAGTTACTTTGTAAAGAGTGAAAAAAAAATTAGTCTAAAGATCTTATAGCTACCATTTCCAATTGATGCTGGACTTTAAAATTATTAAGTGAGTAAATTAATGTGATTATGTAGTAAGTAACTCAGTGCTGTCCTTAAGAAAGATTCTGGTTCCCGCTAAGGACATTTATTTTAATATCTTAAAGAAACTGATATAAGGTATAGAAAATTCCTCACAACAAAAATTGTTTCTTGGCATTTGTGGATAGTTTACAAATCTATGAAATATTTAATTGAGAACCCTCACTCTATTTGTTCATATATTTATAGGGTACATGAGGTATTTTGGTATAGAAATGCAATGAGTAATAATCACATGGTGGCAAATTGGGTATCCATTACCTCAAGCATTTATCCTTTGTATTATAATCTAAGTATACTCTTTTAACTATTTTTAAATGCACAATTAAATTATAATTGCATGGTTGTGCTATCAAAAACTAGGTCTTATTTATTCTTTAACTGTTTTTTGTACCCATTAACCATTCCCATATCCCCACCACCACTCCATCACCCTTTCCAGCTTCTGGTAACCATCTTTCTATTCTCTATATCCATGAGTTCAATTGTTTTCAGTTTTAGATCCCACAAACAGGTGAGAACCTACTATGTTTGTCTTCCTGTGCCTGGCAACACTTAACGAATATAATGCACTTCAATTCCATCCATGTTATTGTCAATGACATGATCTCATTCATTTTTATGACTGGATAGTACTCCATTGTGCATAAGTACCACATTTTGTTTATTCATTCATCTGTTGATGAACACTTAACTTGCTTCTAAGTTTTGGCTGTTGTGAACAGTGCTGCAACAAACATAAGAGTGAAGATATCTCTTTGATATAATGATTTCCTCCCTTTTGTGTCTGTACCCAGTAGTGAGATGGCTAGATCATATGGTAGCTCTATTTTTAGCTTTCTGAGGAAACTCAAAAACCATTCTCTGTAGTGGCTGTTCTAATTTACATTCTTGCCAATAATGTAGGATAGTTCCCTTTTCTCCACATCCTCTCCAGCATTTGTTATTGCCTGTCTTCTGGATATAAGCCATTTAACTGGGGTGAGATGGTATCTCATTGTAGTTTTGATTTGCATTTCACTGATGGTCAATGATGTTAAGCACCTTTTCATATTCCTTCTTGCCATTTGTATATCTTCTTTTGAGAACTGTCTATTAAAATATTTTGCCGGTTTTTTTTTTTTTCCACTGTGTTATCAGATTTTTTCCTAAACATCTGTCTGAGCTCCTTATACATTCTGGTTATTAATGCCTTGTCACATGGGTAGTTTGCAAATATTTTCTCCCATTCTGTGAATTGTCTCTTCATTTATTTAACTGTTTCCTTTGCTGTGCAGTAGCTTTTTAACTTGCTGTAATCCTATTTGCCCATTTTTGCTTTGGTTTCCTGTGCTTATGGGGTATTACTGAAGAAATTTTTGCCCAGATCAAGGTCCTGAAGAGTTTCTCCAAGGTTTTCTTGTAGTAATTTCATAGTTTGATATCTTACATTTTAAGTCTTTAATCCATTTTGATTTGATTACTGTATATGGTGAGAGATAAGGATCTACTTCATTCTTCTGCATATACATATCCAGTTTTCGTCATAGCATTCATTGAAGACACTGTCTTTTGCCCAATATATATTATTGAACCTTTGTCAAAATGAGTGCCCTGTAGGTGTGTGGATTTGTTTCTGAGTTCTCCATTTTGTTTCATTGGTTTCTGTCTGTTTTTATGCCAGAACCATGTTGTTTTCATTACCGTAGCTCTGTAGTATAATTTGAAGTCAGGTAATGTGATTCTTCCAGTTATAATTTTTTTTTTTTTTTGCACAGGATAGCTTTCATTATTCTGGGTCTTTTTAGGTTCCATATAAATTTTAGGATTGTTTTTCTATTTCTGAGAATAATGTCATTGATATTTTGATACGGATTGCATTGAATATGTAGATTGCTTTAGGTAATATGGAATTTATAACAATATTGCTTCTTCCAATTCGTGAACCTGGAGGAGCTTTCCATTTTGGAGATCCTCTTCAATTCCTTCTATCAGTGTTTTATAGTTTTCATTGCAGAAATCTTTCACTTTGGTCAAATTAATTATGAGGTATTTAATTTTATTTGTGGTTCTTGTAAATGGGCTTACTTCCTTATTTCTTTTTCAGGCAATTCACTGTTGGCATACAGAAATGTTACTGAATTTTGTATGTTGATTTTGATCCTACAACCTTACTGAGTTTGTTTATCAGTTTGAATAGTTTTTTGCTGCAGTCTTTAAATTTTTTCAAATACAAGATTATATCATCTGCAAACTAGGATAATTCAACTTCTTCCTTTCCAATTTGGATGCCCTTTATTTCCTTCCCTTGTCAGATACCTCTAGCTAGGATTTCTAGTACTATGTCAAATAACAGAGGTGAAAGTGGGAATTTTCGTCATGTTACAAATCTTAAAGGAAAGACTTTCATTTTTTCCCCATTCAGTATGATACTAGCTGTGGGTTTGTCACATACAATTTTTATTATATTGAGGTGAGTTCCTTTTATACCCAGTTTTTGAGGTTTTTATAATGAAGAGATGTTAAATTAATCAAATGCTTTTCAGCATCATTGAAAAGATCACGTGGTTGTTTTCTTCTTCATTTTGTTGATATGAAGTATCACATTGATTGATTTGCATATGTTGAACTATTCTCACATCACTGGGATAAATCCTAGTTGATTGTAATGATTTTTTAAATCTATTGTTTAATTTTGTTTGCTAGTATTTTGTTTGGAATTTTTGCATCAATATTCATCTGATATATTGGCCTGTGGTGTTCTTTTTATGATGTGTCTTTGTCTGCTTTGGTGTCAAGGTAATACTGGTCTCATAGAACGAGTTTAGAAGTGTTCCCTCCTCCTCTATTTATTGGAATAGTTTAAGTAGAGTCAGTATTAGTTCCTGTTTACATGTTTGGTAAAATGCAGCAGTGAAACCATTCCTGGAGACTTTTTATTATGGCTTCAATATCGTTACTTATTATTGGTCTGTTTAGGTTGTGGATTTCTTCATGGTTCAATGTTGGTAGGTTCCGTGTGTCCAGGAGTTTATCAATTTCCTCCAAATTTTCCAATTTTTTTGCATATAGGTGCTCATAGTAGCCACTAATGATCCTTTGGCTATCTGCAGTATCAGTTGTAATGTCTCCTTTTTCATCTCTGATTTTATTTATTTGGGTCTTCTCCTTTTGTCTTCATTAATCTGGCTAAAGGTTTGTCAATTTATCTTTTTAAAAAATCAGTATTATTTTGTTAATCTTTTAAATTGTTATCTTCATTTCAAATTCATTTATTTCTGCTCCAATATTTATAATTTATTTTATTCTACTAATTTTGGGTTTTGTTGTTCTTGATTTTTTAATTCTTTATAATGCATTATTAGGTTATTCATTTGATTTTTTTCTACTTTTTGATGTAGATACTTATGGCTATAAATTTACCTCTTAGTGCTTGTTTCATTTGAATCTCATAGGTTTTGGTATGTTCTGTTTCCATTGTCATTTGTTTCAGAATTTTTTCAATTTCTTTCCTAATTTTGTCATTGACCCACTGGTCATTTAGGTGCATATTGTTTAATTTTCTTGTCTTTGTATAGTTTCCAAAATCTCTTTTTATTGATTTCTAGTTTTATTTTCCTGTGGCAGAGAAAATGCTTTACATTATTTCACTTTTTTCCAATGTTTTAATACTTGTTTTTTGACATAACATATGGTCTGGTCTATCTTTGAGATTGATTCATGTGCTAAGAATAAATTTTGCAGACTTTGGATAGAATGTTCTATAAATATCTATTAGGTCAATTTTTCCTGTGGTACAAATTAAATTCAATGTTTCTTTGTTGATATTCTGTCTGGGAGATCTGTCCAATGCTGAAAGTGGGGTACTGAAGCCTCCAACTATTATTGTATTGGAGTCTATCTCTCTCTTTAGCTCCAGTAATATTTGTTTTATAAATATATATGGGTGCTCCAGTGTTGGGTGCATATATATTTACAATCATTATCTCTCTTGCTCAACTGACTCCTTTATCATTATATAATGATCTTCTTCATCTTTTCTTAATAGTTTTTGTCTTGAATTCAATTTTGTCTGATATATGTGTAGCTAATCCTGCTTTGTTTTGGTTTCTATTGGCATGGAATATCTCTTTTCATCCCTTTATTTTCAGTCTGTGTGTAGAGTTTTCATAGGTGAAGTGTGTTTCTTGTGGGCAACATATCATTAGGTCTTCTTTTTTTATTCATTCAGCCACTCTATGTCTTTTGATTGGAGAGTTTAGTCCACTTACTTTCAATGTTATTTTGATGATGAGTAGAGACTTACTCTGGCTATGTTGTTATTTATATTCTATTTGTTTTGTGTTCTTGTTTCCTTCCTTCTTGTCTTCCTTTTAGCAAATGTTATTTTCTCTAGTGTTGTGCTTTAATATCTTCTATTTTATATTTTGTGTATCCGTTGTATGTTTTTCAATTTCAGTTTTGCATGAGGGTTGCAAATGCTATTTTACAATCCCTTATTTTACACTGCTAACAAGTTAACACTGATTGCATAAACAAACAAGCAAGCATGCAAAAGAAAACTATACAAACTCTACACCTTAACTTTGTCCTCTAACTTTTTAAACTTGTTTTTTCTCTTTATGACTTATTGTATTATGTCTTAAAAAGTTGTAGTTATAAAATTTGATTGATTCATCATTTAGTTTTTCCCCTTTAGTTTCTCCACCAGGATTATAGTGTTATGATATTCTGGTTTTTCTGTGTGCTTACTATTGCCAGTAAATTTTATATCTTCAGGTGATTTCATCTTGCTCATTAACATTATTTTCTTTCAGATTGAAGAATTCCCTGTAGCTTTTCTTGTAGGACAGGTCTTGTGTTGATGAAATTCCTCAGGTTTGGTTTGTATGGGAAGGTCTTTATTTCTCTTTCATGTTTAAAGGATATTTTCCCAGATATGCTATTCTAAGGTAAAAAGTTTTGTTTGTTTGTTTGTTTTAACTCAGTACATTAAATGTCATGCCACTTTCTTCTGGCCTGTAAAGTTTCTACTGAAAAGTCTGATGCCAGATGTATTGGAGCTCCATTGTATGTTATTTGTTTCTTTTTTTGTTGCTGCTTTTAAGACCTTTTCTTTATGCTTGACCTTCAGGAGTTTGATTTTTAAATGCCTTGAGGTAGTCTTCTTTGGGTGAAATCTGCTTCATGTTCTATAACTTTCTTGTACTTGAATGTTGATATCTTTCTCTAGGTTTGGGAAGTTGTCTGATGATATTATTCTTTCTTTTTTTACTTTTGTTGCTCTTGTATTGTCAAATGAGATAAAATATGCAAAGAATATATAATTTTGGAATGTCATTTGAAAATCTGAGAAATACATCTTCTGGCTTTTATGCTTTAGAGTGAAATAGAAAGTTACATTGTACAATTGTTATGAATGTGTGTTTTTTAAGAATGCAATATTCAATAATTTCAGACTATAGACATAACAGGTTTTCTTAAAAAAGATTACTCTTTTGAATAAACCTTCTACCTCTATCACTTTCTCTACCTTCTCTATAAAGCCAATAAGTTTTAGATTTGCCCTTTTGATGTTATTTTCTAGATTTCGTAGGCCTTCTTCATTGCTTTTCATTCTTTTTTCTTTTGTCTATTCTGACTGTATCTTAAATAGCCTGTCTTTAAGCTCATTAATTCTTTCTTCTGCTATTGAGAGGCTCTGACAACTGACATTCTTCAGTGTGTCAACTGGATTTTTCAACTCTAGAATTTCTACTTCTTTTTAATTATTTCAATTTGTATGTTAAATTTATCTGATAGAATTGTGAATTTCTTCTTTGTGTTATCTTGAACTTCTCTGATTTTCCTTAAAACAGTTATTTTGAGTCCTCTGTCTGAATGGTCACATATCTCTGTGACCTCCATGAGGTCAGAAAAATTCTCTTTCTCTAGAATTGACCCTGGTACCTTATTTTGTTCATTTGCTGTGATCATATTCTCCTGGATGGTCTTGTTGCTTGTAGATATTTGTTGGTGTCTGGCCATTAAAGAGTTAGGTATTTATTGTATTTTTTGCAATCTGGGCTTGTTTGTGCTCGTCCTTCTTGGGAAGATTTTTCAAGTATTTGAAAGGATTTAGGCCCCAAGTCCAATAATGCTATGGTTCTTGCAGACTAGAAGAGGTACTTCCTTGGTGATTTTTGGATAAGATCAACAAGAATTCTCTGGATTACCAGGCAGAGTCTCTTGTTCTCTTAACTTACTTTCTCCCAAACAAAGTCTCTCTGTGTGTGTGGTGAGCCACCTGAAACTGGGCTGTGGAGATGCAAGCACCTCAGTGGTCACCACCACTGAAACTACACTGGGTCAGACCTGAAGTCAACACAGCACTCAATCTCACCGACGGCCCACTGTAACCTCTACCTAACTACCACCTATGTTCGGTCAAGATTCTAGGGCTTGGCAATTGGCAAGTAGTGAAGCCAGCCTCATTTCTGTCCTTCCCTTTTGGGCAGTGAGTTTCCTCAGGTCCCAGGTTGGTCCAGAGATTCTGTCTGGAAGCCAGTGTTTGAAGTCAAAAACCTTAGAAATTTACCTAATGTTCTATTCTACTGTAGCCAAGCTGACACTCAAACCACAATACAAAGTCTATCCTGCTCTTCCTTCCCCTTTTCATAGGCAGAGGAGCCTTTCCCTGTGGCCACTGCCATCACTGGCCCACAGGGGATTCTGCCAGGTCACTGCTGATGCTCACTTAAAGCCCCAAGGGCTCTTCAGTCAGCTTGTGGTGAATGCTACCAGACCTGGGACTTAGGCTTCTGGCCCAGGGAAGGTTCACAAACCTGACTGAGAGCCTAAGCCTGGACTTAGGGACCCCAACAGCCTGCTTGTTGCTCTATCCCACTGTGGCTAAGGTGCAGGACAAGACCTCTTACTTTTCCCTCTGCTTTTATCAAACAGAAGGAGTCTTTCACTGTAGCCACAACAGTTGGGAATGTGGTGTGTCTCACCTGAAGCCAACATGTCTCACAGCCCATGGTCCATCATGTACTACCTGGGTATCCTTGCTGGTTGTTCAGGACCTACTGATTAAAGGAGCCCCAGTAGGTGATGAATCCTGCCAGGACTGGGTCCTACCCTTCAAGGCAGCAGATTCCCTTTTGGTTTGGGGTGTGTCTAGAAATGTTGTCTGGGATCTAGAGTTCTGGAATGGGGGCCTCACAACCCTGCCCAGTGCCCTATTCTATTGTGGCTGAGCTGGTATGCATGATGCAAGGCAAAGTCCTCTCTACTCTTTACTGTCTTCTCCTCAAGCAGAAGGAAAGAGTCACCTTCATTGCTATCAGTTGTGCTGCCTAGATTTGGGAAAATGGTGTCACAAGTATTCCTTTGGCTGCCCCAGCTCTTGTTTTACCAGATCATGTGCCACCCTAGTCCTCTGGCTCTGAGCCCAACCCAGAACTAGGCGTTGCTTAAGAATTGCAGTCCTTGTTTCTTACACTGCCTTTCTGGTTTAGCTAGGACACCAGAGAACTTTGGCCTCCATTCGCAAGGCTTGCCAATACACTCAAGTTGCAACCACTAGAATGGGCAATTTGCCTCTGTCTAGGGCCAGTCTATGGCTCCCTTCATGCCTGGGAACTGGCTAAGCCCAGCATGTCTTTTCTTTCTGCTGTGACAGGGCAGTATGAAGTTCAGTGTGAGGTCCCTCAGTCACTGCCCTGTTTCTCACTAAAGGAGACAGACTCTTTTTGCCCCACAGGACCATGCTGGGAGATGGGGGAGGCATGGTGTTGGCAATTTAAGACTGTCTCTCCTACCCTCTTTAATGCCTCTCTTGCAGCAATATCAAGCTAAAACAAAGTACTGTGATGGCCTACCTGATTCTTAATTCTTGTGACTGTGCTTTCCTCTGTTTAGGTAGTTGTTAAAATTTTGTGTTCCTACGGGGGGATAAAAGTTGTAGGCTTCTGTTCCACCATCTTGCTCCACTGCCAATGGCTATTACTGAAAAGTCAAAAGATAAGTATAGTGAGAATGTGGAGAAAAGGAAACTCATATATTATTGAGAGGAATATACACTAGTAAAAACATTATGCAAAACAGTATGGAGGTTTCTCAAAAAAATAAAAGTAGAAATACCATATGACCCAGTAATTCCACTTCTGTGAATATACTCAAAGGAAATAAAATCACTATCTCAAAGAGATCTCTGCATTCTCATGTTTCTTGCAGCATTATTTACAATAGCCAAGATATGAGAATGACCTAAGTGTCTGTCAATTAATGAATGAAGACATTTTAGTGTGTGTGTATATATGTATAAAATATATACATACAATGAAATATTACACAGCATTAAAAAAGAAAGAAATTCTGTCATTTGCAACAACATGGATGAACCTAGAAGACGTTATGCTAAGTGAAATAAGTTAGACACAGAAAAACAAATACTGCATGATTTCACTTATCTAAAAAAGTTGAACTCATAAAAACTGATTAGAAGGTTGGGTACCAGGGATTCAGGTTGGGGAAATGGGAATATATTGGGGATATATAATTGCAAATAGGTGATTGAGGTGTGGGAAATGGGGATAAATAATGGGGATACATAATTACAAAAAGTTTACAATTGCAATGATGAGATAAATGATTTCTGGATTCCTAATGTACAGCATGATGACTAAGGTTAATAGTAATGTATACTTGAAATTTACTAAATCATAAGTAGATGGATATGTTAATTAACTTGATTTGGAAATCATTTAATAACATATATGTATATCAAAGCATTACATCATTATATACATAGATAAAATATTTGTCAAGTATATCTCAGTAAAGCTTAATAAAAATGAGTTGTGTGGGCTAAAAATGAACTTGAGAAAATATTTAAAATTTTCTTCTTTGCTAGTATTAAGAAAAAGTACTAAGGGTAGGGAAAGGTTATTAGTTTGCTATCACTCAATCCCTGCTGAGCAGAGTAGAACAGGAATAAAAAAAAAAAAGGAAGTCAGCTCTATAATCCCAGCTGCAAGCTGATGAATCAGTCAGTGATTAATTGTTGCTACTAGTAATTGAAATAATCATATTTCAGAGAAGAAAAAAAAAAGCATTTGGTCTCTAAAATATATTTGCTTAAAAATGTATTGCTGTGATATTATTGAACTTTTAAAAAGGAGGTATAAAGATCTTCATGCAACGCTAAAAGGGATGTCATTACCAAAATCACTCCAACATCTGGTATTTTGTCTTAAAAACTCTCCTCTGACTGTCAAAATCAGTAGTTCCCCTTACACAAGCCCTCTTATTTTCTTACGGACTTTTCTTTTAAAAGAGAGTTTGCTTTATAGAGAACACAGCATAATGTAGAATGCAAACTAACAACAATAAAAATGACAATATACATTGCCTACATTGCCTAATTTTCAACAAAGCAGTGAGTTTATGTTTACTCTCCCCCACAAAATGTTCATGCTTTCTAATTGATGTTAGTGTGATTCATTTGACAGAGTTTATCATCCTCCAAATTCTAAGTATGTAGGACCCTACCCTAAGAATTCTAGAGTCACTGTCTTCAAGGAGTTTACTCTTTTGTTGTAGAGACATAGAATATCTATAAAATGTTAATAATAGCACATGGAGAACATAATCACTAGAAAAAAAAACTTTCAAAAGCTGGAAATTTACATTTAGTGAGTGCTTAACATCTTCTTCAGTCTGTCTACAAAGTTTTCTTTTAACTAATCTGCAGAACAACCCTGAGATGAAGATATTCTGTCAATTTTAAATGAAGAATAAATAGGTTCAGAAAGGTTAAGTGATTTACTCAATTTCACATTGTCAGTACATAGTAGAACCAATTTTCAAATATGATTTTGGGTCCATCTGATTGCAAAAACAAAAGACAGAAAGAGAGAGAGAAAGGTAACTTCACATTTTAAATCCTTGGTGATAATAAAAGTCTGAAAGAATACCATTTACAGAGCAGAAAAAATTGGAAGAAAAAAATAAAATGGGAGGAAAGATGAATTTGTTGTTATATTATTGTTTCTGAAGCAAGGCTAGGGCATATAAATATAAATGTCCAATAAACAGAGACCATTTTTTAAAAATTCTAGTTTAAAAATATGTTGAGGGCCAACCACAGTGGCTCATGCCTGTAATTCCAGTACTTTGAGTGGCCAAGGTGGGAGAATCACTTGAACCCAGGAATTTGAGAACAGCCTGGGCAACCAAAAAAAAAAAAAAAAAATTGAAATTAGCCAAGCATGGTGACATAAACCTGTAGTCCCTCCCAACTTCCCAACTTTTTGGGAGGTTGTGGTGAAGGATGGCTTGAGCCCGGGAGGCTGAAGTTGCAGTGAGTCAGGATTGTGCCACTGCACTCCAGCCTGAGTGACAGAGCAAGAACCTGTCACAATAAAAAATAAATCAGGACTGGAGATGTGAATATGGTACTTAATTGTGCTTCAATGTGGACATGATGAAAAGTCAATAAATGAGCAACTATATTCTTGATTCCACACAACTAGATTATGTCCCTGAGCAGTTTGAATTCTAGAGAGTATGCAGAATAGTTGGCAAAAATGACTGTAACAATCCCTCCCTTGCCTGCAGGTACATGCTACTCCTCATGTTTTTAAAAAAAATGGAATTTATTTATCTTCTCCTTCAATCTGGATAGGCTTTGGATTTGATTTAACCATGTGGTGGAAGTGAGATTGTGCTTGTTCAGGGCCTAGACTTTAAGAGACATAGAACCTGATTATTTCATTATTTTGCTATCCTAAGGCTTCTAGAAAAGAAGTCTAGGCTATCCACTTGGAGAAAGTGGCTATGTGAATAAAAGGACCCCAGCAGCAGCCCAGCACCATGGTTCCTGACATGTGAGTAAGGTCACCTTTGATCCTATACCCCAACTACCACCTGAATGAGTAGATGCAGCCAAGATCACAGAACACTGATGAGCCATCCCTGACAAGTCCTGCTCTCATTCTTGGAAAACAGAATCATGACTAATAAATGGTTGCATTTTAAGCCACTGAGCGTTAAAGTAGTGTGTTGCACAGTACAGCTAAGAATCAGAAGGGGACTAACAACAATTAGTTTATTAAATATTTGCTTTCCTTCTTGACAGACAATGAAGCATTCCCATAAGAAACATAAAGCAGGTTGGGGGCGGTGGCTCGTGCCTGTAATCCCAACACTTTGGGATGCCTAGACGGTGGATCACGAGGTCAAGAGATCGAGACCATCCTGGCCAACATGGTGAAACCATGTCTCTACTAAAACTACAAAAATTAGCTGGGTGTGGTGGTGTGCACCTGTAGTCCCAGCTACTCAGAAGCCTGAGGCAGGAGAATCGCTTGAACCTGGGAGACCTAGGAGGTTAAAGTGAGCCAAGATTGCACCACTGCCCACCATCCTGACCACAGAGCAAGACTCTGTCTCAAAAAAAAAAAAAAAAAAAAAAAAAAAAAAGAGAAGAAAGAGAGAAAGAAAAGAAAAGAAAGGAAAAGAGAAACACGAAGCAAGGCTTAAAGATGGAGAGCTACCAAGGAAGTGGTAGAGAAGTATTTACATTGGGTGGTCAGAGAAGGCTTCCTGAAGACATAACATTTGAGCAGAAAAGGAAATTAGAGAACTAAATGGGTAACAGAGATGAGTCACAAACATCAGAAAAAAAATATATATATATACACACACACACACACACAAATGTTTTCGTGATATGTTATAAGCAATATATTCAAATCAGATTCACCATCCTTCCTATATTGGCATCCACACAGATTGCCCATCCTGTCATCTCCTTTTGTCTGCATTATTATTTATCTTCACAAATCAATTTAGCTGTCGTCTTCTCCAGGAGGACCTACCTGACTTTCTAATCTGGATAGTGCTCTCTTCTATGTCATCAGAGCTCCCTCTGTTTTCTTCTATGGCAGTTTGTAATACACAATTAACCTTAGAGCTCTTAAGAAATTCTAACTTCGATATCCCCTGCAGTACGCACATTGCAGGTAAAATGGCAATGTTTTTCTGCCTCTACCTACACTACATTCACTATTCTTTCTTTGTTTTATTTTATTTCCTAATGGTTCCTAGTGTAAACACTTCACCAAATTTTTGATTAAATCAAGAAAAAAAGTTTTTGACCAATGGCTGCTTAATCTGTCACCGAAAAGTAGCAACAAAATCAAGCTTTTATCAACCAGAAAATGTATTGTGCTTCCTTTGGGAAAGTAAACAAGACAGTAGACATAGAAGCCTCACACAAAGGGGGAAAATAAACTGAAGGATTTTAAGAGTAACACCTGTCAAATGGAGCAGTAATGTGTATGGTTTGACAAAATAGGCTGGTGACTGTCAAAATAAATAATAAACCTTCCAGCTCTGACTAATGACTGAACTATGCTGGAAGACTTGAGGGAAGCATCCAATAAAATGCAAAATTGAAAGAAAAATTGGAACGGCCGGCATAGCCTCCCAGCAGCTAAATTTCAAGTAATTTTGGAAAAACACAAACCATTCACCAGGTTCCATGGCAGAGGGAAAAGTTCCAAAAACTCTTCTGATTGAGCATTCTGCTTTAGTTAGGAAATCACATCTCTTCTGATGGAGTGCCAAGAACTTGGTTTCTGCTTTTTCAATACAGAAAAAATCCTGCCGTGACTGTGACATTCTCTGTGCAGACATTCAGCTGACTGCCAATAATATCATTAGGGAAGAACAGCTAGAGCTGGACCCCTTTATACGTAGAGTGAAGTAACCTGCAGAAAAGGCATAGATCCAGGGAAAGCCCATCTCTGATACCTTTCTATTTTCATTTCTTCCCAATTCAGGTACCTAATTTTCTTTATTCACAGCTCCTTAGAAGACCATCTTATTTTTCCTTACCAGCAAACATAGATTTTCTTACATTATTATAAAGAAAACTGGCCAAGTGTCTGCTGATTATGTTATGATCCTTTCCAGGGGCAGTTTCATTTATATAAATTGTTTCTTGAAGACCCAGAAAGCCTTGATAAATTTCTGTTCTAGAATTTAATAATATATCACAAGTGGAAGAATGCATGATTAGTGGAAGAATTTTAAGCATCTAAAAAACACAGTTCTATAAAAGTCATCTTTTTTCAGAAACTTTCTACTTATCTCTCAAGTTCAAGATAGCAGAGGTGAGTACTGGTTTTCCCTCTGTCTGACTCCTTTAATTTTGTCTTTGTTTCCAGGGTCAACTATGCTCTAGATTCCCTCTAGCATAATGAAAGAGAGAGGAGGAAAAACAAAGTATCTGCTTTCAAGTGGGGACCATTTCTAGGTATTATTTAGCCTGTAATAACATGGCTTGCTTTCTTATTTAATCATTTGTATTTATGTTCTTCCACTATTTATTTCTCCTTCGTGTCTTTTATGCATTAGATTGTATTGAACCTAGTTCCAAATATGTTTTTTCATAAAATTTGATTACTGTTATAAGTTAGCAAAGTTGATATGTGAAATAAGCTAAATATAAATCTGAAAACATATATTTAATGTTTGTTTTTTCTAACTTAAATATATTTGCTAAAATCTGTAACTTAAAAACCTCCTAATCATTTTATTTATTTTAAGAACTGTCTTGAAGAGTTACAGTGGTCTAAAAACTGCATTTTATTAATATATTATTTTGATAGCTATACTTATGAAAGCAAAACATCAAGACATTTTCTGATTACAGAATGAATATTTGAATTCAAGACCATGCCAGATATATGGCTAGCAAATGGCTGTCAATGTGTCCTAAGTGAAGTGAGAGGTTGGCTCTCTCAAATACCCATGAGTCAGAAATGGCAGGAATCAGGATGCCTTTGCTTCTTTCCCAGTGATTTCAACATTCTAGGATGATTTGATTCAACAACCCATTGATTGATCCATTCTACTCTGTTAGGTGGTTACCCAACCCAGTCACCATCATGTCCAAGGAATCCTGTACTTCCTGAAGCAATCATTCTGCTTGTCAGGACTCTCTTCTCTGAAGCTTTCTCTGCTCGTTTTTCTTGCTGCCTCTGCAGGGTCAGTAATGTGTCTGCCAGTAAAGTGTTGTCTCTTTCCATTTCCTATTCCCATAACTACAAGGAATAGAAGCAGTTCCTTGGTTGAGGAAAGAGTATTTGTCCATTAATAACCACACTAGTCTAGCATTCAAATCCCTCGTTGATACTTAGGTCATTTTTAACTTGGACTACTACAACCACATACTGTGCTGTCTCCAAGGCTTTATTCTTCTCTCCAGTTTAAAATGATATGCACTCTACAGTTCAGATCATTTTCTAGATGCATTTAAGTTATGCCCATGGGAAGAAAGAAACTGAGCTTGGCAATATTGCATATAGGAAGTGTGGTGTGAAATGCAAAGACATGTCTAAAAGAAGCATTTAAATACACTGTATGATGACAGAAACCCAGCTTAATAGTTTTTTGCACTCCAGGAATCAAGAAATTCCAATACATTATTACAATTTTAATGGCTACCTTTGACAAATTATGAGAATTTGATCTGCCTGGATCCCACCTTATTACAAAGTTATTAAAAATATTTTGTGCAATTTTTCAAAGTAAAAAGTCACTGAATACTACTGTTATGTTGTTGTTTACTAACTTCTACTTTGATGCAGCCAAATCCGCAAAGAAATTATAGGAAGCTCCTTGAGCAATAGGTACATTGTTTGTCAAATATACTGATAAGAAGAAAAAGCAAAGAAAAATAAAAAAGTAAAAAGAAAATGCACACACCCAATTGTCTGCTATCCTGGGAAACTCTGTGTAATTTCCTGGCATCTGAGCCATTTTTGTAACTTATGTTTTGGAATTACTATAGGCCTGTACGAAAGAGTTAATTCATTACCAAAAGGTGAGCCATTTCCTGTCTACTCAATTGTAGCATCAGACTAAGTACTATTTTATCAAAGGAACATTGGCTGTCACCCAGCGTTAATCATTTTCAGAACAATTATGATTTACTTTAGACATAAGGCTGATGAATCTTTATTTCCAGATTCCATTTTGGCAACTTTGAGCCTTACCTCATTTATAAGACTATTACTGAAAATAGTGCCTCTCCAAATTTTCATCCTTCATTATTTTTGTTTCTCCCTAAAAAAAATAAAAAACAAAAATACAATTAATTACATTAAAGTTAGTTAGCCAATGTGATTGCCAATGCTAGCTTAAACATTATTTGTATATAATCTTACACAGATTTGGAGCCTATAGAGATCTGAATGACTGTGTGCTTTTACACATCTTTTAGCTAAATTAAAAATCCAAAAGCTAAATCTTGTGTTCTGGGACAGCATGTGAATTTGACATTTCCTGGCGGCAATTAGAACCAGAAACCATTGAATAGACTATATTCATTCATTTAAGTGGTTTGTGACTGTGAAAGACTAAATATTTACAATGTCTTTTATCCTTGGATACAATATAATGACTTCATCATTTTAATAGCCTTTTACTCAAATGTGGTTGCATCCCGGTTAGATTTTAGACATGCATTTCAAATAGTTTGGGTCTCTGTAATCATTTCAATGACTCCCAAGATTGAAAAACAATATATTGCAAGAGTTCAAGGCTTTGAACTTATTATTTTAGTTTTGATTTATGTCTTCTCTCCTGAATTTTGCACTGTTTACCAAACTTTGCTCTAAATGTTCAGATAAGAGATATTTGTGCAGAGTTGGTCAGTGGAAGGTCATTAACAGACACCAGGCATATATTTATAAATGCAAGTCTATGTACACAAATAGGGATTCGGCAACTTAATGTGAGTGAACCAAGACAAAACCATAGCAGTCACTATAGAGGCGATTAAAACAATATGCCCCCACTGAAAGCTATGGAAATAGCTTTGTGGTACCTATGAAAACACAGTATTATCCCATTAAAGCAAATATCTAGTTTTTTTTTTTTTTTTCTACTTTTAGACAGTCCTAACAAATGCCAGAATCTCTTTGTCTCATTTCAGAATGAAATTGATTTGTGTATTCTCTCCTATCCCATGTAGGGTAAAAATTAAATCTGGTTTATTTTCAACATAAAAATGTAGAAACAACATTGCTTCATTTTGCATTTGGTTCTAACAATCACAAATATTTATGTTTATTAATATTCAGTCTTCTGAATAGCAGGAAAGTAAAAATACTGACTAACATAGACATTACCGAAATAAATTTGTGATTACTTCCCCTACGGTGCAGAATGGATATGATCGCTTAGAACTTTTGTACCAAGACTTTTTAGATGCTCAGCTCAGAGTAGTTGATCCCAATGATTATTTTATGAACCATTATCCTAAAATATTTAACTAAAATGTACAATAATTTGGTTGGATCATCTGTCAAACCATAGTTTATGAGGTTAGATGCCAAATGAAATAAATAAAGGCTAAGGAATATTTTGGTTTGTAATACACTGATACTTAATGAATGTTCAAAGAAAATCATGTTCAAAGGGGTATCTTTTTTCTACCGCCAAGGAGAAAAATATATGTATTTTGGTTCTTTACCTGTTGATGGTTCTTCACCTGATAGGGTGACTTAACCCTTCATTCCTGAAAGGTCTGGGCCATTTGTAGTTCTGCCAGAATTGGATTGTCACAGTTTTCCATTGACTTTAATTGTAGGGTATGATAATACTAAGAGACACACTAAGAAATCTCCTGGATTTCAGACATACCCTTCCTTACCTTTATTGAGGAGGATTAGTTCAATTTCCCCTTCATGGTCAGGATTAATAATCCCAGCCAACACCACAACTTTCTTCTTGCCTGTTGACTCAAAGGCATGAGGAACCCAAAATGGCGAGGTGGCAGTCTTAACTTCCAATACAATGAAATCATTGTTGTGTCTCCTGGTAGAAGCATTTGTTTCTGTGGAACTAAGACCTTTAGGCTGACAGAACTTAAAGCTGCAGAAACAGGAACCAAAATTTTGCTAGCGGGTCACCAAGGGTAATTGTGAGTGATGCCACTCCCATTTCCACTCCTTGACTCCTAGACCTATATATCCTGGCTATCAGAGAAACAGTACCATATAATGACGCTGAATCAGAGCCTTCTGGAGAATCTTGCTCCAGCCCTGAAAGGTATTATTACCTAGCTGGTGCTGTAATTCAGTCTTCAAAAGGACATTCCATCATTCTATCAAGCCAGCTGCTTCAGACTGGTGGGGTACATAGTAAAATCAGTGAAATCCATGAGCATGAGCCCATTCTTGTACTTTTTTTGCTTTAAAGTGAGTTTCTTCCTCAAAAGCAATATTGTATGAAATACAATAATGGAAAATCAAAAAAATGACTAGGAGGTTATTGTAATTATCGAGAACAAAATGATTCACAACTTATGTTAATTTGATTGTCCTGAAACAAATGAAGAAGGAATGAGTTTGAGAGAGAGATGTGGTAAGATTAATAGGATCTTCCCATGTAGAGATGGGGAATATAGGTAGAGTAAATAATATGTTAGTGCATTGAGTATATGTAATATACAAAATGTGTATAATTCTCTAAGCATGTGCTTAAATTTCTATGAGTATGAGACGTTTCCATTACTCTAGTGTGCCTCTCTGTGATGTTTGCCAATAACTAGTTTATTCCTTGTTTAACATTTTTCCCCACAGCATATAAAGGATTTTTAAAATGTATAAAGCAGATGCAAGCTGGAAATCCCTTTCTTTTAGTAATTTCTGAGATTGGATATGGATGATTAAAAAAAAAACCCACTGTGCCTACTCCTTCTTATCATGATCTCATTTGGACAGCACTCTGTCGAGTCATAGGATTTTGGCAGGGATCTTTCTTACCATGTTTGGTGAGAGGCAATTAATCACATGGCATGCATCACCCTTTTCACCCAGTACACTAATATACTGTGCTCAAGGATGCAAATGTTCATGGTAAAAACTTATCTGTTTGCATCCCCATGTTGAACGCATCCCCATGTTGAATGAATGGCCTTAAAATTCTTGCAACGTTGTTGTCTATCTTCTGTTGTAATAGAGATAGAGGCAGGAATTTAGCCTAATTAATTCCCATTTATAACACTCAGCACAGCCCCCTAAAAATATAGACATTTAATAAATGTTTTGGTGATAAAGGAATAATTTATCTTTCCTTGGATGCATCCCTTTCTACTGAACCAAGAAAAGCATACATTGTACTGGTTTAGGGAGGATAAATGTAATTCCATGACAATTAAAAATGATAGGAGGAGTAAAAACCCATCCATCTATCTAATGACTGCACTTCACTGGTGAAGATTTGATAATTCTAGTGAATGTTTTAGTGGAAGAGACTTTTATTTTAATACATTAAAAAATTGAGGAGAGTCTAACTTTGTTAATTCAGTAGTGTCAAGCCATTTGAGGAAACCTCAGTGAACTGAAGAAAAGGGTCTGATCTATATTTTCACTTCAGAATAAAAGAAAACAATGTTTATCCTATTTAAATTAGTTCAAATTTTGTTCTTATTATTTCCAATATAATATATAAATTATAAAATTTAAGACATATATACATACACATACCACACATGATTTAATATATGATATATATCCATAGCACCACATGAAAAATTGTTATATTTTATGATTTATTACTTTAAAATATTATATTTAACTTTTGGAACCTAAAAGCTGTTTATCAAGTGAAATAGATATACAGATAATTAAAATAAGTTTGTTAATGCAAAATTAAGAATTAGGTTATTTTTATTGATAGGCTAGTTTGTGTATGATCTTGTGTTTTATTTTATTTTAATTTTTTATGCCACTTTATTGAGATACATGACTGACACATAAAAAGATGTATATATTTAATATAAACAACTTGATAAATCTGGCAATAAATATACATCTGTGAAACTATCACAATAATCTATACCATAAACATATTCATTACCTCAAACATTTCTCTCTCACGTCTTTATTATTGTTATTATTATTTTGTGATAAGATTACTTAATATGAGATCTACAGTTTTAGCAAAATTTCAAGTATAAAGAAAAGTGTTACTAAACATAGGCACTTCGCAGCAGAGCAGAGCTCTTGGGCTTATTCATCCTGCACAACTGAAGCTTCGTACCCTTTGACTAATACCGCTCAGTTCTCCCAGAGGACGGGACGTGGTACAATGACTGTGGAAAACAGCATAGAGGTTCCTCAAAAAAATTAAAGTAGATCTACCATATATTCCAGTAATTCCTCTTTTGAAATGTGAAATCGAAATTGGGATCTTGAAGAGATACTTGTATACCCCTGATCATAATAGGATTATTCACAATAGCTAATACCTGGAAGCCACCTAAATGTCCATCAATGGATGAATGAATACATATGATGAAATATTATTCAAATATTTTTAAAAATTCTACCATTTGCAACAACCTGGATGAAACTGGAGAATATTATGGTAAGTGAAATAGGTCAGGCAAAGAAAGGCAAATACTACACGATACTACTTCCATGTGCTTTATTTTAGTACCAACACAAACCAAACCATGTGATATCTAGAAACTGCTTGTTGGAAACTTGGCTTCTGGGTTAAGCCTTCTCCTGATAGCACACAATCAGTACAATGAGCTCTGAATAAATAAATAAATCTCAAAGTGAAGCAAAAGGTAGTTTTTCTTTCTTACTGGAACACATTTCACAAATCTGTTCTATTTAGGTTAATATGTCAAACAATAAAAGGACAGTAACTCTGTGTCCTAGTCAATTGAATAATGTCTTCTTTTTCAGTTCTAGGAGCAAGGAATTTGCATTCGTTATTTCTACGGCATAGAAAAAGTATTACCTGCATATTCTCAAATCAAGTCTGTCAAAGCACACGATTTCAAGTCAAGCCTATCAAGGCTACTATTGTGATTGTACTGTATTTGTTACTAACATATGCAAATTCAATTAAGCTTTCCCTGCAGCTATTGTTGTGGCAAATAGTGAGCTCTAGAAAATAAATAATATTCCAAATTCACTAGTTTTTAGTATGCATCAGAAATAGGATATTTAGCATTCCACTTATAGAATTTAAAATTATGAACTTGATTTTGTAGATACCACTGAAATACTTATGAAGAAACATGTTCTTATTTTATAAAATGTAGTTCTCATTTTATCATTTATATTTATGTTCCAATAAATTTACTTTCTCCTTTGATTTAATTTTATTCACTGAAAAATTGCTTCCGACGTGTTTTGCATTCCCTACCCCTCCAGATCTGTTTTTACATGTTTCACACAAGATTTACTGTGATGCTGTTAGCAATTTCTGCCACCAGAGAAAGTTATGTGTTATATTTTTTCCTACGATTCCCTTGCAAAGGTTTAAATGAAACTGAAGTACATTTCAGTTAAAACTGGTATTTCTGTCCAGTTAAGTTACTTAATGCTTTCTTCTATAATTTAAGCTGTGCCTAAAAATATTTCTTAGTTTATATTGACATTTTGTGACAATTTTTACTATTCTTAATAGTATTTCAAAGAATTAACATTTTTTACTTATATACTTGATTTTTTAAAGTTTTCTGCATTGATAATTAGATTTATTAGGTCTCCAAGCCAAATAGCTTAAAAATATATGTATCCAGTTTTACAGTGCCAATCAATTAAAATACAACATTGAAAGCATACATTTAATTTTTCCCACTAGGGATTCCTCTTTGGATCTAAGTGTTGCCACTCTGCCGCCTCTGACAGGTAATTTTAATTAAAGATAGGATCAAAAGGCTTGCATTTTCCTGCCTTAAAACCAATTCAAGAGAAGGATATTTATCCTCTACTACGTTTCTACATAGGTAATACGAATGTTACTATAATAAAATCAATAATAATAATAATGTCAGCCACGATGATAATAAGAATTTATCAAGCAGTCTCTGGGGCTCAGGCATTGTGATAAGGCTTGTATCAGTAAAGACAGGAGAGCTTACACAGTACTAAAACAATCTTCAAATTGTGTGCTGTCCAGTTTGGGTTAACATGAAGGCCAGAACTTCTCAGTAAATGCTTCCAAATAATTTCTACAGGTGAAGAAGATGGGACAAATCTTGAGTTGGTTCTCAAAGCTTCTGCATGCAACTCCCTTCTGTCCAGCTTTCATGGACTGAAAAGGCCATAACCAGATACAAAGAAGATAGAAAGTGCAATCCTGGCCGGGCGTGGTGGCTCACGCCTGTAATCCCAGCACTTTGGGAGGCCGAGGTGGGCGGATCACAAGGTCAGGAGATCGAGACTATGGTGAAACCCCGTCTCTACTAAGAATAGAAAAAATTAGCCGGGCGCAGTGGCGGGTGCCTGTGGTCCCAGCTACTCGGGAGGCTGAGGCAGGAGAATGGCGTGAACCCGGGAGGCGGAACTTGCAGTGAGCCGAGATTGCGCCACTGCACTCCAGCCTGGGCGACAGGGCGAGACTCCGTCTCAAAAAAAAAAAAAAAAAAAAAAAAAAAAAAAAAAAGAAAGTGCAATCCTACCATGCATTGAGAAGAAGAAACTTTTTTGAATTTTTTGCACAACCCTAATGATTTGGGGGACTTCAATCCTTAAATCAGCTTCTCCAATAAACATCAGGACTTTCTGAAATCTCTGTCAAGCTCTATGCCCTTACCTTGCTTTATTTTCTTCAGACTACTTATAAATATATGAAATCATATTGTTTGCTTTGGAGATGTAGAATTGGGCATAGAAAAATATAAATAAATTCATATTTGTAATGCACAATTCATGAGGACAAGCAATTTGTCCACCTTTTCTTTCTTCCCCATCTCCATACTTTCCTTTTCTTTTTTTCTTTTTCTTTTTCTCTTAAGTCTATTGCCAATAGCTACACCTGTTAGATGTTGGTATATAATAAATCTTTTCTTTGTGTAAAAATAAATTACATATATTTTATTAACAAGGAAATAATCTTAGAAATGTTAAGCAACTTAACTAAGATGAGATAGCTATGTAGCAGTCGAGTTGTGATTCAAAGCCCAAGGTTTAAACATTCAGCAGTATAGCTATTGTGCTTGACCATTACACAGGCTACATATATAATTATGAAGTCACATGAAAATGCTGTAAGAGAATCATATACAAATTATTATGGAATCACAGAGGGAGCAAACACTATGGCAGGTTTGAAGGTGATGAAGAATTGTGATTTTGAGTGAGGTCTTGAATATATTCACTTGTTTGTTTGGATTTATTTCTTCGACTTTCTGCTATGAGCCAGGCATGCTCTAGTTGCTAAGGATACAAAAATGCCCAAGATAAGTTTTGACCCTTCTACTGCTTCTAGTCTCATGAAATATGTGCCAGTCACACACACACACACGCAGACAAAATCACTATGCAGTGAAAGGCTGGCAATTGTTATCTAAAGCTATTGGAGGGATAGTTGGGACTAAATAAGAGGACATTTCATTTGAGTCGAGTGAGCAGATGTTGACAGATTATACCTTCCAGGTAGGTCTTCGGGAGCTATAGACTCCAAAGTTTGGCCCACCACGTGACCATAGATGAAGATGAAGCAGGGACTGGGACTTTGCCATATCCCTTATTTGTTCTCTGCTAAAGCATCTGCCCATGATATTCTTCCGCCTTGTTTCTAAAGTGACATTCTTCCATGTTGCTCGTTTCTGACTTTCCAAGCAGAGTCAGGGGAAAAATAATCGTCTCATAAAATACACTTATGGCAAGAATTCAGAATGAAAATATTTAAACCACTGAAGTCTTCTCTACTTAGAAGGCTGTGAAGTTTGACTCTTCCTAAATAAATGGGGTAAGTACCATTCTTATCAATAGCATATATTGATAACTACTGAGTTCAGGATATGTTTGCTAAATTTTAGATGAAGAACAGTAGATGGTACATGAATGGAAGATAATGGTACAGTTAGAAATTCTAACTCAAAATGAGGGGTAAAGACACTAAATCTATTGACATTCAGAGGATGGAGAGGTGTCCAAGGGACATAATGGGTGCTAGGACGATGCCAATAAAAAAGAAATGGCGAACAGCACTTTCCAAACAATGAAAGGAGGAATTATCAAAGTGAGGTGTTACAGCATTGAGGACAATGTTTGACTGCACATAACAGAAAACCCTAAAGTGACAGTTTCTTTAAAAGAGATAGATTTTATTTATCTCTTACTAAAAAGTCCATATGTGACCTGATACGATCTTCTTTCTGCTCTGTCATTTATTCTAGGGGATGGGGGAACTGTTTGCATACCCAAAGTAGTAATGGTTGAGAATTGAATAAAGGAACTATTTATAGAGGTATAAAGATGGCTAAGAGTAACAAAAGAGAATGCTGAAGATTCCAAGGAATAGAAACGGGGGAAGTCAACAATAGCTTTAAGTCTGAATGGGTGAGAAGGAGATGCTGTTACATGAAATTAGAGTTGCAGCCATATGAAGAACAACTGTGGCCTTCGAAAGAGTACCACCACCACTGCTAAACTTTGGTTTAGCAGAGAGAAAATATCGGGAATTAATAAATAATCTCACACTCTCCTCCATTTCCTTCCCTGCCATTGGTCAAATACAACTAGAAGTTACCGGCAAAGAGAGCCCAGGGGATACTTTTAGCATCTCAAGGAACAGAACGGGATGGAAAAGAGTAAAAAAACTAAATTAGAAGAATAAGCATAAAATAATCAGTTGCCTCCTTTTATCCCTCAGTATCTGTTTTGTCTTTTTTCCATGTTTGGTCAGCTTGGGACACAAAATCACTTAGTCTCCCATATTTAGGCATTTAGAATTTACCAGGACTCAGTTATACACCAGGAGCAGCTTTTCAAATGGCAGAAAGGGGCATGTATTTAATCTGAATTTCAAGAGCAATGTGCTGGTATTCTCCTGTTGGGACTTGCCAGAGATCTGAGGAGGCATGTGTCACAGGTCCATTCAGGACCATTGTGTCTGCTGGGTCCTAAGATCCATATGCCAGAAAAACTTGTAATGCAGTCTAGGCCTACTGTGTAATCTTCACTTGCTCTGGGCCCCACTCAAAACTGCAATATTAAATATAAATAATATATTACTCAAGGTTCTCCTGAGGGAGAGAACCATTAGGATACCTGTATATAAAAAAGGGAGTGTATTAGGGTGAATTGGCTCACAAGATTACAAGACAAAATCCTGTGATAGACAGAGTCCCCTCCAAGCTGGGGAAGAGAGAAGCCAGTATTACCTCAGTCCAAGTCTGAAAGCCTCAAAACCAGGGAAGATGACAGTGCAACCTTCAGTCTGCAGCCAAGGGACCAAGAGTCTGTGGGAAGCTGCCAGTGCAAGTCCCAGAGTCTAAAGGCTGAAGAACCTGCAGTCTGACGCCCAAGGGCAGGAGGAGCTGAAGCAAGTGTCCAGCATGAAAAGAATAAAAAGAGCCAGAAGATTAAGCAATCAAAGTTTTCCACACCTTCCTCTTGCTTTGTTCTAGCTGCACTGACAGTCAAATGGATGGCACCCACCTACACTGAGGGAGGGTCTCCTCTCCCAGTCCACCAACTTAATGTCAATCATCTCTGACAACATCCTCACAAACACACTCAGAAACAATTTATTACCAGCCATCTAGGCATCCCTCAACCCAATCAAGCTGATACCTAGTATTAACCATCATAAGTTCACTCCTTGTCAACTTGGCATCCGTACACATCTTCTTAAATTACACTTAATCTCCAAATAAGGACAATAATAAGGTCATAATTATGTCTAACATAATATAACTATCCTTCGCACAACCAATCAAAAGTGCACTAACCCTTTAACCTAAATGCTATTACATAAAATTAACATCACTTAAATACTGATAGATATGAAGTCGATAAATCTTATGTTATATGATAAAGTAATAAAAATGGAAATAAAATGAAGATATTTTCTTAGTACTGGTGTGCATATCCACAAACATATTCTTAACAAAATAAGTAAAAAATGCTCTTGACAATTACACTCCTCGTTTCTGTAACTGGTCACACGGTTGTAGCTGGTATTGGTAACTACCTTTTTTTACTATCCATTTGGTATTCCCCTTGCTTTCAGCAAGCACCTCAGCTGGTTGTGGGTTTTTACCTGGTGGCATGACACAAACCTTCATTTCTGAAGAGCTTTGACCATGTGTAGTCTTGCTTGGATTGGGTTGATGTAGCTTCCCATTGACCTTAACTACAGGGCAGGGTAATACTGAGATGCCCTAAGGAATCTTCTGTATTCCAAACATACTCTTCTTTACCTCCATTGTGGAGCAGTAGTCTGATTTCATATTGACAATCCAGGTCAGTCACCCAAACCAGCACTGTAACTCCTTTCTTAGCCTCTTGACATAGAGGCAGGAGGAGCCCAAAGTGGCCAGGTAGCAGTTGTCTCAACTTCCAGTTCAATGGAATCGTTGTTGTGTCTCCTGCTGCAGCATTCCTCCCTCTGGAACGAAGACCTCTAGGCCAGCAGAACATAATAACATGGGAACAGGAAACATAAATTTTTTGTCAGGTCACTAGGGGTTATGGCGAGTGGTGCCACTGCCACTTCCACCCCTTGATCCTTGGACTTATAAATACTGGCTATAGGAGATACAGTACCATATATTGGACTCGATTCAGAGCATACACAGCTTTCTGGAGAACTTTGCCTCAGCCCTGCAAAGTATTGTCACCTAGCTGGCATTGTAATTGTGACTTCAAAAAGCCATTCCACTGTTCTATCAAGCCAGATGCTTCAGGATAATAGGGAAATGGTAAGACCAGTAAATGCCATAAGCATGAGCCCACTGCCACACTTCTTTGCCTGTGAAGTCAGTTCCCTGGTCAGAAACAATGCTGTGTGAAGTATCATGAGAGTAGATAAGGCACTTTGTGATTCCACAGATGATAGTCTTGGCAGAACCACTGCATGCAGGAAAGGGAAGTCCATATCTGAAGTAAGTGTTTATTCCACTAAGGACAAACTACTGCTCCTTCTATCATGGAGGAAGTCCAGTGTAATCAACCTCCCACCCTGTAGCTGGCTAATCACCTCAAGGAATGGTGTCATATCAAGAGCTCAGTGTTGATCTCTGCTGCTGGCAGATTGGACACACAGTGGTGGCCATAGTCAGGTCAGCTTTGGTGAGTGGAAGTCCATGTTGCTGAGTTCATGCACAATCTTCATCCCGGCCACCATATCTACTTTGTTTATGCGCCCATTGTATGATAACAGGGATGGCTGGAGAAAGAGGCTGAGTCATATTCAGAGAACAGGTCATTCTATCCACTTGATCATTGAAATTCTCCTCTGCTAGGCCATCCTTTGGTGAGTATCCACGTAGGATACAAACAACTTCACAGTTTTGACCATTCAGGTCCATCCACATACCTCTTCCCCACATTTCTTTGTCACCAATTTTCCAATCATGCACCTTCCATGAGCCTGGCCATCTAGCCAAACCATTGACTACAGCCCATGAATCAGTATATACTCACACACTTGGCCGTTTCTCCTTTCAAGCAAAGTGCACAACTAGAGGCACTGTTTGATGTTCTGCCCACCAGGAAGATTCTCCTTTGCTACTGTTTTTCAGGAATCTCCCAGAAAGGGACTGTAGTGCTGCAATTGTCCACTTTTAGGTGGTGCATGCATATTATGCAGAACCACTTATCAATTAGATCCTAGTCTTTTCTTCCTCTGTCAGCTGATCATAGGAAACTCTCCGTGAGGTCATAGGTTCAGGCTGAGAGAGACAAGGCAGGGTGATGGAAGTGGTGATAGAAGATAGCCTAGAAGTCAGGCTACTTCCTCATGTAACTTACTTGTGCCATCAGAATCTGAGATTCATTTGTACCACATCCATTTGATGATGAAATGCTGTAGCATATGCCCACCTTTATGGGTAGATGAGCCAGAAAGCAATCAATTCATGATAGTCAGTTTAGGTCATTTGGTGATATGGTTTGAATCTGTGTTCCCATCCAAATCTCATGGTGATTTGTAATCCTCAGTCTTGGAAGTGGGGCCTAGTGGGAGGTGATTGGATCATGGGGGCAGGTTCTATTGAGTGGTTTAGCACTATCTTCTTGGTGCTGTACTTGCAAGTATGAGAGAATTCTTCAGAGATCTGGTCTTTTAAAAGAGGGTGGCGCTCTCTCTCTCTCTCTCTCTCTCTCTCTCACCATGTGACATACCTGCTACCACTTCACTGAGACCTCCCAGAAGCAGATGCTGCTATGCTTTCAGTACAGCCTGCAGAACTGTAAACCAATTAAATATCCTTTCTTCATAAATTACCCAGTCTCAAGTATTATATTTCTCTACATCAACGTGAGAATGAACTAATACACTTGGTGACCCATAGTCAAAGGTTCAGTTTCTACCAAGGCTCAGTAATAGGCCAAAAGCTGTCTCTCAAAAGAATAAATATTTGCAGAAAATAGTAGGGCCTTGCTCCAAAATCCTAGATACTTCCACTGTCATTCATCTATAGGGACTTGCCAAAGGCTCCAATCATCATCCCTCTCTGTCGTGGATACTTCAAGCACCATTGGATCTGCTGGGTCATCTGGCCCAAGTGGCAGACTAGCTTGCATAGCAGGCTGGACCTGTTGCAGAACTTTTTCCTGTTCTTGACCCCACCCAAGACTAGAAGCCTTTTGGATCACTTATAAATGCGTCAGAGTAACATACCTGAATGAGGAATGTGTTGCCTCCAAAATCCAAATAGGCCCACTGGGCATTGTGCAACTTTCTTGATTGTAGGAAGAGCCAAACAAATAACTTATCCTTTACTTTCAAATGAATATCGCAACAGGCCCCACATCAATAAATCCTTCAATATTTCACTGAGATAGAAGGATCCTGAGTTTTAGTCATATTTATTTCCCATCTTCTGACATGGAAAACATCTCACTAATAAGTCTAAAGTGGTTGCTGCTTCTTGCTCCCTGGGTCAAATCAGCATAATGTCATCAATGTAAAGGACCAGTATAATACCTTGTGGAATGGGAAAGCAATAAAGAGCTCTGCAAACAAGATTATGACACAAAGTCGGAGAATTGATATACCCCTGAGGTAGGACAGTTAGGGTATATTGCTGAACTTGCCAGCTGAAGACAAGTTATTTCTGGTGGGCATTATGGACAGGAATGGAGAAAAAGGCAATTACATAATCAATAGCTACATACCAGGTACCAGGGGATGTCTTCATTTGCTCAAGCAATAAAACCACATCTGGTACAGCAGCTGCAACTGGAGTCACCACTTGGTTAAGCTTACAGTAATCCACTATTATTCTCTAAGATCCATCTATCTTCTGCACAGGCCAAATAGGAAGATTGAATGGGGATGTGTTGGGGACTACCACCCCTGCATCTTTCAAGTCCTTGATCATGACAATAATCTCTGAAACCCCTCCAGGGATGTAATATTGGTTTTACTTACTATTTTATTAAGTAGAGGCAGCTCTAATGGCTTCTATTTGAACTTTCCCACCATAGTAGCCCTCACCCCACAGGTAAGGGAACCAATGTAGGAGTTCTGCCAGCTGTGAAGTATGTCTATCCCAGTTATGCATTCTGGCACTGGGGAAATGACCACAAATGCGTCCGGGGATCCACTGAACCCACTGTAAGTCAGACTTGAGCTAAAACTCTACTAATTACCTTACATTCAAAAGCCCCTACTCTAATTGGAGGGCCACAATTACATTTTGAGTCCCTGGAAATCAATGTCATATCAGAGTAAGTGTCCAGTAGCCCACCAAAAGGTCTGATCATTCCCCTTTCCCTAATGCACAGTTACCCTGGTAAAAAGCCAGAGATCTCCTTGGGGAAGGATGGGAGGAAGATTAACAGTATAGATTTTCAGGAGTGTAGTGGGGTTCTCCCTCAAGAGAACTTGACCTCCCCTTCATTCAAGGGGTATCAGGCCCATAAACTGGTTCAAGTTTGGAAATTGATTGAGGGACCTTGATTCTCTATTTTTATAATTCAAATTTTACTTTTTCCACTCCACCTGGAAGTTTTCTGCTTATGCAAATCAAGTAAGAATGCAGCAGGCTTCCTATTAATTTCACTTCTAGGAACACCAGGATGGAGTAGCCAGTGCCAGAACTCTACACAAGTCAGACTATTCTGATTGCCACTTTGCCTCTGCTGTTAATTATGGTAACTATGCCCACCTCACCTTTGATGATTGAGTGCTGCCATTTGGTTGTTCCACCTTGGAGTCAATTATTCCCATTGCATTTAAGTTTTCTAATTGAGTGGCTGCAGTTTTCACTGTAAGAACTGGAATGCGAAAAAGAACTGTCACAGAGCTCACAGAGCTCTTCAAGATGCTGGTACTTCCCTCACAAATCTATGTCACAAGGTATCAGTGAAGGGTATGTCTTCTGGACTCTCCCAGTTGAGATGAGTAGGTATTCAGTGACAAGCCTACTCTAGCACTCTAATCTCCCTAAGTCTTTGGATCTCTTCATCTACATTAAACCAAGGGAGATCAGGTATCTCTAGCTTGCTTACAGTGGACCATCTTTTGCCTATGTTTTAGCTAACCAAATAAATAAACTAGTAGAATCTTTGTAAATTCCTGAGCCGCAACATTAAATTCAGGATCTCTGTTTAGTGAGTCCATATCAATAAATTCAGCCTGATCCAACTTTATGATCCTATCACCACTTTCCCAAACCCTTAACATCCATTGCCATATCTGTTCTCCAGATTTATCCTTATATAAATTAGAAAACTCAAACAGTTCTATTGGAGTGCAGCACATGTCCTCATGGATAACACCGTGAACCTCACCTCTGGGAGCCTGCTGGGTCTGGAGTCTAGTTATAGGTCTAGAAACAAAGAGGCATGGTGGGGGTGGGTCCTGAATATAATCTGCATTGTCTTGACTGGAAACTGCCTCAGGGGAGGCCATCACTGTGGCCTCAGGCAGTGCAGGGTTAATCTCCTCAGACAAAGGTGGAAAGGCTGATGGCAGTGTGGGTGGGGGAGGGGATGTTGCCACCACTGAGGGTGGAGAGGCTGTTTCCTCTAGCAAGAAAGTCTCATCACTATTTAGAAGTTCAGTGTCTTCAGCTTCATTAGGGTCCTCTCACACATCCTCATGCCAAGTTACAGGGTCCAGTTATTACCCTATCCATGACTTCACTTTAACAATAGTCACCTGGTAAGGTCGAGCATACACTTTTTTGTGTATGCTCGATCAAGATAAGATCTTGCATCTTATTTTCAGCAATTTCAGCCCTTTGTCTATAGAAGAGAAGAATCTCACCCCGGGCACCCTTAGAAGCTTTGAGGCAAAGAATGTGCTTCTAGAGCCAGGAGATATAATCCTTGAGCTCATCCTTTTCTTTCATCACTCTGTCCAGCGAATTTAGGAGCAAACAACCGACTTCCTTATATTCTTTGGTTCTCTGCAAATGTTCAAAGGTATTATGTATAGAGTCACTAAAGTTACCTCTCAGGAGCACTGAATCAGTAGTATCAAATATATTTATTTTGCACAACTATCTAAACAATGCATGCCAAAGACTCAATGCTCTCTGTGCTATTAGAGAAGAGTCTTTAGCATGTTTAGGTCTAATCAGATTAGAAAGCCAATTCCAGAAACCCCAAAATCAACTAAGAAAATTTATTCTTAAATTTCTTCCCTAATAACCACTCCTGGTACCAAAATCTGTATCAGTTAGGGTTCTCCAGAGGGACCAAACCAATAGGACACATGTATATACAAATAAGAGTTTATTACGGTGAACTGGCTCACAAGATTACAAGACAAAGTCCTATGATAGGCTGTCTGCAAGCTGGGAAAGAGAGAAGTCAGTAGTGGCTCAGTCCAAGTCTGAAAGCCTCAAAACCAGGGAAGCTGACAGTGCAGGCTTCAGTTTGCAGCCGAAGGACCAAGAGCCTTTGGAAGCTGCTGGTGCAAGTCCCAGAGTCCAAAGGCTAAAGAACCTGGAGTCTGATGTCCAAGAGCAGAAGGAGCAGAAGCAAGTGTCCAGCATGAGAAGGAGAAAAAGAGCCAGAATATTCAACAAGTAAAGTTATCCTGCCTTCTTCCTCCTGCTTTGTTCTAGCCAGGCTGGCAGCCAATTGAATAACTCCCACCCACATTATGGGAGAATCTTCCTCTCACAGCCCACCAACTCAATGTCAGTCTCCTCTGGCAGCACCCTCATAAACTCACTCAGAAACAATACTTTACCAGCCATCTAGGCATCCCTCAATCCAGTTTAGTTGTCATCTAACATTGATCATCGCAAATGGTAAATATAAGTATTTAAATCCTCAAATATTTTGCAGGTTAGCTCTAAAATCTAAAGAGGTCAGCCATTATGCCTATTTCTTTTTGAAGAGTACTTAGAAACTCCATGGAATTTTCTGACCCGTATTTATCTTAACAAGTCAACTATGGTGCTTTCTACTTCCTTCTTACCTGTTGCAATTAGTATACTGTAATGGATCATCATACAGTCTATAGAATTCCAAAAACAAATAAAGAAGGTTTCCCCATACTAGGTTAGAACAGAGAGCAAAATAGTTGACAAAGACCTAATATAAGATGGTAAGTAGTGCAGATGTTGCTGATACATGAAGGCACACTATTTCTGATTGTGTTAACTGGTTGGAAGTTAAAGACAGTAATTTCTAGGGTAATAGCATACGCGAAGCTAACACATCTTATTTGCTCATCATATCCAGAACAATAAATACAATTGTTGTATTATTTGAGTAATATTGTTATAATCCAGAGTCATTTTCTAAGATTATTCTAATTTTTTTCAGAATTCAAGCAGAAAAGTTAAATACGGATAAAATAGACAATATTGGTTTTACAAATAGATAAAAATATAAAAAAATCCACTGCATTATCTCTTAAATCCTTGATGGTGGCACTTATCTCTGCAATTCCCACCAGTTATGTAGTGTTGCTTTTGATTTAGTATCTTGGGGAAGGATGCCATAAGAGAAAAAATATATAGGACATTTCTGAAATAATAGCCCTCATTCCATAGGACATAGAACTAATGAGAGGACTCTGCATTTACCAAGTATACATATTTACTCAAAATATTCCAAAACTAGGGAAATAGGAAAAAATAATTCTAATCAATTTAGTACAAGATTGACAAAGATTGACTTTGCCAAGATTCCATCTCGCACCTGATATCCATTAGTCCTTAATTGAACCACTGGATCACATTGTTTCATTCAGATCTTGCGTCTAATAACCACATAAGGTCTGGTTTTTTGCTTTTTCTCAGTCACGTTATTAAGGGGTTATAGGCTCTGGAGAGAACATGAAGAAAGATTCACAGTACAGAATTTAGGCTCTTTTCTAGGGTCTTTCTCAAAGAGGACTGGTTTCCTTGTCAATCAAATCATTCTGGGTCTGTGAGACAGTTTAAGTTTTAGAATTGAATAAGAGTCCATGAACCCAACTGCAGTACTTCAAGTCTTATTTTTGCTCAATAGACCTGAAAATTTTCTGCTTTTATAAGTTAAATAACACATTAGGAGGCTGCCCATCTATTTCACTTCCAGGAGCCTTGGGAATAATCAGCCACAGCTATAGACCTCTAAGGCTAATTATGGTAATTTCACCCAAAGGTTATGGGCCACCACCTGACCCCTGCTACTGGGGGATACCATAATCCACTGGGAAACCTAATTCCATTGTGGCAGAGCTCACTGTCCTGTCTAGATTATAGACAACAACCACTGTAGCCTTTTTTTTTTTTTTTTTCTAATGAATTATGATGTTCCCCTCAGCGATGTAGCTCTTAATGCTTTGGGAAAATCTATTTTCTACACGCTGAAAATTGTCCTGGTGTAGAAATGATGTCCACCTGGAAGAGGCCCTGATTTGTCTGTCTATGCTATGCTTAGATCTAATTCTCATTTTAGGGATGGAGTCTGTGAAGAATGTTGAGAGTAGGTACTCAAGAGAATCCACGTATTTTTATGAAGTATCTGTACTAGGTAACATTATGAAGGGTTGTTTTGTTTTGCTTTGTTTAGTTTTCTTTAATATAAGAGATTAGTTCTCTTAGGCAGAAATGGAGAGGTAGGACGGTAGGAGGGAATACTTCCACCAAAAAAGTATGTTCAAGAAGACTTGATAGTTCTAATTCTGTGCACCATAGCTGTCTGCCTAATTGACCCCAAACCACATCTTAGGGTCCTGGTTCTTCCCAATCGCCATTCCTGCCTTAGCATGAGACCTAGTTAGATTGTGCATTTTAGATCTGTGAATCTAAAGCTTTCACAATCAGGCTTTATTCCTGTTTACCTTATGACTACATGAGATGAGTGACTTCTCTGCCCACTTCCTGAACTGTGAATACGTATCCATTCAAATTCCAACATCATATTTAGAAAGCCTATTTCTGATAGTCATTACTGTATTGACTAGAGTCCTTGGAAGAAACAAACGACAAACTTAAAAGGGTATTGATGAGCTTTTATAGAAGCATGTGTTTACATATTTATTCTCTGTGCCCTTCCTTCTTTACTGTTCATGGCTCTTCATAGGTGCTCAGACACATACTCTACACCAATGGCTCCTGATGCCCTCTAGTTTCTGGTCAGTCCAACCATCAGAAACCACTAACAATAGATAACACAATGGAAGAGAGTAAAGCTGAGGATCTACTCCCCTGGTTCTCTGCCTTCCCAGTCACCATGGGTCCTATATGTTCTTCTACAAAACACTAAAGTATATCTCAGACAACCCTCTCTACCAGCTCTCTCTTTTTTCAGGTTAAATAAAAACTCTATTCCCTCAGTTCTTCAGGTCTACAATCTGGCAAGAAAGAGGAGAAATAAATACTGTGACCTTGCTCTCCTCTCACCTCCAATATCTTGCTGGAATCTCTCATTGGCCAAATCCATCTAGTCCTAAGAAAACAAAGGAACCTGAGTGATGCTATAAATAGAGGTCAGCTTTCTACAGCAGGGAACAGGGTTTTTCAAATGGGCAAAGAATGGATCTAGAGAAGCAAATATAAAACAATCTGTGACTAATTTCAGCAGCAACTTCCACTTTTGAGTTTACCTTGTGGTTCAAGAAAGCTAGATCAGTTATATCTGTAATATTAACATATTAGGTAGTGGGAAAGAAAAAGGAGAGAAATAGTGGAACCATTTCTTCTTTTAAAAAATATTTTACAGAACTCTCAAATAACCCTTTAGTATAGTTTGGATGTTTGTCCCCTTGAAGCTCCATGTTAAAATTTGATCCCCTAACTGGCTATCCATATGCAGAAGACTAAAACTGGACCCCATTCCTTTCATCTTATATAAAAATTAATTCAAGATGGATTAAAGACTTAAATGTAAGACTTAAAATTTTAAAAATCTTAGGAGAAAACTAGGAAATTCCATTCTATACGTAAGCCTTGGCAAATATTTCATGAAAAAATCTCCAAAAACAGTTGTAACAAAAACAAACATTGATAAGTGGGACCTACTTAAACTAAAGAGCTTCCAAAAAGCAAAGGAAACTATCAACAGAGTAAACAAGTCACAAAATGGGAAAAATATTTGCAAGCTATGTATCTTACAAAGGTCTAATATCCAGAATATATAAGGAACATAAATCAACAAGCAAAACACAAACAACCCACTTAAAAAATAGGCAAAATACATGAACAGACACTTCTCAAAGAAGACATACACGCAGCCAATGGGCATGTGAAAAAAAAATGAACAAAACTAATCATTAGAGAAATGCAAATCAAAACCACAATGAGTTAACATCTCATAGCAGTCAGAAGAGCTATTATTTAAAAGTCAAAATATAGCAAATGTTGGCAACATTGCAGAGAAGAGGAATCAATTATATACTATTTTTATGAAAGTAAATTTGTTCAGCCACCATGGAAAGCAGTTTGAAGACTTCGCAAAGAACTTAAAATACAGCTACCATTTGACCCAGCAATCCCATTACTGCAATATACCCAAAAGAATTAAAATCGTTCTACAAAAAGTCACATGCATGCATGTGTTCATCTCAGCACTATTCACAATACCAAAGAAATGGAATCAGTCCAGATGCCCATCAGTGTTGGACTGGATAAAGAAAATGTGGCATGTATACAACATGGAATATTTTGCAGTCATAAAAAGAGAAAAATTATGTCCTTTGAAGCAGCATGGCTGCAGCTGGGGAGCATTATACTAAGCAAATTAATGCAGGAATAGAAAACAAAATACAGCATCTTCTCCCTCATAAGTGGAATTTAAATATTAAGTATGCATGGACACAAAGAAGGGAACAAAAGACACTGGGGCCTACTTGAGGGCAGGGGGTGGGAGAAGGATGAGGGTCAAAAAAATACTTATTGGGTACTGTACTCACTACCTGGGTGAAGAAGTCATTTGTACACTAAACTCCACTGACATGGAAATTACCCATGTAAGAAACCTACACGTGTAGTCCCTGGACCTAAAATAAAGCCTCATGAGTGGCTTGGTGCCATTCTCCTTGTAGTGAGTAAGTCATCACTATATTGGCTTCTATTAAAATTGGTAGTTAAAAAGAGTTTGGTGTCTCCCCACTCTCTCTCTTTCTTGCTTTATTTCTCAACAGGTGATCTCTGCAAACTCCAGCTCCCATTTGCTTTCTGCCATGAGTGGAAGCAGTGTGAAGACCTCATCAGACACCCAATCTTGAACTTTTTCAGACCTCAGAATTATCACCCAAATAAATGCCCCTTTTTAAAAACACATTAGTCACTTTGAGGTATTTCTTTTGTAACAACACAAAATGGACTAAGACACTCTTATACTTAGTACAATCATATGGTCACAACCGGCTACAAAAGAAGCTGAAAATGTGGTCTTTCAGTGAAGTGCATGTCCATCCCAAATAAAATCAGGGTTTTGTTACTAAAAAGGAAGAGAAGAACAAATGTTGATACTGTTAGTCAAGTATCAGTCTTTGACATAGAAATTCATTACTGTACCTATGGAATATATTAATAGCCATATCAGGTTGGTAAATTGGAAGATTTATGTTGAGAAGTTGTAAACAGAAATGCATGGAGTTCACCTGGTAGCAGCCATTAGATGCCAAGCTAAGGAGGCATAAACCTAGTCTTCTTTTTCATAGATATGGTAGTAGGAGCTGAAGGTATGTTTCTTTGCCTGAAGGAAAAGAGTAACAGCATTGGTCCCACCAGTAGTCTTCTGAGCTTTCTATAACTTCTCAAAGGTAAAAGACATAGAAGGACACAAAATGGCTTGATATGAATTGTAAGGTGTTCAGGACTATGACCAGGGAGGCTTTCAACAAGACTGTATGCTATGAGGTTTCCATGATGGGGTAGAAACACATTCCACCTCACTCCATTATGTTATACACAATAAACATCTCCAACTAATATCAGCAATCTGCCAATAAACCGAAGTTGGGCTTAAACATCCCTCATAATACAGTGTCTAGGGGGATGCTAAATATTGATTAGCATTTTGAGATATACTAGCCATCCAGGACGTAGTGAAAACCTATGTGCTGCAGCTTAAGTGAGTCTTGAGTTTAGGTCCTCCTTCCTCTGTTAGAATTACCAGTTGTCTTGTGGCTACTCAAGTTGTCTGTGTCTCATTTGTTTTGTTGTTAAAATTGCAGCACTGATTTTTATCATTGCTAGGTGTAAGGAGTAAAGGAGTGAACACACGTGATGTTCCTAGTAAACAGAAGTACTTATTAGTAATTCCTGACCTTCTCCTTTTCCAGCTTTCTTTTTCTTTTCTTTCTTTCCCACCCCCTTTCTTTAACTTGCCTCACTGTAATCTCACAAAACATTATTGCTATAGTCTATACTTCACCTCACAGATTCAAAGCCTTTAAGCTTCCTGACTTTAAGAAAATATAAAAGTGCTGGAAACACCATTGTACATCCTCATGCTATCCAAAACAAGGGAAAACATTACTAGAGAAGATATTAAAAGGATCTTTGAACACCTTGGGAAAATACTGACTCAAATATTTATGCAAAATCTTGTAACATTAGTTATATAAACAAATTTAAAACAACTTTCATTAGAGATAATAAATATTGCAATTTCAATTCTGTTAATTTTAGGGATATTGTTTTCCACATATAAAAGATTTCGAAGTCTCTAAAATAATTTCAGTAATCGAGTTTGTGTTTTGTGCCCTTTGGGGGTCTATTCTAAATCTGATAGGTAGGTTATTTTTTGACTTCATTAATATTTCCTCATTAATCATTTGAAAAGATTTAACGGTTCCAGAGGGGAAATGATCTTTTATTTTTTTCTTAGTCTTATTTACTATTCAAACAACCATTTGTTTGATTTTAGTTTTATTCGGTGATTCCAAATTGGTCAATAAAATGCTAATGATTACCAACATACTATATTTCTCACTTGGGGATCATCATTTAATTCTAGCAAATGCCAGTTGGATACTTGTTAAAACAGCAGGAACTAATTCATATATTCGAGCTAATAACGTTTGATTGCATATTTGTTCCACTCAGCTCTGATAACTGGTACTGTTAGAGAGGTGCTGCATACACATTACCTTGAAAATGCCTGATAATCAGGTTACACTGATAAAACTAATATGTCAAAGTGGTCTTCGGTGCCTAACTAGCCCATGTTTATGTCCACTGTTAATGGACTTCAGACCTTAAAATTCACATTCTGAAATTCTAGGGCAGCTCTATAAGGCCCAGTAAGGCCTCCATAATAGGGACCTTCAGGAACTTATCAGCAACTCAGCCTTCCCCAAAGGGTCTCCTGTGTGCATAAACTCACTCCCATCCACTCTCAATTCAAAAATACTTCTAGGATGAAAGATAAGCCTAAAACTTTACAACGTGATTTCAATTGCTTTAACATAAAGGTGAATTGAAGGAAATAGTGTTCAGTTTGAAATAGAATTCCAAAGAGCCTGTACTTTGAAACATTTTTGGATTTCACGGGGAAATCTACACTTTCATAAATTCAACTTTGAATCGGTTGGTGGTAAAACATTCCTCAGTGTTTACTTTTGGGAAAGACAACCACTGTATCATTTGCGAAAAACTCATACAACTAGCATCCCAATGTAGTCTTCCTGTCTTCTGTTTACATAAGATCAACAAATGTGCATGCGTTTATCCTACTAGGGTCTTATTTTGTAGCTTCACTTTACAATGGTTAAGAAAGTATATAAAACCAAAAGTTCAGTTGCTTATCTTGATGTTTTATCAAATTTCACACACCAAAAAAACTATATAAGTGTGTTTTTTATTTGTAAAAGTTGGCATAATTCTACGAAAAGTAATCTGGATAGTAACAGAATAGATAATTTAAATAAATGCAAAAGTGAGATGTCATAAACCTCTTATCCAGATTTGAAGAGAATACATTTTTTAAAAGGTGAGGATTTCCTATAAATCATTTTAACATGTCCAATAAGGACATCCAGTGATTCTCTAGTTGGTGATTACTTTTTATTCTTTATACTTGCCAAGTGACACTTTTTACAGGAGTGACTCCCTCTTTTTGCAGTGTCACTAATATTCACATAGAACATTTTTAAAATAGGTTCTTTAATATAATTCACATTTAACAACTCTTCTCCCAAAAGAGTCTGCATATTAGCAATCAGTTTCTAATGTCGAAGTGAAAAAAGCTGTAGAAGAGTAAGCATACAAATCTTTACATAGGACTCCTCTTGATATAGTAGGAAGTAGACATGAAGATTTTAAAATTGGAATATATACACTAAAAATGGTTCTCATATTCCCTTCTTATAAATCTGAATTTTCTACTGGTATAGCATTTGATTAATGTTCCGACTGTAGTTTTAAACTCCAAAGCACCAATGTCGGCAATGTTATCACATTCATATACTTACATGCAGAATGATTACCCTCATCTGGGGTGACTGGCCAGGCCATATTGATGACACTATGCAAATTCCCAGTTGGTGGCCAATTAATATTCAGTTACTACTAATTAGTCAATGATCTGTTAAGTTATTCAAATATGAAATGGTTTGCTTAATATCTATTTGTGTACAGAATAATTATGACTTTTTTCTTTCGGATAATTTGAGTGAGAAAACATTGAACTAGCTTTACTTTACACTTAAAAAAACAGGGATGATCCTAAAACAGTTGCATCAGAAGCTATTAAAGTTTTCAAATGGAAAAAAAATTGAGTACAAACAATATTGAAGCATATAAGAGGGATGGGGAGCAGATAAGAGGGATTGAGGACAAACAATAGTAAAGCATATAAGAGGGGAAAGGAGTAAACTGAAAAGGCTAAAATGTGAGAAGTGAGTGTTAAAAAGATGACAGATAACAGGCTAACAATGCATATTGAACATATATCATTTGCTGAACACCATTTTTGACCCATGTTCAATAATAAGTGCTTTACCATTTCAAATAGACATGCCAAAAGATAGTCATTTATACCTCTGCATTTTATTTGTTATTCTGTGGGTTTGAGAAGAAATAAAAACAACACTTCTGGCTGGGCAAGGTGGCTCACGCCAGTAATCCCAGCACTTTGGGAGGCCAAGGTGGACAGATAACCTTTGCCCAGGAGTTCAAGACTGGCATGGACAACATGGAAAAACCCCATCTCTACTAAAAATACAAAAAAAATTATCCCAGTGTGGTCATGCATACCTGTAGTTCCAACTACTTTGGGGGCTGCAGTGGGAGGATCACTTGAGCCAGGCAGGCAGAGGCTGTGGTGAGCCTAGGTTCTGCCATTGCACTCCAGCCTAGGTAACAGAGTAAGACCCTGTTCGCCCAGTGCTCCCTCCTCCCCCCAAAAAAGAAAGTAACATTGCTTATCACTGGAATCTTCAGAAAACAAAGAGTTAAAAGAAAATGTTGTCCTAGTGCTTTGTATTTGTGCAGCCCAAATAAGGACTCCAAGGCTGCAGTATAAACCATACATTATCTATTTGTGTACTCACTGTGAGCTGAAAAATCATAGGATTCTAAATAGCTGCCATTAGTTTAGTGCCTTCTTTTTGAAGAGTCAGTCTGTAGTGCATTACAAATATTAACAATTCTAGAACCTAATTATAAGTAACTGTTTTATATAACGAATGACTCTCAGATTCAGAGAATTACGTAAGTTTTCTAAGCTCCCGTGGATCACTTAGTTGTAGTTCATAACTTTTTATCTTTTTATCTCCCGTTCCATAAAATACTTTATGCAAATTTTAAAATCAAGTTCACATAAGACAATATATAAGAGGTTAAAGTCACCTGGGCAAAGACAAAACCAGATAGTGCTAATTTAGATCCTAAAGAAAATTAAAAAAAAAAAAAATTACAAAATATTACATTATAATTACAGAGACACAATAGAGCAGGCATCAAAGCTGCTTTGCAAATAGTTTTCAGTTTTTAAAATTTTTTCTTTAATTCTTTAAAAATATGAAATGTTTACTATGTGCCAGGCATTGACCAGGCCCTGAGTAGTTAGTGGTGAATAAGTGAAATGGGTAGAGTTCCCACATATATGGAGCTTACGAACATGAAACAGATATATATGTAAATAACTACATAACGACAGAACAGTGTAAGTTAGGAAGCTAAGGAGAGTGCAAAAATGATAATAATGATGTAAGAGCAATTATAGAATGAAAACTTTGATAAAAATAATTGAAAATAGGATTTTTAGATGACCACTCTATTATAGTCTATTCTCATAATGTTAATAATCACATACTGGAGATTAAGTAATTATAAAGGAAAGAGGTTTAATTGACTTACAGTTTGGCATGGCTGAGGAGGCCGCAGTAAACTAACTTACACTCATGGTGGAAGGGGAAGCAAACGACATCCTTCTTCACATGATGGCAGGAAGGAGAAGTACAGAGCAAAATGTGTATGGGGGGATCCCTTTATAAAACTGTGAGATCTTGTGAGAACTCACTATCACGAGAACAGCATGGAAGTAACTGCCCCCTTAATTAAATTACCTCCCACTGGGTCTCTCCTAGGATACATGGGAATTATGGGAACTAGAGTTCAAGAGAGCATTTGTGTGGGTACACAGCCAAACCATGTCATCTACCCTGGGCCACTACCACATCTCATATTCTCACATTCCACAACACAATCATGCCTTCCCAAGAGTCCCCCTAAATCTGGATGTGCAGACTTCTCTTCTTTCTCTGTCTCTCTTCCTTTCCTCCTCCTTATACTTTATTACCTATTCCCCAAATCAGAAAGAGGCAGATCTTTCAGGTTACTCTCCCGCCACCAGTAAGTAGCACCTGTTGCCACAACAGAAAGAGAACTTTTTTTTTTTTTTTTTTTGAGATGGAGTCTCGGAGTCTTGCTCTGTCGCCCAGGCTGGAGTGCAGTGGCCGGATCTCAGCTCACTGCAAGCTCCGCCTCCCGGGTTTACGTCATTCTCTAGCCTCAGCCTCCCGAGTAGCTGGGGCTACAGGCACCCGCCACCTCGTCCTGCTAGTTTTTTGTATTTTTTAGTAGAGACGGGGTTTCACCGTGTTAGTCAGGATAGTCTCGATCTCCTGACCTCGTGATCCGCCCGTCTCGGCCTCCCAAAGTGCTGGGATTACAGGCTTGAGTCGCCGCACCCCCGGCCAAGAGAACTTTTTTCAACAAGAAACTGTAAAATAAGTCCTAAACCTTTACCCTTTGTAAATATAAAGGTGAAAATAAAGTGATAGGGATTATTTTATCTCAGTAAAATTCACTACCACACAATTGCTTGCTGCAAAATCTCACCTATGAAGACTGGAAGTGAAATATATTTTCTATATTTCTCACTGTCTTCCTTCAGCAACAAATTCTAATCTACACAGCAAGTGTGCTTAGATCCTGAAGCATGGTCCTTCCAGATGATAGATCAACGGTCACATAATCAGAAAGACAAAAAAGAAATGTTCTGTAACAATTTTTAAATTATTACATTAAGTTTGCATAATTTGTAAAGCTTGTCTTACGTAAAGATGAAAGTAGTTTGCCCTATAATGTGAGCAGTAGAAATAGTGAGAAATACAAGAGCAAAATGGACAGAAATATAGTAATAGATACTATTTAATGTAACCCTAATTCTTTGAAAGTTACATATGTTTTAGCTATTTATAAATTATTTGAATTGAAATTTGCCATATCAGGAAAAACAAGCATCCTTCTATCACTAAAACACTTAAGGAATATTTCTTATATTTTTTAGGAGCTTTGGAAAGACTGTGTTCAATGTTATTCTTCTGATTTTATTTTTTTTAATGTATAATATTTAGATAATAGACTCTTCTGCGGCTGCCAAAAATAAAAGAAATCGTCAACTTTCCTGTCTCAATTATAATTAAGTACCAATGTTTTTGTTTACACTATTCTATTTGTGATCATGTTTCCCCATTGCTGTTTTTGTGGATCACAGTATCAAAAATACTTTTTGATTTGCATGTAAATTTTATCTGATCATCATCAGATAAAGACATACTGTTTTCTATCACTTAATGACCCACTTAATGACACTCACCAGGAAACTAATAGAATGCTAATGTTAAACTAACTAACATAAAGCTAGGTGGAACAAGTGGAAGCCTTACCCATGTAATGACCCAAATTTTAAGACAGAAATTATACTTGTTTTTATATATATATATATATATATTCAGATGGATTCTATAGGATACCAAACACATAAATTGAAAGGGTAACATTTCATATTAAGTTACACTCAACAAGTGTTTATTGAGCACTTATATGTGGGGTATTTTTCTAAACATTTGAACTAACAGCAATGAGCAAATCCAACTAAAGCCCTACTTTCATGGGGCTTCTCATCCAGTTGAGGAGACATAGAATAAGCAAAATAAGTTAGCAAATTATTTTTGTATTATAAAATAATAAATGGTTTGCATGGGGAAAAAAAAAAAAAAGTAAAGGGAAGGTGGATCAGGAACTCTAGGCAAGAATGTTACCTTAATTAGGAAGTGCCACCGGAACAAAAAAATTAAAGGTGGTTATAGAGCAAGTCTGTGAGTATCTAAAGGAAAAGCCTTCCAGGAAGATAGAGAAGCAAGTGCAAAAGCCCTGAGGGAGTGTGCGTGAAAGAAGCACACTCCGGATTAAATAGAGCCCTGTGCCTTGGAGCAGGGAGTCTCACTGCAAAGCTGGTCTGCTCTGCTACTGTCTGACATATGCAGAGATGAGTGTACTTTAATAAAAATATTTTTTTTTCCAGAAATGGGTAAAGCTTCCACTTGTTCCACCTAGCTTTCTGTTCAAAGATTATTGGACGTTATCTATGCAGCAGGCATTCTATTAGTCTCCTGGTGAGTGAATAATACATAATTTTGGCCTTAAAGTGTAGTTACTCTCAAATTTCAATTGATGAGAAACACCTGGGAAGTTTGCTAAGCATATATACTACTGAGTCCCATCCTAGAGTCACTAATTCAGAAGTTATCGAGTGGAACAGGAGTCTTCATTTTAATAGACACTTTAGTTCATTTTGATTAGTCTATGGGCTACAGTTTAAAAATCACTTATCCAGATGGTATGTTGTATCTTCAAAATAGTATCAGGTTATACATCCTCAGAATTTTATATTAAGAATATATAATTATAATTAAAGACCCATTTGCATCTTTATTAGTTTAATGAGTCTTTCCAACTAGATCAAGTAAAACTGATAAAATTTACACCTGATAGATACTTCTTAGTGGGCAGGAAGCAAGGTGATTTGCTAAGAGTGAGAAGACAGAAGTGGAAGGCTGGGAGATTAAGATTTAGGAAATGGATGTGGCATAGAAGTCAATGATTCAAGGAGAAAAATCATAGTAAAATAACCTTCTTGAACTAACCATATGTGCTAAGTGGCTTTCGCATAAGTTTCACAGAAAATCCTTTCACATCTCACAAGGAAATGTGAGCAGCCAATTAATGAGTAACCAAAATTTTAGACAAGATAGTAACTCATCCTTGGTTATCAAGGTAGAAAATATAAAAGACCGTAGAGGTGAACCTCAAACCCAAATCCATCTGCTTCCAAATCCATGTTATATCAATTGTACCTTAAAAATTTTCAAATAAAAAGAGTGACCACAGCTATAGAACAAAGATTTTTACATTACATGTAAAAAACATTGTTTCTCAATTTTTTCACATGTCGATCTTTGTCCCACTCTTTTCCAATTCTATTTTTACATGAAAAATAATCAGTTCCTTAAAGACATATTTCATATGTGCTTACATACACTAATATGCAAGACCAATTCTGAAGCAGTTTGGGCTACTCCAGCTGTCTCTAATTCTCCATATAGATAAACTTCTAGATCTTTAACACAATTGGTACTCATTAATGGTGTGCCCTTGGGCAAGGTACTGAAACATTGTTTGCCTTATTTTCCCCACCTGTAAAATTATGATAAAAATGGCACTAACCAATTGTGAATAGTGCCGCAATAAACATAGGTGAGCCTGTGTCTTTATAATAGAAGGATTTGTAACACTTGGAGTATATACCCAGTAATGGAATTGCTGGGTCAAATGATATTTCTAGTTCTATAATGATATTTCTAGTTTCAACCAACCCAAATGCCCATCAATGATAGACTGGATAAAGAAAATGTGACACATATACACCATGGAACACTATGCAGCCATAAAAACGGATGAGTTCATGTCCTTTGAAGGGACATGGATGAAGCTGGAAACCATCATCCTCAGCAAACTAACACAAGAACAGAAAACCAAACACCGCATGTTCTCACTCATAAGTGGTCATTGAACAAAGAGAACACATGGACACAGGGAGGGAAATGTCACACACCAGGGCCTGTTGGACTTGTGTGTGTGGGCGGAGTGGGGGTTGCAGCAAGGGGAGGAAGAGCTTTAGAAGAAATACCTAATGTAGGTGATGGGTTGATGGGTGCAGCAAACCACCATGGCATGTGTATATACCTAAGTAGCAAAACTGGACGTTCTGCACATGTACCCCAGAATTTAAAGTATAATTTAAAAAAAAAGAAAGAAAAAAATGGCAAAATGGCACTAACCTGAAAAAGTAGTTCTGCATCTATGTATACACACACATATATGTAACCTAATTAAAGTTGTTCATGGTACATGGTAAATCTTACGTAAGGTATTAATTTTAGCTATCATTATCATCATCATTATCACCATCATCATCATCATCATTTATAGTTTATTGTTACATTGTATTGACTCCTCAGCATCTGTGTTCCATCTTTTTTTCCAAGTTATATTGCTTTAAGTAAAAATTTACCTGTTTCCTAATTTAAAAAATGAATTAAAAATAAAACATGTATATCATGTTCATGCTCTTACAGAAAAAAACAAGTTCTCAATACTTTTCACACTGAAATGAAAATCTACATGTCTAATTCAATATGTAAATATTATTGTTTTTATAATAATTTTTTATGGAATGTAAAGTATAACCCAATGAATTGAGTGGGTTTCCTATCTTATTTTCTTTTTTGATAATTTGCAATAAAGCCTTTTTTTAATTGGCCTTGGAAATTTTTATAAAGATGTCATTTTACATTTAAACCTGAATGCAACAAAAAGCCTCCTCTTGCAGGAAGCACAGAAAAAAACAATTTCTTAGAGGCAGCTTCTAAGGCCATCCAATTTCTTTTAATTCAAGGTATTCATCATGCCAGAGCATCATACTTTGAGGTCTTCCTCTATTGGGTCTAACATTCCCCTGTCTGAAACTTCCCTAAAAGTTTTACATACTAAACGTTGAGTTGAAGGCTATGGAGAGAGAAGAAATCAAGTTTGTAACTGAGTGGCAAAGGATCTCATAAACCAGTCTCTCATTCCTGAGAAAAGCTCAGTCCAGTTAAGCAGTTGTGTCTCATTTTAGGAGATCTCATCAGAATCCAGCCTCTGTATGGTACAGGCAAAGAAGTCTTTAATAAGAGACATTTCAATGGAAATAGAATAAAACAAAGGTTAATGCTTGGAGCAGCCCATAAGGTAGATTCTCTAGAGTTTAGAGGGCAGTCAACCAAGAAGATTCCAAGATTTGTGTTTGAAGTATCTTCAGTTGGAACAGAAAGATGTAAAGGCAATCTAACAGATTTTCCTGGGTTGCAGTTTAAATGTAAGGTGATTTCTCTGAGACCTATTTATCAAGGCAGCCATTTTTAGCTTGTAGAGCTTTACGAAAGCACAGTTTTAACTTTTAGTGATTCCAGGTCAGAGGACGGAAGAAAGATTTAAAATGTTAGTTTGGAGACTCACTGTCAGATATTGGGAGAAACTAAACATTCAGGATTCTGTCCAGATTGTAGGTAAATAATAAAAATGTGAAAACAATGCGCAGGGCTAGACTCTAATAATAGGTACACCATAGCTTTCCTCTGAAACATAATTTTTCCCTCTCCTGTCCCCCCATTTTTATCAGAAATAATCACAATAAGTCCAATTAATTGCAAAGTAAGTTTAGTCTCATTAACTTGGCCTGGTTTTCTGCATAAATTGCAGCAAGAATAGAGATTGTTCATATAGGCTTATTACCAGTAAAAGATGTTTAAGTTATTGGTGGCAAATCTGTATGGGTCTGCAGCAACCTCAGTTCTTGCCTTCTCAGAAGAAAGAATCTGACTGAGGAGCGTAAGGCAGTGAAAGAGACCAAGGCAAGTTTTAGAGCAGGACTGCAGTTTATTTTAAAGACTTTAGGCCAGCCCAGTGGCTCACGCCTGTAATCCAAGCATTTTGGGAGGCCGAGGCAGGCAGATCTTCTGTGGACAGGAGTTCAAGACCAGCCTGGCCAACGTGGTGAAACACAGTCTCTACTAAAAATACAAAAATTAGCTGGGAGTAATGGTGGACACCTGTAATCCCACTTACTCGGGATGCTGAGGCAGGAGAATTGCTTGAACCTGGGAGGCAGAGGTTGCAGTGAGCTGAGATTATGCCATTGCACTCCAGCCTGGACACTAAAGCCAAATTCCGCCTCAAAAAAAAAAAAAAAAAAAAAAAAAAACTTTAAAACAGGGAGGAAAGTACACTTGGAAGAGAGCCAAGTGGGAACTGAAGTCAAGTGCAATGTTTAACTTTGATTCTAGCACTTCATCAGGCTGGCTGGCCACTTTCCCATGATGTTTCCTTTAGGGTGGGCTGCCTGTATGTGCAATGTCCTCCTTACCCTTGGAAAGTGAGCATGTGCAGTGTGTTTAGGAAGTTGTATACATGCCCATCTGAGGCTTTCTTCCCTTTTCCATCAGAGTGTCCTCCAGAAGGTCGTACTCAGCCATTTTGCCTTTTAATGCACATGCCTGGGAAGTTGCTTCTCCCTGGTGCTTGCATTCAATTAACACTTAGTGCAATAGGTGTGGACCATCAGAAAATGCCCTTTCCCTAGCACCAACTGCCAGTTTATCACTTTTAGAGAGGCAATGCGATAATTGCTGGACCATCATCTGACATTCCTAGTGGGTCGGAGGAGAGCCCTCTCCTGCCCCGCTCGTGACTATCTAACTACCTGTAATAGGCTCTTTTTAAGTTGCCGATGTTGGAACTTTAAGTAAGGGACCTCAGAATACACACTTTAAATAATCTCTTTAGGCTAGGAAACCGAGCTAACGTCTTACCATCAAACTTTACTTGTAGAAACTAGGTGAATCCTTCTCTCTTTTAGGCTCACAAAGTATTTTGAGGTCCCAAGGCACGTCAGGAAGTCACATTCTTGAATCTCCATAAGGTCAGGAACCTTGTATTGAAGGTACCAGCTCACTTCTTCAAGGGGCTTTTATTGTTTTCATAAATCCAACCTCAGTTTTTTAAAGTCATCTGCTCATATCTGAAGAATTGACATTCTAGTGAAAGCTTTGGTAATATAAACTGTTTCCAGCTATCTCCTGTTAGAACATATTTTTGTTGAACTTATGTGGGCAAGTATATTGTCAGAAAGTTAACGATACGAATATTTTCTGAATTACAGAAGGATCCAGAAGGGAGAAAAGGTAAATGCTTCAATGCTGCTCAAAAAAAGTATAATTTACCGAATTGCTGTAAGCTATAGATAGCTTAAAAACAAACGTAAAAAATATCTTTAATCTAGCAAACAAAAAGAAACAACAATGTTTCAAACAAAAAGCATAATAATGATAGTATCTCATCAATTTAGTTCCAAATAGTTAATTTCTGTTCTCCTTGATGTTGGATTAGCAAGTTTATGAATCCAGTATTTTTTTTTTCTTTTAAGAGTTGTGGAAATTCTTGAAGTTATCAGAAACCTATACTTGTCACAGTTATTCTCATTCTTTTCATATACATCATTGAGTTACAGTATTATAGGATTATAATTGCTTGCAAAGAACTGTCATAAAAAGCATTCAAAAAAGTAATGTGCTGTATACAGCAAGAGTTAAAATGGCCATGATTAAAAATCTGATGGGAGTTTATTGTTATTTCTATGGCATAAAACAATTTAATATATAGTTGCCCCTTGAACAGGAGAAGTTTGAACTGAAAGGATTCACTTATATACAGATTTTTTCCATAAATATATTGAAAAAATTTTGGAAATCTGCAACCTCTTCAAAAAAAACTTGGCGACAAACTGTGTAGCCTAGAAATAAAAAAAAAAAAAGAATGTAAGTAATGAAAGTAGATAATACATCTAGATACTATAAAATATATATAAATTAATTATAAAATGGTAAAATTTAACAACGCTTATATACACAGGCACAGACTGTACATGGCACTATTTGCAGTAGAGAAAAATGTAAACAAACATAAAGATGAAGTAGTAAATCATAACTGCATAAAATTAATTGTAGCACGTACTGTACTACTGTAAGCATTTCATAACCACCACCTATTGCTATTGTAGTGAGCTCATGTTGTGAGTATCTGCTTAAAATGCTATGTAATGCTAATCATCTTTGGATGAGTAGTACATCGTGACAGTAAATTGTGTATCAAAGTAAAAAGTTATGTCTACTGGGTATTGTATATTTTTCCTCCTGCTTAGTGCAATAACATAAACCTAAGTAACACCATGGGACTGAAACACAGTGCTAGTAGTAATGCTGGAAGTGTTCCCAAGAAGCACAGTCATGACATAATAAGAAAAAGTTTAAATTGCTTAATGTATATAATAGCTGGAAGTCTGTAGCTATGGTGTCCTGCCAATTCCAGATAAATAAATTCAGCATAGAGATCACTGTAAAAAAAAAGAAATTCATGAAATTGTAGGGGCAGCTATGCCAGCAGATGCAAAAACTTTGACTATTTTGTGAAATACCATTTTATATCATATTGAAAACATAGCTTTTATGTTGATGCAGGATTCCTCTAAGTAAGTCATACTTATAAAACAAATACTTATAAAACTAAAACAAGTCATTATATGACAACCTAACCAAAAAGAAGGTAAATAATCTAAAGTTACATAATTTAATGCCAGCAAAGGATGGTTTGATAATTTCAAGTGTTAACTTGATATTACAAGTTAACACTAGAAGCAGCTTCTGCTGACCAGGAGACAGCAGATATGTTCCAGAAATTATTAAGAAAGTCATTGAGGAGAAAGAACATCTGCCTTAACAGATGTTTTATGCAGATGAAAGTGCCATATTCTGAATAGGAAAAAAAGCCAAAAAGGACTTTTATTATTAAGAAAGAGAAACAAGCACCAGGATTTAATGCAAGAAGGGATAGGCTAATTCTACTGTTTTGTGTATAAGCAGTTAGGTATATGATCAGGACTGTCCTTATCTATAAAGCTGCTAACTACTGAATCTTGAAGAAAATCACCAGCTGTCAATCTTTTCACTGTACAACATGAAGGCCTGGACAGCAAGAACATTTCTTTCTTTCCTTTTTTTTTTTTTTTTCTAGATTGGTTCTGTTAATGTTTGGCCCTGAAGTCAGGAAATACTCAGCCAATAAGGGACTTCCTTTTAAAGTTTATTTAATATTGGGCAATGCCCCGGGCTACTGGGAACCCCAGAAGTTTAATACTGAAGGTGTCAAAGTGGTGTATTTGCACCCAACATAACATTTCTAATTCAGCCTCTAGATCATAGGTCATTAGGACTATTAAGGCTCATTATGCAGGGTACTGCATGAAAAGGATTGTCAATACTATGGAAGAGAGATCTGATAGAGAGACCATCATGAAGTCCAGAAGGATAACACCTTTGAAGATGCCATCATTGATACAGAAAATGTCAAGAAATCCATTATGCCTGAAACAGTAAATTTCTTCTGGAGAAAACTGTGTGCAGATGTTGTGTATGACTTAATATAACTTCTGACAGTACCAATTAAGGAAATAAAAAAGTTGTTAAAAAATAAGTTAAAAAATAAAATTGTGGCCAAAAAAAAAAAAAAAAGGTGAAGGGTGATGGCTGTTAAGATATAAATCTTGGAGAAATTCAAGAGCTAATAGGCACCATGCCAGAGGAATTAATAGAAGATTTAACGAAAATGAGTGCTGTCAAACCAATGCTAGATGATAAGAAATAAGACATAGAAGAAGCAGTGCCAGAAAAGAAATGTACATTAGACAGTCTGGCAGTGTGTTATGATTGAAGACTACATTTGACTTCTGTTATTACATGGACCCTTCTATGATATGGGAATGGAAACTAAAGCAAATGGTAGAAGAAAGGTTTGTACCATATAGAAACATTTTTAGATAAATTATAAATTTTAAAAAACAGAATTTATGATGTATTTCCATAATGTTATGCTAAGTGTTCCTGCCTCTCTTGCCTTTGCTTCTAACACTTCTGCATTTTCTGTCTTGGCCCCATCCCTGAGACAGCAAAATCAACCTCTCTTCTTCCTCCTTTTCCTTAGCCTACTCAATATAAACACAGTGAGGATGAAAACCTTTATGATGATCCACTTCACTTAATGAATAGTAAATCTATTTTCTCTTTTTTATGATATTCTTAACATTTCCTTTTTTCTAGCTAATTTTATTTTCAAAATGCAATATACAGAATATGAATTCACTGATTATGTTATACAGTAAGCTATTAGTAGTTATTTTTTTTGAGGAGTCAAAAGGTTTATGTGAAATTTTGACTGGGCAAAGGGTTGGCACACCTAATTTCTGTGTTGTTCAAGGGTCAACTGTAATAACCAAAGATTATAAATGATAGTATTATGTCAAGACATACCATATTTCTAGGAATCTCATATAATTTTGGAACACATTAATAATGTATTCATACAACTATAACTCAGTTAAATATAATTTGTTATTTGACAATGTTATATAATTTTAAGATAATAAATAAGCCAAGTAGTTTAATATGTCTCTTTTGTATTTCCTGGGACCCTTCTGGAATGTCTAAAAGTTAGCTTAAGGTAACCTAATTCTGATTTTGTAAAATTTGTAAAAAAATAAAGGTTCAAAATCCTTTATCAAAAATAGGGTCACAGGTTATTACAAAATAGTATTTATTTAATCAATATCACTAATAACAGCATGAGGCACACAGAATCTTTTTCTTCTTTTTAAAAATATTTACACGAAACATAACAACTTTTTTATATCCTTTATTAATACTACATTAAAATCTGTGTAAAGGAGAACAGAAAATCCTAGTTTTATATCAGTGTATTTTATCTATTAAGGCTAACTTTTAAAAACTTATAATAAATTCATTTAGCTTTAATCAGTTTAACCAGATAAGATTCACTTTTGCATTGTTTCCTCTTTGTAACTTTTTATATCAGTTTATTTTTATCTATAACATTCCTTTCTCCATTTATTTATTCTGAAACAATCTTTAGACTAGACAAAGATATTTTGTCTCAATAAAAACACATATCTTCCATTCCTTTTTTATGTTTCCTCACCAAAAACACATCTTGCTTTTCTTGTATAGTTGGTATACAGAATTGTTTCCCTTATTTTTAGTAATTATAATTATGTATATTCACTAGAATTTTAACTCTTAGTAGACTCAATTTTTAGTGAAATCCTAGGAAGTAAGCAGTTTTTAACTGTGTCATATACTAACATTTTATGCATACACATTTTATAATTTAAAAAAATTCCTCATTTTTTTAAACATAGAACAGGAAATATTTACTAACAAACTCAAATATATTATGTTTGTTTGCAGTATGAAACTGAAAGTAGAAAAACACAAACCTCGTGTTGTGTAACTGATGTTTCAATATTTTATTTTATTTAGAAATTGTCTAGAAATTTTATAAATATCTATCAGTTAACTTAGCAAATCTGTAAAGGTATAGTAGTCAAAGAAATTTGAGAAACTTTTAAATTAAATATATTATAAATAATCATCGTTATTTAAAAATTATGTGTAAGTACTTCCACTTAATATATTTAATTCATTTCTTCTTAGGTTAAATTCATGCTTTTATAAGTTTGATCTAAAACATCTTCTAGAGATAAAAGCTCTGTATCTGCATTAGATTTAATGTTGATAGACATGACTGTTTTAATTAAATCAATATTATTCTTATTTACCAAACATTACCAAAGTCACATGACCTTGAAAAGTATTTGTACTGATTTAATTTATGAATGTTCATTTATTTTTAGGTACTATTTGGACAATATACAAACACATGAAAAAAGCAAGCATCCATGTAGACACAACATGCCAAATGCACATGTATACATGCACGTATAAAAATACAAACAGAAACAGAGATCTTTCAGCTTTTCAAAAACATTAGCCATGAGACAGGTACAAAAACTAACTAGTTCAAATAGTTGGATCTAAACTGTGCCGCTGTAAATGAAACAAGTTTAAGTTTATCTCTCATATGGCTAAAGCCATCTACTGAGTTCTAGAAAAGACAGGGTAGGAAATTTATCTTTATATCTTGAAGGCACAGAGAAAGATTGCAAATTCTTCCAAGAGAAGTTTGGAGTGTGTAAGCTGGGTAAGACACAGAGTGAGATCTACAGCAGATGCTAAGGCAAAATAAAATCAAGAGAATTTATTACAGGATTTTACAAGGAAGTATACAAATGAGCCTAAAAGAATATTCAGAAGCCTGCACAAAATAACTGTCTGACAGAATGTCAGACACTTGAAGTTTCGTTTTGTTTTGTTTTGTGTGTGTGCTCACCTAAGCATGCAAAGAGGATAAAAGTTGGAGTTTGACCCCTACAAATAACCATTTACTGTAATTATTTCCAGTTACCTTTAAAGTTGCAACTGTTGCTAGTCTTTCATCAGTAACCATATACGCAAAGGTCGGGTGTTACCTCACAGTATAAAATAACCCTTGGCATCCCCAAAAGTCAAAGTGACCAGGGAGCTCAGTGCAAAAGAAAGCAGTTTCAAACTTTTGGGGATTCCAACCACAACTCTTGTGACTTTGTGAGGAAGACAAGAACAACATAAAGGAAACAGTGGTGCACCTTCTTTGTTTCTCTAAGAATTTCAGGGGTGCTAGACGTCTCCTTTAGGTGTTTTTATAATGTCGCCAGAACTCTGATTTTTTCTCTTAGTCCATCAAAAGGAGAAGGTAGTAGCTTGAGGGGGAGCATTTCGAGAGAACTAGTTGCAAGATCAAAGGTGGCAAAAGGAGGGAAGGGCAGAAGTATATGGATGAGCAGGTCTTAGAGGAGTGATATAGGGGAGATCTTAAGCTCCCCCAAAAGGCCAGTGAAGTTCAGTAAGCAGGGATTTGAGAAAAGGGGTTCAGTAGACCAAGAAGTTCCTATGAGAACAATAGGATAAAAGAAAGAACAAGGAAGTTTGTAAATATGTAGTCTGAATCTTAGCTTTTATTAAGCTAATTTTTGATAACATAGCTCTCTTCAAAATTCTTTTTCTTCTTTTTCTTCAAAGCAGAGCAGTTCAGTTTTCAATGTCTAAACTTTTAACAATATCTGCACAATTACAGAGGCAAAATAGGGCAGGTCCTGCGGTTGATGAGAAGGTTGGGTGGTCTTTGAGTAACTTTTTAGAGGTACATCTAAAAGTTTCCATAGAGACACAATTTGCAATACAAAGACAGTTGCTGTTTATTCAGTTGTGAATTGGATTATGGCTTGAATAATATAAAGGACTGACACATTCACTCAACTGCATTATCTTCAACTTGCTCTTTAGTATTAGGAAGTGGATTATGTCAAAAATATAAAGAGGGTTCTAATGGCTAAATCTTGATCAATGTAAGCATCAAAATGAATATGATAATTTCATATTAAAAGTAAAATAGCCTACCTGCCTATGCGGACACTAAATGAATATATGACAAGGATAATACAATGTAAAAGAAATTATAGTTACAATATCTGTTTTTACAATCATAGAAATAACTGATTCCAGAAAAAAATTAATGGATACTAAAACTAAACATATTTAATGGGAAATATAATATTTATAATCTCAATGTGTGTCAATTTATCAATTACAAGAAAAATAGAAAATTTTCAGTGGAGAAGTCTGGCAAACAAAATTTTACCAAATTACTTTGAGTTAACATTACCGAATCATAGGATAAACTGACATCATGTGTCTCCTGATGCGATGTACTGAAAATGACATAAAAATGACAATATTCCTAACAGAATGAATCACCTGTATTTAATCATGAGGCAACAATAATTTAAAAAAAGATAAATTCAACGTAATCACTGGTTAGTATTCTTAGGAAATACCAGCGTCATGAACGTCAAAAGGTGAAGAAATGAGAGTAAAGAGACATGAAGCCTATATTAGAAAAAAAAAAAAAAAAACTTGTAGATGACTTTATTGGGGGCAACTGGCAAAACTTGAATATGAATGGTATAATAAATAACAGTATTTTAAACAATATTAAAGTTCTTACATTTTGTAATTACACTGTAAATAAAATAATGCCATATTTTAGGAAATACACATACTGTAATTTTAGCAATAAGCATTCATAATGTCTTCAATTCGCTCTGAAATTGTTCAGTACAAAACATGTGTACACACACGCACACAGTTAATATGGCAAGGCTAAGAATTGGCGAATATGGGTGAAGAAAATAAGAAAGTTCATAGAATTTCTTCCAGCTTCTCTATTTTTATGCTTTTTAAAATTAAAAGTACAAAGAAGGATTGAAAGAGCAGGGGAGCGGGGAGTTCTTCATTCTTCCTGAACCTTACTCTGATGCATTTCACAAGAATGGGAATGGAGGCTATCAAACAAAAGGAAAATTCGACATTTTTCATCATGGCACCGTAATTGCCACACCTTCATCTCCCTTAAGGATTTATTTTAAATAAAATGTCATTCGTGTGTGTGTGTGTGTGTGTGTGTGTGTGTGTGTATACCTTATATTATATAACATCTGCAAACACTTTGTTATTTTATGAGCTCTGTTTTACTATTAATGTGGTAACAATTGCTTTAAAAATAAGAATGCATTAGAATTGCCCAGAGAGCTTACAAAAATGAAAATTCCTGGCCACAATCCCCCAAAATTCTGACTTAGGGAATACACTGTGGGCACAAGCATCTGTATCATTAACAAGCCCTCCGGGTGATTCTGAAACAGATCATCAGCAACTTACCTGGTGAGATACACCGAAGCGCTTTTGAGCTTCCTCTCTAGGGAAGCCAGCTGAGTCTTCCGACTACGAGTAAGTGCACACCGTTAGAAGAAAGAAAGTTTCTCCTAAAAATCAGACAGAAATCATTTAAGAGCAGAAAGGGAAAATCTATTCAATCTTGTTCTTATTCTCTAGAACTGAACAGTTAATTTCTTCCACCCTCAATGAAACGTTTTGAATGTTTTCCTTCCTGACTCCTCAGCATCACCTTTCATGACCAGATAGAAATTAGGGTTTCAGTACGTGCCAGGTATTAGAATTTATAGTCATTCTTTTTTAAGCAATTAAAAATCTAGAGAATCACAAATAATAAACATTGTGAATCTGACATTTTAAACTTACAGTTGTTGACATTTTGTACTCCTTTTCCTTAAAGAAAAATAAATTCCAGTTCAAGTTTAAATCCCTACTGTTCTATACTGCAGGTTCGATTCCCATACCCCATTCAAATCACCAAGAAACAACCATTATTTGGAATGCAGTGTAATCCTTCTAGTTCATTTTTAAGCGTTTATATATGCATATATGCTTATTGCCAGTATATAGCATTTTGAGACTTTTCTTTGTATTTTCATAAAAAACATTACATGTTTCATTTTGGTATTTGATTTCATTCATCACCATGTTTTTAATCTGTTCATTTGGATAAAGATAAATCTAGTTCAATAAACACACATTTAAGATATGTAGCTTAAAACAACATGCTAAGATAAATCTAGCATAAAACAATACATATTTATTATCTCACCATGTCTGTGGGTTAACAGTACAGACATAGCTAACCTGACTGTTCAATTTGGGGTGTGACAGGTTGCAACCAAGGTGTCTGTTAGGGTTGTGGTCTCATTTGGAGCTTAGGTTTGATTCCATGCTAACTTAGTTGTTGGCAGAATTCAGTTCCTTGAAGTAGGGTTGAGGTTCACATTTCCCTTTCATGTGACCTTCTCCATTGGCAGTCCATAACATAGCAGCTTGATTCTTCAAAACCAGCATGAGTGTCCTCAGGTGTGCATGCAAGTAAGACTAAGTTTTATATACACATGCAGTCCTCTATTTGAAGGGTATAGTGGGAATACAAAAATTATGGTGCAAACTGAAACTAGGTGAAGCATCTTAACAATTGATGTAAAATTATAATTTTCCTTATGATTGTTCTGTGACCGTTAAAATTTTTTTTGTCAAAACTTTAAAAACTCTTACTCTACCTTGAAAAATATAGAAAAATTAAAAATGAAAACCTAAAATATATTTAAAATTGTAATTTCAAACTCTGGAAACATTAGGAATTAAAGCGCTTTTTTGTTGTTCAAAAATTAACTTACTAAGAGTAGATTGAATAGTGCTTGTCTTCCTCTTTTCATCACATTTAAATGAAATAAGCATATTGTCTATACCTTGATGTAGTCTTGGTATACCAATTCAAGGACTTTCTATAGTCCTTTTAAAGTTGAAGTCAACTTCTAATGTTTTATGCTTTCCAAGTTAAATACTAGATGTATCCAAGAGTTCCTTTAATGTGAAGTGTTTTCCCACTATTACTTCCTCTGAACCTCTCTTTTTTTTATTTTTATTTTTTAATTACAATACTTTTCTGATTTATATCAATACATTTGCCTTCACTAAGTTCTTCAGGGTGCATGTCTATATTTTCTCGTTCATGGCCACTTAGAAACTCTATGTCTTTTTTCGTGGAAATTCTTAATGGGGTTTCCTTCCAAAACCGACTCCTCTCATCAGCATTTAGTGTTTCACAATCATTACATCAACCTTAACTAACCCTTGTGATATGGGTGCAAGTTTCACAGCTGCATCCTTATTGGCTCCAGCTGCTTCACCAGATAGACTAAAATTCATCAATTTATGCAATTTCTGAAACAAATAAACCAGTCTTTATTGGCAGTAGATTTACTTCTTCAGCCTCAGTAATTAGCTTTAATTTTTTTTTCAATGAGGCAATAAACTTCAAAATTTTGTCAGACAAACTGATTGGGATTGTTTTTATTGTAATATTCAACCTAAAGGTGAAGGAAATGTTCAACTCCTTATACAATTTTAATAGATGATGTTGAAATAACTTTGCCTTTTTAAAATATTCATTATATTTTTTCATATCATTTAAAAAAAAAGTAGCTTCATGCAAATATTGGTCTTGTCCTATGTTTGCCTTGTCATCTCGATATTCAAATCTAATCTAATCCAATTTCACTCCCAATATTTTCACTTGTCATTTATTTGCTGTACTTTCATCTTTGTTAGTCAAATCCCTCTATCAATTGTCTATTCCTGTAAAATGCTATGTTGCTTATCACCAGACAACAAGGAGACAACACAACCGTAGGCTTTTCTGTGTGTACATGAAATGACTGGATTATGTAATGTAATGAACACTTACCAACAGACTTTGACAGAAGTGACATGATTTGTCACTGATCGTATATGCATCTGTTATTTACATAGTGATATATAGTCTGAAAAGCTAGCAAAGTTTGTTTTTTGCAATTATAGTTAAGATACTGTGGTAACTGAATTTGGATCATGTAGTTTGGGACTGGTATTATTTACCTAAACTATGGCAACTGAAATTTTTGCATAAGAATACTTTGCAAATCAAGGAATGACTGTATATCACAACCTAATCATACCAATGACATTCTATCATCTTGACCATATCCCATTGGTTTTACAAAAGTCACAGGTACCACTCACACTCAAAGGGAGGGGATTATAAAGAACACAGCATCAGAGAGTGAAGATCACAGGGGCCATCTTAGAATTCTGCCTACCGGAAGCATTCATAATTTTATTAGATTCTGTCTAAATCTATAGCATTTGTACTCCTACCTGGAGTATATAAGGAATCTGTCTTTCCACATTTTTACTTGCTCTTGCTTATTATCCGGTATTTATTTTTTGCCAATTTAATAGTTGAAAAGCACTGTCTTAGTTTAAACTTGCATTTTTAAAACTTTCATTGAAATCTAGCATTTTATACGCACTTAAAAATTAACTTCCTTCTAAAAAAGTTACATATACCCATGACTTGTTTTCTAATTGTTGATATTTTTCATTTTTATACCTAGGAGAATATAGTTTCTATATTCTATATTCTGGACAGCCAATCTTATCATACTGTATACACTGAAAATGTATTCTCTTAGCCTGATGCTTATCTTTTATTTGATCATGTCTTTTATTTTATAGAGTATTTTTACTAGACTGTATCAGTGCTTCCCTTAATGCTTTTTAAAAAGTGCTCCTTGCAATCAACTAAACGTTTATTTCCCCCAGAAAAATCATATGTTGAAATACTAACAGCCAATGTGATGCCATTCAGAGGTTTAGCCTTTGGGAGATAATTAGGTCATGAGGATGGAGCCTTCATTTATGAGATTAGTGCCCTTATCAAAGGGATGCTGAGGTCTTTCTCACCCTCTTTACACCATGTGAGGATACAGGAGATACAACAGTACAGCAGTACTGCATATGAGGATACAAGACACAGCAGTCTGTGACCTGGAAAAGGATCCTCCCCAAAACCTGACCATGTTGGCTCCCTGACTTCAGGCTTCCAGCCTCCAGAGCTGTGAGAAATAAATTTCTATCGCTTATAAGCCACCCAGTGTATGGTACTTTGTTAGAGCAGCTTGAACAAATTAAAATATTCCCCAAGCTCTAAACCAAATCTGTTAATATTTTTTATTCATATAAAAGAACCAAAATATAGACTTAACAATTCATTGCTAAATCATAACAATTATAAATGTATTGCTACAACTAGTTTAGATTCTAAATATCCAAAGTTAAATTTTAACATTAAAAGCAGCTGTGAAATTAGGAAGCATTAAAATGTATCATTCTTTGCTATATCAACTGAATTCTCCAAAAAAAAAAAAAAAAAAAAAAAAAAAAAAAAAAGTATATTTTGACAACAACCCATTACAATAGGACACAGGTAGAAAATACCAAACACAATTTCAGATTTGGCTCAAAAAGAGCATGCTTGAGATAGGCCCCCTTTAGCAATAGCTTGGAAAATGTACACCCAAGATTAAATGAGAAGTGCTACTGTTCATTTAAAAATTTCAAATACATCAGAATAGCAACATTGTTATAAAATTGCCTACCCTACAAGCCCCCAGTGTCACTCTGAAGTTTGTCCTAAACAGCTTTTCTGGAATATGAAGTCTGTGTTCTTTTCTTCTTTTTTTTCCAAGTAGGTTAATACAAAAGCACTTCAGTTAATGGGAAAGTCAAAGATTGAGTCTTTTCATCAAAATGTGAAATAGAAATGCTACAAAATTAAACAAAGAGATCTCCTTATTTGCACAGAGATAAATTAAAAATGCATCTTAAAAAACAGTCAGCTTTTGCTTATAGCTGGCTTTCATCTGAACTAATCTAACACACATGCACACACACACTATATATACACATATATGCACCCATTAAAATATAATTAGAAATGACTTTTAAAAAATGGTTTCCCAAGTGCCCATTATATAATTTTCAACAACCCCTTAATCTTATTAAGTTTGTGTTAAAACTGTCATGCTAACTGGGTTGTGATTCTTTTTCATTTTTACTAAATTTTTCTGAAAAAAATCTCCTGTTTTTAAAATAAGCTTAACTTGTTTTCATGCGAAAGATACGCATACACTGGAGAATCTATTTCTGTTATCTATGTACTCCATATCAATATGCAAAGACAACCGTGTAATTCAGCAAGAACCTCCACAAATTTCTTTTTGACAAATCCAAAGTCTAGATATCTGATGATATAACTCAAAGCTGCAGAGTTCTGTAGTCCAGCCTTCTGCCTTGTGAATTGCAGTTTATTCCCTGTAGGCAATACATCAACCTCTGAAAACCTCAATGAAAATTCAAAAAGAAAAAAAATCTTCACACATATAGGCTTCTAAATCAATCTTCAAAGGTTTCAATGTATTTTAAAGTTTCAGCCTCTGAAATTATCTGCAGAATTTACTATATTTTTAATTCTTTGTTATAAAAATGTTCAGTATAGAGTTCTCTATTTTCTTTTCTTGAACTATCCTTACGTTTTAATAACTAAACTTTAATAACTAGCACTTATTTTTGAAATCTCATTAGATGGTAAAAAGTGTAGGTATAAGGTTTCTCTTCTAAGGTGTAGTCTTGCTGAAACTCTGAGAGCCGTAAATGTCTGTGGCATGAAGAATTACCGCAGAATTATAGATATAGACAAGCTTATTGTGCTCTCCCTTCCAAATCCATTCCCCATTCTTCTCTATGCTGCTTTCTACCCCGGGGGTACCAATCTAAAGGGACTGAATAAAAGGGCTTCAGTGCCTTAAGACTTCCAATTGGGTTGAGCCAATGCAAACCCTAGCAGGAGGTCTAAAGGAAAGTAAATTGGATTCAGAGTATTTGTTTCCATGGCTTCCTTTTGACACTTGCCCAGAAGTCACTGCACCTGGCAAGGTGCCAGCTTGTACTCATTTTCCAGTTTCCTAAAACTGTTCTCCCAGTTTGAGGCTGAGGTATAGTAATAGCTTGGCAGTTACTATCTCCGTCTTGCTCCACAGTATTTTGTTGTTCCCATACCCTCACACTTTTGAAGTAAATTGCCTTTTTGTCAATGAACTTGTTTCAAATTATCCTTCTTTGAGTATGCCATACTTTTTTGGATTCCAATACACTTGCCATCACTTGAATCACTAATTCTGTAGACCAATGTTAAATATTTGACATAGATACACCCACATTTTTTTCTAATTCATTTAGTGGACACAAACAGCATACAACTGTCTCATAGCATTTGTGACATTTTCTACTGTCTAAAAGAGACCTTGACAGATTCAGTTCGTGTATACCCTAACCAGTCACATGATCTGCAGGTGGTCATAATTCTTTCATGTGTATTGTAGAGTGTGAAAATATGGAGCATGCATTGGTGCTGAAGTACTAGGGACCAGAGGAAATATTTGAGTTGTGTCCAAAAGGAGCCACATGGATGGTCTACCCTATAAAAGAGCAATAGATATTCTATGAGGAGAGAAAAGATGGCTCTGAGACAAGAGAGATTTTCAGGATATTACAGGGCCCCTACTGGTATAAAGTGTTCATGAGAGCTCTTTGAAGAAACAGGTGGCCTGAGAGGTGTAAATCACTGGATGAGAGATCTCTGTGGAGTATGGATACACTGCTGGAGAAACATCACCAAAGACTGCCTGGGATCTCATTGCTCTGAGAAAAGAGGTAAAGGAAAATTGGTATCAAGTGCCTTCTACAAGGAATGAGATCTACCAGAGTGGATATGGTGGTGCAGACTTGGGAAGCAAGAAGGGATTCTATGTTAGGCCATACTCGTGTTGCCCTAAAGAAATACCTGAGACTGGCTAATTTATAAAGAAAAGAGGATTAATAATCTCACAATTCTGCAGACAGTACAAGAAGTGTGGTGCCAGCATCTGCTTCTGGTGCAGGCCTTAGGGAGCTTACAATCATGGCAGAAAGCAAAACCAGAGCAGACACATCGTGTGGTGAGAGTGGGAGGAAGAGAGAGGCAGAGGAGGTGCCACATACTTCTAAACAACCAGATCTCACATGAATTCAGAGAAAAAAAAACCACTCATCACGAAGGGGATAGTGCTAAACCATTCATGTGGGATCAGCCTCCACGATCTAATCATCTCCCATCAAGGCCTCTCCAACACTGGGGATTACATTTCAACAGATTTGGATTAGACAAGCATCCAAACTGCATCAGATGCCCACTCTTGAAGTTCAGTCCTCCACAGGCAAGGGTCCAGGGTAGGCCAGGATAAGCAGATGGTCTTCCAACATTTTCCTATAAGCTTCATAATAGACTCCAATCTTGTCCTAAAATACCCGTTTGGTGTAGTGCGTTTCCTTGTAAGGGATCAGTGTTATGTACTGGTACCACTCTCAGATGTCCAAAAGTAAAGAACAGATTTAGGATTAAACAAAAATGAACTAAAACTTTATGAGATAAAAAAAAAAAAAAATGCCGGTTTTTCACACCTGTGTTAAAGAAGTAGCCCTTGTGGCAAATTGCCTTTGAGAGAAGCATCTCGATAAATCCTCTTGCTTTCTGAAGTTACTGAAGACAGAGACTCTGGAGTGAGGAGAAGCAAACACATATCCCTCATACAGTTTGTCAAACATATGGAGAAGACTCAGCTAGAAACAAAGCCCATTTCCCAGTCTCCATCCTTTGTGAATTCTATTTCTATTATATGAATCGCTACTGAGCTGAGTGACACAGACGGGATCAGATATAGCTTCCAGAGCAAAGTGCCTGCAAGGAACAGGGAACATGAACATCCTCCAGGTAGATATCAGGAGGAAAACTCTCCCAAACAGGACCTCACAGATAAGTTTGAGTACCCTTCAAGGAAATGCGGGTTGGACTAGGAGAAAAGCCTTTGAGTCTTTAGTTGGTGGAGGGCTAGATACTGCTAGTAAATATCATGTGAATGTTCTTACTGACTTTTTAAAGAAGGAACATGGCCAGGCATGCTGGCTCATGCCTGTAATCCCAGCATTTTGGGAGGCTGAGGTGGGAGAGTCACTTGAGTCAAGGAGTTCAAGACTAGCTTGGAAAACACAGGAAGACTCTGTCTCTTCACAAAAATAATATTAAAAAAAAAAAACCCAGAAACATATTATGCATCCCTTCATTGAATAGATATTAATATATTACATAAGTGAGCCAAGCACTGGTCTAGGCACTAAGGGTTTGGCACTACGCAATACAGACAAAGAAGAAAAAATTAAAATGAAAATCCTTGTCTTTATGGAACCTACATTCTAATCAGGAGAGAGAGACAACAAACAAGATCAATGAGTTAGGAACATGGTAGATTTGAGTGGTGGTAAGTGCTAACGAGCAAATCAAACTGAGAATGGGTCTAAGAACATGTGAAGGCAAAAACTGTGTCAACAACTGCAAGAATAGGGTGCTAAGCATAGGGAAGACCAAGTGTGAAGATCCGGAAGAGCAGCTTTATGTTCCAGAAACAGCACAGAGGTCGGCACAGCTGCAGGGGAATGAACCAGATTGACCATAGCAGGAGAAGAGGTCAGAAGGCAAAGAGGACCTAGATCTTGGGAGACTTCTGGGAGACTTTGGCTTCTATGTAGAGTGAGACAGAAAAGTTGGAGGCTGATGGCAAGGAAGTGACATGACTTGACATTAGTTTGACCACCATTCTGACTGCGGTGTTAAAAAAATGACTGAAGAAGAACAAGCTCTGAGCAGGAGACCAGTTAGGACCCACTGAAATAGCACAGCCAGAGATAACTGGGGCTTGGACAAGGTGCCAGCAAGGGAGGTGGGGAAGGCCAGTCAAATTCTGGCTGAGTTTTAGCTGTAGAGACTGCAGGTTGTGATGGCCAAACTGCTGGTATATTTCCTCCTGTGCCAGAAGGGGTCTCCTTCACAACGTTCCACCCACATCAAAGTAGCTAATGTAGATTGGCTGAGGGCTGCAAATGTTCGCTGGTTAGGGATTAGGAACTTAACATGAAAAGAAACAGTATTTCAAAAGGGTAGAACTCTCTCAAGTGAAGGATTTGGTTTTATCAGATTTATATTTCCATAACATGTTAAGGGATGCACAAGAACAACAGCAATAACAACTACATCTTTCAAGAGAGATGGGGCCTGCTAATTGCAAGACTTTAGGTTTTCTGAGTGTGTCATGTTAGTTGAGAGTTAAGGCTAAAAAATAAGAATACCGGGGGCCGGGCGCGGTGGCTCAAGCCTGTAATCCCAGCACTTTGGGAGGCCGAGACGGGCGGATCATGAGGTCAGGAGATCGAGACCATCCTGGCTAACACGGTGAAACCCATCTCTACTAAAAATACAAGAAAATTAGCCGGGCGAGGTGGCGGGCGCCTGTAGTCCCAGCTACTCGGGAGGCTGAGGCAGGAGAATGGCGTGAACCCGGGGGAGCGGAGCTTGCAGTGAGCCGAGATCGCGCCACTGCACTCCAGCCTGGGGCACAGAGCAAGACTCCGCGTCAAAAAAAAAAAAAAAAAAAAAAAAAAAAAAAAGAATATCGGGCAAATTTTTCCAGTGGTGTGGCTACTTTATCCATAGCACTCAAAGGCAGAATGCCAAGGATCTGCAGATCTACAGGGCCTTCTAAAAATATGTCAGGCCTGAGAAAATCATCAGCTCCAAAACACAAAAAGAAAACTGCAAAGTGAAAATTAATAAATATTTAATTAAATTTTAATTAAATGCCTACAAATGCATAACCTATGTCAACTTCATTAATTGTTAAAAATTTGAATTCATAAAAAATGTCATGATGCATGAGAACAATTTTAGGTTATATTTTCTCACTTTGCAAGAATCCATAAGTTATGATTAATGCAGTACAATCAGAGCCAAGTGTAATTTTATTATAAGTCACTTCAGCAAAATAATTTCAAAGGCAATATTATAACAATCCTTTAAAACTGTTTACTGCAAAAGTCATTTGGTGTGTTATTTGGGTGTTATATCTGAGAAAGGGGAGGCAAAGTGTCTGACTGAAGTCAGAGTGAATCTTCAGGGCAAATGGAGACATGACCCAGAGAGACTTTGTTTAATGTCTTCATTCCCCATGAAGTCTTCAGTGAGAAGTCTAATATCTTGTGGAGTTAAAACCCACCAAAATGCTGATCCTGTTTCAAGGTAGGATTGGAACAAGATCAGAGTCTGTCTAGGTAGGGAAAATTAAGTCTGGGTAGCTTTGAATTATATTAAATGTTGACTCTGACCATGCTTTAATTTAAACAAGCTAAAAACAATAAATGTAGAGATGACTGTTTTGGAAAAATATAAACTGAAGTTTTGGGTTACATTTGCAAAATGTTTGGATTCGTTATGTTCAAGAATGTTTGTGCTATGTTTATAATTTGTAGATTGTCTGACAGAAAAAAATAAAGCTTACTGCTTTAAAAATGAACACAAGTTACCCAGAATTTTTTTTCTGACCCTAACAAAGGAAAAGCTACAAACCACAGCAGCATGTACCACTTCCATAACAAGGCCAGGATGGAATATACTGACAGGAGTATTTCCACAGTTAACAAGAAGGAAAAAAAAAGAACTAAAAATAGCTTTTAAAAAAACTTTCAGCAATAAATTGTCATCTTATTAAAATGTAAGTTGCTGGGATGCTGTATGTATTAAATCATTGCAATAATAGGAAGATTTGCACCAAGATTTGCAGCCATTATGAGGCCATGACTAGAAAAGTTTCCATTATTCAAGTTTGATCACTTGAAATGCCAAACTTTTAACACCTCCCTTTGCTATTTTCCACTGAAAATGAACCTCCCTCAAAATCCAAAGAAAGTATAGGAAATGTAGTGAGGATATATCTTTTTCTATTATTATTATTCTTGTACTTTAAGTTCTAGGATACATGTGTAGAATGTGCAGGTTTATTACATAGTATATATGTGCCATTGTTTCTTGCTGCACCCATCAACCTGTCATCTACATTAGATATTTCTCCTAATGCTATCCCTCCCCTAGCCCCCCAGTTCCTGACAGGTCCCAGTGAAATATGTTCCTCTCCCTGTGTCCATGTGTTCTCATTGTTCAACTCCCAGTTATGAGTGAGAACGTGCAGTGTTTGGTTTTCTGTTCCTGGATTAGTTTGCGGAAAATGATGGTCCCCAGCTTAATCCATGTCCCTGCAAAGGACACAAATTCATTTTTTGTGGCTGCATAGTATTCCTTGGTGTATATGTGCCACATTTTCTTTATGCAGTCTATCACTGATGGGCATTTGGGTTGGTTCCAAGTCTTTGATATTGTGAACAGTGCCACAATAAACATATGTGTGTATGTGTCTTTATAGTAGAATGATTTATAATCATTTGGGTGTATACCCAGTAATGGGATTGCTGGGTAAAATGGTATTTCTAGTTCTAGATCCTTGAGGAATCACCACACTGTCTTCTACAATGGTTGAACTAATTTACACTCCCACCAACAGTGTAAAACCGTTCCTAATTCTCCACATCCTCTCCAGCATCTGTTGTTTCCTGACTTTTTAGTGATAACCATTCTAACTGGCATGAGGTGGTATCTCATTGTGGTTTTGATTTGCATTTCTCTAATGATCCAGTGATGATAAGCTTTTCTTCATATGTTTTTTGCCTGTGTAAATGTCTTCTTTTGAGTCATGCCTGTTCCTATCCTTTGCCCACTTTTTCATGGGGTTGTTTTTTTCTTGTAAATTTGTTTAAGTTCCTTGTAGATTCTGGACATTAGCCCTTTGTCAGATGGATAGATTGCAAAAATGTTCTCCCATTCTGTAGGTTGCCTGTTCACTCTGATGATAGATACTTTTGTTGTGCAGAAGCTCTTTAGTTTACTTAGATCCCATTTGCCAATTTTGGCTTTTGTTGCCTTTGCTTTTGGTGTTTTATTCATGAAGTCTTTGCCCATGCCTGTGTCCTGAATAGTATTGCCTAGGTTTATTTCTAGAGTTTTTTTTTGTTTTGTTTTGTTTTTATTATACTTTAAGTTCTAGGGTACATGTGGATAACGTGCAGGTTTGTTACATATGTATACCTGTGCATGTTGACGTGCTGCACCCATCAACTCATCAGCACCCATCAACTCGTCATTTACATCAGGTATAACTCCCAGAGCAATCCCTCCCTCCTCGCCCCTCCCCGTGATAGGCCCCAGTGTGTGATGTTCCCCTTCCCGAGTGCAAGTGATCTCATTGTTCAGTTCCCACCTATGAGTGAGAACATGTGGTGTTTGGTTTTCTGTTCTTGCAATAGTTTGCCGAGAATGATGGTTTCCAGCTGCATCCATGTCCCTACAAAGGACACAAACTCATCCTTTTTGATGGCTGCATAGTATTCCATGGTGTATATGTGCCACATTTTCTTAATCCAATCTGTCACTGATGGACATTTGGGTTGACTCCAAATCTTTGCTATTGTGAATAGTGCCGCAATAAACATATGTGTGCATGTGTCTTTATAGCAGCATGATTTATAATCCTTTAGGTATATACCCAGTAATGGGATGGCTGGGTCATATGGTATTTCTTGTTCTAGATCCTTGAGGAATCGCCATACTGTTTTCCATAATGGTTGAACTAGTTTACAATCCCACCAACAGTGTAAAAGTGTTCCTATTTCTCCACATCCTCTCCAGCATCTGTTGTTTCCTGACTTTTTAATGATCGCCATTCTAACTGGTGTGAGATGGTATCTCATTGTGGTTTTGATTTGCATTTCTCTGATGGCCAGTGATGATGAGCATTTCTTCATGTGTCTGTTGGCTGTATGAATGTCTTCTTTTGAGAAATGTCTGTTCATATCCTTTGCCCACTTTTTGATGGGGTTGTTTGTTTTTTTCTTGTAAATTTGTTTGAGTTCTTTGTAGGTTCTGGATATTAGCCCTTTGTCAGATGAGTAGATTGCAAAAATTTTCTCCCATTCTGTAGGTTGCCTGTTCACTCTGATGATAGTTTCTTTTGCTGTGCAGAAGCTCTTTAGTTTAATGAGATCTCATTTGTCAATTTTGGCTTTTGTTGCCATTGCTTTTGGTGTTTTAGACATGAAGTCCTTGCCCATGCCTATGTCCTGAATGGTATTACCTAGGTTTTCTTCTAGGGTTTTTATGGTATTAGGTCTAACATTTAAGTCTCTAATCCATCTTGAATTAATTTTCATATAAGAAGTAAGGAAAGGATCCAGTTTCAGCTTTCTACTTATGGCTAGCCAATTTTCCCAGCACCATTTATTAAATAGGGAATCCTTTCCCCATTTCTTGTTTTTGTCAGGTTTGTCAAAGATCAGATGGCTGTAGATGTGTGGTATTATTTCTGAGGACTCTGTTCTGTTCCATTGGTCTATTTCTCTGTTTTGGTACCAGTACCATGCTGTTTTGGTTACTGTAGCCTTGTAGTATAGTTTGAAGTCAGGTAGCGTGATGCCTCCAGCTTTGTTCTTTTGACTTAGGATTGTCTTGGCAATGTGGGCTCTTTTTTGGTTCCATATGAACTTTAAAGCAGTTTTTTCCAATTCTGTGAAGAAACTCATTGGTAGCTTGATGGGGATGGCATTGAATCTATAAATTACCTTGGGCAGTATGGCCATTTTCACGATATTGATTCTTCCTATCCATGAGCATGGTATGTTCTTCCATTTGTTTGTGTCCTCTTTTATTTCACTGAGCAGTGGTTTGTAGTTCTCCATGAAGAGGTCCTTTACATCCCTAGTAAGTTAGATTCCTAGGTATTTCATTCTCTTTGAAGCAATTGTGAATGGAAGTTCATTCATGATTTGGCTCTCTGTTTGTCTGTTACTGGTGTATAAGAATGCTTGTGATTTTTGGACATTGATTTTGTATCCTGAGATGTTGCTGAAGTTTCTTATCAGCTTAAGGAGATTTTGGGCTGAGACAATGGGGTTTTCTAAATAAACAATCATGTTATCTGCAAAGAGGGACAATTTGACTTCTTCTTTTCCTAACTGAATACCCTTGATTTCTTTCTCTTGCCTGATTGCCCTGGCCAGAACTTCCAACACTATGTTGAACAGGAGTGGTGAGAGAGGGCATCCCTGTCTTGTGCCAGTTTTCAAAGGGAATTTTTCCAGTTTTTGCCCATTCAGTATGATATTGGCTGTGGGTTTCTCATAAATAGCTCTTATTATTTTGAGATACATTCCATCAATACCGAATTTATTGAGAGTTTTTAGCATGAAGGGCTGTTGAATTTTGTCAAAAGCCTTTTCTGCATCTATTGAGATAATCATGTGGTTCTTGTCTTTGGTTCTGTTTATATGCTGGAATACGTTTATTGACTTGCGTATGTTGAACCAGCCTTGCATCCCAGGGATGAAGCCCACTTGATCATGGTGGATAAGTTTTTTGATGTGCTGCTGAATCCGGTTTGCCAGTATTTTATTGAGGATTTTTGCATCGATGTTCATCAGGGATATTGGTCTAAAATTCTCTTTTTTGGTTGTGTCTCTGCCAGGCTTTGGTATCAGGATGATGTTGGCCTCATAAAATGAGTTAGGGAGGATTCCCTCTTTTTCTATTATTGGAATAGTTTCAGAAGGAATGGTACCAGCTCCTCCTTGTACCTCTGGTAGAATTCAGCTGTGAATCCATCTGGTCCTGGACTTTTTTTGGTTGGTAGGCTATTAATTATTGCCTCAATTTGAGTGCCTGCAGTTGGTCTATTCAGGAATTCAGCTTCTTCCTGGTTTAGTCTTGGGAGAGTGTAAGTGTCCAGGAAATTATCCATTTCTTCCTGATTTTCTAGTTTATTTGCGTAGAGGTGTTTATAGTATTCTCTGATGGTAGTTTGTATTTCTGTGGGGTCAGTGGTGATATCCCCTTTATCATTTTTTATTGCATCTATTTGATTCTTCTCTCTTTTTTTCTTTATTAGTCTTGCTAGCGGTCTGTCAGTTTTGTTGATTTTTTCAAAAAACCAACTCCTGGATTCATTGATTTTTTGGAGGTTTTTTTATGTCTCTATCTCTTTCAGTTCTGCTCTGATCTTAGTTATTTCTTGCCTTCTGCTAGCTTTTGAATGTGTTTGCTCTTACTTCTCTAGTTCTTTTAATTGTGATGTTAGGGTGTCAATTTTAGATCTTTCCAGCTTTCTCTTGTGGGCATTTAGTGCTATAAATTTCCCTCTACACACTGCTTTAAATGTGTCCCAGAGATTCTGGTATGTTGTATCTTTGTTCTCATTGGTTTCAAAGAACATCTTTATTTCTGCCTTCATTTCGTTATGTACCCAGTAGTCATTCAGGAGCAGGTTGTTCAGTTTCCATGTAGTTGAGCGGTTTTGATTGAGTTTCTTAGTCCTGAGTTCTAGTTTGATTGCACTGTGGTCTGAGAGACAGTTTGTTATAATTTCTGTTCTTGTACATTTGCTGAGGAGTGCTTTACTTCCAATTACGTGGTCGATTTTGGAATAAGTGCGATGTGGTGCTGAGAAGAATGTATATTCTGTTGATTTGGGGTGGAGAGTTCTATAGATGTCTATTAGGTCTGCTTGCTGCAGAGATGAGTTCAATTCCTGGATATCCTTGTTAACTTTCTGTCTCGTTGATCTGTCTAATGTTGACAGTGGGGTGTTGAAGTCTCCCATTATTATTGTATGGGAGTCTAAGTCTCTTTGTAAGTCTCTAAGGACTTGCTTTATGAATCTGGGTGCTCCTGTATTGGGTGCATATATATGTAGGATAGTTAGCTCTTCCTGTCGAATTGATCCCTTTACCATTATGTAATGGCCTTCTTTGTCTCTTTTGATCTTTGATGGTTTAAAGTCTGTTTTATCAGGGACTAGTATTGCAACCCCTGCTTTTTTTGTTTCCATTTGCTTGGTAGACCTTCCTCCATCCCTTTATTTTGAGTCTATGCGTGTCTCTGCATGTGAGATGGGTCTCCTGAATACAGCAGACTGATGGGTCTTGACTCTTTATCCAGTTTGCCAGTCTATGTCTTTTAATTGGAGCATTTAGTCCATTTACATTTAAGGTTAATATTGTTATGTGTGAACTTGATCATGTCATTATGATATTAACTGGTTATTTTGCTTGTTAGTTGATGCAGTTTCTTCCTAGCCTCGATGGTCTTTACATTTTGGCATGTTTTTGCAATGGCTGGTACCGGTTGTTCCTTCCCATGTTTAGTGCTTCCTTCAGGGTCTCTTGTAAGTCAGGCCTGGTGGTGACAAAATCTCTAAGCATTTGCTTATCTGTAAAGGATTTTATTTCTCCTTCACTTATGAAACTTAGTTTGGCTGGATATGAAATTCTGGGTTGAAAATTCTTTTCTTTAAGAATGTTGAATATTGGCCCCCACTCTCTTCTGGCTTGGAGAGTTTCTGCCGAGAGATCTGCTGTTCGTCTCATGAGCTTCCCTTTGTGGGTAACCCGACCTTTCTCTCTGGCTGCCCTTAAGATTTTTTCCTTCATTTCAACTTTGGTGAATCTGGCAATTATGTGTCTTGGAGTTGCTCTTCTCGAGAATTATCTTTGTGGCGTTCTCTGTATTTTCTGAATTTCAATGTTGGCCTGCCCTACTAGGCTGGGGAAGTTCTCCTGGATGATATCCTGAAGAGTGTTTTCCAACACTACGCTGGGTACGTAATTCCTCCTTTAGCTCTGAGAAGTTTGATGGACTGAAGCCTTCTTCTCTCATCTCGTCAAAGTCGTTCTCCGTCCAGCTTTGATCCATTGCTGGCGATGAGCTGCGTTCCTTGCAGGGGGCAATGTGCTCTTATTTTTGGAATTTCCAGCTTTTCTGCCCTGCTTTTTCCCCATCTTTGTGGTTTTATCTGCCTCTGGTCTTTGATGATGGTGACGTACTGATGGGGTTTTGGTGTGGATGTCCTTCCTGTTTGATAGTTTTCCTTCTAATAGTCAGGACCCTCAGCTGTAGGTCTGTTGGAGATTGCTTGAGGTCCACTCCAGACCCTGTTTGCCTGGGTATCAGCAGCAGAGGCTGCAGAAGATAGAATATTTCTGAACAGCGAGTGTACCTGTCTGATTCTTGCTTTGGAAGCTTCCTCTCAGGGGTGTACTCCACCCTTTGAGGTGTGGGGTGTCAGACTGCCCCTAGTGGGGGATGTCTCCCAGTTAGGCTACTCAGGGGTCAGGGACCCACTTGAGCAGGTGGTCTGTCCGTTCTCAGATCTCAACCTCCGTGTTGGGAGATCCACTGCACTCTTCAAAGCTGTCAGACAGAGTCGTTTGCGTCTGCAGAGGTTTCAGCTGCTTTTTGTTGTTGTTGTTGTTGTTGTTGTTTAGCTGTGCCCTGTCCCTAGAGGTGGAGTCTACAGAGACAGGCAGGACTCCTTGAGCTGCTGTGAGCTCCACCCAGTTCGAGCTTCCCAGCTGCTTTGTTTATCTACTTAAGCCTCATTAATGGTGGGCGCCCCTCCCCCAGCCTCGCTGCTGCCTTGCCGGGAGATCGCAGACTGTTGTGCTAGCAATGAGGGAGACTCTGTGGGCATGGGACCCTCCCAGCCAGGTGTGAGATATAGTCTCCTAGTGTGCCCGTTTGCTAAGATCCTTGGTAGAGTGTAGTATTGAGGTGGGAGTTACCCAATTTTCCAGGTGTTGTGTGTCTCAGTTCCCCTGGCTAGGAAAAGGGATTCCCTTCCCCCTTGCGCTTCCCAGGTGAGGCAATGCCTCGCCCTGCTTCAGCTCTCACTGGTTGGGCTGCAGCAGCTGACCAGCACTGATTGTCAGGCACTCCCTAGTGAGATAAACCCAGTACCTCAGTTGAAAATGCGGAAATCACCTGTAGTCTGTGTCACTCACACCGGGAGTTGGAGACTGGAGCTATTCCTATTCGGCCATCTTGCTCCGCCCCCTCTCTAGAGTTTTTATGGTTTTAGGTCTTACGTTTAAGTGTTTAATCCATCTTGAGTTATTTAAGGGCAGTATCCCTGATTAACATCGATACAAAAATCCTCAGTAAGATACTGGCAAAATTAGGATGTATCTTTATATTTTTTATTTGTTGTCCTATTTTTAGTTCCTATTCACTACAAAATCTTTTTTTTTTTTTTTTTTTTTTTTTTTCACTTTCTAAGGGAGGGGAGGAATAGGTTTTTACAGAGTTTTCAAACATGTTTTTCTTTCTTTCTTTTTTTTTTAAAATAGTTTCAGGGTATAGTGGTCTAAAAGATATCTTATTCATAGAAAAAATACAAGGCTCTAAAAGCTCATTAAAATCACTAGGCAGTGAGAATAGGGGAGCATTCAAGGGCTTTAGCCTTGCCTGGGATTCCAACAGGTTTGTGTTTGAATACCTTTGCTCCTTACTAGTTAGCCTTCTCACTGACTTCTGTAAGGCATAATTCTTTATTTGGTAACTCATACGGTTTTTGTAATAATTATATTATAGGATATATATAAAACTTTATCAAATGTGTGAGGTCAGAAAGCTACACTGAACCACATTATGTTCAGTTCACTAATGTATATGTTCAAGATAAAATTGAGGTAAAGTTTAAAATATTTTATATTCATATTTAAAATATTTATCATAAAACTTTTCATTATGGAGTTATTTAATCTATCCAGAATAAACTTTCTAACCAATAAACACAGCACACTCTGATGCTTTAAAGTAAGTGTTAAAGGCCTCAGAGTACCTTAACCTTTAGACAGGATGCATGTGATGGCCCATTAGTTATCTCCTCATTATCAACACCTACCCTCTCCCGAGGCCTACTGCGTATCCATCCTATGCTGGGCCTCATCATCGGTGCCTGCTATTCCCCGACTGTGATCTGTTGCTCTGGGTTATTCCATTTCACTCTTTACTAGGATTGGTTGTATTCAAACAAACTAATGTGTTGATCCTAGATCTTATTACTGAACAAACGTCAGCTCTACCACCTCACCCATCTAGTTATAGCATATTTTAGTTATGCAAATTAGATATTCCTTATTCACTAATGCTGGTAACCTGCGAGCCCCCACTGGGAGTTAGCGTCACAATCCACAAATTAAATGAGTTAGTAATCTTGAGTACTTTCACCTGTGCGCAGCACAGTGTTACCATCATATCAATACTGGCTTTTAAGAGCCACAGAAATAAAAAATCATCAATTGGTTTACCACATGGGTAGAGGTGCAGAATTCATTTTGGCTTGAAAAGTAAGGATTTGACCCAAGTCTTAGGCAGATGGAGCACAAAATTATTTTCATCTTTAATGCATGTTACAGGCCATTAATAAGGCTTAGAATTCCTGTTTGCACACAGATATGAGTAACCTCAGCAAATTGAGAAAGTAGCCCCAGAATTGTGTGGGATGATAAACTCTTTCTGTTCCCTTGTATCTTCCAACCTAGACTTAGAATTAAGCACACAAGAACATTTGAGATAATTTACCCCATCACTTTTATGTATTTGGTTAAGGAATTAATGCATGTTGGGTATTTTATGTTCCTTAAAGTTTTAAAGGAATTTAACCCATAAGAATAAATTAAAATGTCTAACTCAGTACTGGATTTAGGTTTATATTAAAGTTTAAATGTTATCATTTATCTATAGCACTGGAACATTAATAGCCTTTAGGATTCAACATATCTATAAGTTTAATCTATTGAAAGTTATTTAAGGGGGCGGAGCAAGATGGCCGAATAGGAATAGCTCCAGTCTCCAACTCCCAGCACGAGCGACACAGAAGACCGGTGATTTCTGCATTTTCAACTGAGGTACTGGGTTCATCTCACTGGGGAGTGCCGGACGATCGGTGCTGGTCAGCTGCTGCAGCCCGACCAGCGAGAGCTGAAGCAGGGCGAGGCATTGCCTCACCTGGGAAGCGCAAGGGGGAAGGGAATCCCTTTTCCTAGCCAGGGGAACTGAGACACACAACACCTGGAAAATCGGGTAACTCCCACCCCAATACTGCGCTTTAGGCAAACAGGCACACCAGGAGATCATATCCCACACCTGGCCGGGAGGGTCCCACACCCACGGAGCCTCCCTCATTGCTAGCACAGCAGTCTGTGATCTACCGGCAAGGCAGCAGCGAGGCTGGGGGAGGGGCGCCCGCCATTGCTGAGGCTTAAGTAGGTAAACAAAGCTGCTGGGAAGCTCGAACTGGGTGGAGCTCACAGCAGCTCAAGGAAACCTGCCTGTCTCTGTAGACTCCACCTCTGGGGACAGGGCAATAACAAACGCAGCCCAAACCTCTGCAGACGCAAACGACTCTGTCTGACAGCTTTGAAGAGTGCAGTGGATCTCCCAACACGGAGGTTGAGATCTGAGAAGGGCCAGACTCCCTGCTCAAGTGGGTCCCTGACCCCTGAGTAGCCTAACTGGGAGACATCCCCCACTAGGGGCAGTCTGACACCCCACACCTCACAGGGTGGAGTACACCCCTGAGAGGAAGCTTCCAAAGCAAGAATCAGACAGGTACACTCGCTGTTCAGAAATATTCTATCTTCTGCAGCCTCTGCTGCTGATACCCAGGCAAACAGGGTCTGGAGTGGACCTCAAGCAATCTCCAACAGACCTACAGCTGAGGGTCCTGACTGTTAGAAGGAAAACTATCAAACAGGAAGGACACCTACACCAAAACCCCATCAGTACGTCACCATCATCAAAGACCAGAGGCAGATAAAACCACAAAGATGGGGAAAAAGCAGAGCAGAAAAGCTGGAAATTCAAAAAATAAGAGCACATTGCCCCCTGCAAAGGAGCGCAGCTCATCGCCAGCAACGGATCAAAGCTGGACGGAGAATGACTTTGACGAGATGAGAGAAGAAGGCTTCAGTCCATCAAACTTCTCAGAGCTAAAGGAGGAATTACATACCCAGCACAAAGAAACTAAAAATCTTGAAAAAAAAGTGGAAGAATTGATGGCTAGAGTAATTAATGCAGAGAAGGTCCTAAACGAAATGAAAGAGATGAAAACCATGACATGAGAAATACGTGACAAATGCACAAGCTTCAGTAACCGACTCGATCAACTGGAAGAAAGAGTATCTGCGATTGAGGATCAAATGAATGAAATGAAGCGAGAAGAGAAACCAAAAGAAAAAAGAAGAAAAAGAAATGAACAAAGCCTGCAAGAAGTATGGGATTATGTAAAAAGACCAAATCTACGTCTGATTGGGGTGCCTGAAAGTGAGGGGGAAAATGGAACCAAGTTGGAAAACACTCTTCAGGATATCATCCAGGAGAACTTCCCCAACCTAGTAGGGCAGGCCAACATTCAAATCCAGGAAATACAGAGAATGCCACAAAGATACTCCTCGAGAAGAGCAACTCCAAGACACATAATTGCCAGATTCACCAAAGTTGAAATGAAGGAAAAAATCTTAAGGGCAGCCAGAGAGAAAGGTCGGGTTACCCACAAAGGGAAGCTCATGAGACGAACAGCAGATCTCTCGGCAGAAACTCTCCAAGCCAGAAGAGAGTGGGGGCCAATATTCAACATTCTTAAAGAAAAGAATTTTCAACCCAGAATTTCATATCCAGCCAAACTAAGTTTCATAAGTGAAGGAGAAATAAAATCCTTTACAGATAAGCAAATGCTTAGAGATTTTGTCACCACCAGGCCTGACTTACAAGAGACCCTGAAGGAAGCACTAAACATGGAAAGGAACAACCGGTACCAGCCATTGCAAAAACATGCCAAAATGTAAAGACCATCGAGGCTAGGAAGAAACTGCATCAACTAACGAGCAAAATAACCAGTTAATATCATAATGGCAGGATCAAGTTCACACATAACAATCTTAACCTTAAATGTAAATGGACTAAATGCTCCAATTAAAAGACACAGACTGGCAAACTGGATAAATAGTCAAGACCCATCAGTCTGCTGTATTCAGGAGACCCATCTCACACGCAGAGACATGCATAGACTCAAAATAAAGGGATGGAGGAAGATTTACCAAGCAAATGGAGAACAAAAAAAAGCAGGGGTTGCAATACTAGTCTCTGATAAAACAGACTTTAAACCATCAAAGATCAAAAGAGACAAAGAAGGCCATTACATAATGGTAAAGGGATCAATTCAACAGGAAGAGCTAAGTATCCTAAATATATATGCACCCAATACAGGAGCACCCAGATTCATAAAGCAAGTCCTTAGAGACTTACAAAGAGACTTAGACTCCAATACAATAATAATGGGAGACTTCAACACCCCACTGTCAACATTAGACAGATCAACGAGACAGAAAGTTAACAAGGATATCCAGGAATTGAACTCATCTCTGCAGCAAGCAGACCTAATAGACATCTATAGAACTCTCCACCCCAAATCAACAGAATATACATTCTTCTCAGCACCACATCGTACTTACTCCAAAATCGACCACGTAATTGGAAGTAAAGCACTCCTCAGCAAATGTACAAGAACAGAAATTATAACAAACTGTCTCTCAGACCACAGTGCAATCAAACTAGAACTCAGGACTAAGAAACTCATTCAAAACTGCTCAACTACATGAAAACTGAACAACCTGCTCCTGAATGACTACTGGGTACATAACGAAATGAAGGCAGAAATAAAGATGTTCTTTGAAACCAATGAGAACAAAGATACAACATACCAGAATCTCTGGGACACATTTAAAGCAGTGTGTAGAGGGAAATTTATAGCACTAAATGCCCACAAGAGAAAGCAGGAAAGATCTAAAATTGACACTCTAACATCGCAATTAAAAGAACTAGAGAAGCAAGAGCAAACACATTCGAAAGCTAGCAGAAGGCAAGAAATAACTAAGATCAGAGCAGAACTGAAGGAGATAGAGACACAAAGAACTCTCCAAAAAATCAATGAATCCAGGAGTTGGTTTTTTGAAAAGATCAACAAAATTGACAGACCACTAGCAAGACTAATAAAGAAGAAAAGAGAGAAGAATCAAATCGACACAATTAAAAATGATAAAGGGGATATCACCACCGACCCCACAGAAATACAAACTACCATCAGAGAATACTATAAACACCTCTATGCAAATAAACTGGAAATCTAGAAGAAATGGATAATTTCCTGGACACTTACACTCTTCCAAGACTAAACCAGGAAGAAGTTGAATCCCTGAATAGACCAATAGCAGGCTCTGAAATTGAGGCAATAATTAATAGCCTACCAACCAAAAAAAGTCCAGGACCAGATGGATTCACAGCTGAATTCTACCAGAGGTACAAGGAGGAGTTGGTACCATTCCTTCTGAAACTATTCCAATCAATAGAAAAAGAGGGAATCCTCCCTAACTCACTTTATGAGGCCAACATCATCCTGATACCAAAGCCTGGCAGAGACACAACCAAAAAAGAGAATTTTAGACCAATATCCCTGATGAACATCGATGCAAACATCCTCAATAAAATACTGGCAAACCGGATTCAGCAACACATCTAAAAGCTTTTCCATCATGATCAAGTGGTCTTCATCCCTGGGATGCAAGGCTGGTTCAACATTCGCAAATCATTAAACATAATCCAGCATATAAACAGAACCAAAGACAAGAACCACATGATTATCTCAATAGATGCAGAAAAGGCTTTTGACAAAATTCAACAGCCCTTCATGCTAAAAACTCTCAATAAATTCGGTATTGATAGAACGTACCTCAAAATAATAAGAGCTATTTATGAGAAACCCACAGCCAATATCATACTGAATGGGCAAAAACTGGAAAAATTCCCTTTGAAAACTGGCACAAGACAGGGATGCCCTCTCTCACCACTCCTATTCAACATAGTGTTGGAAGTTCTGGCTAGGGCAATTAGGCAAGAGAAAGAAATCAAGGGTATTCAGTTAGGAAAAGAAGAAGTCAAATTGTCCCTCTTTGCAGATAACATGATTGTTTATTTAGAAAACCCCATTGTCTCAGCCCAAAATCTCCTTAAGCTGATAAGCAACTTCAGCAACGTCTCAGGATACAAAATTAATGTGCAAAAATCACAAGCATTCTTATACACCAGTAACAGACAAACAGAGAGCCAAATCATGAATGAATTTCCATTCACAATTGCTTCAAAGAGAATAAAATACCTAGGAATCCAACTTACAAGGGATGTAAAGGACCTCTTCATGGAGAACTACAAACCACTGCTCAGTGAAATAAAAGAGGACACAAACAAATGGAAGAACATACCATGCTCATGGATAGGAAGAATCAATATCGTGAAAATGGCCATACTGCCCAAGGTAATTTATAGATTCAATGCCATCCCCATCAAGCTACCAATGAGTTTCTTCACAGAATTGGAAAAAACTGCTTTAAAGTTCATATGGAACCAAAAAAGAGCCCGCATCTCCAAGACAATCCTAAGTCAAAAGAACAAAGCTGGAGGCATCACGCTACCTGACTTCAAACTATACTACAAGGCTACAGTAACCAAAACAGCATGGTACTGGTACCAAAACAGAGATATAGACCAATGGAACAGAACAGAGTCCTCAGAAATAATACCACACATCTACAGCCATCTGATCTTTGACAAACCTGAGAGAAACAAGAAATGGGGAAAGGATTCCCTATTTAATAAATGGTGCTGGGAAAATTGGCTAGCCATAAGTAGAAAGCTGAAACTGGATCTTTTCCTTACTCCTTATACGAAAATTAATTCAAGATGGATTAGCGACTTAAATGTTAGACCTAATACCATAAAAATCCTAGAGGAAAACCTAGGTAGTTCCATTAAGGACATAGGCATGGGCAAAGACTTCATGTCTAAAACACCAAAAGCAATGGCAGCAAAAGCCAAAATTGACAAATGGGATCTCATTAAACTAAAGAGCTTCTGCACAGCAAAAGAAACTACCATCAGAGTGAACAGGCAACCTACAGAATGGGAGAAAATTTTTGCAATCTACTCATCTGACAAAGGGCTAATATCCAGAACCTACAAAGAACTCAAACAAATTTACAAGAAAAAAACAAACAACCCCATCAAAAAGTGGGCAAAGGATATGAACAGACATTTCTCAAAAGAAGACATTCATACAGCCAACAGACACATGAAGAAATGCTCATCATCACTGGCCATCAGAGAAATGCAAATCAAAACCACAATGAGATACCATCTCACACCAGTTAGAATGGCGATCATTAAAAAGTCAGGAAACAACAGGTGCTGGAGAGGATGTGGAGAAATAGGAACACTTTTACACTGTTGGTGGGATTGTAAACTAGTTCAACCATTATGGAAAACAGTATGGCGATTCCTCAAGGATCTAGAACAAGAAATACCATATGACCCAGCCATCCCATTACTGGGTATATACCCAAAGGATTATAAATTATGCTGCTATAAAGACACATGCACACGTATGTTTATTGCAGCACTATTCACAATAGCAAAGACTTGGAATCAACCCAAATGTCCATCAGTGACAGATTGGATTAAGAAAATGTGGCACATATACACCATGGAATACTATGCAGCCATCAAAAAGGATGAGTTTGTGTCCTTTGTAGGGACATGGATGCAGCTGGAAACCATCATTCTTAGCAAACTATCACAAGAACAGAAAACCAAACACCGCATGTTCTCACTCATAGGTGGGAACTGAGCAATGAGATCACTTGGACTCAGGAAGGGGAACATCACATGCCGGGGCCTATCATGGGCAGGGGGGAGGGGGGAGGGATTGCATTGGGAGTTATACCTGATGTAAATGACGAGTTGATGGGTGCAGCACACCAGCATGGCACAGGTGTGCATATGTAACAAACCTGCACGTTATGCACATGTACCCTACAACTTAAAGTATAATAATAATAAATAAATTTAAAAAAAAAAAGAAAGTTATTTAAATACTCAAGATTTTATTTAAATCAAACAGGAAAAATGTTTTAAAAGGAAATCAAATATGTTATCTATATAAATGCCATGTTTAATGTTTGTAGATCTTTAGTTAAATTGAAAAATGAGATTAAATTTATTTAAAGTTCTCTTTAAGGTGATTATTACAATGTGCTAGACTAATAAACAGAATAAAAAATTTTGTAGAAACTACATTTTCTATTTTACAACTACAATGAGTGGAATACTAATTTTTATAAACAACCACAATGTCTTTTGTTATTATTATCATAAGTATCACTATCATTGCCTTTATTGCTCTGCTAGAACTGCTATAATGAAGTACCACATACTGGGCGGTTTAATCAACAGAAATTTACCACCTCACAGTTTTGGAAGCTAGATATCCAAGCTGAAGGTATCCTCAGATGTAGTTCTGTAAGGTCTGTGGGGGAGAATCTGTTTCTTACCTCTATTATAGTTTCTGGTGGTTTGCTGGAAATCTTTAGCATTCTTTGGCTTGTACAATAATGACCCTCATCTCTGCCTTCATCTTTACATAGCATTCACCCTGTATGAAAGTCTATCTCTCTCTACAATTTCTCCTTTTATAAGGACACCAATCACATTGATTTAGAGCCCATCTAATGTCTTCATTTGTCCTCAGGGAGCTCAACATAACTTTCTTGAAAAACACAGTTCAACCCATAACACTGCCTATCACAGGTTTTCAACATTTCTTTCAAACGTGTTTAAATTATTCTCTTAATTAATTTGTGCCTTTTCTTTTTTTTTTTTTTTTTTCCCCCTGAGACAGAGTCTCGCTCTGTCGCCCAGGCTGGAGTGTGGTGGCATGATATAGACCCACTGCAACCTCCTGCCTCAGTCTCCTGAGTAGCTGGGACTACAGGTGTGTGCCACCACACCCAGCTAATTTTTATATTTTTAGTAGAGATGGGGTTTCACCATGTTGGCCAGGATGGTCTTGATCTCTCTTGACCTTGTGATCCACCCACTTCAGACTCCCAAAGTGCTGGGATTATAAGAATGAGTCACCACACCCGGCCATAATGTACCAGTTTTTAAACTGATGACACACAGTACTGTGTTCAAATCCTGGCTCTGTCACTTATCCTGTGATGAAATTACTTTCTATGTTTTTGTATCTATAAAACAAGAATGGTAATATACTCCTTGAGTGCTATTATGATAATTAAATAAAATAAAGCCATCCAGAATAATGTCTTATAAACAATGGAATCTCAGTTAGTGGAAGCTTCTACCACTACTATTACAATATCTCTTTTTACTGATTCTAATTCTTGGAGGCAAAGAAATATCTGTTGTTATGAGTATTTACGTTGCCAATTGTTTTAGTGTCCGTTGGCTGGTCTAACAAATTATCACAAATTTAGTAGCTTAAAGCAACACCAATTTATTATCTTACTGTTCTGGAGGTAGGACAGAAGTCTGAAATGAAGCTCAGAGGACTACAATCAAGGTGTCAGTAGGCTGACTCCTTCTGGAGGCTCCAGGGGAGACTCTGCTCTTTGCTTCTCCTAGCATCTGCAGACCGTCATCACTCTGGCTTGTGGCCACATCACTCCAACCTCTGCTTGATCATCATCACATTGCCTTCTCCTCCCTGACTGTAATTCTACTGCCTCCCACTCCTAGAGCCCCTTATGATTATATGTGGCCAACCAGAATAATCAGGATAGTCTCTCTATCCCCAGATTCTTAATTTAATCATGGCTTCAAAGCCACTTTTACCATGTAGGGTAACATATACACACATATCATCCCCACTTTATGATGATTCTACTTATGACGATTTTTTTGACTCTACAATAGTGTGGAAGTGATATCATTGAGTAGAAACTGTACTTTGAATTTTGAATTTTGGTCTTTTCTAGGGCCAGGGATATGCAGTACAATACTCTCACACAATGCTGGGCAGTAGCATTGGACTGTAGCTGTTCATCAGTCATGGATCACAAAGGCAAACAACCAATACTCTACAGTGTACTGTGTGGCCAGATGGTCTTGCCCAACTGTAGACTAATGTAAGTGTTTTCAGCACTTTTAAGGTAGACTGAGTTAAGCCATGATGTTCCTTAGGTCAAGTGTATTAAATACATTTTTGACAGATGATATTTTCAACTTATGACAGGTTTATTCATTGTAAGTTGAGGAACCTCTGTGTTCACAGGTTCTAGAGATTAGCACATGGACATATTTGCGGGGACGTTCTTATTCAGCCTACCATGCCAATTTGGATTGAAACATTTCTGCCATCTTAACACAGGAGTTCTTGTTAAGTTATAAAAAATTTCAGAAAAATGTCAACAATGTGTGCTTATGTAAGTGTGTGCATAACACGTAAATGCACACGCATTTACGCATTTAGGGAAAGTAAATTTTTAAGTTATGATGATATGACTTCAATAAATATTAAACTAAAAACAAATACATTTTAGCATTAATATTTTCAGTCTAACAAAAACTAACATGGGATTTATAACATTTTATTTAAAAAGCTCATTGTTGTGTTAGTATAACCCAAATAATGTATGATTGTGTCACTGGTTAAATTCACTTTTACGTACTATGAAAAAAGGGAATATTTTACAGATAAGGAAACTGAGACAGAGTGCAGGATTGGAAATAGGGGCATATGTGGTGTTATACAAAATATGTCATGGTACTGCCAAAATAGAATCCTGGTTTCAGTTCAGAGTTGAAGAAGAAAATATTATTTCCTTGAAAAGGGATTTCACCCTACCTCACCAAGTAAGGTAGAGCATTACTATCTCAGAAGGAGGCCTATAAAGTGTCTGATAAGATTGGGGTCCAAGACCAGGAAGAACTGAAGATACAGAGGTCCCACATGGTCCAAATAGAAATGGAACTGGGCATCCCATAGATGTCTCACACAGCTGCAAAGCACAGTGTAAGGAAATTGAGCCCATCACGAAAAGCAACAGAGGTAAACATTAGTCTTCAGATTCGAAAGTTCACCTAGCACCTCCTCCTTCCCTTTCCACAATTTCTCACTGGCATGTCTACATGTTAAAATTAAAATTTAGGAACAGTTTGGAGTTAGGCCAATGCTCAGAATACAAGTAAAGAAAAAAAACAATCCTAGAATGAGAAGGAGAAGACCAAGATTTTTAATTTTAATAATATGAAAGATAAGATATCATTAATATCATCCTACTTCAAAACACTAAGACATTCTGGGTAATATATAACAAACATCATTTTAAATGTACAGCTTAGGTCCTGAGAAATCAAGGGGATTTCCCCAAAGCCAAAAATAAAGAGAAAGTTGAAAGCCAGAGAGTTAAGCTGATGCTTTCACTGCCTTGGAAGCAGTCAGTTTTAAAGTCCTTCCTTAACTTTAAGCATGTTAATTCAACTACGCATGTAAAAGTTTTGAGAATGAAATCACCATCAAAACGTGGAACAACCCAACCAAAAGTGCAGAAATTACGTATGTGAAAAAAGCAGAGAATCAGGGAACTACTTGAGGGGCACAGCTGAAATACTTTTTATCTTGGACCCAGCTTATCCTTTTCAAGCATTTGACAATAAATATCATGCAAATTATCATTTTGGGGTGGAATGACAAAGCTCTGTTTATGCTTAAGTCATGCTCTACAGAGCTGTTTGATACTTATCATCTCTAAGAATCTGTCTAAAATCTAGCAAATCTTTGGTTATAGTGTTTATCTTCCTTTTCTCTCTTCTTCCAATGTCTTCCCTTTTTTTTCTTTTCTCCTTTTCATCTTTAGCTAATGCCAGTATCTATTTAATAAATATTATTGCCCAGCTGATTTTATCCTAAAATTTATCAATGGGTCTCTTACTTCATCTTGCATATCACCTGCAACCCTCCCCTAGGGGTAAAAAGTCCTTCTTTCCACCACCACCCCCACTTTGGTGTATGACCAAACTCATAATTTTACTGCTTTGGATTCTGGAACTTACTCAGGAATCATTACCTTGCATATTTCTCTTTCTCATGTCTCTTCTCTCTCTCTCCCTCTCTGAATTTAACTTTGCTTAAGTGTTTCTCATAATAATAAATCAAAATAAAACCTTTTCCTCCACGATTATGTAGTCCTCTTTTCCATCTATTTTTTTTCTTTTACTAATCAACACTGCTGAAAGCATAACCTACACACATTTTCTATTTCCAAACCCTTCATTTCCAAACCTCCAAATTGCATATAGGCCGTTATACCCTTAATCTTACCTACTTGACTAAAACTTCTGATACATAGTCAGTAGTGACTTGTTTGAGGTTAAATCTGATGACAAGTTTGATTGTTGATCTTTACTGTCTTCTCTGCAGCTTGGAACATTAATAATCTACTCCTCCATCTTAATCACTTTCCCTGTCTTGAAACTATTTTTTCTTTTGTGTGTGATGCTATTGTTTTTAAAAAATTCTGCCCCTACTATGACAAGATTTTCTCAAATTCCCAATCCTCATTTCATCTGAAGTACTACATAAAGGAATTCTCCCCTCAGTCAGAAAATAGAGGAAGGATATTAGAAAATTAATGACCTCCATAGAACAGTGGCAAGTTAATAATCATTAGTAGACTCAGATTTAAAATCTTACTCATAGCAATAAAAGAAACCTCATGTTTTCTCTGTTTATCTGTTTTATTCTTTTCTTTCACTGTCATTTTCTTTTGTCCTGAAGTTCTTTTTGGTAATTGATTTACTTGAGATTGTATTTCATGTCTAATATTGCTCTATGCATGAAGCAGTGATTTGTAAGCCTTGAGTACTAGTCAGGTATTTCAATTTTGAAGCAATTCTTTGATATAGTAGATTTAAAACCATAATTTATTAGGTATAAAACTGTGTAGAAACCTGAAATTCTGGTAATGCAGAAATAGCCACAATGTTTAGGATCTTCTAAGTCAAAAAATTCAGCAAGAAATTTAAATTTCAATTCAATTCAACAAAGAATCCTAACTCAAATTGTGTAAGGAAAACATTATTAGGACTGGGCCCATGAACTTTGATGCTCCAACACAAAAAGACTGTGTTCATGTGAAACTTACCCTGAACCTTTTCAATACTGTGTCTTCTACTAACACAATATTTCCATAGAACCCTAAATTTGATTGCAAACTATGTTCCAAAAGGACATTATGCTAAGTACACTAGGCTATATATTGGTGGTTATGAAATTTTTAAGAGACAGATATCATAATGCCCAGTGTGTTTCCAAATTGCATTTCAAAATGTAGAAATTATTTGTGTAAATAACCATCCTGCTACATCAGATAATTTCAATTTATTTCTTTTTGCTTGGTACAGGTTATTGATTAGACCCAGTACAGAAGGCAGGACTGAATTTGGTGGCATATCTCACCACAATGGGATGAGCTACAGTGTTCTCAAATAACTCAACTAAGGCACATGAAGAAAGCTATCTTTTTCACTGGTACTCTATAAAACTAATGAAATTACCCGCAATAAGCACGGAAAATGTTCTGACTCTTATAGAATCCCTTTAAAACTTGAAGAGATTGATTGCTCTTAGAAATAGTCTTTGCTTCTCCTAAAGTTTCACGGAATTACATATAAAGTCTCCTATCCCCAAAAGAACCAACTTTAAAAAGTTCTTACAAGCTGACTCTCCTCAAACTGCCAGCTAGAAAAGCAAGAATGTCAACTAAACACTACCAAGATGTACTGCTTCATAAAAACAAGCAAACAACAGTCATTAGTGAGAAGGTGATGTGAGAGTGTTCAGAAAGAAGTGAATGAGCCACTTATTGGAAACATACTTCAGTTACAAATACCAGATGTTATCCCATTTTCTACATATAAATATGAGGCTGAGATAGTCAGTGTAAGAACTGAAATTAGGAAAAAGAACTCTATATTGAAGTATGCATTATAAAATATCTCTTAAAATAGTATAAAATAAAATAAATTATTTCTTAAAAATTTGTTGCATGACAATTAGACTGCAGTGATGGAGCTAAGTATTGATGGGAATCAGAGACATATTTTGCAAAATAACCAACCTCAAAAGCCTTACAATTTAGCACAGAAAAAGTAATATACATTCATAACACTACTATGACACAAGGGGACTAAAATATTGCCATAATAGAAGTACAAACAAAAATGCTCTGGTAACAAAGAAGAGGAAAACTTTTTTTTTTCAATAAAGTGATTTTTGGGTGAAGCATAGAAATTTTACTAGTATTTCACAGGAGTATGGAATTCCAAGATAAAGGAACCTCATCAGTAAAGACATAAAATTATTAAGGTGCATCTGACGTAGAGAGGTCAGCACATTATATACTTGGACCTGACTACTGCAAATGTATAAATGTATAAAGGGAAAAGTCACAAACAGGGCAAGGTATGCCAGAGCAGATAAAAGTAGTCTTTATAGACAATTAGGAGTCACTGAAGATTTTTGAGGATACACATAATATAAACTTACCAAACTTAAAATTTTAGAAACAAAAAATGTTGATAGTAATATTAAAATGTCACACAGACTCTAGTTAACAGTATTCAATAAAACCGTTGAAGAGTCAGGCACGGTGACTCACGCCTGTAATCCCAGCACTTTGCGAGGCCAAGGCGAGCGGATCATGAGGTCAGGAGTTCCAGACCAGCCTGGTCAATATGGTAAAACCCCATCTCTACTAAAAATACAAAAATTATCCGGGCATGGTGGTGCATGCCTGTAGTCCCAGCTACTCAAGAGGGTGTGGCAGAAGAATTGCTTGAACCCGGGAGGCAGAGGTTTCAGTGAGCCAAGGTCACCACTGCACTCCAGCCTGGGCGACAGAGCGAGAGAGACTCCGTCTCAAAACAAAAACAAAAACAAAAACAAAAACGAAAACAAACAAACAAACAAAAACGTTAAAGAAGAAGAGAAAGCTGAAGATAGAGAAGCTATCCTGATAATCTAGGTAAGAAACAGGACAAGTGCTACATCAGAGTCCAGGAATACAAAGTAAAAAACAGTAAGTAACCAGCAGTGTTCATAAGTAACCTATAATCCGTAAACTACAATCAGTGCTCCATTTAGTATACACTGCCTTTATGGAAACTGTAGTATAAAATAGTATCCAGTGTAATAAATGGAAATCATAATCCTGAACAAAATCTTTCAATAAATCATAATAATCATGAATATAAATACAATGTATAAGGCTGAACAATTTAAATTTATAAAAAAGTCCTGCTTTCACACCTGCAACCCAGTTAAGGAGATAGGATTTTCACGTGAAAACCATAAATTTAAGCAGAGAGCTACATTTGCTAAGTTCCCAGCAAGTAACATGGACACTGAGAAGGGATGGGATAGGATGGGTATCACAGTATTGTGTAGTAAGTGGAGCTTAAGTTAAACCATCAGGACAAGATGATGCCCAAGGAAAGACAAGAAAGGGGAGAGCATTTTGGGCAACAAAAGATAATGTTCAGAACTATAAATAAAATTAGGCAGAAATGAAAGGAAATTGTTAGGAGAACATAGTGAGGATATTTTTAGAGAAATAGGAAGTAATCAAAGTATACAGAATGCTAAATTGTAAGCTGAAAATGGGATATCATTTCAGCAGCGATAGTCCTTTAAAATGTTTGAGGAAGAGATGTGTCAAAGCAGTTTATTAGGAAGGTTAATACACACTTCCAATGTTACTTTCTGTTACTGTGGTAGGATCTGGACCAAGGTAGAGCAAGTGAAAAAGAAGAGGAAGACATACAAGTAAATAGAAAAAAGGCATGGTGATTTAATGTCTATATAGTCATTGGGAATGAAGTCAGGTATGACTCCAAGTTCTTAAGCTAGGATCTCAGGGGAATTACTATGCCAATGATTGAAATAAAATAATGTGAGATATGAAATATATTTCGGAAAAGAGAGAGAATATGTTGTCAGATCATTGAAAATTAGGTAATTGTTAAAGATCCAACTGGCAGTTAGAGACCCAGGGTGAATGATCCGGGACCAAGTTCAGGGCTGAAGGTATATGTAATGAATGTATAAAATATGCAATGACAATTAAATAATAAAATGACTAATGTTGATAACATTTGAAATAGTTAAGCTATAAGGCAGACAAGAGCAATAAATGAATTACATACACTGGTTACAGAGATATGGGAAAAATAAGTTAATTGCCCTTCTCTCAGGAGGTTTAAAACTTAGTTGACAGGAAATATATTATTTAAATATTATATATATACACATATACATAATAAAGATACTAAACTCTCTATAACACATAATAGTGGCATAAATATCTAAAGTGACTTCGACAAGATTTACGAAAATTAGTGACATGTTAACTAATGCTTAAAAGATGAGTAGGAGCTCTCCTTATGGGGTGGAGATAAGGGGCATTTCTAATACAGCGTAGCGCATGTGCAAAGCTACAGAGGCAGCTAACACTCAGGACATTTAAGTAGTTAGTCAAAGCGTGAATGTAGGTTGTATTGGGGAACTGGTGGTAGGTTAGAGAGGCAGTTTAAGAGGAGAATATAGAAAGTCAAGTATGTCATATTTAGGAAATTAACAAGACGTTGAACATTTTTTTAACAGCAGAGTGTTAATCATCAGATATTCCTCTTTCCAGATTCTCATCCAGATTTCCCTGTGCTGCCTTCCCACAGGTTCTATAGCTCTGAACTCCTTGTGCCTGCCATACATATTATTACCTTAAACTGAACCACTTGCTCTCTCTAACATTGCTCAAAAAATATACTTTAATGCCTTGAAATAAATGCTGTGTCAAATATTGTCTCAAATACTGTTTGGTCTCTTTATTTTAAATGCTATTATTTCTGTTTCAATTGTGTATACTACAAACCAATTTCATGCAATAACTTTTGGAGATGGCACTCTTCTCCAATGTGAACATACTTTGCAAAATAAATTCTGTGAAGATTATCTACAAAATACATAGCAATGCCTTTTTCAAACTATATAGGAGAAAATGAGTATTTGAAGAGTCTCATTTGATAATCATCCTTTATTATTAAAAAAATTGAAATGTCCTTATGTTTGTTTGTTTTTTGTCCCTCAAATGTAGCCTGATTTCAGACATTGAGTTAAAATTATTAGTGTATCTCGTTTTGAGATTTTCTATTTGGCTGTTTTCTACTTATCACATAGAGATTGCATCAACTGAGCCATTCATTTAATGTATAATTGGGATGATCAGCAAAGTAAGGGTGCTTCAAAGCAATGAGATAAAAGTCCAATAATTTACAAATAGGAGAAGAAAGTGGGTTGTAAAAATAGTAATTTTGATGTGATTTCTTAAGTGTGCCTAAAATTTAGGATGAAATTAATCGACCAGTAATTTTATCAGGTATAAGAACAATACAGGATTCCAATTTACAAACAACTGAAATTCCTGTTTGTGTAACAAATATATCATCCCTTCAAATTAAAATTTTTTTTCATTAATAATAGAAAAAGGGGTTAGTGACAAAAAGAAATATATTCCTGTGTTAGGTTCATTGTTGACTTTACATATCTTATTTCATTAATTATTTCGTAGTATAGGTATTAGTATTTTAAAATTCCCAAATGGCATTCCAGAAGGTTGATTTATATATCTTTATTACTGACGAAATAGTGTGAAATGTCACAGGCTCTAAAACCACTTTCCCTTTTATATTTCACTTCACAAGTTCAGGCTAATATTAAAATATTTAGTAGAGTCTGATCATTTCCTGCTGGTTGGATTGTATTAAAAATATATTGCTTTATGGGCATAGAAATTAAGTATGTGAACAATCAGGCTTTGTAAGAATATGCCATATGTTAACCTAAGTAAGAGCAATAAAATAAAAACAGAAGGTGAAGATTTAGGACATTCTCATAATGTATGTTCTTTTTATGAACTAACTGCTCTGTTGTGGATTGTATTGTACAGACCAGAAAAAATACATAATTTTACAGATTTTTTCATGTAGTTTTTAAGATGATAAAACCAAACTAATCTCTAGTTGAGTTTTCATCATAAATCACTTCTAAGGTGAGAAGCTACCTGATGGACTGTTCTGACATCTTAACAATAAAAAAGAGCTTATGCCAGTCCTGGGGGGAGGGGGAACTTGTTCCAAAATGTTTTCCAACAGTTAAGCAGTAAATCAATGACTGACAGGATCCCTAGCCTGTCACATCTTACCATGGTTGCATGAAATCCAGATTACAATATAATATGTAATTTTTCCCAATCCTGAATGTGGCCCAGTTGGAAAAAATTTACCCCCATACAACTGATTTTTAAAATCCTAGATGAAAACTTGTTTGCACACAACCATGTAATTTCTAAGAGAATGTCACAATTATTTCGATAGTCGCTTCCTGAAAGCTCAGGAAGTGTTATCCCAGAAAAAAAGAAAAAGAAAAGAAAAAGTTGTAGGGTTATTTCTCTTCTCTCATTTAATGATTGTGTTTGTTCATTTGCCCAGCTTTTTGGCAATGAATAAATTTAATAGTTCAACTGAAATAAAATTATTCTACTTCTATGAAAGGAAATAAAATGTAATACTTTTAAAAGTATGCTAACTTTATGTATATTATAGAGTAATACAGTAAAGAGTTTAAGAGAATGTGGGAACTTTATTTTGTATATCAAAAATAACCTAACAGATTTATCTGCAGACTCACTACAACCTATCCATTAAACTGAATTTCTTGTAGAGAAAGCTGTGACCAATTTCAAAGGAAGTTGAATTATGCTCAATATTTGCAAGTGTCACTCATGTAACAGCAACGCCAGATAGGCTTTCCTGGAAAGTGTTACTTGTAAAAGTGTAAGAGTTTCCTTTAAAAAAAAAAAAAAAAAAAGATTAAAAGAGAAAGAAAACTCAGGCATGTACTCACAGATAACAATCTCTCTTACCTGGAAGAATTACAGGAAAATGAAAAAAAGGAAAAAAGTAAAGATATCCTTGTAATACCATATTCTACAATGCCAACTTATGTCCCTGATATTTGAGTCAATCTTTGAAGACATAGGATGCAAATGCTTTCACTTCCATTTTGTTTTCGTTTAAATTCATTTACAAAGTTACTGTTCGTATGAAGTGATCAGGCTATTCTTCTTTAAACGGTGTTGCATATGCTTACATGCTACCAATACAAAATAAACATAATTGAAATGTATTTACTTATGTATTGGAGTTTATATAATTTGGTGTATAATTTTGCAAATACAGAATAATCCTCAAACATAATTTATCATTCTGCTAGATAACATATTTTAGTAGAAGCCTTCATTAGTTGGTATCTTCATCTTTTTTAGTCCCAGGATTTAAATCAGGTCAAAAATCTCTTAGGATCACAGAGCCCGCAGATTTTCTTGATAAGGTCTGCTATAGATAGGTGATATAAAAGCGACATTTAAAATTAAATTTGTTTTAATTTTGAAATTTAATTTGCTTCTGAAATCAGAATTGAAGTGGTGTCTTAGAGTCATTTATCATGCAAGAGAACAAAGGTGCCCTGTGAAGCAGCAGTTTCACCCTGTAAATGGTAACTGCTTACACCCAATCTCTGCCTGCATGCTGTAACAGTAACATTACGCCATTCTAGGATAACATCGTTATTTATAATTTTAATACTATTTATGTATTTGCTCATTTCCTTATTTATTTATGTGAAGAATTATTAATAACTGTACTTAACTTATTTGGTCCATCTTGGTAAAATGAATAACAAATTGGTGTTTTGGGGGCGATGTACCATGCAAAATGCTAATGGGATTCCTGAATGGAAGATATCCAGCATGGATCAAGACCTTGCCCATATGTGGGGTTTTTGTCTAAGCAATCTTTTTATAAGCTTTTTATTGCTTCAAGAGCTACCGAAGCAAACAGAGACATATTATTTATTAATTGTGCACCGTTAATAGCGAGGTCTCACCAACTGCCAATCCATATGGACATAAAGCCCTCAGTCCTAAATCTGCTCAGATTAATTTCTTTCAACGGCATCCAACAGCGTGAGGGCGAAGTGAGAACCAGGTTGTGCTCCTGCCTTTTTATGCCATGCTTGGCAGATTAGTTCACTAGGACTTCTTTACAAGCACAAAAAGCTGCAGTACTTCTCGGTCCTGTCCAGGCTAGAGATTTGCTGAGATGAAGATAAAAGGACTTTAGATCTGTTGTGTTTTTCCCAGATCCTCTCCAAAGCCTGTATAATCCTTTTGTTTCAGAAAAAAAAGATTAAAAAAAAAAAGATAAGAAACATGTTTCAACAAACCCAAACAGCTACAATATCTAATTACATTAAGGAGAACTCTTAGTTGAAAAAGTTAAAAGCTAAAAAAAAAAAAAAAAAAATGGGTCCAGTAGTTGCAGTTTCAAGAAGTATTTGTGATTACCGGTTAATTTCAGTAATAAAATTCTTTATGTAAAATATAAAAACTTATTAACCTAATCATCACCACCTCCACACACATTGTATACACACACATTGTATATATGTATACAATGTATGCCAAATTTCATTATGTTAATTCTTAATAATTGGGTTATATTCTGGTCTTTTCTAAATTTGCAAGCTAGCTTAACATTGCTGGATGAATATCAGTTCCCAGAAAGGACCCAAATTTAGCTAATTCCAAAGCTATTTTGTGCTGGTTGCCCACTCCCATTTTTACAGAGCAAGCATGATCATTTGAAGAGTCTTGATTTTTCCCTACTATCTTCTACACTGAATTGAGGTTTTGAGTGTGCTTATGTGTAATGTTTTAATAATGAATTCAGCCGCAAACTGAAAGCATCTTAGTTGCCCTTTAAGGCAGTATCTTCATTCTGCAAACTAGTTGTTCATTAAACTGTTAGAAAACTAACAGTTACTAGTTTGTTCAGTAAGTTTTTAGTACACTGTTGGAAAAGTTAAAACTACTGGATTTGTGAGATGTCTCTGCTCAAATAAGAATTCTTAAATCTGACCTCACTCTCCACGCTGGGAAAAAATAAAACCAAGTGTGATTTTTTTGTTTTGTTTTGTTTTTAAAGGCACCTGTAGAGAAAAGCTGGGATTCTTAGCAGTAGAAATTATAGATACATTTTAAGATCTAGAACCCCAGTTACTTTAATCTTTTATACTCAGTGCTTAAGGTAGTTAAGTAGGCATATACCCAATAAGAAATGTGTTTGAAGAAGCCTATTAGGTAAGAAAGAAATCAGTGTGTTAATAGTCACCCTAGCTGCAAATGGTGAGAAATAACTCAGGGCACTTTGCCCAGTTTCTGCATGGGGTTACAAGACCAGGAAAAGTCACTTTCCTTAAGTAACAACCAAGCACTTCAAGTAAGAGCTAGACTTGTAGCCTATGGAAATCACTGATTTTCCACAGAAACAATATTTTAAAACTATTTACTCTGCAGTGTTAATACTCCCTTTATATTGCTTTCTGTTTGCTTTCAAACAAGTCATTGAAATAAGTCACCGCTGCTTCCTGGGGAGTGTTTTGTATTTAAAGTCGGTTCACTTTTAGTGGTTTTCTAAGCTTTGTATGTTCCACTCTGGAGTAATATTTAATTGCTTCAGTAAACTCACCACAGAAGAACTTGACTGTGTAATTTTTTTTCCTTTTCTTTTGTTATATTTTCTCTTCTTTCATCTTTAATTTTTAAATCCAGCAGGGTTCAACTGCCATTTTGTTAAACATGAAAATTTCTTCTAAACAATTTGAGAAGGATCTGTCCTTTGACTGCCTTGAGGATCTCAGGCAGCAGCTTGCTGTAGATCTAATGAAAATCTGTCTGTGCATATGCACAAATTGACTAAAGAGAGTACATCAAATGTTAATTCATAGATGCAGAAGTAATATGCAAATAGAGATTCCAAACTTACTGTGCCATCATTTTTAATGAAGTAAGTTATTCAGCCCTTACATTTAAAGAAATAATAAAATAATGCCTTGGCTCAGTGCACTGGAATATAGAGTCTCTTCCTCGTAATTCACTGATTGCCAATTTTCTTCTCTTTGCCACCAGATGTATTTGAATTTATTGAATTATAAGGACTTTAAAAAAATTCTTAGCTTAGGTAAGCTTAATGGTAAAAATTTCTAGTTGTGTACAAATTATGTGTCAATATGTTATACCCATATATAAACCTGTACACACATTAATACAGTACCTCCCCTCAACTTCAGGGAATACATTCCAAGATTCCCAGTGGATGCCTCAAAGTGCGAATAGTACTGAATCTTATATACACAGTATTTTTGTCTATACATACATACCTATGATAGAGTTTAATTTATAAATTAGGCATAGTAAGAGATTAACAATAACTAATAATAATAAAGTAGAACACTTGTAACAATATAATGAAAAAAGTTATATGAATATGTTCTCTCTCTCTCTCTCTCAAAACATCTTATGGTACCGAACTCACCTGTTTTTGAACCGTGGTTGACTGAGGATAACTGAAACCACAGAAACTGAAACCATGGATAAGGTGGGGACTACTATAATCCTGAGACAGACTGCTAATGCAATACAATAGTGATACAAACTTGATAAATGTACTACAGCTTCTCCCACATGAGAGCTTAGTAAAAACACATATTTATATCTATAACATTTTGAAAATTGAAAACATATAAATTATGGAATTACATCTGAAATGAATATTAATTATATATACTTTTACCATAAATTATTTTCAGCTAAAATTTCTGACTATAGAGGAAGACATTTTTAATTATTTTTATCATAGATGAGAATGTTTACTATGATAAAAACAATTTATTAGCAATTATTTCATAATTGGCTGTTTCACCAGAAAATTTTGAAATCAAAGAATTCTCCATTGAGCAGCAGGACATTCCTATAAAATTCCACTAAAGAAACTCTTTTTCCTAATTAAGTGTGCAGACCCTCATTATTTAAAGAGTTCCATCCTTTTCAAGCAACAAAGTATAATGATATGAAAAGAAATACAAAGGAACAATATGGGAGTGAGCTAGGACACACATTGAGTTAGTTTGTCCAGATTCTGTCTATCCTGCCCATCGTTTCATGTCCATGTTGACTTGTAATGATTTGCATCAGTTTAAGCAAACTAACCATCACAGCTTGAGTGAAAGAGGTGAAACACTAGGAAAATATGATGTGAATAGGTGAAAAATTAAAAAAATAGGAGAGAAACAATATGGATCTAGATCAGAGAGATCCTATTAATTTAAGACCTTAATTTTAGACCTTATCTCATAACACCCAATATCAAACAAAAGTGGATGAAATGGAAATAAAAAGGTAGTTATAGAAAACTAATCAAGCTGCCCTTGGCATCAGAGGGAAGAAATACTTGTTTATTTGTTGTTGTTGTTGTTTTGTTTTGTTTGTTTGTTTGTTACATAGCAAAGCTTTTACTATAGATACAGTATACAACATTCAATGGATTATAGATGTACTAACTTATACCTATGTCATTTATTAATCCATTCATTCATTCTTTAAACACTAAAGCACAACAGCCTCATGTATCAAACTGTAACCTAGATATACAGTGTATTTGTGGGACAAGCATGTTAATTATTGATTGTACAGAATGAGATTATCGTTAAGAAAGGCATGTAAGAAATATGAATAGGCAACAATTATTACACGTAATATTCATCATCCTGAGGTTGTTATTATAAATTTCTGTTTTAAATGATTCATCTGAATGGCATAATATAGCCTTAATCTAAATGGTTTAGGCAATTGAAAGAGAACACTTGTTTAAAATCTATAGAAATTTTATGATTAAATATTTAAAGTACACAATTCTGTGAAGAAAATAAATAACAGCAAGACATTACATAAAAGCTTTTTGAGGAATGAAGATATTAAGTTAATTACTTTTTTGTCATTTTATAGTGGAGAAATTTCAAACTCTGGTTATGCTACCATTTTAAAATGTATTTCCATTTAGAAATAAGCTGCTTGTATATTTAGTTGCATTAAAGCATAAGATATTACTATAATAAAAGTACAAATTCTAAAGTCATGCCCTTTTCTGAGTTATTAACTTCAAGATTAAAATGGCTTTTTAGTCTGTCAAATTTAAAAACAACTGAAGTAAGAAAGATAAGTGAACAATACACATGGATAAAAATTTAATGGAAATTAAAAAGTGAGAAATATTGATCAATGGAAGACAAAAAAAATAAATCTTGACAGAGGAAAAAATAGGCCATAAATCATTTTTGATGGCATGCTTATGGTACTTAGCAATGTGTGTATACCCACAAAGGCAAATATAGCACACTAGGCAAATATAGCACACTAGTAGTGGTGGTGGTTGTAAAAAAGATATGTGCAATTGTAATGTGTTAACACTTACATAGAATATGTTTTATCAATGAAATATTTTGTAAGGATATGATAATTTTAATAAAATTATAATTTTCACTCAGTCCAAATATCTGCCAGATAAATAACTCTAGATTTCATAAACGTGTGTGTGTGTGTGTATGTGTGTGTGAGAGAGAGACAGAGAGAGAGAGAGAGACAGAGAGGAGAGACACAGTCAGAAAGAGACAGACAGAGACAGAGAGAAGGTGGGAGTTAAAGGGTGGATAGAACAAATGAGAAAGAGAAAGGAGAGAGACAGAGAGAAAATGCCTGAACCTACTAGTGAATAAGAATATATTAGATATAGCACTAACTAGAGCATAACTATACTCAGCAACATTTAAGTTTCTTCTGCTTCTAAGGATGAGGTACAAGTGGCAGAAAGTTGTTTTGATTTGGTCTGAATTCCTGTTGTTGTATTATATTTATCCTATTCTATTATTTGCTTTCTATATTACTAATGTTCCATTATAGTCTATCCTGGTTTGATAAAATTCCTCATTTAAGACACATGGCATCATCAATCTTTGCTTCCTTATTTGCTCAGTGATCACTTTAAGACAAGTTGTTATTGCCAAAGAAGCTTTGCTTCTTCCTAGTACACACTGCAAAATTCCAATGAATTGGACTGCTTACTTAGTAGATAGATGGATTTTTGTGTTATATATTCAGCCTGGCTCTCCAAATTTAAAAATCTCTGTTTGCTTTCTATATGCTGAATTATCTCTCAACTTTCAAAAGGTAGCTTACAGTAACTCTTGGACCAAGAAGGAAGAAAAAGTAATTGCCTGATTTAAATCTAAGAAGACACATTTCTCCTTCCTAAGCAAATGATTTTGTTTAGGTTTCATGCACATCCTTCATATGTTTAACAGGAAATGATCACTTATTTAATGCCCAGGAAGGAATCATTATTTATCTAAATGGGTCATAGTAGTCTTGTTCTCTTTACCAACGATAATTTTAGTTCTGATATGCAACATGGTTCTGGCGGATGTCATATGAATTAACTTCTGCAGGGTAGCATTTGAGTGATAATTTATCATTATCACTATGATAAATTCTTTCTTTCTGATCTTATATTTTATCATCAGAATAGACTCTGTGTTAGACCGTTATTGCAGTGCTATAACGGAACACCTGAGATTGGGTAATATATACAGAAAAGATGTTTAATTGGTTCACGCTTCTGCAGGCTGTACAAGCATGGTACTGGTATCTACTCAGTTTCTGGGGAGGCCACAGGAAGATTTTATTTATGGCAGAAGGTGAAGTGGAAGTAGGCACATCCCATGGCAAGAGCAGGAGCAAGAGAGAGAGTGGGGGATGGGAGGTGCTGCCCACTGTTAAAGAACTACTTCTCTCCAGGACTCACTTGCTGTTGCAAGGACAGCATCATGCTATGAGGGATCCACCCCCCATGACCCAAACACCTCCCATCAGGTCCCTGCTCCAACACTGGGGATTACATTTCAACATGGAATTTGGGTGGGACAACATCTAAACGAGACAGACTGCATAAGCATATTTCAGTCAAGAGAAAAGCTAACATAATGATGGGAAAAATGTAGAGCTTGCCTACCTCTGTATACAAATGGATACCACTAGGCAGTGCAGTTTATTTAATAATCCTACAGTTGTCCAGTGTCTATTACAATTTCCACAGAAAGGAGGGATGAGTAAATCATATATTGCTACTTCTTTATGAAATAAAATCTTAGTCTGCATAAATGATAAAATGGGAAATTGTAATGAGAAAAGAAGAAAACCTCTTTAGGATCTACTATCAAACTGGTCATCACCTGTATGGAATGTAGCTGATTGCTCCAGCTGGAGCTATTCTATTCCAAAAATACAAACAAAAGACCATTTAGGACAGCTTTAGAATTGGTTATTATGTAGAAATGAGGAGGAAATAAGAACAATTTATTTAGGAGCTCCTCTTTCCTTCATGTAATTTGGTATTCCAGAAGGAGAAGAAAGAGGTAAAGACAAAAGGAATTGGAGCGGCATATATGTACCTTTATTATAACTGTTCCTTCAGGTTTTCATTTCTTTGTATAGATAAATCTTCTGATACCATGTTTCTTCAGTGTGAAGAACATTCTTTATAGCACAGATCTGCTATTAAAAAATTCTCATTTTTTTGGTCTGAAAAGATATTTAACTTGCTTGCGTTGTTGAAAGATTTATTCACTGGATATAGAATTTTGAGTTGTCGGTTTACTTCTTTTCGCACTACTAAAATATCATTCCAGAGTCATCTGGCTTGCATAGTTTCTCATAGGAACTATTCTGCAATTCTTTACATTTTTCTGTTCCTTGTGTGTTATTTTTCTCTGGCTCCTTCAAATGTTTCCCTTTCCCTCTACTTTTCAGCAGTCTAACTCTAATATATCAAGATATTTCTTTTTGTTGTAGTGCTGGTGGTTATTGTTGTTCTATTTGATATAAATAGATTTCCCTGAGCTTCTTGGATTTTTTATTATGTTTGGAGAACTCAGTCATTATCGCTTCACATATTTTACCTGCTTCATTTTCTATTTCTTCTCTTTTTGCCACATCGAATTATACATATTAGGTTATTCTGTATTATTCCACAGCTTTTAGATGTTCTATTTTGATTCTTTCACCCCATGTTTTTTTCTTCACATTTCAGTTTGGTTATTTCTATTGAACTATCTGAAAGTTCACTGAATCTTTTCTCAACTGTGTCAAGTCTGTGTAACTGTGATGGACATATTTAAAGAGGTGTTTTTATTTGTGTTTTTATCTCTAAGGTAGTAATTTTGTTTGTTTGTTTGTTTGTTTTTGCTTGTTTTTTTCTAGCATTTCCATTAGGCTAGGCTTCCTCTTATATTTGCCATATCCCTACTAAAATGTCTCATCTATTCATACATATTGTCAATCTTTTCCACTACATCCTTTAACATGTTAATCATAGTTTTTTAAAGTCCTGACATTGTAGTCACCTTGGAGTCTGACATCTGAGTCGTATCTGAATCTGGTCCTATTAATTACTTATCACTTGGCAATAGCTCATATTTCCATGTGTTTCTGTATATATTATAAGTTTTATTAAATGCCAAACATTGTTTATAGTTTAATAAAGACTGAAGTAAATAATATTTAACCTGAATATGAACGTTCCTCTTTCTTATACAGATCATCAGTGTGGAGTGTTGAATCAATCTAGTTAGAAATTGAGCTGAAATTTAATTTTGTTTCTAAAGTTACTGTCAGTAAATTATAGACTCAATTCCTCTACTAATCAACTTCCATTGCCTTATTTGGGGTAGGGCAGAATTGGGGTGCCACAATTTTTTTTCACTGTTTGTGCTCTATCTTCAGCTTTCACCATGCATGCATACCTACACAATAGAAAGATATAGCTCCACATTCTTGTCCCTCCCCAATGGTTGATTGCTATTGTTTATTAACATCTGTCAACTTTGTGTTAGAAATATTTTGTTATTCTGTCCTCACATCAGTCTTAGGGAAGTCATGTGCATCTGGATCTTGGAATAGAAGTTTTCCAGCATTGATACTCTACCTCCTCATGGCAGGCCAACTTAACTTGTTATCTGTAAACATTTGTCACTATCCAAGATACCTAAAGTTATTATTTTACCAGAAAAAAAGAGTCCTGGAAAGAGGGGAGGACTTTATGTCTATTCCTTGTGCTACCTTATCACTTCACTCACCCTGTGGACAAGCATGTTCACTGCCCCTCCCAAAGAAGCTTAGGCCTTTGTCTCTTATGAGAGTAGAGTCCACAGAGGTGTGCAGAATTTTTAAGGTCATCAATCACTTCCTGTGTCCACAGAGTTGTGCAGTATTTTTAAAGTCATCAATCACTTCCTGCATTCTGTCATCATGGATAAGCTCTCCCTGGTTTATTATCCTGTTCCCAGTTTTACTCAGGAGCACCTGATAGAAACCATGGGGAAAAGCTTGTGAGAGAATGGAAACATTTTTTCTATCTGGAGCCCCTTAATATTCTGGACTGATATATCTGTCTTGTGTTTTGTTTGTTATATGGTTTTCTGATGTAGTCTTACAATTTACTTGGTAGGTAGAATGTTTTTCTTCTTTATTCTGCCATTGGTGAAACAGTTAATGAACTTACATCTTCTTGCAGTTTCTTATTCCTTCTTGGAATTCGGGTCATTTGGTTTCCTTGTGAATTTAAGGCTCTGATGGGTTCAAACAGATTATAATTTTGTAGAATATTTCGATTCTTATTATTAGCATGGGAGCAACACATTTTGTAGCATTTTTTTTTCTTTCTGAAGTAGCAGGCTTAGGATACATGGATGAGGATAAAGACAATAAGCTCATCAATGTTTATTGTTTCATTTTTAATATCCTGGAAGCTACATCAGAATGTAAGAAATAATTCGCTAATTTTTTCATTTAAAAAATGCATATATTTTATTGAGAAAAGGATTAATATAAAAGTATAGATGTGAGTACTTGGAAAGGGAAACTATAGTAATCAAAAGCTTTCTCTAAGGGAATTCTCCTTTCGGGCTTTCTAAACTCTCTTCTTAATAAACTGGAGATATATAAAACTTAAGCTGCAAAATCAGATTTGTGTTTTTTTAGCCTCAAATTCAGTATGAAAGGATAGTTTTCAGCTATTTTATTTTGTAAGCATTTGGAGTCCCCAGTGAAATTAAGACAGAAAGGGTGTCAGTGCAACATTCTGAAACACCTGTAAATTTACAATTACAATTGTTGATGCTGATTTTCCAAGTCACTAGAAAACCCATTGATCAAGCAAAACTAATTTTATTAGAACTACCACAGCAAGGGAAAATGCCATCTTAATACACAGATATATTGACAAACTCTTAGTAGTGTCTCAAAGGGGAAGATCAGGGCAGAATATATATAAGGTTTTGCTGTCTTGGATCAAACTGTTAGTGGTGGGAATTGATTGAATGGACAAAACGGATGACATAATAGTTTAGACTTGCTGGACATGTCAAGGCAAGTGCCTTTAAATGACTTTTGATAAGTAAACTGTTATTTAATAAGTGAGTTATTAGTACAGGTGATCACTTGCTCTTGTCCTGACACAAGAGCTTTTTTGCCTATGTGAGAAACTATTTGTTTGGAGGGATTTCCTGAAGCAAATAGGTAAGTTATTTAATGATATACAGTTTAATCTCCTGTACATGAATTTCCAGGAGCAAATAGCTACGTCATGTTGACACAGGTAGCTTCAATTATCAGTTCTGATTGTTAAGTTATTGTATCAAGGTAGTTTATAAAATTGTTACAGTGATGGTGTTTTAGTTATCTGTGTTGCAAACAAACCATCCCAACACTTGCAGGTTTAAAACACTACTGTTTTAGAACGTTTCACAGTTCTGTTTGTAGACAGGATCACCTGGAAAGTCCTGGTTTATGGTATTTCATGAAATTGCAGTCAGACAGAGGCTGGTGTTCGATTCATATGAGCGCTCAATGTCCAAGACAGTTCATTTTCATGGCTGATATTTGATTATGACTCTTGACTAAAGCAAAGATGTATTGTTCAATAGAGAGGCTACACTTTGCGGTTGTGCTTCTCATAGTGTGGTGGGTAGTTTCTAAAAGGATGCATCCCAAGAGTCAGCTTTTCAAGAGACCCAAGTGAGTGTTGCAAGGCACTTCTAACTTGCCCCCAGAATGTTATGTTCACCATATTCTATTAGTCAAGTAAGTCACTAAAACTAGTCCAGATTTAGGGTAATATGGAATTTAAGCTCTGGATGTGAGAAGCAGTAGGCATATACAACAAGGGTAAGCACCTTCAAGACTATCTTCCACAGACTGTGCTATCAGAACAATAATTCAGGTTTCTTCCACATGCAACATCCATTCATTCTCGAAGAGGTTGAAACTCATCCCATTACAACACTGGTTCTAAATCCAGAATCTCAACAAATTGGATCCAATCTTCAGGTGTGACCCCTCTCAATCTCAAAATCTGTGAACTAGAGGGATAATTTATTTGTCCCCATCCTGAACTCAATATTAAATGCTGATACAAATATAATTGCAATAGACACACCCCCTTCAAGAGGGAGGAAAGGACAGTTTGGCACATAGCCATCACTAGTCCATAACAATTCTGAAATCCAGCATAACATACATCATCACTTGTCTAGTTAGGTCAAATTTTAATCCTGCTCGCTAGGAATGACTCTCCATGGATCTTGCCTCCATTTTCTCAAGTATTGGCCAAGAAACCTGAGTCATTCATAAGAGATTACATGTATTTGCAGCTAAGTAGCCTCATTTTTCTTTCTCTTCATAGAAGATTGGGGCTATGAAAGTTTTCATTTTAAACGGTTTCTGTCTTTTTTTAATCCAAAGTGATAACCTTTTTTGTTAATTCTACACTCCTAAAATGTGAGGAATTTCCTACAAATATTGTTTGGTTTCCATTTAGTTGACTAATGATATACCCAATAATTTATTTGAGACAGATTTCTTTCTGGCTCGGGTTGAGAGTCATGGTGCTATGGTATGGTGCCCTTAAGGTTTTAGAAATCTTCCTGTCTCGAGAGCAAGTCTAAAAAAGGCATGATTGTTATACTTACAAGCTGAAAAGTTCTGGAAAGTGTACCTTTAATATTTTTAGAAATCTATTTGTCTAGTTGATATGGTGCACATAAGACTGCCATAAATGTTTCTGAGGTCTTAATAAAAGGTCTTAAAACTATACCCTCAAGCTGAACATTACTACCTCGAGGCCTCATTTTGTTGAAAACACCTTGTATTTAATCTTCACCCCAAGTTTTTTCCTTATTTTAAAAGCCTTTGTCATGTTGACACTTTGAGAATGAGAACCAGTTTAATTTTTGACCCAATATGTCCAAGTTTTGTTCTATTTCTCTCTAAATTTGTGTAGAAATGGAACAATTCATTTTTTAGCCTATCTCTATCTGTGTCTGATCACACAAGGCTTTCAAAAACTGTTACTTGTATGGTTCTGGAAATCTCCTTAAACAAATCCATCAATTCATTATGTATATTTTATATTTTCTACTTAATCCCAGGTAATAGAGTTGTCAAATATTTTGATACTATATAAAATGGATAACTTCATTCTATAATAAATTTTTATCAATGTCCTTCAAGTCCACTGTAATCTCTTTGAAGTCCCTCCAGTTTGCACCTATCTTTAGGCTGAAAGTTATAGCCACATGTTTGAAGACTGTGCTGGTATGTGTCTTAATCTGCTTGTGTTGCTATAACAAAATATCACAGACTGGGTAATTTATAAAGTAAAGAAATTTGTTTCCCACAGTTCTTAAGGCTAGAAAATTCAATATCAAAATACCAGTATCTGGCAAAGGCCTCATTGACACATCATCTATAGCAGAAGGTGGAAGGGCAAGAGAACATGGGTAAAAGCAAGAAATAAAGACACTGAACTCGCTTTTGTAACAACCCCACTTTCCTGATAACAACACCACTCTCTGGATAAAACATTCATTCATTTATAAGGACAGAGCCCTCATGGTCTAATCACTTTGTACTGGTTCTACCTCTTAATACCATCATAATGACAATTACATTTTATCATGAGTTTTGGAGTGCACATTAAAAGCAAAGCAGTAGCATTCCACTTCTGGAACTAATATTTGTTATAATTATGTATTGTTATGGGGGAAAATCCCAGATTAGCGGTTTAAAACTAACAATTTAGTGTGATTTCTCATAGTTTTGTAGATTGACTGGTCTTGGCTGGTTGATTGTCACTTTCGATTTCTCATGAAGTTACAATAAATTGGAAACTGGGGCTGGAGTGGTCTGAAGGCACCAATGCACTAGATATTTAAGATGGTTCATTGATATTCTTGTCAGTTTATGCTATTGCCTAGGAGCTCATCCTTGTTGTTTACCAGAGCAGTGATAAATGGTCTCTCCGTGTGACTTTGACTTCTCACAGCATGAACGCTGGTTTCTAAGTGGCAACATCCCAAAAATAAGCATTTAAAGGGCCTAAGTAGAAGGCTCAAGACTTCTGTTGACCTGGTCTTTGAACATCAAGAATATTACATCTACTGCATTCTGTAGTGTAAACAACTCACTAAGGCTAACCCTCAAGCAAATGAGAAGTAGAATGTACATACGAAGAAAGAAAGTAATGATGGTAGTCATTCTAGGTACCACAGAAGGGGCATGCAAATTTAGTGGAGAAATAATGTCCGCAATGAGTGTACTAGAGAAGTAGGACTATTTTAAGAGTTTTTCTGCATCTGTGCACCATAGAACATTAAAAACTACATCACCCCAGTCTTCTGCTAACTTCTTTATCCTCATAAATTTCTGTCTAATGTTTAGTAATCATGCTGACAAGGAAAAAATTATGTCAGTTTGCTAAATCAATTTAATTTTTTCAATTGCTAAATCATTTTAGTTTTTATTGTTTTATAAAAATTACCACTGATATAGGAGCCTTATTTCATGACAACATGAAAACAACACACACACACACACACACACACACCTGAAAGGCATAGATTAATATTATGATAGATCTATTTCCTTTAATGAGTGCTTGTTATGTGTCTCCCAAAAGCACATATGTTGGAAACGTAATCCTCAATGCAGTGGTGTCAGGAGATAGGGCTTAATGAGAGGTGAGTGAGCCATAAGAGCAGAGTGAATAGGTCAATTCTGTTATCAAGGAAGTGGGCTTGCCATAATGGGGGAATTCAGCTTCCTTTTGTTCTCTCTTTATCTCTCTTTCTCTTGCCCTCTTTTTTGCCTAGTTGCCATGGAATGATGCAGCAAAAAGGCCCTTGCCAGATGCAAGCACCTTGATCTTGGACTTTGCAGCATCCAGAACCATGAGTCAATAAATTTCTGTTCATTATAAAGCATCTAATCTGTTGTATTCTGTTATAGCAACACAAAATGAACAAATATGGTGCCCATATACTGAATAAAATAATATTTAACTTCTATGTAGTTTGGTGAGATGGATTTTCAGATATTAATTTTGATTTCTGAAGACAAATCAAAATTTTGCTTTTCCTTATACTGTGCTGATTCCTAATTAACCTCCATTATTCAATTCATCTAAACATGATGACAGTTACATATCACTAGGCCATTTTAGTAGACTGACATTGTAATGGTTTATGGTATTTTTTTTAACCAAAAACTAGCTGTTCCTTTGCCTTTGAATCTTCAGGTTGCTAGTTTTTGAACCATATATACATTCATAAAAATTTTAGGGGTAAATTTCACAGGTAATTAAATATGCTTAATTAAAAATACAGTATGTAAATATCTGCTTTCAAGAAAATTGCTTAACCTCTATGTGCTGTCTTTAAAAATAGAACAAAATAATTACTTAGTATTATTTTGTTGACAAGTTTTAAAAGGCTGCTTAGGGATATTTTAGCTTGCTAAAAGCCTTCAGCCTGCTACAGTTACATTTTAAAAAACAAAAGCCAAAGTATTAACAAATATTACTTACCCTTCCTGCCAAAAAACAGATTATTACCTTTAAAATGTACACACACATATATATTCTTATCAAAGTTGGATAAACCCAAATATTTATCACCTAATATTTATTAAAGACATCAGTAAATGATCAGTGCAGATATATTAAATTTTGTGAGTGAGACACACACACATATATTTAATGTAGTTATAACTACAGCAGCTCATTATAGTAATAAAAGATATATAAAAATAAACATTTAAATGATCAATATAAGAAAAATAGTTACAGATTTTAAACTAATGTATTTTGTAAGGAATTATTAAGTGAGGCAACCTTAGAGGAGTAGTGGAGTAACATTTTAATTATTTTGTATAATAAAATAAATACATACTCAATGTAAAATTTGTTGAATAGTAAGTAAGATAAATAAGAAATTAACCAGTAATCTTAGTCCCTCCATTTATTAGCTTTGGGAATTTTGCCTGTTACACAGTTTATAAAATGATAATGTAATAGTACCTATATTATAGGGTAGTTTTCAGTATGAAACAAATGTTCGTGTGTATAAAGAACCTAAAAGAGTACTTAGCACATGAAAAATGTTCAAGATGTTAGCTATTATCATTATTATATAAAGTAATTTATTTAAAAAATGTGTTGAAACTTTGCTAAGTGCATTACACTTGTCCAGTTCATCACATATACAAATAAACTTAACACACTCAATTATTTGTCTCATGGAGCTCATATTTAAACTGAAAAAGACTGAAAATCCACATAAAAAACAACATGGAGTATGTTGTTTGTTGAAAAGTGAAAAATGTTATGAATATAAGGAAAAATAAGTGGAATGCAGACTACTTCAGAAGCAAGTGGTTTTACCTTTAAGCAGTATGGACAGAATGTATCTGAGAAAGTTGCATTTTAGCAAAGACCTGATGGAGCTAACATACTTAATTATGCACAATAGCAAGTGTAAAGGTCCTGAAACACCAATGTTCTTGGTGTGGTCAAGGAATAGAAAGGAGGCTGCTGGATAGGGAAGGCTGAGCGAGGAAAAGAGTAGTAGGCTGGACGTGGTGGCTCACACCTGTCATTCCAGCACTTTGGGAGGCCAAGGCGGGAGGATCACAAGGTCTGGAGTTCAAAACCAGCCTGGCCAACATAGTGAAACCCTGTCTCTACTAAAAATACAAAAAATTATCTGGGTGTGGTGGTGAGTACCTGTAGTCCCACCTACTCGGGAGGCTGAGGCAGGAGAATCACTTGAACCCGGGAGGTGGAGTTGCAGTGAGCGGAGATCATGCCACTGCACTCCAGCCTGGGCGACAGTGCAGAAAAGAATAGTGATATGGTTTGGTTGTGTTCCCATTCAAATCTCATCTCTAATTCCCACATGTTGTGGGAGGAACCCGGTGGGATGTAATTGAATCATGGGGGCAGGTCTTTCCCATGCTGATCTTGTGATAGCGAGTAAGTCTCACGAGATCTGATGGTTTTCAAAAGGGGAGTTTCCCTGCACAAGTTCTCTTATTTTTTTTCTGTGGCCATCCACGTAAGATGTGACTTGTTCCTCCTTGCTATCCGACATGATTGTGAGGCTTCCCTAGCCATGTGGAACTGTATGTCCAATTAAACCTCTTTCTTTTGCCGGACGCGGTGGCTCACGCCTGTAATCCCAGCACTTTGGGAGGCCGAGGCGGGCGGATCACAAGGTCAGGAGATCGAGACCACGGTGAAACCCCGTCTCTACTAAAAATACAAAAAATTAGCCGGGCGCGGTTGTGGGCGCCTGTAGTCCCAGCTACTCGGGAGGCTGAGGCAGGAGAATGGCGTGAACCCGGGAGGCGGAGCTTGCAGTGAGCCGAGATCGCGCCACTGCACTCCAGCCTGGGCGACAGAGCGAGACTCCGTCTCAAAAAAAAAAAAAAAAAAAAAAAAAAACCTCTTTCTTTTGTAAATTTCTTAGTCTTGGTTATGTGTTTATCAGCAGATGAAAACGGACTAATACACATAGGAAGGTTGTGGTCAGAGAGCCCAAAGGGGAGTCAATCACGGAAGGACTTATAGGCCTATGGATTTTACTCTATGTAAAATGGGGAGCTACTAGAGGATTTTGAGTAGACATGTTCTGATGGCTATTTTTAAAGGATCTTACTGCTTTCTTCAGACTAGAACATCAGAAGACAAAGGTAGAAGTAGGAAAATCAGCTAGAAGCTTATTGTAGTCTTCCAGGAGAGAGATGATTATGACTTAGGCTAGGATGGTAGCAAGGAATGGCAGTGCTGAGGGAGAAGCTGGTGATGCAGGAGAGAATGAAAACACTTTCCAGAATTAAATCATTGAATAGGAGAGAGAAGTGATTACTTTGCTTTAAATAGGAGCCTAAATTGTTCATACAGCAACAAGAAGAAAGGTGGGACTGTGTAGTATTGAGAATTTGTGAAATTCTCTTGTAATATACTATTGCTGTTGTTGTTTCTAAGTGAAGATATAAATATTATTAATATCTAATGTGTTCACTTCCAAGCTCTTCTTTCTTTATCATATGTGAAGATGAAAACAGAGATCAAGGTAATGCATCTGCCACCCAAGGAATGCCAAAGATTACCAGCAAACCGTTAGATGCTGAGAGAGGGGCCATGAAACAGATTCTCCCTCACAGCCCTTGGAGGGAACTAAACCTGTTGAGACATTGCTCTTGGACTTCTGGCCCCCATAATTAAAAGACAATAACCTACATACCACCTGATGTCAGATTCCAAGCCTCCATAAGGGAGAGGCAATGCATTTCTGTTGTTTATGCCACCCAGTAAGTTGTACTTTGTTATGGCAACCCTAGCAATCTAATACACTACCTTAGCCAAGTAATGAAGGTCAACAGCAACAGCAGTAAGTCATATTGACAGTATGTATTCTTGATATTATATAACAAAAGTGACACTTTATGTCTGTGATTTTTCTCCCAAATGCACATAGCTCCAGTCAAATCATGACAAAAACATCAGACAAACCTCAGTTATGGAACATTCTATACGATATTTAACAAGTACTTCTCACAACTATTAAGGTAACAAAAATAAGGAAAAAATCTAAGAAACTGTCATAGGCTAGAGGCACCTAAGCAGACATGATAATTAAATGTAATGCAGTATTGTGGATTAGATCCTGGTGGGGGTGGGGAAGGACCTTAGGTAAAGGCTGGGAATATATGAATAAAGTATAGACTTCAGTCAATAATAATCTACCAACATTGGTTGATTAATTGTAACTGATATGCCATAGTAACAGAAGTAATAGTAGGGAAAATTGGAAAGTAGTTATACAGGAATTCTCTATTACCTTTGCAATTTTATAGAAGCTAAACCTGTTTTAGGAATAACATGCATTTTTTTAAAATCCATGGAAACATATTTAATTTTTTTTTTAAATTAACCAATTCTGAGGGTATATGTACAGGTTTGTTAAAAGCATATATTGTGTAGTGGTGGGATTTAGGCTTCTACTGTACCCACCATATGGATAGTGAACTTTGTACTTAGTAGGTAATTTTTCAACTCTCACCCTGGTTCCACCCTTCCCCTCTTTGGAGTCCCTAGTGTCTATTATTTCCCTCAGAATGTCCACATATACCCATTGTTTAGCTCCCACTTAAAAGTGAGAACACACGATATTTGGTTTTCTGTTTCTAAGTTATTTCACTTAGCATAATCACCTCCAGCTCCAGGCATGGTGACTCATGCCTATAATCCCAGCAGTTTGGGAGGCTGAGGAGGGCGGATCACCTGAGGTCAGGAGTTCAAGACCAGTCCGGCCTACTTTGTGAAATCCCATCTCTACTAAAAATACAAAATTAGCCAGGTGTGCTGGCACGTGCCTGTAATCCCAGCTACTCAGGAGGCTGAGGCAGGAGAATCACTTGAACCCAGGAGGCAGAGGTTGCAGTGAGCCAAGATCGCGCCATTGCACTCTAGCCTGGGCAAAAAAGAGCGAAACTCCATCTCAAAAAAAAAAAAAAAAAAAAAAAGAATAATCACCTCCAGCTAAATCTGTGTTGCTGCAAAAGACATTTCTTTCTCTTCATGGCCGTGTAGAATTCCATAGTATGTGTGTGTGTATACACACACACACACACACACACATATATATGTAGAATTCCATAGTATGTGTGTGTATATACACACACACACACACACACACATATATATGTAGAATTCCATAGTATGTGTGTGTATATATATACACACACTATATATGTCATATGTCACATTATCTTTATTCAATCACCTGGGGATACATTTGGTGACCTCTACATTAATTTGTCCAGACCTAGATCTTCTCTGAATCTGCCATGATTCTTGCATCTTAGCCAGATCTTCTCCACAGTTAGGATTAACTTTTCATCAGCTTAGTTTACAATGATGTTGATAAGATAATGAGTTCCCAAGCATCATGAAGTGTATCTTCATTTGCACTTACTCTCTAGACTTCACAAAAGTTATATGAATAAAAGTTGCTTCATAATGCAATTTGTTTTATTTTGAAAAAGGAACATTTTTATTTTAAATCTGATAGATACACAATTCAAGAGATGCCAAGATAAAGAAGTAAGATTATGTGGAAGAAGAATATATTCAGTATATAAATATTTTATCATGAAACCCAGAGAATAGTTTTATAGGTAAATTGCATGATAAACGTGATATGCATAAACAAGTTGGTTACAAAAGAGAAAATACAAAAATGTGCCACACATTAGCCTTTCCACATTATTTTTAAAGCAACCAAATAGATTAAACAGAAAAATGCCTGATTTTTTTTAAATTACAAAGTAATTGGTTAGAATGAAGAGCAATGTATAAAATATTCTAAAATTGAAGATTTATCAGAGAAAAGTACCAAAATACTACTAGAGAGCAAAAAGAATTCTATGTGGGCAAAGACTTACATACACATACACACAAATACTTATTTCTAAATGGAAATATAGTTTTAAAACTCATTTTATCTGACTTTCAAGCATGAAAATAATCTTTAAATAATCCCAGTTTACTCTGGAATGAATAATAGATTTTCCAGTCTCTTTAAGCAACACTAATAACTTTATGAATATAAATAAAGCAAAAATAAGTGAAGTATAACAAAATTGAGGTAAAATCCCTTAACTTTCAATATCAAACATTATACTAACCTTCTGAAAAAAGCAAACATATAACCTGTTTTTTTTTATGTACCTGTCAATTATATTATTTAACCGTTATTGTTCTAATCATATATGATTATGGTAAATAATATTTTTAGATTTTTCTATCTTTAAGTTTATTTTTTCAGTTCACTAATTTAGAAGTGTCCAATGTGATAACATAGTTTATATCAATTTTCATATTTTTATTTAAAAATACATCATAAAAGTTTGGTGTCTAAATTGCATCTTTTATAACTAAATATGGCATTACTGATCTCTGTCCATTGAGTGTGCTTTTGGGTTGTTGTTCTCACAGTACTCTTCTTTCATCTGGTCTCCTCTTAGGAACAAAGACAATTTGTCAGGGTTTGGGATATGAGCTGTGACCACAGGTTAGAGGAAAAGTTAATTATTCTGTAGAAGCTTCAAATCCAAGACTTTGACCTTAAGAATGTCATGCTTGAAGCAGTCAGACTAAGTTGGCCACAGACAAATTAAATTCTTTAAAGGAATGCAAGTTGTAGATTAGCTAGGTTTTTGAACCATTGCTGATGGGGTGGTTATGGTAGCTCACTTATCTCATATTTTTGGTTTTACCATTGAATAAATGAATCTATTCCAGAGAGCTTGCTGCACTCTGGGGCTTTTTCCTCCTTTTTCTTTACTTTTGTTCTTCCCCACAAACATCCCCAAAGCCCTAACAGAGTCCAAAGATAGTGAAGATATAAGATGAACTGTTCCGTCTTTGAGTTTCCTTTAATTCCCAATTATTTATATCCTCTGTCATCAAGCAATAAGGTTTTCTATCAATTGGGATAGTTTCGTCAGTTTACATAATTTATAGTTTAAAAGGAGAAACCTTCATTTTCAGGTTTGGAACATTAATGTGGGTGTTAACTCTAATCTTTTTTTCCACCCTTCTTGTAAGGGAGATTAATCAATATGCTTTACTTTTCTCTACAATCATCTCTTGGTTTTATCCCTCCCTATCTTGATTCAGTTTCTACTGTAGCAATGATTTCCATAGTTGATACCTAATTTAATGAACACTCTTACTGACTGATCTCCATGACACAATTCTCTATCTTCTCCAATACGTAAACTCTTCTCACTTACCTCAAAGGCTCACAACTAATTTTTCATTACCATGCAATGTGCTTCATTTCCAGTACAAGGTCAATAAGTTATAAGTCACAGAAAAAATTACCCTCCATTTCCCTGTTTTCGAGTCACTGAAATCACAATGGCTCCCCGCCCTTGCACCTCGTGCTTCATGGATTTGACTCTTCTTTCTGTTTGCTAGTCCATAACCACCATCTATACAAGAACCTGTTGCAAATATGGCTGAAGAACCCTAACTCCTTCTGATTATCTCTTCATTTGGTCTCTTTCAATTGCTCAAGTACTAATTCTATGCTGGGCTATTTTGATCATTTTAATTTGATCTCATTAATTATAGCTACACATAAAGCATCAATGAGGCTCATAAAACAGTTAAAAAAGGCATAATTCATATCCTGGCATTATTTTTCTAAAATTGTTAATACAGAAAACAATACTGCAATTTTTAGAGCTATATTAAGATGTAATGAAAATGCAAAGAAATTTATGGAAGAGGTAAACCTATACTTTAAAATTAAAGGTTAGTTCTGTGCAGGAGCAGGGGGAAAAGGGTTTCCAAATATAAAAGAAATGCTTTATTTCTTGAGCTGAGTGGTGAGTACATTATTTTTATGCATTTATGCTTATTATATTTAAAGAGCAGATAATATCCTTAATTTTAGGCTTCAAGTCTATAAACACACACACATGCTCTATTCTCTCAACTGACTTGTAATATTAGGCTCAGGGTTACAGAAGGAGCTTACAAACTTACTTATTTCAAAAGTCTTTCAAATTAAGAATCCAGTACTAATATTCCAATTATCATTTGTTTGATTAGTCATTTTAAAAAATGTATGAATGACTTCTCTGTGATAAGCACCAGGTTGTCAGGGAGAAACATAGAAGAGACTAATTGTGTGCCTATTTACTGTGGGAATTTAAATTGTATAGGGAGATACACATATGTTATTAAAAAAAAAAAAAAGTCAATGAAAAGATTTTTTGTAGATGCTCCACTAGAAGAATACAGGTAAAAGGCAAAGCCTGAAAATGTGAGAATGAAGGTAGCCTAGTGTCTTAGTCTATTTTGTGTTGCTATCACAGAATACTTGAGACTGGATAAATTATAAAGAACATAAATTTATTTCTCACAGCTCTAGAGACTTGAATGACCAAGATAAAAGCATCAATAGGTTTCTTGTCTGCTAAGGGACAAATCTCTGTTTCCAAGATAGTGCCTTGAACATTGCATCATCTGGAGGGAAGGATCATTCTTCCTCACATAGTAGAAAAGAACAAACCCACTTATGCAAGCTCTTTTTATAGTAACATTACTCCATTCATGAGAGTGGAGCCCTCATGACCTAAACACCTCCCACTGGTGCCACCTCCAAATCCTGTTGCGTTGGGTACTAAATTCAACATGAGTTTTTGAGAGAACAAACACATTCAAACCCTAGCACCTGGGATACAGGGTGGTAGGTGAGGCTCTGAGACACATCAGGCAACCTCTTAATATTAGGACTTGGTTTTCCATACTCCATTCTCCTGCTGTACAGTGATTTTCTCCATGGGTAGTATTTATAACATAAATGCATTTTAGCTATATGCATAATAAATTTAATAATATTTCTCAAAAGTTCTCATTGGTAAAACTTATAGCATAGTTAACATGTATAGCCTATGCCTATGAAAGCCAAGTTAAATTAGGTGAAGAAAATATCTGAAATTAAAGGAAAATTCAGCAGTAATGCTAAAATTTTAATTCTAGGAAAAATGTTGAAAACATTCTTTGTTTTTGCTTTTTTTTCAGTTTGATTGTAAACATTGTTCTGTATGCCAGAGTATTTATTTCCAACTTTATTTAAATTATGGTTAGGAGAATGGATGTTAGTATGGGAAAGACCAGCACAGAATAGCTATGTAACCATAGGGAAATTTCTTTACTTCTCTAAGACCTTATTTTGTTTTTATGTAAAGTACAATTGATAGTAATATTGCTCCTATACTGATGTGTGAATGAAAACAGGCAATTTGCATAATGCTCTTAACACATTGCCTGGCACACACTAAGTACTCAAAAATGTTCATAGGTTTATTGCTGCTATTTCTGATTGCCTATAAGGAAAATCCAAATGGCCAGGTGCTATCTTTTATCAGACATTTGAAATTCAATTGTGTATAATGTATTCATAATCCTCTTTTTGTTCTTTAAACATATACTCGAAAACAAGAGAAAGTTTTAATTATATATAAATGTGAGTAAAGCTACAATCTACAGAGTTATGAATTCTGGCTACTACTGACATCAAGAATTATTCATTTGCTTTTCAGCAAGCATCATCATAGGTTTACTTACTTCATTTTTTTTCTTTTATTCTTTCTTTCTTTTTTGAGACAGAGTCTCGCTCTGTTGCCTAGGCTGGAGTCCAGTGGCGCGATCTCGGCTCACTGCAACCTCTGCCTCCCGGGTTCAAGCAATTCTCCTGCCTCAGCCTCCTGAGGAGCTGGGATTACAGGCGCCTGACTCCATGCCTGGCTAATTTTTGTATTTTTAGTAGAGATGGGTTTCACCATGTTGGCCGGGCTGGTCTCGAACTCCTGACATAATGATCCGCCCACCTCGGCCTCTCAAAGTGCTGGGATTACAGGAGCGAGCCACCTCGCCCGGCCCTTACTTCATTTTTTTAAGAAAGAACCCATATATTGAAATTTGTGTTACAAATTTAAATTTTATGAAAAATAAGGGAAATTACCGGAGAAAACATCGTGGCATCAATTTACGCAAATCACACACCACCAATTGCAATATAAAATCTAATGGCAATGTGAATCTTGGTCTTATTTCCAAGTGTTGTATAATTTTTTTTTTTTGCTAGAAAATTCGGCATAATTTATATTTAAAATATTTCTATGTTAACTCTGATATCATTTAAAATTATTTTAATAGAGTTTATCTTTCTGTATTTGCAACTTATTACTGGAAGTTGAAAGTTTTACCTGGCAGGTTTTATTCCTTAGGAAGATTTCGGAACTGTAAAGGAATGATGATAGGTGGACATTCACGAGTGATTGTTCTCTTCATTCTTGTGTATTTCCTGTTTCAAAATGCATTCCTCATAAATATTTTTCTTATTTGTACTTTCAAAATCTACACAAATAGTTATTACTGAGGAATCATATAAAACATTTTTATAATTTACAAGAACTCACATCGAATTTCCATAATTCTTGGAAAATAAGAATTAGTGAAGATACATTTTTGTGAAAAATGGGATACTCTGTAAAATGTTTATATACATTTATATAAATATTATTTATGTGTATGTTTTATTTTTGGAATATTATTATTAGTATTTTGAATGAGGTTAATTTACACACAATCGAAAGAAAATCAGTTTCTTTCAAAATATTTTATAAAATTTTAAAAAACTAATAACCAATTTTATATACACATAAGTGGTACCTCCTTAGCAACACTACACAGAAACTTCCATAATGATTTAGCACACATTTTGGCAAGTTTTAAAAAATATAAAATGATTGAATAATAAATAAATGGCATTTAAAAATATATATGGTATTATCTATGGTATTATTTCTTGTAAATCATTGCTATATGTTTGCCTTTCTGTGGCAATGCAAAGTAAATGGTAAAATCTGGTATTCTCAAGTGGCAATATCTGAAATTATGGTGAAGAGACAGTGCGTGGTAAAGAACAGGTGCAAGCCATTTATCTTCATTTTCTCTGTCTTCTATTGGTTAATACCTATGTAAAGTTTGAAGGTGGTGGTGACTGCCATCCCCTACTTAAAAGAAAAAAGAGGGAGGCTGAGGCAGATAATTGCTTGAACCCTGGAGGCGGAGGTTTCAGTGAGATGAGATCACGCCGCTGCACTCCAGCCTCGGTGACAGAGCCAGACTCCATATCAAAAAAAAAAAAAAAAAAAAAAAAAGAGGAAAAGAAAAAAAAGAAAGTGTCGCTCGCTTCTGTTAAGCAAAGCTTTGATTTTTAAAATGGCAGGATTAATATCCCTATTAAAACATTGTTCCTATTAGGAAATAATACAGAATCTATACAACAAGTCAGGAAGGTTAGCAGTGGTGGGTGAGGAGCTCTCAGGGCTGACAGACAGATAATTGGAGAACAAGAAAACTTGTACTTATCAGAGCCCAACAGCCTCCAGGAAGGAAAGGTCCTTTGCCAGCACTAGATCCAACCCTTGACCGGTGTGTGGTTAGACACAGAACGATGATCACAGCATTGGATGCAGTCAGAATTTAATACCCTGGCAGCTGTGGAAACAGTAAGACAATCCACCTCACCATAGTGGAATTGAGTAACATTCACAGGCTTCACTGGGGGTTCAGAAAAGCACAACAGTGCCTACATCCCAGAGCTTCTTATAATTCTCTAGAAGTTTGAAATTTTTCTTTTTCAAAAGGAACATTGACTCAAGGTCATTTCTCCTGACTGATGTTTTAGTGATTAATTTCATTTTCTTTGTTCAAGTGCCCTGTGTATACCTTACAAAATTGTATCAACAAATTGGGTTATTAGCCTATTAGGCTAAGAAAAATAAAATTATCGCTTCCTCGTATTCTCTGTGTACTCTCTATTGTAGCATGAGTGTGTCTCTCTAGGTCCTGGCTATCTTTAAATGATAAGATAAACTTTAATAGAAAAATTATGAGTATGCATAAGAGTACTGCTAATCTATTTTTCCTTAAATTTTAAATAATTAGAAATCAGGGAAATAGGAAAATACTTCATTTTATGGATCCAAATATGATTGTTTTGGAATCCAGCAATGCTAGATTTTTAATTGCAGTTTGCTCAATTCAGTGAGACATCTCATCTCTTTGGACATTGGTATGTTGTTTTTCTTTGAATGAATATGACCATTTGCTAGAGGGACATTTCCATATGCTTTGTTCTTTTACAAATTCTTTTTTTTTTTTTTTTTTTTTTTTTTTTTGAGACGGAGTCTCGCTCTGTCGCCCAGGCTGGAGTGCAGTGGCGCGATCTCGGCTCACTGCAAGCTCCGCCTCCCGGGTTCCCGCCATTCTCCTGCCTCAGCCTCCCGAGTAGCTGGGACTACAGGCGCCCACAACCGCGCCCGGCTAATTTTTTGTATTTTTAGTAGAGACGGGGTTTCACCGTGGTCTCGATCTCCTGACCTTGTGATCCGCCCGCCTCGGCCTCCCAAAGTGCTGGGATTACAGGCGTGAGCCACCGCGCCCGGCACAAATTCTTAAATGTGTTTTCTCAATAAGAATAAACACCTCATTCTGTTTGAAAATCTAAGAAATATTTTTTAAAAATCTTTCATAGAAATACTTAGTGCTCAGAAGAGTAGAATACACAGTCTTTATGATAGAGAAGAAAACAAACCAATAAATAGATATCTTGGATCATCTGGGAGGCAAACAGAGGAACAGGAGCAGGAGGAATGTGCATGTGGGGTGTGTGTGTGTGTGTGTGTGTGTGTGTCTGTGGATATGTGTCTGTGCATTTTATTGCCGTTGCTGGTATTCCCACCCGTTTCTCAGGAGGGAGGAAACAAAGGGAGCAGGCGAGAGGTTTGGGTGAGGAATTTTTCCAAGGAGTAAATGAAGAAAAGCAGAGTTATGTGCAAGTTGGTGGGGAACTATTAAAAGAAAAAACAAACAGCTGTTAAAAACCAAACAAAACAAAACCCACAGGCTACGATATCAGAGAAGCTTTGTCTTCCTATCCATAAACATAGCAATTGATTTTTCTTTAAATTTTCAAAAACTATTAAAAGTATCAAGCGTGTTTCTTTTCTAAGATTTGGTTGATATGTTGGTTGTTCTGGAATTTTGTACTAGTTATTTGGTTAATAGCAAATCAGCATTGTGTTTTCATAGCAGAGAGCAAAACTAGGAGTTAGGACTGTTTCACAAGCCAGTGATAGACCTGTGACTCACAGGGGCATTTATTACTTGCACCAACTAGAGGTAACTGATTAAGTATATCTGGAACATTTTGGCCTTCTGCTGGAGATGAAAAACAGGGCTCTCCAAACGACTGCTTGTACAAATAAAGAAGACATTTCAGGCACATGCGAACAGATACAAATGGCTAGTAATTTATGTCAAATTTTAAAATAGGGATTTTTTTTTGGCGGTGGTGGATTTTTGTTTGTTTTTTGATGGTTATGTTAATGCAATTGTTCTCATAGTTGGACATTGTTTATGCATATGTTCTCTGTGCAAAGGTCAGCAGTTATTTTCTCTATAGGGAGACTGATGACAGATAGATAGAATTTAGTTTTAGCTTTATTGGCCACATATGGCCTCTGTCACTGCTGCTTCTCCTCCCTCTTCTTTTCCCTCTTCTTCTCCTCTTCTTCCTCTATTAGACTACTATCACCTTTCAAAAATGTCAAAATTATTCATACCTCCTATGCCGTGTCAATTCAAGCCATGAGTCAGATTTGAGCAGTGGGTCATAGTTTGTCAAACCTTGCCTTATAATTCTATAAGCTGTGTCAGGAAGAGCTTCTTGGTCACCAGTGAGAATGAATATAGGATGCTGTAAGATCTTTGTTTTTAAAACCAGAAGTTATTGATTCTGCCTAAAATGTTCAAATTGTTCCTCCCATACAATAAAATAATAAAGCACTAATTAAAACCAGAATGAGATACCACCTTATCCCACAAAGAATAGCCATTACTAAAAAGTCCGAAAGCAATTAATATAGGCACAGATGTGGTGAAGAGGGAATGCTTATACATTGCTGGGAAGAATGTAAATTAATACAGCCTCTATGGGAAACAATATGAAGATTTCTGAAAGAAGTAAAAGTAGATCTACCATTCAACCCAGCAATCCCACTTCTGAGTATCCACCCAAAGTAAAATAAGTCACTATATGTAAAAAACCTGTATACATACCTTTATTGCAGCATAATTCACAATTGCAAAGATATGGACTCAACATAAGTGCCTATCAGCCACTGAGCAGATAAAGAAAAAGATAAAAACATAAGTGCCCATCAGCCATTGAGTAGATAAAGAAATGTAGTGTATACATGTGTGTGTATATATATATACACACATATATATATACATACACACACACACACACACCATGAAATACTACTCATCCATAAAAAAGTAATGATATAATGTCTTCAGCAGCAACTTGGATGGAACTGGAGATCATTATTCTAAGTGAAATAACTCAGTAACAGAAAGCCAAAAACTATATGCTCTCACTTACAAGTGGGAGCTAAGCTATGGGTACACAAAGGCACACAGAGTGGTATAAAGAGCATTGAGCACTCTGGAGGAGGGTGGAAGGGGAGTAAAGAATGAAAAACTACCTTTTGAGTACAATGTGTACTATTCAGGTGACAGGTATACTAGGTACACTAAAATCCCAGACTTCAACACTATACAATTCACTCATGTAACCAAAAACTACTTGTACCCGTAAAGCTACTAAAATACAAAATTAAGAAAATATGAAGTAATTCAGCACTGAGGAGTCACTTACTTAAGAACATAACATTAGGAAGACATTAACCACAGGGCCATGGACCATTATTGCAAGAAATGACCTTAAAGATCAATCTATTTAACATTGATTTGTTTTAGAAGTTGTTTTATTTTCCAGATGAAGAAACGTGCTCTGAGAAAAAGTGTAACTATAGGTTGCCTTCTATAATTATTTCCTAAAATAACAGGTAGACTTAAGAGCATCAATTTTAAATCAATGCCAATTATCATTGTCCAAGATTTCTAAAGTGTTTGCATCTCACTAAAACACGGACTTTGTACAGATCATTTATAATAAGCTTAAAAGATAGGCAATGACGTGCAAAGTAAGATCCAACTGCATGTTTACATGACAGATACTTAATTTAAACACAAATCATAACTTGTGTTTGAATTTAAATGTTTGTTATTTTCCAAGGCCCATCTTATAAAGGGCCTTTTACCCTGATCCTAACTCCATAAATGTCCTTAACCAGCAAACTGGGAACTTATTTTTCATGAGACTTAGCCTGCTTTCTCAGTCATCTTCCTTTTTCACTTTTCACAGGTTTCCTGAATGATCTTGTCAATATCCATAAGTTTTATATCTATTGTCCCAAATCTCTACCTTTACAATTCTAGCCCTATCTTTTTCTCTCTTGATTCATGTGTGATTTCCCGTTAGGCACCTTTTTCTGGGACTACCATATGTGTCATATATATAACATGCTCAAATTATAACCAATTCTCATTTTTCACAAACCACCTTTATCTGTATTACAATATCGGCTTCACCCAATTCCCCAAAACTGAATACTGGGCATCCTGCTTAACTTGTCTAGCCCCTCTTTATCCCCAAGCCAAATGACTTACTGAATTTTGTTGATTCTATCTCTTTTGTATCTTTTATATCCATCTTGTTTCCATTTCCACCACTACTGAATTAGTGCAGGACCTCATTATCCTGGCTTATGCTAGTTCAATAATCTCTCTGCCAGCAGCCTTGACCCTCTCTAATCCATATGACACTGCAGCTATAGTAATCCTTTAAAATGCAAATTTAATCATCTTATTTCTTTGTTTAAATCCTTCAAATGGCTTTTCATTTCCTATAGGTTAAAATCCAAATGCTTTTTGGTGGCATACAAGTCACTTTCATGATCTCACACCCAAACTCAGCTCTTGCCTCTGCACTCCATAGGAACCTCCAATCTTGATAGCCCAGGCTGATATTTTAATTTCTGTACAGGCCAAATATAATTACTCACATTCTGCTTTCTCTACTTATGAGGTCCTTTACTTCATCATCCATATCTCAAATTCTCACCTATATTTAATATTTAGCATAAGTGGAACATTATCTGTAGTAGTCAGTGTTCTCCAGAGAAACAGAACCAATAGGACACACAGAGAGAGAGAAGAGAGATTTAATGAGAATTGGCTCATGTGATTATAGAGGCTATGAACTCAAAATCTGCAGGGTAGCCTGGTGATATGGGAGACTGAAGGAGAGCCAATATTCCAATTTGAAAGCCATTAGGTAGGAAGAGTCAATGTTACAGATGATGAAATTCAAAGACAGTCAGCTGAAGGATTCTCTCTTAATCCTGGGAAGGTGAGTCTTTTTGTTCCACTAAGGCCTTCAACTGACTGGATGGGGCTCACCCACAACATGCGAGCAATCTGCTTTACTCATGTCTACCGATTTAGAGGTTAATCTCATCTAAAAACACCCTCACAGAAACACCCAGAATAATGTTTGACCAATTACCTCGGAACCTCATGGCACATCCCAATTGACACATAATATTAACTATCACACTCTCTATGAAGTAATTCTTCACTCCTTCAGTAAGAGTTAGTTGATTATTCTCTCATGCCACAAACACATCTACTATATATGCCTTTATTTTATTTATAATATTTTTACACTTATTTATGTCAGTCTCTTTTACCAGATATTAGATCAATGAGAAAAGAAATCACAGGTGACAAATATATGGCAAATTCAGTGCTTGATGATAAGTGAATGAATGAATGGAGCAAAATAAATATTTGAAAAATAGACATGAAAAGCAGTATATAAATAATTATTTTAATGAAACTAGATTACTGTGGTCAACAGTAATGGTTACAAAATAATAAAACTAAACTTTGTAGAGCTTTCAATTTTTTAAATATGTTATCTCATTTGATTCTCACATTAGTCATGCATACAAGTGGCTGGTTTTTTTTTCCCCATTTAATAAAAGTGGCAATTGAGGCTTAGAGAAGATATGGATTTGACCAATGTTGCAGTGTTAGCAATTGTCACTGCCAGGACTTCTGTACTCCATCTATTTAGCACTTTTCCCTGCAACAGCCAGATTTTAATAAAAGTCTGTCCTAGTCTCCTATTATGTGATTTTTTTAAAGCTAAGTATCTTTTACTTAGTTATTAATTTTTAGACTCTCACTGTATATGGTGAACTGATGCGCTGTTTCTTGGAGCAATATGTTGGAACATGCTACTGCTTGACTCATTTCCAATTTTCAATATCTGTAAAAAATGGAAGTAGTTCAAATAGCTGCAAATTAAAGCACAGTTTAAAATCACTGTATCATATCAAACCTATCTGTGCTTTGGTTTATAAGTGCACGCTGCTTGTGCATGGATAATCCATCACAGCTTAAAATTAGAAAACGACTTGCAGCAGGTCACTGATTTTTCTGACAACATGACCTTCTAAATACTTCTTAAACTAAATAGATGTGTTTTCCTCTGAATGTTTTCAAATCAAGATACTTTCAGTGGAGGCTCATTTCTGTACTCTGGAAAGCCCACTCGAGTCTATGATTTAATTAAACTGGTATTTGCATTTATAAAACAGAAGTAACCGAGGGCAAGGGCATCTACTTATATATGTGTCCTAGTTCTATAATAGAGATGTGCACATCTGTCAAGGTTGTTGAAATTAAATCTGTGTGTCCTCTAACGTTGGATGGTATTCTGGACACTGCTTTAGCTTGCCTACAGAGCAGTGTCAGATTTCACAGACCCTCAAGGGATAAAAGGAATCTGTACTGAGATGTGGTAGTATTGAATTTGGCTAGTATTTCTCATCTCCCTTTTTAAAACCTGATTTTATTATATTTATTTTTAGTAAACACTTATAAAGTCTAGGGATAACTACAAATGTATCTGTTCACACATTCCCACCAAATATCAAATATCCAGCAACTATCAAATACTCAACTATTTAAAAACATGCACATTACTAACAGAAGACTTGTTCTTCACAAAGATATTTAGAATTTTGTAAATACAGCATTTTTCTGGACTCAGTGTTCATGTTATTCCTTTAAATCAATTTTCTTCTATTTGCTTATGTGACTGGCATTCCAGATGATATTCTCCTTAGCATGCATTATTTTATACAGACTACCCAAGATTTGTATCTCCCCATCCCCCATACTCACAATTTTAAGTTTTTATAACATTCCATTGAATAAATAGTGGGTGATATTTTTATAAGGAACTGTAGGTTTCTTATAGGATGAGGGCAGTGGTCATATTTCTTTTAGGCAGAATCACCATATTGTTAACTATGAATTTCAGAAAGGAAGAATGCTTCTTTAGAGTATAAGATATGTGACCTGGCCTGCCTGTGGTGGGAAAAGACTTCAACTTGTGTGACTGTAGGGAGGAAGCTTTAGGCTTTTTACTGGGAGCTATTCCAGGAAGTTATGTGCAGCTGAGACAGGGAATATATTAGTGGGCTTCTCCTCACAGGGAGATGGTGTAAATATGAGAGTTTGGAAAGTAGAATGGGGGCTGGGGTGGGGAGACTGCTGCAGCTGTGGGGAACTGCACACTTCTTTTTGCCTAATGAGAGGGATCTAAAAGAAGCATCTGGCAGCAGGGAGAGTCTACATTTTATTATAGACAAGAATAGAAGATGAAAGGATATGGTAGATGGAATACATGCACTTTAGAAAAGCATTTAATACAGTGTCTTGTAAAATTACACTTTAAAATACTTCTAGTACATATAACCCTCCAAACAGATGAGAAACACATGAGAAACTGCCCATAAAGGAAATGGCATCATAGCTAGATGTGGTTGGCATCAAGGTGCTTGGGAGAACTCTGAGCATTCTCTGTAGAGTCCCTTAAGGCCTGCATCGCCTACTCCAGTAACTAGAAACCATGATTGTGGGAGGTTTGTACATAATTCATGGATGATGCTGAGTGGGGAAGCAATATGTGCACATATAAATCCTACGACAGAACCTGAGGAACTAAACGATATATACTTCAGAGTCCAGAGGTCATGAGAAGTAGGAATTGTATTCTTCCTGTGTTCTTAGCAGTACCTGGTTCACCTTTGGGATCCAGCAATCATTCACTTAGTCCAAAGTGTCAAAGTTCATCCTGAACAAAAGACTTATTTTTGTTAACCTACCTTGACGAAATAGCAGGAGCTAATGACAGCAAGCAGAAACTTCTATTTCTTTAATATAAAAGGTAAATACAATTAATATGAAAATAAAAACCATAGAAATATGTTATATGTACAATGAAACAGAAATTCATCATTACATTACAGAATAAAACTTTTGTTATATTTTAAACTATTAATGTGAAAATTATATTTTTATACTTAGTAACTAGAATAAAGGAAAATAAACAAAAGCTGAAATCTAAGGAACAGAAATAATATTAGAAAGTCCTGTTACAGTGGCAATAATTTGAATCACAAATATAATTGTAAGCTTAAATTATTCCAACGTATTTTTTCTCATGAAGAGTAAGTGGTATATGCTAATGCATGATACAGGGTTTGATAAGATATTTTGATAGCTTCACAAAGCTAGGACAAAGGCCATATGGTAAAATCAATGTATATCTCAGTTTCTAAATCTTGTTATGTTTAAAAGCGGCTTTAAAAATCATTTGTCTTATAAAAAGACACATGTTCTTTTTAATGGAAAGCAGTATGCATCTGAGTACAATTTGTGACTTTAATCTGACTCCTAATAAGAAAAAAAAAAATGCTATGTAAACATAAGACCAATTATTGATAAAAGAAATGAGTAAATCTAACACAAATTCTCTTCCTTTTTGACCCTGGAAAAGAAAAGATGCAGAAGTTATCAAACTGCATGGAAAAATGTTAGAGAGGCAGAATAAGGCTTTATCTCTAATTTACAGAAAGCTGTCATGGATGAGACTCGCACTCAACCGAAAGAGCAAAGCAATTGATGGATATTGGCCTAAAGCCCTGGAGCAGCACATGCACTTTGAAAATATTTTAACTTTAATTTAAAATATTCAAGATGGTTGAAAGAGCCATCTACTCAAAACAGAGTGTAAACTACTCCTCGGAGAATTAGTCTTTAATGACAATTAAGGATCAGAGTCAAAATTTGTAAAACAATTTTGTAAAGTTGTATATAGATATTGAATTCAATATATTAAAAAGACAAATCTTTTCCAAGACCAGGAACTAGACTACATTTTCACAGTTATGTTTACCTTTTAAAGCAAATTGTAATGCTTCCTACCCCCAAAAAATGATTCTGTGTCCACTAAGTATGTCTTTAGAAAAGTTTGGTGTCTCAAACATTTCAGTATATGCTTAATGAGCCACTGCTCTCAACATACCCAAAGTTAGTGCTTTTAGTACTAAACTTACAATGTGAAGCCTAAAGATGAGAATAAATGGAACCTGTCTACATATCATGTATTTAAATTCTACCTATAGAGTAGAATTTTGTAATTAACAAGAGCAAATGAGCCTAAAACTATACATTATTTTTACTTTTAAAAATTATTTTACTTTATCTATGTCTCTTATTTCTGTTTTTGCTGTTAACATTTCTTCATTACAATTATTTGTGGTTTATACTGTCCTTCTCTTGTTTTATTGCTTCTATGTCTGGCTAGAGACTAAGCAAAGTGAATAGTTTGACATGTGAAGTTCTGCGATTGCCTGATCCCAGACCATGCTGAGTGCCAGGGCTCCCACTCACCAGATTTTGCATCTGCCTGGATTATTTCATCTCACCCTTTTGGTCTTTGTTCTCTAGGAAACTTCCGTGGGTCAGGAAAATTACATATCCAAAAGTGCTTTGCATTGCCTTCTCCCAACAATAAGGTCACATAATTATATTCATTTTGTTTGCTTTTGGTTTCCAATTTAATATTTAGTAATTCATATGACTATTCAGGATTTTGAGAGTGTTTGGCAAGAGGAGGAGAGTTGTTGATACAAAAGGAGATAGTGTCTTTCTTGTGACTGTTGTCTAGTCTGATAACCTCCCTCAAGCCAACCAGGAGGCGGGTTATTCCATGCGTGGACATGGGTACACTGAGGTTCTCTATAATACTCTTCTGCCCTACTGACACCCATTTTGTGTGGGTGTCCTGAAATCTCTCTCTCTCCTAGTCTGCAACATTCCATATCCCCTTCGCAAATGCTAAAGTAATTACATTTTGAAGGAAATTTACTAAATATTATATTATTGATGATTGATCAAAGTATTTACTGATGAGATATTAACTGGAAAGACAGAGTATCTGGAAAGAGCAAAACAAAATGAAAAATATTGTGTAGTAAGATTCTGCAAATTATGTGGTATAATCCACATTTTAATTGCCTTTTGGGACAAAACAATGCATTATGAGAAAGTGAATGTATTTAATATTACATTGCATCAATTAGTAAATGATTATATTGCTGACACCATAAAATTTAAGCCTAGAATGTTAATCTAGGAAATAAATTCAATTTTATGTTACTAGTTTATTCTTGAACAAATATATATATATTGAATAAGAACTTAATGTGATTATTTTCTATTCATACACAACATTTGAATTGCAATTGTTAATTGCTTTGGCAAAAATCCTTATGATTCTCACAATGTCAAATTGTTTTGGAAACATGCTCATTGTAAGATAAAAAATTAGTAGACACAAAAGGACAAAAATGTATTCAATGATTGTGCAAAGTGCTAGAAATTTGAACACAAATCTATTTACCAGATCCTAGCCCTGAGAACGCCCTTCTAAATGCTGCACTTCTCCAAAGCACTCTTTTGTCAGATGCCTGAGCAAGATCTGGAAAAAAACAGACATGTAAACAGAGAGTGAGACTGTGCAATGTGGGATAATATTCAGTAGGAGTCTGCAAAGAACATTTATGGCAAAAATAGAAGGTATACATCAACTGTTTAAATAAACATATAAACTAAGGTAATTTTGTCATACTTTAAAATTTTCTGTATCCCCTACCATGGTTCTTGTTAGTTCATTTACTGATGAAATATTTAATTACTTACTGTTACTATGCAATAGTGAAGAAGGCCCTGTGCTCGTGGAGTTTTCAGTTTAGCAGTGAAAACAGACTTTGACCAGGAATTGCAAAGGTGCTGCATGTTATAGAGGAGAAGAGGTGAGTCATTGGAACATAATAGATAGTCTTCACTTTGCTAGGCTTCCAGGAATAAGTGGGGAATGAACAGTGACTTCACATAGTAACATGCCAGTTTCTTGACCACCATAATGGGCATTATTATAAGCCTACCTGTTATTTGCCGGAGAGAAAATGATCAACATGATTCACATTTTAATTCTCTTTTAGGACAAGACATTATGTTATTGAGAACTAAACGTATTTACTGTTTGATTTCATTGGTTAATGTGTAATAACACATTTCTCTTGTTGATTATCTATATTACCATAAGTGCTTATGACAACAGAAAACAAATGAACCAAAACGTTAATGGACATGAGGACATTAAGTTCTTTCATAACATGTTCTCCAAAGCAATGACATGGTAAATAATTTGACATTACAACACAAGAAATTCATACATACTGCTTCATTTTATGTAGATATGCTTGAGAATAAGTCGATGTACACATTTATTCAGGTCTCCAACATACTATCAGGATAATGTATTTTTGCAGCAAAGTACTGCATTGCTCGCATTTTACCATTTCCATTAAACCAGAACTGTATGTATAAATTTGGATACATTTATCTTCTATTTGTTAAATTATTTACTACATAGCACATGTTCTCTCTGTATCAGATTTGTTGTTGTTGTTGTTGTTGCAGATAAATCTGCTTCATTGGAAGATTACCTGTTACTGTGTGTTTGTTCATTCTCCCTTTAAGTTTCACAGAAGAACTCTAGCTCAGTGTCTGTTCTGTAGTGAGTACTTAAAATATTTTTTGGTGGGTTAAATGGGATGTAATGGGTTTGAGTAAAATGTCTATTAAGTCAATCACATAAACACTTTTGAAGTAATAAATCCCCAAAAATATGCCCAAATACTGAAATGAAGGTCCACAATTGTATAAACATTCTAACCATGATTATGATTATTTTTCTATAGTACATTGGGGACATGAAAACATGAAAAATCAAAATATCTAAATTATTAATTGTGGCTGCTTTTTCCAACCAATATCTTAATTAGAACTAGTAACTAACTGTTTGATTTGAGAATTACTTTCCTCTAACTAATTTATGTTATAAAGGGAACGACATCAGTGCAATGATTAAATGCTGAAGAAACAAAAGACCTACAGAGCCCATAGATGACAAACTCTGAATTATCAAGATTATCTTTCTAATTGCAGCCAATTATAACAGATTGGAATGTTGCTATGTCAAAAAAAGACTTATAACCCAGATATCTCAATATCAGAGAGATATAAAGAACACACACTGTCCACAAGGAAGATGTTTATGAATACAGGTTTCCAGGTTGTGGAAAACATCTTGGTAACCAGCATTAGTCTATAGGCAATAGCTTTCTCGAAGGAATTCCTAGAAGGAATAGGAATTCAAAAAATAATTCCCGACTAAAAAGGACACTAAATGTGATGAAGAGGTCATTGGGCAGAGATCAAAGGAGGTCTGCAGCTGTTCCATTCTGGTTGTCCTGGTGTGCTCTTTGATGTCTATATAACTGTTTGGGCTAAAATCGGAGCCCTGCAGAGAAAGAACCACTCCCATTTCCCCCCACTTACTTTTGCCAGCCCCACCTGGGAGTGGAGAATTGGGTAAACACCCAGGCATATTGGCTATTTAAACATTTAGAATTACAGGAATATTTTTGCTTTAGATAAGAAGTATGGTAGATGATTAAACATAAAATGTACAAGAGTTATTTTTTATGAATCATCTTTATGGATAAACAATCCACATACATATAATCTATCCATGTAAAATGTACAGTTTAATGATTTTTATTACATGCACAGATATGTGCAAATATAATCACAAGAAATTTTAAACAATTTGCAAATATCATTACAAGAAATTTTAAACAAGTTTTATCACCACCAAGAGAAAGCCTGTACCTTCTAGCCATTGCCCTTCAGCTTCTTCCCCCACCTTCTCCCCAGGCCTAATCATCCCTAATCTACTTTCTGCCTCCATAGATTTATCTACTCTGGACATTTTATACAAGTAGAATCATATAACGTGTGGTATTTTTTGAGTGACTTATTAACAGGATGTTGAGTTTTGTTTTGCTTTGTTTTTTCCTAGGTTAATTTTCTTTAGTCCCTCCATACTAGTATATTTTTTCCAAGTGAGAATCTCAGATTTTCAGAAATAAATCCGGCCATTCCTTCAAGTTGCATGTGTAGTATCTTATACCATCAAAATGTTCTAATCTCTGTATACCTTTATATGTGTTCTTGGAAAGTATGAGGTTACTATTGAAATAAAAAAAAATAGCCACTAGCAATGCTACCTTTTATGATGTCATGCTTTGTCTCACCAATATTTTTATTATCGTGCTAAAATTTTTATTTTAAGCCTAGTAATTATTTCATTTAGATACATTTCTTCTTGTTACAGTCCCTGAAATATAAAGGATTTAATTGTAAGAGGAAAAAAGTACCTACATGTGTGCAGAGATTTAAGCATAAATAAAAATCTCTATCCTCATACACCAGTTAGGCACACATTTCCCACATCTTTCGCTATGGCAACAGTGCTCGCTGGCTCACTCAGGCCAAAATGACACAAGTCTGGTATCCACTGGCACATTTTGATAGCCAAAATGAAATTGAAAGTACCTACTGAATAACCTAAGAAATCCCTCTCCCACAATTCCTTTAACTACTTAGCTAATAGGTTTTCTGTCTGAAACATCCCAATTAATTACAACATTTCACACTTCAGCCTGGTTGTGGAGGCTTGCCAGTACACCGATGTTAGTCTGTCCTCTGTGCATGAAAATATCTCCACAGCAAGGAATGTGCTTTCTGAAGAATGACTATCCCAGGTACCCTAGAACATACAAAAGACAATCCAAACAACAGCATTGCAAAGTGGGTCTGTTTTATTTCAGTTTAAAGGCCAGAGAGACTCAGCACCAAGAAGCTAACCTGTTTCCTTAACTGGGAAATTTCACTTAATCTCTGTGACACAAAAGAAAGATAATATTTAGAAAGTATCTCAATGGAAGCAATGAAGATCCCCAATATAGATCATATAGGAAAAAGCTTACCCACACGACCAAGTTTGTAGTTTATTCTGAAACTTACCCTATATCTGCGTTTATACTTTGTAAGCAAAGTCTGGTTGACAGGATAGATAATGCATTAACCAATAGAAGACAAAAACAGTATTTGCTTTTGTATTGAAGACTCAAGATTAAAAACAAAAATTAAATATGTATTTTTTCACCTTTATTATAATTCAAGAGTACTTCATGTTCAATTGTAAATATCAATTTGTGACATAATTTTTGGACTGACTCTTGTTTCTGAAATTTTAAAAAAAGAAGTTTGCTTCATTTCATCCAGGATTTTGATTTGTTTTATTTTCCTCAGTAAGAAAGAAGAAACTATAAGGTTAAACATTTCAGCTTCCTTAAAAGCTTTTGATGCACTCTATTTCCTTTCAAGGTCTCATTTTCATATGTCATTTTAGGGATAGGAAAAACAATTATGATTATGGCAATTGTAAATGGAAAAAAATAGAAGGAAAAAAAGACTGTATTAATACCTCATAAGCAAAGCACAAGGCCTAGTTTACATAAGGAAGATTTTTATGAAATATTCCTGTGCTGCCTAATCATGCCAGGCAGAAGTACCTATAGGGTAGCCAGCAGAGGGGATATAGGGACCAGGTGCCTATTTCATCACTGAGAGAGCCATCATGAGTTATGCCTGTCACTTCTGTTCTTAGTTTCAAGGGGAGCCTTGGCACAGAGCTGGCCCTGGAGATAGTATTGTGGTGGTGACATAATAAACACTGTGGCCCGTAGGTTCAATAACTCAAGTGGGAACCAGCTGGGTGACTATGCCCAGGGCATTATTTTTTTTCTGTCCAGTTAATCTGTCCCTGTAGGGATGGAGGAGAAAGACACTGAGAATGAATTCACAGAAAAAGTTCAGAAAGGCCTAAAGTGCAGTGAGGCCAAGCAGCACTGTAGCCCAGGGATGCAAACTTTCCCAGCTGTCGGTTTGGACACCACACACTAATTTTAAAGCAGAAGGATAAGCCTTAGCAAGTTGTGAGCCTTCACCAAGTAAATTTATTTCAAAACTCTAGCCTCATTTGTACAAAAAGAGACAAAAACTTATGCTTGTTCTTTACTTCTAATAAGGAGAAAAATTAGCAAAAACAATGTGATAATTTTGATCCTCTCATACTCTAATGCACGAGTTTCTCCACATGTAGTGATGGTCATTCCTATGTGGATCATTGCCATAGGTCCTTTTTAAAAATTACATATTGTAGTAAAAGTTTAACCTTAGTTACTAATTCTGTCCAAAGGCAACATGTTGCTTTGTTTGTTTTGTTGAGGTTCCTTAAAATGTTCAAACTATAAAACAAAATTATTCTAGATGGATGCAAACTAAACCATAATGTTTTAGTGAAATGAAAATCACCACTCTATTCCCAATCACTTAAGTAGATTAGGTAACAGGTTAAAGAGTCTACGATTTTTTAGGACTGGGAGATGATATATCTGTTAACAAACCTTCTTTGCATCTTTAGTCTCAGGCATCTCCACTTTTGAACCTCTGAAAGCACAGGTCACAGTACTTACTACAGCTGCGGTGGTATCACTCTTTCTTCTAGGTTAGCAATACAGACAGTATGTTAATCTCTGGGAAACGCATTCAGTAGAACTTCATTCAACAAAAATGTATTGAACACTTATATGCTCAGCACTTGATGTTCCAGTTAGAATAAACTCTGTACCATTCTTCCCACGTGATTCTTTTAGTCTTGATTTCTTTGATCATACCAACCTCTCTGCCCACACTGCTCTCCCCACATTACTTAACTACATGTATCTCCGTTCAAATTTTGCCCATTCTTCAAGGCACGGTTCAAATGCTTCTTCCTTTGGAAACTATTTATTATTCCCTTCGGTAAAAGGTGACTTCACTTTTTTTTTTTTTTTTTTTTTTTTTTTTTTGTGAGATGGAGTCTCGGTCTGTTGCCCAGGCTGGAGTGCAGTGTTCTGATCTCGGCTCACTGCAAGCTCTGCCTCCCAGGTTCATGCCATTCTCCTGCCTCAGCCTCCCAAGTAGCTGGGACTGCAGGCGCCCACCACCACACCTGGCTAATTTTTTTTTTTTTTTGTATTTTCAATAGAGACGGGGTTTCGCTGTGTTAGCCAGAATGATGTCGATCTCCTGACCTCGTGATCCACCCGCCTCGGCCTCCCAAAGTACTGGGATTACAGTCGTGAGCCACCACGCCCAGTCGACTTCACTATTTGTAATGTTTCATACAACATTATTGGTACCCAGGAACAGTTATGCAATTTGTGGGTTCCAGTACAAAATGAAAATGAAATGCCCCTTGTTCAAAATGTAGTAAGAATTTCCATCTCATGCCAGGTAGAATGGCGATCATTAAAAATTCAAGAAACAACAGATGCTGGAGAGGAGAGGATGTGGAGGAATAGGAATGCTTTTACACTGGTGGTGGGAGTGTAAATTAGTTCAACCTTTGTGGAAGACAGTGTGGCAATTCCTCAAGGATCTAGAACCAGAAATACCATTTGACCCAGCAATCCCATTACTGGGTATATACCCCAAGAGTTATAAATTATTCTACTACAAAGACACATGCACACGTATGTTTATTGCAGCACTAGTCACAATAGCAAAGACTTGGAACCAACCAAAATGCCCATCAGTGATAGACTGGATAAAGAAAATGTGGCACATATACACTATGGAATACTATGCAGCCATAAAAAGGATGAGTTCATGTCTTTTGCAGGGACATAGATGAAGCTGGAAACCATCATTCTCAGCAAACTAACACAGGAACAAAAAATCAAACACCGCATGTTCTCACTCATAAGTGGGAGTTGAACAATGAGAACATATGGACACAGGCAGGGGAACATCATACACCAGGGCCTGTTGTGAGGTGGGGGACTAGGGGAAGGATAGCATTAGGAGAAATACCTAATGCAGATGACGGGTTGATGGGTGCAGCAATCCACCATGGCACATGTATACCTATGTAACAAACCTGCACATTCTGCACATGTATCCCAGAACTTAAAGTATAATTAAGAAAAAACAAATTTTCCAGACAGCAACAGAAGAGCATTAAACCAAATGTAGGCCCTTCTAAGGGCAGGGCTCTGTGAGACTGCACACATCTTATGCTCATGAAGCCAACCCTGTCTACACCTCCTCAATGTACTAATTACTATTAATTTTATTGATGCATGAGCTATTTTTACACATGGGTTGACTTTTCTCTTTGAATATAGTGTAGGCTTCTTGAGAACAGTGTCTGCATGTATTCCACAGTAGCAAAGAGAGTCTTACAAAATGTCAGAGATTCTAAACTCTTGCTACTAAAATATAGTCCATAGACTAATTTCACCTGGGAATTTATTAGAAATGCAGAATCTCAAACTCCATCCTAAACCAACTGAATCAAATCCATATATCACAAGATCTGCATGTAATCTGTATGCACATTCAAGTTTGAGAAGCATCATTAAACGAATAAATGAATAGCCCTCTAGAACAAAAGATACTATTCAGTGGGAAATTTATCTGTTGGGGTATTATGTATTATTCCATCAAACTCTAATGGAAAGATTATTTCTGCTTTTCTCAACAAGATGGAAGTATCAGATTAAGACATTTTATATTCCTCTTTTCAAATTCAATTCAATCCCTCCCAATTTTTTTTTTCTTTGAGGAAAGGATTACTTTTCTCACTGATGATGTATAGAAGAGCCAGGTAGCTGCTGGACCCATTTTACCAGAAAATATGCCATGTAAAAGATAGGTATAGGAATACAGATCTGTAAATTTGTCTCTCTTTCTCTCTCTCTCGCTTTCTCTTGCTCTCTCTCTTTCTCTCTCTCCTCTATTTCTATTTTCTCTGTACTCTGATTTACATATTGTTGCATATTGCTAATAAACAGCCAAATAATTCTGTCAGTGTAGCATAAGTGAAAAAAGCAAAACTGGCATATGGATTGACATCACTCAGCTTTCATCAGAAAACTCAAAAGGTGTCATAACTATTATAATGGTCTGCCTTTAATTCTCTCATTGGTTCCTATTTGAACTTTCCATATTAAGACTAATTCTGAGCAGCAAACAAAGTGATTATCTGGTAAGGTGGAATATTTTGGGAAATTCTAAAAATTTTCAGCTCTTCATTTCCAATATACAGAAATGTACAAGTAAATTACTCTCTCATAATAGCAACCCTGTGATTTGAGATTTAAAGGAAAGAAAAATAAGTAGAAAACGTGATATAAAATTATCAATTTCACTGTATTAAAAATGATACTAAATAATTGAAATTAACCAATTTAGGGAAAAGTTCATTAAATAAAGAGGTATTTCAATAATGCCAAAAAGGAAACATGATTTTATTTTTCCTGCTACTGCTTGCTTACGTGTTCCCAAGATAGTTTATTTTAGCAAGGTTAGATCTTAGGGCTCTGAATTCTCAAGGCATATAATCAAAGTTTAACTTCTCAGGTATATAATCGAAGTTTAGAAGCCTAATACACCTGGACTTTAAGAAAATTCACAAAACCTTTACAAAATCCTTGACTCTAGATGTGAACATATGTAAGTGACCGTAGTTGAGCATTAAAGTTGTGTAGGAGAGCTTTTAGCAAATTTTTACCTGCATAGGCTTCAAATTCTTCAGTCTTCATTTTATTTACTTATATTTACAGAAGTGAGGTTTCTTTGAAATTACTTTAGAGAACCTATTGGTGTTTTAAAGGTAATAATTGCAGGTGATACCATAGTGAGTTCAGCTGTTCAAGCTCCAAAACACCACATAGAATGACATCGTGACAGACCAATGATATAATGGGAAAAGCCTAAAACAGTATGTGGAGTTTGATTAGAAGTTATAACTTTATTCAAGGCCTGCCTGGTGATAGTAGCTACTGGTAAATACAGATGAAACTGAAGGAAGCTAAATTACTCTTCTATGATTTATTTTTGCTAATTGGTGGCAGAAGGTGGCTACAGTTTTAAAATAGAACCTCTGATTCCATTTTATAAGCACTGTTGCTGATTCTGCTTCTATGAACTAGTTATCTATTTCTGTGTAACAAACTACTCCAAAACTTAGCACTTAAAACAACATCCATTTGTTACCTCACATGTTCAAGGATGCAGGTGTGGCTTATCTAAGTGCCGTGCCTCAAGCTCTTTCAAGAGTTTGCATTCAACCTGTAATCCAGAGCTGCATGTTCACATGAGGCCTGGCTGGGGAATGATCTGATTCCAGTCTCATTCACATGAACCTCACCAGGGGACCGCTTCATGACATGCAAGCAATCCAAGACAGAGCAACAGCAGTCCTTCAAGGGGAAGCCAATATCTTCCTATAAGCTAATCTCAGAAGTGACATCACACCAGTTCCGTAGTTTTGTATTTATTAGAAATGAGTCACTAAATCCAGCTCACACTCAAAGGGAGGGATTCCTCAAAGGCATAAATACCAGACCATGAAATCACTGGTGGTGATCTCAAAAGCTGCTTATTATACCCTCCCACTTAAGAGAAAATATGTGTAAGAAAAACATAAGTAATTTCTTCCATTTTAATCTTCTGCCAACATTTTCTAATGCATTTTACTTAATCAGTCCAATAACATTTATCTGCAGCTCTCCCATCTAATTTGAGAAATATGACATACTCTCTTTGGCACATTTTTATTTCATGAATGGACTATACACTTCACTTTGTGAGAAATGTGAAAAAAAAAGTTTAAAATGTATTAATCAGAATTCTTTTATTTGCAAGTAACCATAACCCTATACCTATAAATAAAAGTAAAACAATTTGAATACCTGAAAAATACAGAGATGTGTTTGCCTTTAGGTATGGCAGAATATAAGAATTCAGCCACTTTTATCCTCTCTCTCTTGTTCCTTCTCTCTTTTCTGTGGGATTTTTTTTTTTTCTGTTTTGAATTCTTTCTCAAAAAAATACTGTTGAAATAGAGTCCTGATATTTCTAGATTCATATATACAACCAACGTTTTCATTAGACAGCAAGTTTTTTTAATTTCAAAAATTCCAACTGACATCCTAGAATTGTCTTTATTATCATCACTGCTTAAATTACATACACATTTTAACTAAGGAAAGGACATATAAAGAATATGTGAAGGGTCAGGCCTGGGTAATATGTCTATCCTACAGTTTTACTCAAATGACATGTACTGAGTATGAACAAGAAATTAATCCTAAAGAAAAACTGGGTAATAAAAGTTGCAAGGCTGGTTCAGCAAAAACTATGTATATCTACTACAAATATTTATCCAATGTTTATAATGTACCAGACAAAATGTTGATATTAAGTACAATTCTACTACAGGTTGAGTATTACTTTTTTGACATGCTTAGGACCAGAAGTGTTTCAGATTGTAGATTTTTTATATTGAAATATTTACATATATATGTGTATACATACACACACAAATAATAATATATGTATATATTATTTTGAGGATGGAACCTAGAAGGTAATTTTATGTAATATTTTAAATAATTTCATTCATGAAACAAAGTTTCTGTACATTGAACCAACAGAAAGCAAAGGTGTAACTATTTCATGCTGACATTAAAAAAATTTCACATTTGGAATATTTCGCATTTTGGATGAGGAATGCTCAATCTGCACCAAATTGTGTAGGTGTATCAGTTCATTCTCATGCTGCTAATAAAGGCATACCAAAGACTGTGTCATTTCTAAAGAAAAGAGATTTAATTCACACACAGTTCAGCACGACCTGGGAAGACTCAGGAAAATTGCAATCACGGTGGAAGGGAGAGCAAACATATCCTTCTTTATATGGCAGCAGCAAGGAGATGTGCAGAGTGAAGAGGGGAAAAGCCCCTTATAAACCATCAGATCTCCTGAGAACTCACTCACGATCACAAAAGCAGCATGGAGGTAACCACCCCTATGATTCAATTACCTCCCACTGCACTCCTCCCATGACACGTGGGGATTATGGAAACTGCAATTCAAGATGAGATTTGGGTGGGGACATAGTTAAATCATATCAGTAAGTTTCCTCAACTTGTGGGAGAGTAGTACTAGAAGAGGGCTGGTTAAATGGTAATGGGGTGTGCTGAGTCTCTTCACTCAGCTCAGAGGAGAAAAAATCGGTTTAAGTAAAATTTTGTGTTATAGGTACTTCTGTAACTTTGTATCGTTTTAAACAATCAGTTATATTAAAATAATTAAATCACTTACAGTAGAGAGAAATTATTTTTGAAGCAATATTTAAAGGTAAAAATTAGTATGCTGCACTATTGACGTCATAAAGGTATAAATTTACCACCTCCTGTCTCTCTGGCTACATAGTCATAGACAGAAGAAAGTCACTCCAGCGCTGATTTGTCTTTCTCTCTCTTTAGTATCTTCTTCCAGAGGAACCCCATTGAGGCCAGGTTAAGCTTAAAATAATCGCAATGGTCAAAGATTAATGTGATGTCAAATATTACAGTGATTTTTTTTGTTTGTTTTTTACTGCAGAATGTGATCCTAAGGTAAATCTTATAACACCGAATCCAGTTTTGTCAAGGATAATACATTAACTCATGTAATAGAATAAAAGATCAAGTCTTTATGCAGTATACTTTAGTCACATTACTCAATAGAGTTTTCTAACACTTTGTTTGGAAATAAAGATCTAAAGGAACACTAGACAAATAGTAAAAGCTACCAAAATAAACTTTTATTTTCCTGGTTTTAACCCAAAAATTAAATTTTAGAAAAACTCAGGTCAGTTATGGAATGCAGTTGTCCGGGGAATTAGACAAATGTTCATTTTTATTTGCTTAAGAGTATAAACTATTGGATCACTGCAGCAGTTATAAATGATTTATGGAATGAGACACATTCTTGCTTAATGCACAAAGACTGTCAACTGTTCTAGCAATTACAGAGATATGGTACTATTTTTAGTGGTATAGTTACACAGGAACTACATTATTATTATATGACATATGAAATATAAACTAACTTCTCTCACTATGGAGTTCTCATGAAGTTACATCTAGTAGAAAAGTAGTGAGAGAATAATTTCTTTGCAGCCTGTGTCTACACTTGCAAAATAAAGTGCAATAACAGATAATATACATAATTTTAGTTTTAACACTTGGCTCTGCAGGGACACTTAATGGTCACTTGTTATGTAACCCAAGTGTCAGTCCAAGTCCACCAGGGTCATCTTTGTCTAATATATTTGAGCAAAATGGTTGTGTCTCATCTCCACTTCACAGCTACACATCTGCCAGTTGCTTGTCTACTCCCACCCCCTCCTGGCCATGGCATTCATTTTCTACATTTTCTGCACCTTCAGGTACAACCCAGATCATTTTATTCTCTAAAGCACCACCAATTTAAAGATGTATGTATGGAAAACATTGTGTGTAAATTTGAGGCAACAGTGGAGGTCATTTTTGGAGCATACAGCCTGGGAAGATTCTTAAATAAACCACAAGAAATGATTTTTTTCTAAGAAAGAGATCATGTCCATTATCAGAACATAGATGGAACTAGGCACCATTTTCTTTAGCAAACTAACACAGAAACAGAAAACCAAGTATCACATGGTATCATTTATGCATGAGAGCTAAATGATGAGAACACATGGACACATAGAGGGGAACAACACACACTGGGCATATAGGAGGGTGAAGGGTGGGAGGAGGGAGAGGATCAGAAAAAATAACTAATGAGCACTAGGCTTAATACCCGGATGATGAAATAATCTGTACAACAAACCCTCATGACACAAGTTTGCCTGTGTAACAGACCTGCACATCTACCCTTGAACTTATAATGAAAGTTAAAGAAATACATTCTTCTTTCTTAAATATTCTTCAGCAATTCTACCATGGAATCTTCACACTTGTTTCTTAATCTCAGGATTCCATTTCACTTCCAGATTGCAGACTTCTCCTTTTCCCTTGACCTCTTTCTCAATTTTCTCAAGCATTCTCTCCCCCAAGCCCCAGGTTTCTGTTAATGTGCTTGGTATATGACGTTATCATTTTGCCTAGTACTAGTCCATGGAGCCACAGACCTATTAAAGTATTTTCCCTAGAATATATTTGGTTGCACAGATGCATGAAACTCTAATATACACAGACAGACAGCAAGATTGATCAACACACACACACACACACACACACAAATAACAAGACACAGACACAAGACACACACATACAAATAGACACAAATAACAAGATACAGAAAGATATACAGATAAAGTCATTATATAGATGGGATATATTATATATATTCATATGTAGGAAATTCTATAGAAATGATATATATGTAAATAGATATATAAATAGATATAAAATATATATTCAAACATACATATTCAACATACAGATTAAAAAAATAAGACTGGAATAGAAAAGGGTGCTTTTCTTTTTGGTTGTTACCACTCATGTAATATAAATGAAATGCTACTACTCATGAAGTGTAAAATGTACTGGTTACTAAATAAAGAGAGATCAAAAGACATTTTATCTGACGCTTACTTTACTTGAACTAAAGTAAAATAATAGAATGAACACTCAATATACACACACACATACATGAGTCAGAGCAACAATCTATACAATTCAAGTGAATACTGCTTATGAATGTGCATTTCAATAATAAGCATGATAGAATTCATATAACTTAAGTAGCCATTGTCTTGTGCCTATTCCTTTTGATGACTTTGTATTGTCATTTTTCTCCTGGCTTCTGAAAACTATTGTCATTCTGTGAGTAGACAGCGTACCCTGTGAGCAAGGGAAGTTTGTCAAATGTGGGCAGGAATAGGAATACAGCTATCTGATTTCTTGTCTTGGTTTTACCTCTTGGCTGTGTAGAATCTTAGAAAATCTATCTAGTCTCCCTTTACCCATATAGTTTCCCATTAAACAAAGTGAGACAACTACATATTGTTTATGATTTCTCTCATTCAAACATTATAATTATACTACACAACATAATTAGTCATATCTCACATTTAGTATCACAGACTGATCATCATTTTGAAAATTTTATTCACAGAGAAAGTCCATCCGTAAATAGTGAATGTAGAACCCTTCCTATGCAAATTGTAAGTAGGTGTGGAAGGAAGTGTTAATTCCCTTTGGTACTATTGAGGCATCAGGGTGCTCATTAATATCTACATGGTCAGCATGACTCTAGCCCTGGAAGGTCTACCCATGTTCCAGGAGAGGGAATTTCAGGCTGATTCAGGCATCATTTCTACAGAATTTCCTACACAGGATTTTAAAGTTGAAATACCATGCAAACAAAACCAGAACTGAGACTTGTTCAGTGAGCACAGTATGGCTAAAGGATATAAGCCAGTTTACTAAGCTATTTTCTTAATTATACAACTAATTCAGATGTCTCTATATAAAATACACAAACGTAAGTTGAGTTGAGGCTACCTAGATATGGCTCCTTGCTAAGGACTGGAGGAGGAAATTCGGCTTCAGGAATTGCCTTCTTTCTTACCCTTTGCTCTTGAGGTAACTTATTATATATCTTAAGTTGTCCTAGTGAACCTCTTTGTTCAACTAGCCATTATATTGTGTTGTATCTTTTCAAGTAACTTTATACTATAGCAAGTTTACTAATGCAAGTAGTTATTATGTTGCAATTTTACCATTATTAGACATTAGTAGCTAATATTAAGGGCTCACTATATGCTTAACACTATTCTAAATGCTTTATGTGGATTAACTCATTTAGTCTTTATGAATTAATGAAAAAGGAATGTTATCTAGAGCTCCATCTTACAGTTCAGGAAACTGAGGCACAGGGTGGTAAAGTAACTTTCCTAAGTTGACTTGGCCAAGAGGGATATCAGAATTTGAACCCAAATGTACTGATTCTATAATGTGTGCTCTTAACCACTACCTACACTGCCATTTGTTGATTGAATTATATCTATTGCACAATCCTTCAGTTATTACTGTTATCCTAATTAGTTGTTCTCTTTGCTGTGTGTGTGTGTATATATATACATATATATGTCTCTGTGTGTGTGTGTGTGTGTGTGTGTGTGTGTGTAGTGCTTGTCTGTTTTTCTCCATTCTCTTATATTTTAACCATTTTATTTTCTGTATGGTACAGACTGCATGCAGTGATCTACTCAGACCTGACAGGGCCCTTGTTGCTTCTCTCTCATTGCTGTCTGTGCTGTCTCTGTTTTTTCTCTCTTCTCATACCACTTGTCCAACTTCAACACAAAGTGACTTACTACTGTCTGCTAACATTTCCATTCAGTCTACGCTCCGAAGGCTGTTGGATCAAAGATTCTCTTCTTCCCTCAAAATGTGACTTTTTCTATGATTTATTTTAATTATATGTGGTTTGAATGATTATCTTTGTTTCTGAAAAAAATGTATTCTTTGAACAACAACAACAAAAAATCTTTGAGGATTTTGTTGGTGGTGTTTTGTTTTATTTTTCAGCAATGTTCTCAGAGAGACCAGTACTCTGAAATTCTTTTCCATTTACTTGAAAGAATCCTCCCCACCTAAAAGAAAGTGTTATATGTCAAAAATTGTCAGCTCTTTAGGAATAGAAAAAGTACCACTTCAAGACTTACCCACTTAAGATTTGATTGACCAGTTTATGTCAATCATAAACTGCTAGATTCTCTAGAAATGGCAATCTCAGTGTCTTTTCATTGAGTTTACAAAGAAACTGCAATTTACTTAATTTTACAGTGGCTCCTCCTAGCACAAACAGATTGAAGGCTATTACTTTAGTTTACCAACAGGTACATTAAAATATTATGTGACATGTTTAATTCAGATGTCAGCTAAAACTCATTCCTTTGGATATTAATGAAATTGTTTCTATTGTCTATGGATTATAGAGAGTGAAATGTTGTCTTAACAATTTTTTATGGATTTCTAAAGGTCTTTTGGAATTTTCGCTGTTCTCTTACTTAAATTTAGGGGTAGGCTAAGTGTCTTGATTGTCTTAGCCTGTTTTTAAATGCAAACACTGATAAAGAATTCAGTATATTTTATGTACAATGGATTATCAAAGGTTAAGGAGATAGGAGTGCATAACAACACCCACAACTTAAAACATCACATTTGAAATAACCTGTTCTAAATATCTTACAGCCATTTCTTTGGTTTAGGTTTTATCGATCTAATAGGCTGCCCAGTAATCCTTACTTCTCTTCACTGTCTAACATACCCTTAACATTTCTATCTGGTAAAAGACAATATTAAATCACCGTTTCCAGCATGGTTACTGCAGAACTATACCTTCAGGGTCTCCCCATCCACCTCCCAGAGGCTTAAAGAGGTATTTTCCCCAAACAAAGGCAGTTCTCTTCCTTAAGTCAAAATTCTGGAGCCAGCTGTTTCGGTAATTAAATTCTCAAACTCAATTCTATACAAAGTGTGACACTGACTCAGATTGCTTGAAAGCAGTCCAGTATTCTTACACTATTCTGAATATTTTAGTTCCTGAAATACTGATGGTAAATATATTATGGTTCCACTTCTCATCATTCAGTGTGAGGGTGCAGTTCCCCAGTCATTTCCTTCTCTCATGACTATTAAAAAAGGGCGAATCATTTGAGATACTGAAACATTTAAAGCTGTTTAATCTTTGAGCTTGTCGCCGCTAGAGTCAAAGTCAAATATTTCAAATTCTGAACCTACGGTTGATCATTTCCTTTAGTGCTCTTATGCCTCTCGAGGTTCCAAATATTCAGTGTTCATCTAGGCATTCTGAGTCAAGAATTCCAACACCATAATTTGTATTCAATATACATGTCAAATCAGGAGGGTTATACCATAGTATAAGTTTCTAATCCACCTGTACTGTCTTTATACACTGATGCTGAATTTGATCCAAAGTAATATCCAAACATTGACTAAATTAGCTTTAATATTGATCTACTGCCTTTTTTGTCATTGACATTTATACTTAATAGGGACTTATTTAATCCTGAAAATATTGGTAAAATGATTTTCAGTTGAATTGGTACATATAGCAACATACCCATAGTCTTCCTGGAAAGTTTCATTTCTTTCCTTGAACACAGTAGACTGAAGAACATGAACTTAAAATTAATATTCTAAGATTACTATTGCCATAATTATCTGTACAAAGATTTTTATAAATGCTTTCTCAATTATATATATGTCCACACGGTGAAGAAAAAGGCTATTGTAAGTTTAAAGCCAAGTTTAAAACGTGATTCTTTCAGTTGCTGCTTGCTAATTAATTGTGCTTAATTATAATTCGCCTTTAAACATAATCATTATAAAAGAATAGTTAATTATTCCACATTGTGGCAGATTTGGGGATACAGTCATGTATTCAAAGAATATCAAAATATTATGTTAACATAAATATTTTCCAAAGTGTGGGTAATTATGCTCTGTCACTGAAAACTTCATAAAATGGCTTATTTTTGATATACATTATTGCAAAACCAAAGCAAAATTTATAAAAATAATTTGAATTATTTATAATCTGTATTTTATACTATAAGGTCTTCAATTTTTTCTGCTAAATGTGTACGTATACATTTACAAATAATTATGATTGAAAGATAGTTGAGCTATTCAAATACACAAACAATAACAATTGGAAAATAATGCAATAAACCATGACTTTTTAATGACTTTAATTAAGCTGGGAAAAGAGATATTAGTGAAATGCTTTTATTAGAACTGAGGTCATATATAGGAAATATTAAAATATATTGTGAAGGCTCTTTCTTGTGTTATATCTTATATCACTGTCAGTTATCTTTTGTTGCATGAAAAACCACCCCAAAACTTAGTGGCTTAAAACAACAACCAACATTTATTATTTTTCATATTTTTGCAATTTGGGTAGGGCTTTGGGGGAACAGCTTATCTCTGCTCTGCATGCTATTGTGCTGGGTGGCTTAACTGGGGCTAGAGGATTTGAGATGTCTTCACTTATAAGTCTGGCACTTCAGATAGAATAGTTGGAAGAGCTTCAGGAGTGGCTGAGACTCTCTCCGACCAGTGGTCTTCCATTATTCAGAAGTCTTACTAAACCTCTGCAGGGAAGTGTGATGCCAAGAAAGCAAAAACTAAGGCAACCTCGTTTCTTAAGATCTAGACCTGGAACTAGCACAATGTTATTTCTGCCACATTCTATTGGTCAAAATAAGTCAAAAACTCAACACAGATGTGAGAAGAGTGGAAACAGATTCCATCTCAATGATGGGAGGTACAACATATATGTAGGAGCAAGGGCTGAATAATTAACAGTCATCTCTGCAGCCATCTACTACAATCACTATCAATATTAACACTTAAGGAGAGAGACAAGATGACTCCCAAGAATTTTCAATAGGCGACACTTCAGATGTCAAATAAAAACTCAACATTTTTACATAAAGTTTCTGTGATTTAAGTTGTTGAGATGCCAAAATAAATTTGTAAAGTAACACCAAATATGAGATGTTGGTCAAGTTGATTGCCAACTAGAAACTAGTTAGCACAGGTTAATCAAATACTTCTGACTTTAGCCAGTTCAATTGTGTTACTGATCTATTCTAGGCACTGAATATTCCCATAAGAAGGACATACAAATATTAGAAGCAGTGAATGATGTGCTAATAGCCAAAATTATATGTCAATTATCACATTTTCAATTACCTATCACATTTGGCAATTAACATTTTGTTAATCATCCACTCTCCAGTTTGATGTGACTTTCTAAAGTAAGTAGCTTACCCTCTAACTCTGAAAAATTACTGTTTATCATTAGTGAATACATAATCAGTTCCTAAAATTTATATTTAATTTAGGACTGTCTTGTGATAATGAATTCACCTCAAGCAGGATTTGTCTAGAGTAGTGTACATATATGAGAGCAGATATTTTCAAGCAATGGTTTTGCAGTTTGGATGTCCTAACTATACAAACAGCATGCTGAAAATGGATTTGCAGACATTAAGAAAGCATTTCTAATGATGTTCATTTTGATAATCAGAGTGCTTTTCATAGAAGTATGTTCTCATAGCAATGTAAAGAAAGCTGAATGTTATTTTGATCAATATAGAAGCATATGAGCTGTGGTTTGTGAATAACTATCCAAATGTAGTCCTTCTTTGTGCATTTTGGCTAATGAAGTGTGGTGTGGTGGAAAGTATACAGATGATTACAGATCTGAGTTCAAATCTTAGCACGTTCAATTATTAGTAAATTATTCAGTTATTGCCATGCTAATGCTGTCTAACAAACCATCCCAAACCAATAATAACAAACATTTAATTGTTTAGTTCATAGGTCTACAGGTCAAGGCAGTTTGGCCCTATAGGCTGTGATTGTCTGGGCAGCTCTGCTTCAAGCTGTGGTCAGCCTGGCCTCAGCTCCTAACTGCAGGCCAGGGTTAGGTCCATTCTCCATGGATAAGTGGCCACCAAAGATATATTATTATCATGGTAAGTAGCAAAAAGGCAAAAGCAACCTAAACAATATAACACATTTAAAACACATTTTCAGGCCTTGCTCACATAATATCTACTTATTTTCTGTGGCCAAAATTACGTGGTCAAATTCAAATGCAGCATAGAATGTGCTACATCCCAAGAGGGAAGCAAGGAGGTAAGTGAGTATTTGCTGAATCATATTCTAATCTTTCACAGTAGCTATCCACATTTGAGTACCTTCCATATTGTCTTTGAATCCCAATGTTATCATTATCTGTAAAATGTGAGTAATAATAAAACATGATCAGAACTATATGAGGATTAGCATGTTCCTGACACAAAATTGACTGGATAATCTGGTGGTGTCATTCAGTTGAATATGCATCTGTAGGAAAGAACAGATTTAGCTAAAATTGAAAGAAGTAAAATCTTGGCTATTTTAAAGTTGCTGTCACAAACTAGTAAATTTCATTTACTACTGTTAAAAATAAAGTTGACACCAGGATGTTAGTAAAAATTTACATAAAAATATTAAGTTCCATTTAGTACTTACAAAGCCATATTCCTTAGATGTATGGCATTTACTCAGTGATATATCAGTAGATAAATTAACCAACAAATTGACATTAAGTACCCTATTAAATTGTGAAGCTGCCATTGCTACAGAAAACTGACAACAGATATAAGGGCATTTCCCTCTAGCAGCTTCAAATTTTTATACGGAGTCTAAAAACAAGGAAGATTAAAACACAAATTAATGATATAAACAATTAAGCTGTAGAATTAGGGATGGCAAACATCTCAGTATCTTAGTAATAATTATGAAGAAACTCAAAAAGGAAGAAGAAATGACATAACAACTGAAGGACTGGACTTGAGTAAAGAAAATGGTTGGAAACTACTAGATGGGAGAGTTTGCCCCTGCTATTACTATTACCACTGGCTTCATTTATAGAGCATCTACAGTTATCTCAAGCTCCATGGTAGAACTGTACCCTCGCTGGTTCATTATATAGCAAACCTAGTGGTTGTCCCCAGTGAAGAATTTAATCATTTTTTAAAATTCATTGGAAAAGGTAAGATTAGTGTTAAAAGCACAAGCCCGTTAAATTCCATCCCCCATGCAACACTCTCACAAATGGTATGACCTACTTGGAAAAAGAAGAGAGTATATGTAGCATACCAGTAAAAAATAATAATTAAAATGCAAGGTTGGCTCATATTATAAAGAACATTGGATCAGATTAAGGAATTTGAATGCTTTATACCAATAAGGGGGACATTGGTGGATTTTGTTTGATGAGAACAGAGTGTTAAAAATCAAAGCAACATGACACATACACATTAGAACACGTTGCAAATGTGGAGATTAATTTGAAGATTATGCAATAGTTCAGGTCTGTCAGTGAAGGGTATGCAATAGGACATGAAAGAAATGAAATAGATACTATAAAGGCAGAATTAGCAGGCTGTCAAGAAAGAGAGTTCTACTATTTTTAATTCCTCATTTAGTCATATTTTTAGATCACATCTTTCTTGTGATGATTATATAACATACAACCAATAATTCCTTCTGTGTGTAAATATGCCTTTCCTCAAGACATTCCATTGGCTCACATACATTATTGTTGAAAGACAGAAGCAGATGTTAATGGAAGTGATGTTTAATGATCTGTGACCATATATACAAAGAATACAGACATCATAGTCATCTGTTAACCACATCGTTGAAGCCTGCCAGTGCAATAGAATTCATGACCTTCAGATCTCAAGAACCAACCTCTTCCCAGTGAGTTGAAAGAGCTCAGCTGGAAGAAGAGTAAAAAGAGAGAATAAACATTGGAATAAGTGTGACATCCCCTTGTATAGGAGGTAAGTGACATATATGCAGTCTTCCCTTTACCTCCCATTTTCCCTGTGATTAGGGCAAGGTTTATTCTCAAGGTACAGAGGAGTTGGGGTTCACAGAAGGGCATTACCACACTTGGGTGCCGATCTTTAATGATGCAGCACTGCTTATGTATACAGACTTCAAGGCCATCAGCAAATATGTGAAAAATATTACCACAAGTTTCCATGAAAAGCATCAATAGTGATTCAATGACCAAAGGAAGGCACTCACTTTCTAATCAAATATAACCTATTGACAGCTAAGCACATGTGGCATGGTTTATGAGTGAAGCTGGGGTTCTCAGAAAGGCAGTATATATGACTTTTGGAGGATAAATCATCAAATAATAGGTTTCATTAATTATCATTACTAAAATGAAAGTTTCACTTTGATACTAAGAGTCATCAAGAAAGAAGCTGTTCCAAATTTTTAGGCATCCTGCCATGTTATGATTAATTTTACAGTGCATGCATGGATGTTTAGTTAGAGAAGAGAACTGTAGATATCTTGTACAATCCATCAAAATAGTAGGAATAAACTGTCACTCCCAACCTGAGCCGTGAACATGTTTATTTATGAGCCACTCTGCTGAAATTGAAAAAAAGAAAATCAAGACAGCAATGCAAAGAGAGGCATCTGAAATGTTTTCTGTTAAGTAACAGCTAATGGAAAGCATGCAACGAAGAAAGCCTGGCTTATTTCCAGTTTTCAAAAAGGTTGAAAACGTTGGTTCAAATAGTTTCGATTTCTTATTTGACCCATCTTAGGACTCTTAAAATGTAATGTGCTTGTCTTTACAATTTGGCTAGTTATGTTTTAAGTGGCAGTGAAATCTCTTCTCTGAATCTGTATTTTTAGCATGAATTAAGAAAAACTGAAAATAAATGCATCAACTTGTTAAGTGACCATCTTTGTGGAATAGTACTATGATGATTTCTTGTCTCTCTAGCTTTCTGCACTTCTTTTCATTTCTTCTGCATTAGACATTGTATTTATATTTAAACATAAAGCCAACACCTTTTCTTTCATTTACTTGTAGCTTTATCCCTATTTCTAGGGACAATGACTAAAGCAAGGTAGGGGCTCAGTAAATATCTGTTGAATGAATGGATGAACAAATAAACTATTTTTATTTATATTAGTGCCATATTACATACTATAGCTATAATATATATAGCCATAATTATATTATAGCTATAATATATAGCCATAATTATAGCCATAATTATATTAGGCTATAAATTAAAGTGTATAAATTTACATAAACTTTGAAAACATACCTTAAAATATCCACTTATTACCAGCACTTGGGAGAAATTTCAACAAAGGACAAACTAGAAACAAAAAAGTTAAACAGTAGCTTTAATGTGTTATGCAAAAAGAAGAACCATGTATACTTAAAAATACTTATTCATCTTATTAAATAACACTGCATCAAGGGGAAGACAAAACTTTTTATTACTGCAGCACATTACATATCAAAACTCATGAGATGTTGTCAAAGAGATTTTTTGATGAGGAAGACAACTTACTAAATGTTGATCTCAGATGTTAAAAAAGAAGTACAGGAAGATAATAAAGAAACACAAATTAAGAAGCAAAAGAAAGAGCTAATAATACATGATCTGATACTTTCCAAAAAGATGCCAAGTAGAAAATAACGGTGAAAACAGAAAACCTTGGAAATGCTTTCAGAGAAAATAAAAACAATTACTTGGCAAGAGTAATTACAAAGAGTTAGTAATCGCTGACAGTACATAAAAAAAAAACCATGAGAAAATGCCCCACACACGATGAAAAAAAAATAAAAATAATGAAAATGTGTATTTGTTTTAAACAACTACTTAATGGATGACCAAAGAGCTAGAAAACCTGGGAGTTAACCTGTAGTAACCAACAACTATGGAATAGAAAAACTATCAAAGAAACATCAAATCAAATGCAGTCAGATTCTTATGATGCTTCTAGTAAATGCTATCACAACTTCAGCAAGTAAATAATATGTATTGCACTGAAACATATCCCAGAAATCAAAAATTATAAAACTCCCCCTAATAACAGTGATGTTAGAATTAGTAAAGCTAAATAATTACATAGAAAACTAAAACCTGTATTTTGGCAACTTCTGTTTTATACCTTCTACAAAAACATTCTTTCTCAGGATGTTTTAAAGCTGAAATTCTTCTCATCACTCAGGTTTTAACTCAAATTGCAAGTCCTCAGAGTCCTTCCTTAAACACTCTAAGGTTATGCTGCCTCAGGCACTCTCTAACCAATTCAATCAATTTTATTTTATTTGTCATATGATGATGTGAATTGATTTTACTTTCACTTTTTAAACATGTTTATTGTGTGTCTCTGACCACTGGAGGGTTAGTTCCATGAAGGTACAGCTGAAACCTCAATGTTTTGAACACTGCTTACCACATAACAGGCACTTAATAGACATTTGTAAACATTGTTATATCTCACTTAGGAATACAGATATAAAAATCCTATAATTTAAATATTAATGCAGCATTTCATTTTAAGTATAATAATTATATATACTTCATATGACCATAACTTAAATACAACAGTGTATTAAACAGATTCTAGATCATAAACTGATTATAACTTATTCTATAATATAGGAAGGTTGGTTCAACTTTAGGTAATCTATAAATTTTATTACTTCCATAGACATGTTAAAACACGTGATTATCGGGGTAGATATTTTACAAACATTTTATAAAATTAAGCAAATGTTCCTACTTGAACATTTAGTAAAATAGCTGATTATGATGAAGATAACTGAGTAATATGTAAGCAGAAGTGAGGTTTGCCATGGTACTTTGTTATAGCCCTGTAAAACATGCCAATAGATTATGGGTGGTGACGTGGTGTTGGAACCTCTGATATTGACCAGGTGAGCCCGCAGAAAGGGTTGAACTCTAATTTGGCTCAGTTTGATTCTCTTGTTTGAGGTTCCAGGTGTACCTATGCACTCTGGAAATATTAAGTGGAATCAATGCAAAAAGTTATCATCAGTTGGACTAATACTCTATAATGCCCACACAAGCTTTGTGAAAGCTGTGCCAGAATGTATAGTCTGGTCTAAAAAAATATGAAGGTCCCAAACTCCGTGAACATGCACAAGGTCTAGGAAACCCAAAAGAGTACAAGAATTTTTACATGCAAACACAAGAAAAAGAAAAAGAAAGCAAAATGAACATGCCTTCTGAGACAGAGGAGTTAAGCTTAAATCTCCAAATTTCAAAATTAATAATGGGGACAAAACATGCCAGTTGGTAATGATATAATATTTTAAGAACCTAATGTAGTTTCAAAACTTCAAGCTAGAAGAAAAATAGAAATGGAAATTGCTGAGACAGAATTGAGTCCAGAAACAGACCAAATTTTAAAAAAACATGATAAATAGAATATTTCAAATCAGCAGAGGAAATATGGCATTAGGCCAAATGACTAGTCATTTGTGAAAAATAATGAAATCACTCCTGTACTCCTTATACCTGAATAAATTCCATATTCATTTCTAAATAAAACATGAAAATGGCATTATTAAAAGTTCTACGGGAAAAATGAAAATGGCAATAAAACTAATCTGATGAGTCTCAAAATTGCTTCTAATTCTAATCTAAAGCTAGAAAGAGAAATTCCACAAAATTAATTTTAAAGAAAAAACACTACTTGTGATAAAAATATGACAGCATGTTTAACAAATCACAAATTGAAGGAAGTGTGCAATGCTTGACAGTCTACTATAAGCTGCTTCTGTAAGTTATTATGAAAAAATTACTTTCTAATGGAAAATAAAAAATAATGTAAACATGTAATTAAAAATAAATTATTAATAATATATTAATCACAGTCATTAATTACTAATTATCAAATAGGCACAAATTGTAATAAAGATAATATTTTGCCCATCGGGGCAACTTTTAAAATTCCAATAATAATAATGTTATAATAATAATCATAATGATGGGGAAATCAAGTTTTAAAATAAATTGTTAGTGTTTTTGCATACATTCATAAGTAGACATTTAAAAATATATCACAATTATGAAATGAGCATATGTTAAAATTCTACTTGTGAGATTTGTCTCAGTTAAATAATATAATAAGTGGATGGCCACATGTGTAAAGCAATCCATACTGCTTCTATTTTTCAATAGAACAAATGAGATACAATTGAAATGTCCATCAGTATTGAACCATTTACGGAAATATTGGTGTATCTTTATAGGAGATTCTATGCAGGTATGATACAGAGAGAGATTAATGTGTGCATTTTCCAGTGTGCCTCTGTACATAGAAAAAATCAAAACTATACACAAAGTATTAGCATTTCATGCATATTCAGCAATGCTTTGATCATCATTTTCTTCTTTTATGTATTGAATTATATATAATGACAAACATAAATATCCTTAATCATAAAAAGTAAAATAAGACTAGTAATAAAATGGATAATGAAAGGTTTGTCTTCAAGATACTAAGTTATAGTACCAAGTTTTAATAATTTATAGAATGTGGTACTGTCATAAGAATCAACAGAGAGGTCAACAAGAATTGATGCTGTTACTATTTAGATATAGATAATTATATTTAGAATATATTAAAGGATATATCACAGATAAATGGAAAATGGGATTTATTATTCACCAAATGGTATAGAGAAATATGTATTCCTTAGAGGAAAAATCAGCTTTGATCCTTCATTTTATTTTAAGTTCTGGGATACATGTGCAGGATATGCAGGTTTATTACACAGGTAAACGTGTCATGGTGTTATGCGCACCTATCAACCCATCAGCTAGGTATGAAGCCCAGCAAGCATTAGCTGCTTTTCCTGATGCTCTCCCTCCCTGCACCCCTTACTGACAGGCCCAGTGTGTGTTACTCCCCTACCTGTGTCCATGTGTTCTCATTGTTCAGCTCCCATTTATAAGTGAAAAAAAGTGGTGTTTGGTTTTTGGTTCCTGTATTAGTATGCTGAGGATAATGGCTTGCAGTTCCATCCATATGCCTGCAAAGGACATAATCTTGTTTCTTTTTATGGCTGCATACTATTCCATGGTGTATATGTACCACATTTTCTTTATCCAGTCTATCATTGATGGGCATTCAGGTTGATTACATGTCTTTGCTATTGTGAACAGTGCTCCAATGAACATATGTGCATGTATTTTTATAATAGAATGATTTATATTATTTTATATATATACCCAGTAATGGGACTGCTGGGCCAAGTGCTATTTCTGGTTCTAGGTCTTTGAGGAATTGCCACATTGGCTTCCACAATGATTGAACTAATTTACATTCCCACCAACAGTGTAAAGGTGTTCCTATTTCTCCTCTGCCTTGCCAGCATCTGTTGTTTCTTGGATTTTTAATAATCACCATTCTGACTAGTGTCAGACGGTATCCCACTGTGGTTTTGATTTGCATTTCTCTAATGATCAGTGATATTGACCTTTTTATTCATATATTTGTTGGCCACATAAATGTCTTCTTTCAAAAGTGCCTGTTCATGTGCTTTGCCCACTTTTTGATGAGGTTGTTTTTTTTTTTTTTTTTGAAAATTTGTTTAAGATCCCTGTAGATGGCCCGGCACGGTGGCTCACGCCTGTAATCCCAGCACTTTGGGAGGCCGAGACGGGCAGATCACGAGGTCAGGAGATCGAGACCATCCTGGCTAACATGGTGAAACCCCGTCTCTACTGAAAATACAAAAAATTAGCCGAGTGCGGTGGCAGGCACCTGTAGTCCCAGCTACACGGGAGGCTGAGGCAGGAGAATGGCGTGAACCCGGGAGGCGGAGCTTGCAGTGAGCCGAGATCGCGCCACTGCACTCCAGCCTGGGTGACAGAGCGAGACTCCATCTCAAAAAAAAAAAAAAAAAAAAAAAAAAAAGATCCCTGTAGATTCTGGATGTTAGACCTTTGTCAGATGAATAGATTGCAAAAATTGTCTCCCATTTTGTAGGTTGCATGTTCAACTCTGCTGATACTTTATTTTGCAGTGCAGAAGCCCTTTATTTTAATTAGATTCCATTTGTCAATTTTTGCTTATGTTGCAATTGTTTTTAATGTTTTTGTCATGAAATCTTTGCCCATGCCTATGTCCTGAATGTTATTGCCTAGATTTTCTTGTAGGGTTTTTATAGTTTTGGGTTTTATGTGTAAGTCTTTAATCCTTCTTGAATTAATTTTTGTATAAGTTATAAAGAATAGGTCCTGTTTTAATTTTCTGCATATGACCAGCCAGTTCTCCCAGCACCGTTTATTAAACAGTGAATTTTTTCATAATTACTTGTTTTTGTCAGGTTTGTCAAAGATTAGACGGTTGTTGATGTGTCATCTTACTTTTGAGTTCTTTATATTGTTCCATTAGTTGATGTGTCTGTTTTTGAACCAGGACCATGCTCTTTTGGTTACTGTAACTTTGAACTATAGTTTGAAGTTGGGTAGCATGATGCCTCCAGGTTTGTTCCTTTTGCTTAGGATTGTCTTGACTATATGGGCTCTTTTTTGATTCCATATTAATTTTAAAGTAGTTTTCTTCTAATTCTGTGAAGAATGTCAATGGTGGTTTGATGGGAATACCATTGAATCTATACATTACTTTGGGCAGTATGGCCATTTTCATGATATTGGTTCTTCCTATCCATAAACATGGAATGTTTTTCCATTTATTTGTGTCCTCTCTAATTTCCTTGAGCAGTGGTTTGTAGTTATCCTTGAAGAGATCTTTCACTTCCCTTGTTAGCTGTATTCCTAGGTATTTTATTCTCTTTGTAACAATTATGACTGGGAGTTCATTCATGATTTGTCACTCTGCTTGTCTATTGTTGGTATATAGGAATGCTTTTGGTTTTTGCACATTGATTTTGTATCCTGAGACTTTGCTGAAGTTGCTTATCAGCTTAAGAAGCTTTTAGGCTGAGACAATGGGGTTTTCTAGATGTAGCATCACGCCATCTGACAACAGAGCCAGTTTGACTTCCTCTCTTCCTATCTGAATACTCTTTATTTCTTTCTGTTGCCTAATTGCCTTTACCAGAACTCCCAATACTATGTTGAATAGAAGTGGTGAGAGAGGGCATCCTTGTCTTGTGCCAGTTTTCAAGGGGAATGCTTCCAGCTATTGCCCATTCAGTACGATATTGGCTGTGGATTTATCATAAATGCCTCTTATTATTGAGGTGTGTTCCATCAATACTTAGTTTATTGAGAGTTTTTAACATGAAGGGATGTTGAATTACATTGAAGGTTTGTGTTGTGTCTATTGAGATAATAATGTGGTTTTTGTCTTTATTTCTGTTTATGTGATAAATTATACTTGTTGATTTGTGCATCTTGAACCAGCCTGGTATCCTGGGGATGAAGCCTACTTGATTGTGGTGGAAAAGCTTTTTGATGTGCTGTTGGATTTGGTTTGCTAGTATTTTATTGAGGATTTTTACATCAATGTTCATCAGGGATATTTGCCTGAAGTTTTCTTTTATCATTAGCTCTTCTTTTTGAATTCAACCCTTTACCATTAGGTAATGATCTTCTTTGTCTTTTTTGATCTTTGTTAAAGTCTGTTTTGTCAGAAACTAGGATTTCAACCCCTGCTTTTTTCTGCTATTTGCTTGGTAGATTTTCCTCCATCCCTTTATTTTGAGCCTATATGTGTTTTTGTACAAGAGACAGATCTCTTAAATACAGCACACCAACAGGTCTTGACCCTTTATTCGGCTTTCCATTCTGTGTCTTTTAATTGGGGCATTTAGCCCATTTACATTTAAGGTTGATATTGTTATGTGTGAATTTGATCCTGTCATCATGATGTTAGCCAGTTATTTTGCAGACATGTTGATGTAGTTGCTTCACAGTGTCAATGTCAGTATACTTCATTGTGTTTTTGTAGTGGTTGGTAACTGTTTTTCCTTTCTATATCTAGTGCTTCCTTCAGGAGCTTTTGCAAGACAGGTCTGGTGGTGACTACTTCCCTCAGTTTTGTTGTCTGAAAAGGCTTTTCTTCTCCTTAACTTATGAAGCTTAGTTTGGCGAGATATAAGATTCTGGGTTGGAAATTCTTTTCTCTAAGCATGTTGAATATTGGCCCCCAATCTCACTGGGCTTGTACAGTTTCTGTTGACAGGTCCACTGTTATTCAGATGGGCTTCCCATGACCTGGCCTTACTCTCTGACTCCCCTTAACATGTTTTCCTTCATTTCAACCTTGGAGAAACTGAAGATTATTTGTCTTGGGGTTGCTCTTCTCTTAGAGTATTTTAGTGGGGTTCTCTGGATTTCCTGAATTTGAATGTTAGCCTGCCTTGCTAGATTGGGAAGTTTTCTTAGGTGATATGCTGAAGCATGTTTTCCAATTTGGTCCCATTCTCCTTGTCTCTTTCAGGTACCCCAATCAGTCATAAGGCTTTGGTTCTAATCTTACACTATGTATCACATTTTGGAGTGAGAAATTATATCTGAAAATGAAATAATGGAAAATGGAAAATTAGGGTGACTTTTTTATCTGTTTGGGGGGAATGAAGAAGTATTTACTAAATATGAGAGCAGAGGAAGGAATTATAAAGGAACTAAGTTTATCGAAGTACACCAAAATTTAAAACATTGTGTGCTGAGAAAATACACTTTTAGAAATGAAGTATGTATTCAAACATTGTAATATGAAGGCAGAACAAAGGCATTTTATTTATGAAAAGTCTATTCCATTCTGGCACCTTTCTTAGGAAGATACTGAGGATATATTCAAACAAACAAAGGAATACAACAAACATGAAGCAGTTACAAGATCTAAGATTAAGTTGATCGAATGCTTTAGATCACCAGTGTATGCCAAACGATCAAGCTTTGAGAGGAAGATGTTCCACAAGATAGTTATTATGATAGCTACATTAGGAGAAACAAGGTATAAAAATGGCACAAAATACTAGAGGTGGGAAATAGGCAATCAGAGACTTCAGAAAATAATTTTTAAAATTGTAATTAATTTAAATTGATTGTAATTAATATAAGAAACTGTAACTGAAAGTCAGAGATTAATTTTCAGGAAGTTAGTCCAAGAAAAAGCAGACAGGTTTTGGTTTCAAGAAGAAAAATAGAATGAAGTAGGTATATTGAAATAAAATCGAATCGGATAGTTATAAACATGAATATTATTATAGTTATAGAGAAGAAAACAGTTTAATTTTTCCCAGTAAAACAAAATAAAGGCAATTAGCAACTCCATGAGAAACATACAATTCAAGAAAAGCCTGATATGAATGTGAAAGAAAGCAAAAAGTATAATTTTAGGCACCTGTTAGACTTTAACAAAGACGAATCCTTTGCATGAACCAGGGTTGTGACATTTAAAGCAAAGGGGAGGAAGTGTATTTCTAGAAAAATATATGGTTCTGTAATGAATCGTACTATCTAATCCTAATCACATAAAAATATGTTCTTATTCAAAGAATAATTTCAATTTTAGAACCAACTTCTAGATAAAGCAAGAAATATTTAATAAGATGAAAAATATGAAACTAAGTGGGGAAAGATAATGAGATGGCAGAGTTCTTGTTTATTTATTAGTTACAGTATGAGGGAATCAAGTATTTACTATCCATGGGTTTAAGGAGAGGTTTTAAAGATCAAATAATAAGTAACAGAGAAAATAAAGACTATATTACAAAACTAATTGGAGTAAGAGATGGAAGTGGAAGAGGATGCAAGTAATAAAATTCTTCATTTATCAAGGATATAATTGATGAGATTTATTATTGATAAATCAGACATCTAGACGTGAACACCTAAATAAATAAAAGCAGAAATGGTAGAAAAGTGATCCCAAAGTTTGGGAGGAATAGGCATAAATCAATTACAGCTGAAGTTAAAAATGTAAACTTCCATCTTATAATAGCCCTATAAATAAAGTTAAAAAGTACGAGGCATACTAGGAATATTGCAACATATTTCACGGTTCAAAACTTAAGTGTTATAAATATATTAAAAAACATGAATATATCAATTTTTCTAAAGAAAAGGAATCTAAATTGGTAACTAACAAGAAGAAATAAGAAATCCTTTGACATTATAATCAGACAGTGCACATTTACAATAGATAACAAAGTTAACTAAAAATAGTTTTTAAAGTTATCTTCATTTCATAGGGACAAATATAAACTGTTTAATAACTTTGAACTTAGCTCAAATTGTACAATTTAAATTAAACCGCAATGTATTTCCAAGAATTTTATAAGACTTACTGGTAAGTAACTAGATCGATTTATTTAATCATTTATATGCTAAACTCTTTATTCATAAATATAATGAAATAGTTTCTGAAAAAAATGATCACAAATTAGTACAGGTTTAATAAACAAAGCTATTGGTTCTTTAGAAACCTGCATTTACTTATTTATGCTTAATTAGAGATACAGAATGTCTTCAGAGATACTCAATATATATTTACACATTTAAAAAATTAATACATTTATTTTATTTTCATGAAAATTTGACATTAAGATCCTAGTAATTTTGTTCCAGTACTTATTCTGCGGAATTCATCAAGCAAAGGAAAGATACAAGGTTTTTAAATTCAATTTCAGTGTATTTTAATTAAATCAGTAGAATATATCTGTTATACACACACATAAAAACTTGAATTTTGATATAATATCATTTATTGTCACAAAGATTTTTATATAGGCATATCTGTTGCAAACCTCAAAAAAAAAGAGTCTTAGATAATCATTCAGATGGTCGTCTCAGACAATGTACCTCAAGGGAAATGTTATATTGTTTCCCACATACAACAATTTCTTCACTAAAAATACAAAAGTTGATTACTTAATAAACAAGAGGCATAAGTGCCTGAATTTTTCAGAAAATAAAAATCATTTGTTTTCTTCTAATGGAAAGAAAGAAGATAGAATGGGATGCCTGTAAGTGAAAAATTAAAATAGATTGGGGCCAATTTCAACAGAAAATTTAAGAAGTGCTAGAGTTCGAAATGTACTCTCTAGGCAAAAGGAAACAGTGGTTTCTTCGGTGAGGAAATTGCAAAATTAGGTCTATACTTTCAACAGAATATTTCAAGACATGCTCTGTGAATTAAGCCTTCTTTGATAAAACAGTCTAAGAAATGTATTCTAAGTTTACAGACATTGTTTTGGATAATCACAATGAGTTTTATTAAAAGGTCAACATGATGTTCTTTGCAGAGACATGGATGGAACTGGAGACCATTATCCTTAGCAAACTAACGCAGAAACAGAAACCAAATACCGCATGTTTTCACTTATAAGTGGGAGCTAAATGATGAGAACATATGGACACATAGAGGGGAACAACACACGCTGGGGCCTTTTGGAGGGTGGAAGGTAGGAGAAGGGAGAGGATCAGGAAAAGTAACTAATGAATACTAGGCTTACTACCTGGGTGATGAAATAATCTATACAATAAACCTCCATGACACAATTTTACCTATGTAACAAACATGCACATGTATCCCCGAACATAAAAGTTTTAAAAAAGGAAATGTAAATCAAAACCACAATGAGATACCACCTCACAGCAGTCAGAATGACAATTATTAGAAAGTCAAGAAACAATAGATGCTGGAGAGACTGTGGAGAAATAGGAATGCTTTGACCCTGTTGGTGGGAATGTAAATTAGTTCTACCACTGTGGAAGAAAGTGTGGCTATTCTTCTAGAACCAGAAATTACATTTGGCCCAGCAATCCCATTACTGGGTATATATCCAAAGAAAAACAAATCATTCTACTGTGAAGACACCTGCACACATATGTTTATTGCAACACTATTTGCAATAGCAAAGACATGGAACCAATCCAAATGCCCATCAATGATAGACTGGAAAAAGATATGTGGTTCATACACACCATGGAATAATATGAAGCCATAAAAACGAATGAGGTCATGTCCTTTGCAGGGACATGGATGAAGTTAGAAGACATCATACTCAGCAAACTAACACAGAAAAAGAAAATAAAACACTGTATGTTCTCACTCATAACTGGGAGTTGAACAATGAGAACACATGGACACAGGGAAGGGAACAACACACACTGGGGCCAGTCAGAGGGTGGGGGCTAAGGGAAGGAAGAGTATTAGGACAAATAGCTAATGCATGAAAGGCTTAAAACCTAGATGATAGGTTGATAGGTGCAGCAAACCACCATGGCACACGCATACTTATGTAACAAATCTAAACTTTCTGCACTTATATCCCAGAACTCAAAGTATAATTTAAAATAAATAAATTAATTAAAATTTTAAAAAGTTTTTAAAAAGGCTCTGAAAAGTCCTGCAGTAAAAGGTAAAAACTTGCTTAGCTTTGTTTAACCGAGCTTTAGCTAAATATATTTTATTAGAAATTAGTTTTAGAAATAATATTGAATCTTCTAAGTTATCTTTAGAAACAACTATTTTTAAATCATATCAATGTATTCTACAGTGTAGTCTGATGTACACAGCAATAAAAGTCTTTACATGTCATTCTTATGGCTTGCCAAACAGATTTATTTTTAGAAATTTCCTGCAATAAGTCTCACTTCTTGATCCTAAGTTCAATTTTCATGTAGAAAATTAGTAAACTTTAAAACATCTTGAATTAATTTTTGTATAAGATTTAAAGAAAGGGTCCAGTTTTAGTTTTCTGCATATGGCTAGCCAGTTTTTCCAGCACCATTTATTAAGTAGGGAATCCTTTCCCCATTGCTTGTTTTTGTCAGGTTTGTCGAAGATCAGATGGTTGTAGATGTGTGGTATTATTTCTGAGATCTCTGTTCTGTTCCATTGGTGTATATATTTGTTTTGGTACCAGTACCATGTTATTTTGATTACTGTAGCCTTGTAGTATAGTCTGCAGTCAGGTAGTGTGATGCCTCCAGCTTAGTTCTTTTGCTTGGCTATATGGGCTCTTTTTTTGGTTCCATATGAAATGTAAAGTAGTTTTTTTCTAATTCTGTGAAGAAAGTCAATGGTAGCTTGATGGAAATAGCATTGAATCTATAAATTACTTTGGGCAGTACGACCATTTTTATGATATTGATTCTTCCTATCCATGAGCATGGAATGTTTTTCCATTTGTTTGTGTCCTCTCTTATTTCCTTGAGCAATGATTTGCAGTTCTCCTTGAAGAGATCCTTCACTTCCCTTTTAAGTTGTTGCAGGGACATGGATGAAGCTGGAAGCCATCATTCTCAGTAAACTAACACAGGAACAGAAAACCAAACACCACATGTTCTCACTTATAAGTAGGAATTGAACAATGAGAACATATGGGCACAAGGAGGGGAACATCACACACCAGGGCCTGTCAGGTGATGCGGAGCAAAGCGAGGGAGAGCATTAGGAAAAATACCTAATGCATGTGGAGCTTAAAACCCAGATGACGGGTTGATAGGTGCAGCAAACCACTATGGCACATGTATATCTATGTAACAAACCTGCACATTCTGCACATGTATCCTGGAACTGAAAGTGTAATTTAAAAAAATTTAAAAAATATAGTAAGCTTAGTTACTATGTATATACAAAAGTAAATTACAACAGGTTAATGCATATCTAAAAGGTAAAAGAATAACTTTAAAATAGTAAATAGTTTTTTTCTCTCTATGAGATTTGCTCTAGACTAGTAATTCCCTTAACAACAGAGTTAATAATTAACTTTCAAAACCAAAATTAAAGATGATTTTTATTTTAATGTTGCTATGCATATAAGTCCATGGAAATTATTTTCGAGTCTTAAGTCAGACTCTATATATATCACCACCTCCCCTTAAGAAATAATAAAATGAATTCAAAATGACTGAAAGACACCTATTTCATACAAACTAAATCTACAATTCAGAATTTCTGAAAGATTTAATTCATACTTTTTACACAGAATTGACTCTGTGAGAGTAAAAGAGCTATTTTACTAAATCACTCTGAGTAAAGCACTGTTCACACAGGCAGAATCCGAAAAGAAAGATTAACATCTTTGGACGTCGTGTTTGAAATACATCTTAGCCTATTGACAGTTCTGTCTGACAGAGCTTTTTGACCACCTAATGAATTAGGAGAATGAACACGGCCTTGAAAAGTTAGAAACTCTCCTCTTTTGGAAAAGTCATATACACAACGACCTGTCATCTCGCATTCTTAAACTCCCTCTCAGTGGAAGTTCTCTTGGGTCTTTATTTTCTGTATTAGAGGAGACCAAACTCATTATGCTATTTAACACCTTGAACTAGACAGCAACTTGGCACAGAAAAGAGCAGCCGGTGTTATATTTGCCATTAAATACAAGCACCTTTTAAACTATTCAGAAAGCAATTTTATGAAGCAAAAGGCATATTATTGGCTTAAGGCCATTTACTATAAATATTTTTGGTCAAGATCAATTGCTGCAGAACATCTTGAATAATGCTAAAGGAACATAAAACAAGATCTGGATGTCAGAAGATATAAAAGATTACATAAACTTTAGGAATTAAAGTTAATTTATTTCTAAATCATACCTTGTGTGTGACCTCGGTATTGTTGAAATAAACTGCATAGATTCAAACCAAGATGTACTAAGAAGGTTGGGTTTATGCAATGTATAGGACATGCAAATTTCCCTCTTCTCTAGTGCACTCAAAGTAGAATCCATGAAAAGCAAATCAATTTTTGGCTCAAGAGAGAATGTGCCTTTCTCTTGAAATTTGGGAACATTAAGCAATCAATATCGTTTTGGATGTCCTTTTTTGTCTTCATTACTCTAAATTAAGTGTCCCGAAAGTTAAGCAATAGTAAATGAGAAAAACTGAACAAACTATAATGAAATTTTACTGAAGTTAAATGCTTATTTCAGTGGCTACTAAGTGGTTAACATCAATTTTCTGGAAGGTAGTGACTTACTTATTCTTGCTTTGTTCCCAAAATAATAAAAAGCACCAATAGGACTTCATGGGAATGTGGGAAAAGAAAAGTAACTGTTTCTAAGTGAATTTTAAAAACTTCATAATTCTTATTTTAAAGAAATGGAAAAGCAAATATCTTGGGTACCAGACATACAACTTTGCTAAATTTTTTCGTGTGCTAGATAATTGTCTCTTTTTTTTTTGCCAATGCAGGGTTTTAGCACTGATACATAAAGACAGATGGAAAGTATATTTTGGGGTCAAATAACATACATTAAGTCAAATATGAGAAACAATTTTTATTTGTAAACATTTTCAATTTAACAGAATTATCTTAATAGATACTTTCTATATTTTCCCCTATACAGGGTCGAATAAATTGTTTAATGATTTTTGTAGAATAAAGAAAATAATTTTGTCATCCAATGTCTCTGAGACCAGACTTCTCTTCCATCTAAGCATTGCATGTTTTTTTTGATACAGGAAATGAATAATTTAGAGAGAATAAATACATAATGGGAAATATAGAATCTGTAGTATAGAAATACACTTCACTGACAATATTGACTATAGATGTATTATTATTTCCTAAATAAAATACCATTTCCTTAAGAACACAGTGATATTCCTTCTATTTAAGTAGTTGAATTTCTGACATAAATCAGCAAACTGCACCAAATAATAGCTTAATAATCTGCTAAGCAAATCAAAAGTAAAATAAAGTCTAATAATGACTAATAATTACATATAGATTCCCAAACCTCAACTTAATTGAATGGACATAACACAGAAGAGGCGGTTGAAAGAGCAGTGTTTAAGTTGATCCACTTACCAGATGAAGTCGACTTGGGCCCTGAGGAAGTTACCTATCCTCTATAAAACCCAGTTTTGTCAAAAGTGAAGTGGGAATAGAGCAATACCTTTATTGTTGTTGTGAGACTGTAATCAGATGTATGTGATAACCCTCTGTAAACTGAAAGCACAGTACACATAAAGGTATATATTATTATTTACAAAAAAACACAAATGGCAAATCAGCTTTACATCTACATATTCTTCAAGAAAACTCAGGATAAGTAATGTTACTGATTGTCTCTATTTTGGAAAGGAAAATTTTTAGATTGAGAATACTTGATCAAAAGAGTATAGGATTAAAAATCTTAATTAAATCGACATAAGTATATATGTTTATATTACCTATTCCTGAAAGGGAATTTGAAGGAACTTGTGTATCTACACATTAAAAAAAATAAAAAATAAAAATAAAAATGAAAGAGAAATCACTCCTAGAGAATAGGGAAACACACATTTTTTGAACCTGTTACAACTTATTTAGTGTAATCGGCATTCAAATTCCAGCTGAGCTGTAGTGAAATTGTTGATATAGACAGATTGAGTGAGACCAATTTCCCACAGCTGGTGTGAACTTCTTCATGAAGGGTATGCAGCTGTTAGCTCTTGTGTGTGATGCTGCAGAGTCTTGCACAGTCCCCAATGAGTCTTCTACATTCTACCTGCACTCTTCTGTTTCCAGCCACAATCAGAGCTGCCTCACAATTAGAAAATTATCTCACCTTGGACTTTATTCTGATCTTGACTATTTAACTCTATGTCCCTCAAATTTATTCTACCCCCTGTGAAAACATCATCTGAAAATATTTGTATATTTTTGCCTCTTTCTCTACTGGCTTAGAAAAATATTCCTCCTCTTTTCCAAAGCTAACGAACCTTTTATGATTTGCACAGTCATCATGTAGAAAATCCAGATCCCCTTATGTTATCAATCTTCTCTGTATATACTATATTTCAAATTCTCTCTCTCTCTCTCTGTCTCTACTTGTTCCTTCCTCTCAGTAAAAATAATGATCTTTCTTGTATTAAAAACTACATTTTCCAATTCCTGCCTTATCTTAAAGAGGGTATATAATCTATGAGGTAAACTGATTTGATATAAAATATCAGCTGCCTATTAGCTATCCATATCCTCTACCCCTCCAAGTTTTAAGCATGAGCCATTTAAAAAAAAAAAAAATCTCTCTTTCCAACTGTATTTGCATTCAGCATACTGTGTTGTGCAGATTTTCCTTGCAACACTTTTGTTGTAATTCTGTTTTATATTCTTCCACAACCACACAAATTTCTGTTTTTATTGTTTTTTTCTGGATTAATTGGCACAGCCTACTCATTGGCCTTTGAAACCTAACTTCACTATCTCTGATCTATATTTTAAATTATTACAAAAATACCTTTCCTAAATCATACTCCTCATTATTTTTTGCTAAAATCTTGGTGATTTCCATTGACTGATAAATAAATAATCTCCTAAGCAAATGATTTGAAGGATTCTACAACATACTGTAAGTAAGCTTTCCAAGCCCTCTCCCTACAGCTAAGCTTCATATATCCATACTTTACAACTGCAATTGCAACTCAATAAAAGTTTTCAGTGCTTTCTTGCCTCTATGTGTGTAATCACAATGTTCTTATACCAAGATCACCATTTTATACTTCTCAGACTCCAGATTGCCTTGGATGCATCTTTATACTTTATATTTTATTTAATGTTTTCCTCTTCCAGTAAATATTCTAGGTTCCCAAGGTACAACTTCTTTCCATCCTTTAATTTTCCAGAAAATCTGTGTTTTCCTTTTGACATTTCCTTTCTACCTTATACTTAATTTCTTTATTCATCTATGTTTTCTTGGCTGGTAGATTCATGCTCATCAGTGTCAGTGATCATGTCAATTTAGTCTCTGCTTAACTCTCCATTCAATCTTTTCGTTTTGAATATACTTGGGATTCAGTTAAAAACAAATGAAGGTTGACTTTGCATTTATCTACTAAATAAAGGATAAAGGACCAATTATTCTTTTTCTTTCATGTCAAAAAAAACATTCACATTTTGCAGCATATTTGTGCACACCTACACACACAAAGAGCCCATGAAATCTCATCAACTTAAAAAAAGAAACCTTGTGCCAAGTGATGTTTACATGGTAGGTGAAAAGAGAATACTGGATGACAGGAAGGATGACAAGTCAAGTGAACCAAATCTGAAGTGGTAATTTTTACAACCTGAATAATCTGCTCTCCATATGTTTCCTGCAAATCCTAGGAAAGGTACTAAAATCATGATCTTTGCATTAGAGTAGAGCATATAAAGATTCACCTCTTAGCAGAAATACATTAAAAATAGAGAAAAAAGAAGAAAGCTTTTTGGCAATCTTTCCTGAAAGTGTGTGCAAATCTGAAAAGCCAAATGGAAAGAGGAGTCTGCTAACCTTTATCACACAGCACATGCAAAGTCATCACACATCATAATGCTTTCATATCATATGTCCATTTCACATTCTCAGACATGGCACCACATAGTTAAGCCTCCAGCAGCTGGAGAAATTATAATGCAGCAGTGGTCTACCCATTTAGTTCAGTGATTCCTTTAGAATTCTTGGCTTCAATAACATAAGACAAATAGAAAGTTTTATGCTTATAAGTTGACCCCAGACTGTGACTTAACTTAATTTTTTCTTATATATATATTTGTAAGTTTCAGTTACTTTAAGTCAAAGGAATACTGTATAATCTAAACTGGGGGAAGTACAGTGAGGTCATACTCTTATGGAGATATTGATGCAAGTTTTCATATTCCTAGTATATGATCTTGTCTTTCCTGTTTGTCCTTATATTCATCTCTCCTGGGTTCCTCATTGTACTGTTTTTCAAGAGTTTGATTGCAAATAAGCATGAGGATATGGGCTGCCATTTGGTCAACAGATATTTTAGGTGATTTGGTCATATCTCAAGGGATGATTTTATTTTACTATCATCTTCAAATACTTGCCATATTGGTAATTTTCTTGAAAGAGTATCCTCTTTATTAGAAAATATGAATACTGTTTTTGAAACATCTATGGTATTCTTGTTATTCGTTCCCACATATTTTCATGAAAACAGCATACCAAAATGTTAGTATTTGAATTTCTGTGTTAAGGAGAACATATTCTCCTAGGGATTGTACCAAATAGAGGTTATAAGGTTATATTGTACCAAATAAGAAGGTTTCACCCCCTATTTATCTTTTTAGGTAATAGAAGACTCAATAAAATAATTTTAAAATTGCCATTATACATCTGCATGGCTTTTTCTAGTTGTACTGGAGTGGTAATGCAACAGGAAGAATGTGTTTTGGGCATGATGGTCTCGGTTTGATTGAGTCTCAGCTTCCCCTCTCCACTTGCTGTATGATATTGAACAAGTTATTTAGAAAACCTATTTTGCATCTATTTAATCGCCTGTAAACTGGGGATAGTAAAACTTACTTTCAAGTTGTTCTAAGGATTTAAAAATATGACATGAGGAAAACTGTCTAATACCCCCATTAAATAGTAAGTCTCTTTTTCTTCTTCATGTCTCTACCTCCATTATAAAGCTAATTCGAGTACCATATTGCCTTTAAGATGGATTTTTCATGAGGACCTAATTTTAAATTCTATCTTATATCTGGTTTCTGTGCACATCTTAATGTTATGTCTATTTCTGAGGCATCTAGTTGCCTTCACTATTTAAAAAAGAAATGCTTATTTTTTTAAAAAAAGTAGTGCCAGTAAACAAATGACATAAACATACTTTACCTCAGTTAATTCTCATAATAGTTTTTCAAAATAGATATTATTTATCTTTAATCTATAAATGAGGAAACTAAGGTTAAAAGGTTAAGTGACTTTTACAATACCACAGAAGCTAAGCAAGGTTAAGTGACATCTATAATACCATGAATAAGTAGCAGTTATGGGAATTGAACCCAGGTTTTCCAGTTTCAAGCTGAGTGACCTTTCTACTCTTCCACTCTGGCAGAGCTTTATTTCACATAGTTTTCCCACTCCCTCTCTTTAATGCATTTCTACATTTTCCATGTTAAACGCAATGCTTTACCCTAATTGGCTTCCTCTTTCTGCTCTCTTCTAGTAACCTGGAAAAAAAAAAAGAGAAAAAAAAACAAAAAAAACCTCTGCCTATTTCTGTAAATAAGAATCTTTAGGTACAGTTATTTAGGCACATTTGACAGACGTGTAGCCAAGAGAAAATATTTAAAGTGAAATATTTGGTATAATTGTCAAACCAAAAGAAAAAAAAGTGCTTATCAGTTATATAAAATACCTTTTTGGGTAAATGGCAGAATGTTACATTTTTATAATATCACTTAAAAATGCCACTGAGGGTGTTACATGCTCATTAACTACAAAGAAAATACATCAAATAAAGAAATATAACTATTTGCACAATTCACATTTAATGGTAGCAATCCATGAGATTGGAAATAGGGCCCTAATCAATATTATTAGGTAAGTAACCAGGCATAGGCTTCAGGAAAAAAAGAAAATAATATTCTGTATGGAAATGGAAAATCTGAATAATGCTTGGATCAATTGTATAGGACTTTTGAGTAGCTTTGTGTTAACGACTTATAACCTACTCCTATAGTTATTGGGAAATAAAATGGAACAGAGAAAAAACAAGAGAAAGAAAAAAGAGAAAGGCAAGAAAGAAACTGTGCTACTGAAACAAACTTATCACAAACAGAATTAACAGAAATGGATACGAATTATATTAGTATCTGAAGTATTATAGATACTAATACTAATTATGTTAGTATCTATAATTCATTGAGTACTGTCAAAAATAAAATCACATCAAGTTAGGAAAATATATATATAAAATAATTGTGCATTCAAAAAAAACAGTTCACAAACCCAGAGATCACAAACCAAGAGTGGAAAGAATTCCGACTTACAGCAGTTACAGCATAGCTGATAAAGCATAAAAGAGGGTGTATTTTGACCTTATTCATTATTGGCTATTGTACATTAACATTCTTCATAAGACAAACAGAGCTGTTTAAGCTAATTTTGTCTACAGATGATTTTTAAAATTTCACTGAATCATGCCAACAAGGTAAAGCTTACATTTTGTCTTTTATTTACTATTAGAGCAAAAGTTTGGGGAAAATCAGGACAACTTAAGTTTTGGCTACATGGATATGAGTGGCTAGCTTTGGGCTCTATCTAAATTGTGGTTTCCATTTTAATCTTTCTTTAACAGTTCCCACCAGATACTTGGGAAAATTTATATATAGATATACAAAAAAGTTTCAGTAAGCTTCCTAAAATCATGCTAAAATCATGCAAAATAAGCTTATCTATTTTACTTTAAAAATCTATAAAATAGACTTAGTATTTTAGATAAGGAAATAGTCTCAATAAAGTTAAGTAATTTGTCTAAGATCACACCACACACACAGTGGGATGACGTGAAGTTTCCCCTATATTGATGTGAAATGAATGCTTTCACAATACCAAGCAGTCGTTCCACAAAAATAATGTATCCCTTTACAAAGTAATAGGTACACTAAGAACTGTTGTTTAGGTATCATCAGTCATTAAATACTAAAGCATATTATTTCTAAATATATTTATTATAATTTTATATCCCAAATGATACTCTGATAAAATTAACAGGAAAAAAATTGTAAAAGACTATTGTAGAGAGTCACCTGTGGATGAAAAAAGAACATATATCTGATTCCTTTTGAGACGAGGGCTATGAAATCAGACAGTAAAGTGTAATTTTATGGAATACAAAAAATAGGAAGTCTAAGTGATTTGAGCAAATATGACAACTAAGGAAATGAGTAAGTCATCTCTCTACTTATCACACAAATGTTTACAATTTCAAACATTGTGATTTTGGATTCTGATAAGTAAAGTAGTTCTCTTGTAGAAGTTTGATTTACAAATAAGCTCTGGTACATCCTTAAACTGAGTTGCCAAAATAAGGTGATCATAGGGAAGAATCTTTAAAACAACAGGAAATTTATAGAGATATATTGAATTAACAAATGACAATTTAACCAAATAAACAGACTATAGTTCCAACTGTGTCTAAATTTATTAAATTTAGATGTATGATCGATAAATAGAAAGATATAAATAAAAATTCAACAGAGATTATCTCTAGATAGTGTGGTTATTAAACATAATTTTAAATTTTGTTTTGTGCTCATTTAAATTTTCTCAAATGGACTACATTAATTTTGTGTAGCAAAAAGACAATAAAGCTAATATCAAAAGTCAAAGTTTACTTTGGATGCCAATTGTTCAGGTATTTTTCATGCATTTTCTTTAGTTAAGGAGAATCCACTAACAAGTGATTGACAAAGGAAAATAAAGAGAAACTCCTTTGTCAAAGGAAAAAAAAATAAGGCAGCCCTTTTTTGGTTGTCAGTATGATCACGTCAGACTATAAGACCCAGAGAGAGAGACATTTCATTTAAACTGTACTGTGTACAGAGCTATTGCTGCTATGCACACAATTAGGATCATTGACAGTCATTCAATCTCTTTCCCTCTCTTCTGTGCCATTGCTACCCTGGTGCTGCCTCGGCAGCATATTTAGGTTGTAAGTTGTCAGTCATGATTCTTTTAAATTCTTGAAAAATGATAAAAATTCATAATATGAAAAGATGCCTGGTGAGACAAAGTTTTGGTTGGACAATTGAATTGCTTTCCCTTTGCATTGCTCGGCAAATGTTTAATACACCAAATGTTCCATAATCCAATCAAAGTAAGTTTTCTTGTTTTCGTTTCCATAAAATATATTTCATTTTTACAGAATATTAAACTATGGCTTTACAACTTCCTAAGACTGTCTGAGATTAAACAGGGAAATCAATCAGAACAAAACATGATCCCCTTTGCTCCTCTGCATCAAATCACTACAATCTCTTCTCTAACTGTTCCCAAGAGTAAAATCTTCATTAAGCTGAAATATACACATTGCCATAAATCAAAGCAAATATATACCTCTGCACAATCTATTTCAGGCTGAGTGATCAATTCCACTTACCACTTTCCAAAAGAAAATAGATGGTGTTTTTTCAGTGTTTCAAATGGAATTTTCAGATAATCTGGAAATTAAAGAAAAGCTAAACAACAAACACTAGATTACAATAATAATAAATAGACTTTTAGTGGATCTAAAATTGAATTCTAATCTGTGTGTGTGTGTGCGTGCGTGTGCGTGTGTGTGTGTGTGTGTGTGTGTGTTTTCCTTCATGAACCAAAATGACCTAGGAGATGTTTACCACCCAAGAGATCATCCCTGTAAGCTCTGGAAATCTAAGGTACCTAAGGTACACAAAGAGGTAGTAATCTTTGAGTTGCAGAAGCAACTAATTTGGGAGTAAACAATAGATTTTTTCATGAAGTTCCCATCCCACTGCCAAAGCCAGTTGGCCATATATGTGGCTGGCCATGCTGAATAATAAGGTTTGGGAACAGATTGTTTCCTTGTAGTATATGAACTATTCGACTTTCAATTTCATTACCACAGTTCTTCATGCACACACTTTTCAGTAAACTTGAACAATTTACTAATCCTAGAATTGTGTGAAAGATATACCATAACTGATAATGAAAGATATTTTATTTTATATGGAGATTTTCTTCATTTATTGATCTTTCTTTCTTTCTTTTTCTTTCTTCTTTCTTTCAACAAAATCAATTAGATATATATAAAAACAACCAAAAAACTTGTCAATTATAACTGAATTATTTAGACTTTTTTGTGCCCATTTATTTTTAGATTAAAACCTGATTTTTTAGTAGAAGTTCACTCCTGGAAAAATAAGCCAAATATTCATAATAATATCCATTTGTTGTTTAAAATAAATGTTTCAAATTTCTGATGTTTTTAAGTGCAGAAAGATTAGTGTACAATGTATTCCAATAAGTGCTATGAACAGAAGGAGTTAGGACTTTGATTATATGTCTCATCTCAGAAAATCACCTTCAGAAACCTAGAGTGCCCTAACTTGAGTATAGGGCACTATTGAAATTACATTAAAAAGTCAGGGAAAATGTAGTTACAAGGTAAAAATGTAAGAGTAGTAATTACTTGGTCTGTGTTAGGGCAAAGTCATGAGACAGAGTCACAGAATGAAACCCGATTAGCAGAGGTTATAAAAAGAAATAAGGAAACACTTACTGTAAGTGCCTGAGAATCAAAAGAATGTCACTGAAGAGTATAAGTCCACTACTTAATAGGAAAAGGGAAAATTACAGACTACAAGAGGGCCAACACATTTAATTGCTCCTTGGGTTATTCTTTGCTAAATACTAATAATTGTAAAAGGTTGCTTAATGTGATAATAGTTACCAAGGTTGAAGAGATCAAAAGACAATGTCAGAAAGTAATAGATTGAGGTGAGTAAACATAATTGTGAATACATTCATATTAATGGTACCCTGAGAAGTACCAAAGAAAGAGATGCATCTGATGCTGAGACAACTGTGACAGTGTATGATAATAAAATAAATGGAAAATATTCATTTATATTTGAACTATCAAAAGACAAAATTACTCCAGGAAACATTTTAAAATTGATAATTATAAAATCAATCAATTAGAAATTATTTGTTAAATATCTATTATATTTGTAAGACAGGCTAGGGATTTGGGGATAGCAAATGTGTAAAAGAAAATAAATAAAAACAAAATTGTTACTATTTTCACCAAATATAATGTCACTACGATTTAAAAAATACACAAACATTTAAAGGGTAAAATATATTAGAAGAAATAATATTAACAGAATAAAATCTAGAAAAAGGTATAGAAAAGGCTTTCACACTACAGTATATATTTTTATAGGTGAGATGTTTCACACTCTTAAGGATAGGTAGTGAGTATCATTTATTCCAAGAGTAAGTAAATGGCTTAATTTAATAAATTTATTAGTAGAATACATTTTATTTCTTGCTCAAATTAAACAAAATATTATATACATATTAATTAACTAATAAATCCTTTCATTAAATTTCCAAAACCACTCCTGTTTGAATAAAATCTTAGTAGCAGATTAAAAACAAAAAATATTTAATGGTGAAACACCGAAAGCAGTCCCATTACAAACAGGAGCAATAAAGCATAGCAATCTTTATTACCTTTATTCAAAATTATTCTGTACATTCAGCCAATTTATGTTTTTATATGCTGAATATGTCTTATTCAAGTGTAGCTATATTTTAATGTACAATTATCTCAACTTGGGCAAGTAATAGTACTTTCTAGTTGCTTTCTGTGTTGTTGTGCCTTGACATATTAGTTCCTTTTTTTTTTGGAGGTGGAGTCTTACTTTATCACCCAGGCTGAAGTGCAGTGGTATGATCTCGGCTCAGTGCAACCTCTGCCTACCAGGTTCAATCGATTCTCCTGCCTCAGCCAAGTAGCTGGGATTACAGACGTGTGCCATCACGCCTAGTTAATTGTTGTATTTTTAGTAGAGACGGGGTTTTGCCACGTTGTCCAGGCTGGTCTTGAACTGTTGACCTCAGGTGATCCCTGTAACTCCCAACGTGCTGGAATTAACAGGCATGAGCCACCGCGTCTGGCCCTGTATTAGTTTTTTAATAGCTTACTTTCTGACACACAAAAATATTTTGGGCCCATTTTGTACATTTCTTATCTAAAACTGGAATCAGCCATTTCTCCATGAACTTGGTTTTTTTTTAGTGGGCTAAGCTAGTGATAGTTCTGCCATACTTTCACACACACACACACACACACACACACATATACGTGTGCATCTTTCTAAAGTATTTCACCATGTGTACTTCTGATTTTTAGGAAAGTCTGTACTGTTTTTTATCGGATATATTTATATTAATTTCTTATTTGGCAATCTTTAGTTTCCTCTCATTTTTGATACTTCTGAAACACGATAAGTACTTAAACTTCTCCCCTAGTATCCAACGTAAACTTTACTTCTTAGTTCCAGTTTATACCTGTGAGTTCATCTGGGAGCTTTTTTAACTTTCCATGTATTCTTTCCATTCTCTTACACTTCTTAATGGCATTAATTCTCCATTATTGTATATTTCTGTTACCCTATTGCCCATTATTTAATCCTAGGAATAAAGTTAAGCATATAATATACCCATCAACAAAATCCATGACAAAACTTCTTCAACTATTTCTCATATAGTTGAATCTCATTTTCTAGCTGGTTTATTGGGGGGGGGGACACATGAACATAATATACTCAAAGTTTTTCCATGTCCATAAATGTTTGCTTATGAGTTAAGAAAAGTGTGATGAAATTTAAAATACCAGACTCACATTTTCTTTTTCAATCTAAATAATTTATTTATCCAAATAATGTTGCTCTAAGATCTTTTTGCATAAAATATTCTAGCCGAGAAGTCTGGGGCTAATTTGATTTTCTTTCTTTTTATGCTAAACGTTTTTTTTTTTTTTTTTTTTTAACTAATGGCTTGTCTTCATTAGTCATTTTCCTGAATACTCAACGGATGCTTTTTAAATATTTAATGTTTAATCATTTTATAAGGGTATGTCTCAGAATTCGTCATTCGTGTTCAAATTCCCAGGGAACTTTTCTGTTTGCAATCACAATTATTTGTGAAAATTTTGTATTGGTCTTTCAGGTTAAAATATGCATTCTAATCTATGACTTGGTTATTTTCTCAGTATACAAATAAATATATCGTACATATCTTTTGCCTGTCTTCTATATCTGCGACTTTTTCTGATAACCTTTTACCTTTAGTTCTAATTATTTGTATTCATTTAATTTCACTTATTTTACTTTGCTTTATGTGATATCCATGAACCTTTATCTTTATTCTCAATTAGGATAATTTTTAAAATTTTTTCCTTCTACGTTTTGATTCTTATACCTACATTCTGACACTTTTCTTTCTGTTTTTGTTATCTTATTCTTCAGCTGTTCTGGTTTATAATATTATTTCCAGGCTTTGATATTTATTTGATGACTTTAAGTTATTTTGAAAAATTTGTATATCTTGTGTATTTTCTGTATAGGAAAAAATTAATGGCATTTTTATATAGTATTGAGATATTGCATGATTAATGTTTATATTTTATTACATTTTTTATATAAGATTTGATCATACATTTTGTTGATATTTTTCAAAAATGTTTTTTCTGTGTGGGAACAAAGATGGGTCACAGTAACTTTCCAAGCCTCAGACTTGAAAAGGAAAAACAAAAAGGAAGGAAAGAGACTTGCTCCATTATATGTCAAGACATACCTCCAGATCACAATCATAAAAATAATGTAGTATTAACCTAGAAATGGACGAATACACCAATGTAATAGAAGTGGGTACATATATAAAATAATTTAACAAAAAAGTAAAGTGGCACCAAAATCAAAAGGGAAAGATAGATTATCAAATATATAGAAAATGAAATAGAATCCTCGCCTAATCCCCATATAAAGGTGAAATCGAGGTGAAACTATAGAGTAGATACAGGTAAAGTATTATTTTTAAAAAACATCAAAAACACAAAGCATAAGATAAGAAATTTATGGATTAATAGTTAAGAGCTCCATTACCTACTAGCTGAGTGAACTTGGACAATCCTTTAACTTCTCTGTGACTCAATTTCCTCATATTTGCAATGGGTATTAAATAATTTAATATATGAAAAAATGTTTAAAGCAATGGATGGCACATAGTAAATGCTAAATAAGGGCCTACTGGTAGTTCTGCTACTGTGCCCAATCAAAGATTTCTGATCAAGGAAGGATACTACAGGCAAGGTAATTGACAGAACAGAGAAGGTATTTGTACCATCTGGAACTCACAAGTAATAAGCATTTATGATATGAGAAATTTCTGCAAAAATCCATAACAAAATAGAAACTTGATAGAAAAAAATGAGTAAGGGAATAAAGCAGGTTATTTATAGTAGAGGAAACACAAAAATCCATTAGTTTGAATAATATGTTATTGTCATTTTTTGTAAACCAAAAAATGTTTGGATATCAGCAATTTCATATGGTTCAACTTAATTAGTAATTGATGAGACACTCAAGATTTTTAGTAATCAGAAAAATTCAAATTAAAACTGCAGTGGAAAAAAAAAATATACGGTTTTGTAATGCTTAGTGTTGGCAGGGATGTAAAGACATAGGAAGCTTCATATGCTGCTGGTGAGTATGTCAAGCGACATGACCACTTGAAAGATTTCAAGTAATGTTTAGTCAAATTTTATATGTACATATCCAAAGAAAGAGCAAGTCCACTTGTGGCTATGTATCCCAAATCTTCTCTGGTTCATAGAGTTATAGATGAAGATGGTTCTCAGAGTGTGTGGTGTTAAGAAGGCAGAAACAACCTTTGTGCCCATCACTGGGAAACTGGTCAGGTAAAATAGGGCACATTTCCACCATGAAGTATAATGCAACATTTAGCAGCAACTGACTAAGTGCAAAATGCATACATATCAACAGAGATGGATCTTACTAGCAGTATGTCATTTATTAAGGTAAGAAGCATTGATGATGTTATTTATATAGACATTAAATATTACACTCTTTGCAAAGCACTCACGTAGAAAGATACATATCAAACATATTTAATTGTTTGATGCCTATGCAGAGAGGGGAAGGAGCTTGTGGTTATGGGAATTAAAGGAAACTAATAATACAAGAATGTGAAATAGCCTAAATATTCAAGTTAAAAACAAAAGCAAAATTAAAAGGCAAATGCAAACTGAAAAAAAAATAAATGTTGCAACTGATGTAACAAAATCATCTCCTTAATTTTTTTTTTTTTTAAAGAACTTTCAACAGGCCAGGCGCGGTGGCTCACACCTGTAATCTCAGCACTTTGGGAGGCCAAAGCAGGTGGATCACCTGAGGTCAGGAGTTCGAGACCACCAGCCTGGCCAACATGGTGAAAACCCGTCTCTACTAAAAATACAAAAATTACCGGGCATGATGGCATGCACCTGTAATCTCAGCTACTCAGGAGGCTGAGGCAGAAGAATAGCTTGAACCCAGGAAGCGGAGGTTGCAGTGAGCCAAGATCACGCCATTGCACTCCAGCCTAGGGAACAAGAGTGAGACTTCATCTCAAAAAAAAAAAAAAAAAAAAAAAAAAAACAAAAAAAAAAAAAAAACGAAAAAAAAAAAAAAAAAAAAACAAGAAAGCTTTCAACAGTGAAAAGAAAAATAACAGTAATATATAAATCAAAAAATTTTGCTATGGTCTGAATGTTAGTGACCCACTCCCAAAATTCCTGTGTTAAGACCTAATCTCCAATATAATGGTGTAAAGAAATGGGACAATTCGGAGGTAATTAGGCCATGAAGGTGAAATTCTCATAAATGAGATTAGTGCCCTTATAAAAGAGCCTCAAGGGAGCTTATTTGCCTCTTCCACTCTGTGAGGAAACAGCAAAAAGGCACCATCTATAAACCAGGAAACAGGCCCTCACTAGACACCAAATCTGCCATCATCTTGATCTTAGACTTCGCAGGCTACAGAACTGTAAGAAATAAATTTCTGTGGCTTATAAGGCACCTAGTCTATGGTGCCTTATAAAAAAACTTTTTTTCATAGTAAAGTCATTATAATATAAAATCAAAAGGGTTTTTTTTACACTGGCTATTATTGTAGCTAAGGCTAGGCTACAATAATAAAATGTTGACTTCAAGAGAAGAGAAGCACAAGAAATAGCAGAAAATTAAAATATTATCATGTGTCAATTCACAGGAAACGTATCAAATAAATTGCAGTATATATATATATATACTGCATATATATATATATATATATATAGAGAGAGAGAGAGAGAGAGAGAGAGAGAGAGAGAGAGAGAGCATCATGTAGTCAAATAACAGGAATGAAGAAAGCTCTCCATGGCCCAAAATGAAGATATCTATGATCCAGAGTTGAATAAAGCAAGCAGGATACATGACAGTATGGGTAGTAACCATTTGTACTGGCAAGACAAAAAGAATGTATTCATAAATACTTGTAGATGCATAAATGGAAACAATAGTCCAGCTTAGATGATTTTGTTTCAAGCCAGTTCACTTCTTTTTTATTGTCTTCACCTCTCTGTGGGATCTTATTAATCTATGCAAATATTTGAAAAAGAAAAAAAGGCTCTCTTGCTTCCCAAAGATAAATAATACTTTTCTGGGGCAATGCACATATATTTAAGAAACAGCATGAGTAAAAGTGATATATTTCTTTAATTGTCAAGGGCAGTATTTTTTAAAGATATATTTAATTTTTATAAAAATTTAAACAGAAATTTTACGAATGCCATCTAAAGCATTGAAATTAAGATTCACCGTGAGTTTAATATTGTTATTTTCTTGTTTGTATTTGTTTAAAATTGACAAGTAATAATTATATGTAATCATGGGTTACATAATGATGTTTTAATAAATATAATGTATAGCAATCAGACTATGGTAATTAGCATATCATATCAAACATTTATTTTTTCTTTGTGTTGGGAATATTCAATATAATCCTTTAGCTATTGCTCAACAACATTAATCAGGGAAATGCAAATCAAAACCACAAAGAGGTAACACCTCACCTCAGTTAAGATGCTATTATCAAAAAACAAAAAAATATCAAATGCTGGCAAAGATGTGGAGACAAGACAGCCCTCCCTGTAGACTGTTGGTGGGGATTTAAACCACTACAGCCACTGTAGAAGTAGTACGGAGGTTCCTCAAAAAACTTCAAACCGAACTACCATATCATCTAGCAATCCCACCGCTAGGAATTTATCTTAAAAAAAAAAAAAAAAAATCATCATGCTGAAAATACATCTTTATCCCCATGTTTATTGCAGCATTTTTTACACTAGTGAGATATGGAATCAACCTAGGTGTCCTATGTTTGAAAAAATTAATGGAGTGAGGAAGGTGGATGCTGAACACACTTGAAGCAGAAACAACGAGGAGAAAACAACAAAAAACCAGATAAATCACTTATGGAACAGAAAGAGTTCCTTTTAGAATACTAGCACAGGCTCATTTCAAATCAAGTGTAGAAAACAGAGGTGAAACTACCACCAAAATTGATTTGTGGGACATCCAGGCAATCATTAGGGACTCCAAGTATTACTCAGGAAAATAAATTAGGCAAAATAATATTCTTCCCCACTTTTTATTGTAGTATGTGAGGTGAAACTCGTGTGTGTGTGTGTGTGTGTGTGTGTGCACGTGTGTGTGTAGAGAGAGTGGTTTTACTGCAATGGACTACTAAAAGATCTCTAAAAATCTATCCCTGCATCTTTGACTTTTATTCTCAATAGAGAAGCCATAGCGATTATTTAAAATATAAATATGTTAGTGTCAATACTCTTCTCAGAGCCCTTTAATAGATATTGAGACAAAGTAGACTCCAAAAATGCAAGAGCAATTCTGACCCCACCACCCTGACACCAAAAAAAGAGCTCCAGGTGTTAGTTGTTGAAAGTGAAAGTACATTGAAGCTTCCCACCTTCGTATGTCTCAACATATTAATATAGTAAAAAGGGAGATAAGAGGATCTCAGCAAAGCACTGACACTATCCTCTACACAATAAATATAGGAAACAAAAATTAAAGCCTGAGACTGAGGACAATTTAATGTTAAGAGGGCAGAGAAAAGCAGGAACCTATGAAGATGGCTGGGAAAGAGTGACCAGTGAGGAAGAAGTAAAACTAAGAGTACATGTATTCGGCCGGGCGCGGTTGCTCAAGCCTGTAATCCCAGCACTTTGGGAGGCCGAGACGGGCGGATCACGAGGTCAGGAGATCGAAATCATCCTGGTTAACACGGTGAAACTCCGTCTCTACTAAAAAAAAAAATACAAAAAACTAGCCGGGCGAGGTGGCGGGCGCCTGTAGACCCAGCTACTCGGGAGGCTGAGGCAGGAGAATGGCGTGAACCCGGGAGGCGGAGCTTGCAGTGAGCTGAGATCCGGCCACAGCACTCCAGCCTGGGCGACAGAACGAGACTTCGTCTCAAAAAAAAAAAAGAAAAAGAAAAAAGAAAAAAGAAAAAAACAGTACATGTATTCATTTCTTACTGCTGCTGTTTAAAAGCGCTGTAAACTGGGTTCCTTAAAACAACAGAATTGTTTTTCTCTCTCAGAGTTCTGTAGGTTAGAAGTTGAAAATTCAGGTGTCAGTAGGTCCTGATCCCACCAAATGCTTTTAAGAAAGAATCCTTCCTTCCCTTATCTATTTTTTTTGTGGTTGCTGGCAATTCTTGGTGTTTCTTGGCTAGTAGATATGTTCAATCTATGACTATCTCCACATGGCCTTCTCCCCTGTATGCTTGTGCCTTCACATTGTCTTCTCTCTGTTCATATCTTTGTAACCAAATTTCCCTTTTCTTATATTGAATTTAATACCTGCCTGTATTAGTCTATTTTCACACTGCTATAAAGATACTACCCAAGACGGGGTAATTTATAAACAAAGGAGTTGTAACTGACTCATAGTTCCACATGGCTGGAGAGGCCTTGGGAAACTTAAAATCCTGGCAGAAGGGAAAGCAGGCACCTCTTTCACAAAGTGCCAGGAGAGACAGTGCTGCAAAGGGGGAACTTCCAAACGCTTTTAAAACCATCAGCTCTCCTGAGAACTCCCTCACTATCATAGAAAGGCATGGCGGAAACTGCCTCCATGCAATCACTTCCCACAGCTCTCTCCCTTGACACGTGGGAATTATGGGAACTACAATTCAAGATGAGATTTGGGTGGGGACACAGAGCCAAACCATATCACTGCCCTAATTCAGTATGACATCATAATTTTATCACATCTGCAAAGACTTTCCAAATAAATACACATCCACGGGTTCCAGGTGGATATGAATTTTGCAGGAACACCATCAAATCCAGTAGAGTAAGGTGTTCTGACAGCCATTTGAGGAAGATTGTCAGGGAGGAAGAAATAATCAATTGGCCAAATCTTGCAGGTGAAAAATAGCCTTTGAAAAGTTCACTGATAACTTTAATGAGATCATTCAGTGGAACGTTAGAAACAATTTTTTTTAGACAAGTTATTGCTCTGTCATCCAGTGGCACAATCATAGTTTACTGTAACCTCAAACTCCTAGGCTCAAGCAATCCTCCTTTCTCAGTCTCACAAGTAGCTATAAATATAGATATGTGCTACCATGCCCAGCTAATGTTTTATTTTTTTTTTTTATTTTTTTTTTTTCGGAGACTGTGTCTTGATATGTTGCCCATGCTAGTCTTTAACTGTACTCCTGGTCTCAAGTGTCTGAAGTGTTCCTCCCACCTAGGCCTCCCAAAGTGCTGGGATTATAGGCATGGGCTACCACAAACAATGTGGACATAAAATTCTAATTTAAGAAGATAAAGAAAAAATAAGTATTGAATAATTAGAGCAACTAAACATAGAAGAATGCTGCTAACAGAAAAATACATTATTAGCCTTGTAGTAAGTAAAGTTTTCTTGCTTTAAAGATAAGCTGAGCAATAAATAAAATACTTTTTATTTTTAAGAAGGAAGAACTAGCAGCACATTTTTAGATGTAAAGTACTGATCCAGTAGAGAATAAATAGTGATGAAACAGAGGAGACAAGGTGGAATTACTGGAGTGATGTCTTCAGTGGGCAAAAGATGATGTGGAAACTGGCTTTGGGAGAAATATGAATAGCTTATCTCTGGAAACAGATGGAATACTAGAGTATGTGGGTGTAGATGCTGGAAAGTGAGTAAACACAGAGTCTGGAGATTTCTTGTGATTGTTTCAGTTTTCTCAATCAAGTAAGAAGCAAAATCATTAACTAATAAAGAGCATGTAAAAGCAGAGGTTTGAAATTAAAGAGAGGAGGTGTGACGTATTTACCTAGGTAAGTGGTTTAGTGAATAGACCAGGGACATATTACATGATTGTCCAGGAGCATTAAAGGACTCCTACAAGTTTATATTCATGAATTTAAAATGTTTATGGCGTTGGATGTTTTTATCTAGCCATATTTAGCTGGCCCAGATATGTGTCTCTCTGAATTCAATCAACTATGTGGTTTTTGTTTCGCCAAGCAAATAGGAGAAAGCAAGAGAGGATCAAGGGAGTCAAGTGTATACATATGGGAGTTACTGTATTGAGAGACCACAGAATTAGAATTTCATCTGTGTTATAAAAGTAATGGTATATAAGTGTATATGGAGTGAGAGAGTGAAAAGTTAATAGGATCAAAGAATTGAAAGCCACAGCAAAGTCACTGGAGTCGAGTAGTTGAGAGTGTGAGATTTAATAAATTATCTTTTAAAGCTTTCTTATAAAATCTGTTGAACTGATTAGTGAGAGAAAAGTATGTTTAGAGTACCTCATTGTTTTCCTTTCTGTGTATCCTTTGTAATCTGACTATGTCTGAACTAAAGATGATTTGTCATAAGCTTTGATTTTCTAAGACTTTTAAAAATTGCCTTCCTCATAAAATTTGAATTGGAAAATTCTGCTTTTAATTCAGTCTCATAAAATGAGAATTTTTAAAATAGATCTTGAGACACTTGTAACACTGATATTGATGAATTAAATACAGTTATTAAATACTTTTTTATTTAATACTATTAATAAACTATTAGAAGTATGATTTTATATCATCTCTACTAATCTACTTTGTATCATTTGTATTTGTGTTAGTCTGTTTTGCTAAAGAAGGTATATTTCTCTGTAATTATTTAGCAAAGGCCCTCTCAACATTTATTTTTAACCATCCATCTATTTTTTGGTTCTTTTAAATATTTGAAATTTTTTAGTAGTTGCTTTTGTATGTATCATCAACAACTTTCAAGTGTCAAGTGTTAATATAGCATTTTTCTCCTACATATGTATGTCCTGATATGTATGTATATTATTACATACATATTATTATCACAAATATAATATATAATATATATTATTAGGTATTATAATAGACATAGGTATTAATTAAATGGACTAATAGAATTTCAAGATATAAGCACATAAAGAGATTTTTCACTCCAAGCTGCATCTGAAATGCTTAACTATATTTCAATGAGAATACTCAGAAATTAACAATAAATCTGAACCATTTGCCTTTTTCATATTACTCGTATAGTTATATATTGATTACATGCAAGTGAGTTCTAGGCATTGAATATCTGACTTTACCAAGAATATATGGAACTATACCGAGGCTAAAGCCAAACTTCAATCTAAAATTAAATCAAGTATATTAATTGTATTTTCTAAATATTCTATATGTTTGCTTGTTTTTGCTCTGCTATATCTGTTGTTTCAGGAAAGATGTGTTAAAATCTCCAACTAGAATTGTTGCTTTAACTAATTCCTTCCGTTGTCCTAGCATTTGCTAGTTTATATAGTTGAAGACTATAACATAGAAGCATATATGGCCATGATTGTTACATATTTTTTGGCTGATTGTACCAAAGTATTATCGACTTCTAAAAAACAGAATTCACTGTAAAGAGGAAATCAAGAGAACACTCTTATTATGTTGACAGACTATTATAAGCAAACATCATAAAGGAGCAAACTCTATTCTCAAGTTCGGGCATATAAAGTAAAGTGTCAAAAACTTGTATTAATTGTCTTTTAGACAAGAGCTAAAATTTGGTCAGCTTGTGTATGTAGTAACTGCCATTATCACTTGCAATCCATTATAAATCAGTGTTACATACTTTGTGGAGAAAGCTCTGAAAGCATTTCCATAGTTTGACTACACATTAAACCTGTGAAGCTTTCTCTTCAGTTTGAAGCTACGTTTGCTACTTTTATCAAACTATTCTGTATCATGTTCTAAGTGATTATTATTATGGAAAAATGTATCTTATCTCTCATTACTCCAAGTCTATTTGTGCTCTCTGCCCTTGCTTTTCACTAGCAATTTATTTAATGCTTCATGTGAAGATGTACTTAAATATTTAAAACAAAAAAAATTCTTTCCCATACCTCTTAGGCAATATAATCAAAGTGAAATTGTGAAAGACCACTCATTCGAGGTGAACTCCTTCAAAAATTTCCCTAAAGCAGCAGTTGCAAGTGTGCCTAAGATGATTCCTTACTGCAGAATCTCTAGTGCATGAGTCTTCAGTAAAATGACTAGCATGGAGTTTGTAAGATCACCAAAATATCAGCAACTCTAACGTCAAAATGCCACCAGTATAGAATAGAACAGCAGAAAGTATTTCTGCTAAAACATATTGCCTGGAATTAAGTGATAATGAGTTACTCAGCTACTGATTATTCACATGAATATCTAATTCAGATTCCTATACTACATGTGACCTTTTATTCATAATAAGAATTTTATAATGGGTGGACTGACTGTCATGTACTCATAATAATTCAGCCAAGTGTACATATTTTAGATCATTTGAGAGCAAACATTTTGGTCCTTGATTTTCCTTAAGATAACATCCAGTTATAGTCTAATGACTGCTTTTTTTTTTTTCTTTTTTTTTCCTTTCTTGTCACTTTTATTAAGGTTATTTTCTGGTAGTGAGTCTCAACACATATATGTCCTCTCCTAGTATTATACAATTCACCCTCTATGTCAGATATATTCCTTTACAACACTATTATTAATGAATATTACTCACCATTATTCTCCTTAAGTATATCACGACACACTTATTTAATTAGCCTACCACGTGAATTTTCCTAATTTTATCATATTTCATGAATCCATCTTTTGTAATAAAATAAGGACCTACCCAAAAGACAAAATTTTCTTATGTCACTGTTGATATTAGCCCAAAACACACAAGTAAATAAAAGCTGATACATAAGAAATAAACATACGCAGAAAAGTTCAGTAAGCCTGTTGATACATAACATGATGTCAGAGATTATGATGATGATGATAATAATAGTAATAATAATTTGATGCAATCTTATTTGTCCACTTTTGCTTTTTCTGCCTGTAATTTCTGGGATTGTATCTAAAGAAAAAAAATCATTTCCCAGCCCAATGTCATGAAGCTTTACTCCTGTGTTTTCTTCTAATAGTTTTTACAGTTTCATGTCTTCTGACTAAAAAGCTACTGCACAGCAAAGGCAATAATTAACAGAGTGAAGACACAACCTATGAATTGGGGGAAAATATTTTCAAATCATATCTGATAAGGGATTAATATATAAAACATGTAAATAACTCTAACAACTCAATAACAAGTAAGTTTTAAAAACTCATTAAAATAGGCAGAGAATAGACATTACTCAAAAGACATACGAAACGCCAACAGGTTGATGAAAAATTGTTCAACATCACTAATCACTAAGAAAATGCAAATTAAGACTACAATGAGATATCACTTAACACCTGTTAGAATGGCTATTATCAAAAAGACAACTAAAGATCAGAAATGTTGGTGAGGATGGGGAAAAAAGGAAATACTTCTGCACTGTTGGTAGGAATATAAATTAGTACAGCCACAGCTGAAAACTGTATGGAGGTTCCTCAAGAAACTGAAAATAAAGCTACCATATGATCTAGCAATTTCATGTCTAGGTATGGACCTAAAGGGTTTGAAATCAGTACACTGAAGAGACATTTGCACTTCCATTTTTATTGCATCATTATTCACAATAGCCAAGATATGGAATCAACCTAAGTGTCCCTCAGTAGATGAATAGATAAAGAAAATATGGTATACATACACAAAGAAATACTATTCCTCCTTAAAAAAAAGAAAAGAAAATCCTGTCATGTACAACAATATGAGTGACATAGAAGCCATTATATTATGTGAAATAAGTTAGGCACAGAAAGACAAATACCACGTCTGTGGTATTGGCATTCCAGGTATGTGGAACCTCACCTATATGTGGAATCTAAAAAAAGTCAAACTCATAAAATTTGAGAACACCAGATGCTGGAAGGTGGCATGCAGTGATATACAAAGGTACAAAGTTTTAGTTAGATAGGAGGAATAAGTTACTGAAATTTATTGCACAGCATACTGACTATAGTCAATAATAATGTATTGTACATTTTAAAATTGCTCAAAGTTCAAATGATCTCACCACAAAAATGATAAGTGAGGTGATAGATCTATTAACTCAGTGAAATCCTTCACATTGTACCCTATACATATATACAATTATAGTTTTTCAATTTAATACAAAAATAAGTTTTTAAATAGTAATAATTTATTGCGCATTTGCACTATGGGATAGGTACTATTAAGATCTATATTGTACTGGTAAAGACACAGACAGATAAGTTACATAACTTAGTGAATATCATACACTTAGTGAGAAAGTTTGGAGTAAAAATTAACTTTGATTCAAAACCATAATTATTATGTCATACAGTCTCAGAATTTCAGAAATTCAGAAGGCGAGGTCCCATCAATGTATGATAGCCTTAATGACAACACTAGGCATAACTTGTCCTTATCCACTTAACTTTTATAAGAGTTGTCAAAAAAAGGGTATGCTATCATCCATATCCATAATAAAAGTGGCTGGAATAAATTATAGCATGATCAAAAGCATTAATAAAAGCATGATTAAAAGCAGGCCAACAAATAAGAAAAATAACTTTGAGACCTTCTATGGTATTTAGTGTGAGTGTCGGGGGGAAGGTATCTCTTTCTTCATCAGATAAAAGAAAATTGTTGTGAACTTCTATGTGTATACACCAATGCCTATGCTCAAGGATAGTTATATTGCCTGCCAAGCAAGCTGTCAGAGCCCCAGCATCGGAAAGTGGTCAGCTCGCGGTAGTGGGGTGGTAAGAAGAATTTACTGGCAACAGGATAGGATTGAAAAGTAAAGTTTTATTAGATGGAAAGAAACAGACAACTTACAGAATGGAAGAAAATTTTTGCAAACTATGCATCTGACAAAGGTCCAATATCCAACATCTATAAGGAACTTAAACAAATTTACAAGATAAAAACAAACATCCCCATAAAATAATGACCAAAGGACATGCACAGCACTTCTCAAAAAAAGACATACATGCGGCCAACAGGCATATTTTTAAAAAAGCTCAAAATTACTAATCATTAGAGAAATGTAAATCAAAACCACAATGAGATATCATCTCACAAAAGTCAGAATGGTTCTTACGAAAAAGTCAAAGGCCCGGCGCGGTGGCTCACGCCTGTAATCCCAGCACTTTGGGAGGCTGAGGCAGGCGGATCACGAGGTCAGGAGATGGAGACCATCCTGGCTAACATGGTGAAACCCCGTCTCTACTAAAAATACAAAAAAAAAAAAATTAGCCAGGTGTGGTGGCGGGCACCTGTAGTCCCAGCTATTCGGGAGGCTGAGGCAGGAGAATGGCGTGAACCTGAGAGGCGGAGCTTGCAGTAAGCAGAGATCGTGCCACTGCACTCCAGCCTGGGCGACAGAGCAAGAGTCCGTCTCAAAATATAAATAAATAAATAAATAAATAAATAAATAAAAATAAAAATAAAAAGTCAAAAAATAACACATGATGGTGAGGTTGTGGAGAAAAGGGAATGCTTATATACCATTGGTGGGAGTGTAAATTAATTCAGTCACTGTGGAAGACAGTGTGGCAATTCCTCAAAGACCGAAAAACAGAAATACCATTTGACCTAGCAATCTCATTACTCGATATATACCCAGAGGAATATAAATCTTACCATTATAAAGACACATGCATGCGTATGTTCATTGCAGCACTATTCACAATAGCAAAGACATGGAATCAACCCAAATGCCCATCAATGATAGAGTGGATAAAGAAAATGTGATACATATACACCACGGGATACCATGTAGCCAAAAAAAAAAAAAAAAAAAAAAAAAAAAAAAAAAAAAAAAAAAAAAGATCATGTCCTTTGCAGGAACATGGATAGAGATGGAGGCCATTATCCTCAGCAAACTAACATGGGAACAGAAAACCAAATACTACAGGTTCTCATTTATAAGTGGGAGCTAAATGATGAGAACACAGGACACATGGAAGGAAACAGCACACACTCAGGCCTATCAGTGTAGGGAGGGTGTGGGAGAAGGGAGAAGGGAGAAGAAAAATAGCTAAATGGATATTTGACTTAAGACCTAGGTGATGAAATAATGTGTACAACAAACCCCCATGACACACCTTTACCTATGTTACAAACCTGCATATCCTCCACACGTACCCCTCAACTTAAAAGTTAAGAAGAAAGAATGATGCAAAAAAGTGCAGCAGGAGCCTCAACAAGAGAGGACCGGTCGTTCCACAGTGGATTTTTCCTTAGAGGTATTTGTCGATTTTAAAGTAGGAGTTTACAGGTAATTTGGACCATAGTAGCCACGTAGGTCATAATAAATGATTACATTTTGGTGCCCAGATGTCAGCAAGGGTTGCACAATGGCACAATGAGTTTCTCCAGAGATGTAAAGAAATTCTAGTTATAAATTTTGGGGAAATAAATCTAGTACCAGATGTCCGCTTTAGGTAATAGGTCGATTTATTCTTAAAATGAGTTTCTCTGTTGCACTAGGTTCCAAGCAGGAGAGGAGAGGAAAATATAGGGAAGAGCTATAGCAGACCTATAATGGACACACAACATGGGCAAAAAATAAACCATTGTTCTTTAAAGCCCCTAAAGTTTTGGGGGTCATTTGTCAACACAGAATTGCTTAATATAGCCTGACTGATACAACTATCAACTTTGAGTAATTCTAACAATAATTTATCAAAAAAGTAAAATCAACAATTTCTATCTTATAGTTCATAATTTCCAGTTTTTAATTTTTATATGGCCCTGACCTCTCACAGGAACATGGAAAAGGAAAGGCACAGGTTTTTGGTTTATGAGCTGGTATCTCTTGTTATAAAGAGTAAGTTTGCTTTCCTTGCTCTAGAGCTCAAATGTGCACAGGGCTGATTTCAAGAGCAATTCTTGACAGGTGTTCAGCAGAGTTAAGTAATAGCTCCCTTATCACCATGTACAATGGGCTACCCATGTAATAGTGCTTTCAATTTCAATATATGCCACCTCAAATGAATTCATGAGGCAATAAGTCAGTAGTTTTCAACCTGTGCCTTCAAAATTTCATAAGAGAGGAAAGGCAGAGCAGCATATTCACTGCAAGATTATCTTTCCAGGTCCAAATCAGGACCTCTACCATTCACAGACTGTCATTGTAAGAGAATATTCAGTTTCCTATCAATTTTCAACATCTTTGTAGACCTATTATAACCACCAATGCAACTGTGGGCTTCAATTTAATTTACCCACATAGGGAGTTCATTTGCAAAAAAAGAAAACAATCTACAGCCACAATGTGCTACATAATTCACATTTTTGAGATTGAAAGACAGCTTTTTTACCGTAAGGTAGGAATAACAACTACAATAAGAATGGATCTCTTTAATCTGCCAATATGAAGAGTTTAATGAAAACAATGTGAACACTAATTTATGGCTTCAAGCCTTTACCTTTTCCTAGGTACATTGGTGGCCCAAAAAACACTGGACATGTATTAATGGCTATAGTGAAACCATTAGCTGAATGTGGATTTCATGGCAGGAAAGCATGAATTTGAGGAGCCTTCCTGACAGGTGGACTCATGTGTTGGAGATACACAAAAGCACATCTCAACACAAGCATAGAATTAACCCCTTCATTTTCTTTCAAGGAACCATTACTTCATCTATAGTCTTCTATCATTTTTTTTGAGGATGAGGGAATGGAAATAGTCACTTATCCTGCACCAAATCCTCAGCATTGTTTACAGAAAAATTGCCTTTGTTAGTCTAAGAGAAAATAAACCAGGGCTCTTTCCAACTCATTCTTTCCTCTAGCACATCTTTTGGTGGTCCTAGAACAAAATTAGTTGGTTGTTTAGATAAAACAAAAACAATTGGTGGTCAGATTTCCAGAGGATGATGGTGGTGAATGTGTACATGCACATTGCTTGAATTAAAAGAATAACATTTGCTCATCTAGTCATTGGTATTTCATCATCACAGCCATCATATTTTTTTTTTTTGAAAGTCCTGGAAAGACTGGTTTTCTTATGAAGGCCTAATGTTAGTTTCTAACATACCTAAATTTGTCCATAGGTGATTTTTGGTATATCATGAGGAAATTTTGGTCGGTTGATGACACTCTCCAATATCACAGCCTATCTGGTGGTTCATCCTAATTCAGATACCCATGAACTCCTGCTTCTTTACCAGATATTTAATGTAAGAATTATTTAGTGTCAGTGTCAATAGCAAACCCAGATACCAAACATTACGTATTCCTTACTCCAGTCATGGAATTGGGTATTCTGGCAAGAATTTCATGGTGTACACATAGATATTTAAATTTTTGCATGATCCAAGAGATAGCAAGAACAATGACTTTCTAGTTTTTGAAATCATTACCAATTCTCCTCCAAGATGAGAACCAAAAAAGAATAATGAATTTGGCAATTACAAATTACTACACAATTTAGAGAACAGCTGCAGTAGAGTGAGTAATCAAAGCAGAAGCTTTCACTCGAGAGTACTCTTTCTAATAATAGGAAAAGTCCAACAGATTTAGAATTTTCAGGAACAGAAAAATTCGTTCCATATGCTACACAAATAATTATTGCAACCATTTTCTCAAATAATTTATTCAGTGATTTAATGCTGTCATATCTTACTGTATTTCATATTTGTTACAAATATATTGAAATGGTCAGTTCTGCATTTCAGTATGTTTACAATTAAGCAGCTTTATATAATTGAAAAAATTAGAATGTTTCAAATATCCTAATATTAGCAAGATGACTAATAACCTATTAAAATGTAGAGTTCTATGCCCCAATTCTTTGACATATATTTTCCAATATTTGTTTGTTTTCAAAATTGCTATTGTACCATTTCTCAAAACAAATAAATCACAAAAAAATCATAATCATGGAGATTCAAGTTATATGGATAAAGGAACTAATATTTTTAAAATTATGTACGTACTCACTATTATCTCTGGAATTCTATGACAAACATTTTTTTGCAAGTACTCACCTTCTCATCCTAAATATTTATACAAACAACATAGTGGTCATTGCAACTGTCTAAAACTATTTATTTTATTAAAGATGCATGTTTATGCAATAGAAACAAACTTTCAATTAGTACCTTTCAAAAATAATGTCCAACCCGAGGTAGTGTTTAGGTTGGTCAACTTTTAAAGTATTGATGGAATTTCTGCATAAATTTCATTAATTGTTTGATCATCACTGGAAACAAATTAGTGTGCTTTTTATTTTTTTGATAATTATTAAGAAAGTAATTTATCTCATTTTATTTAGATTACAAATAGATTATTTATAATGTATTATGCATGGTCGACAATGTGCCTTCTTAAAATGATGCATATTACAAATCTTAGCTAAATTTTGTTTTTGTTATCTAACAGCATGACCACTTGGGATTTTTTCCAAGCAGTTACATGCATAACTAGAGTACAAACTGCTCATATGCACACTTCTATAAATCTAAATGGAAGCATTTTTCTTCTTAAACCAATTAAATCATTTTCATTAAACAGGCAAAAGAAAAAGATCTCCCTCTTCAGAAAATCACAATATAGATTCGAACATGTCCATAACACATTTTTGTAATAATCATATAATTAGTTATCGTTTAGACTATTATATCAAAGAAGGCCCAAAAGGAAATAGAGAAACTATATCTGATATTTCAACACAGAAAAGTCCATAGAAGGAATTAAGTAATCATATACTAGAGAACTGGAAAAGTTAAAAGTAACTGAGGGAACACAGAGACAGTGCACATCTGAGGCTTGGGAATTGATGAGAGGAGGTAAGTGGAGCGCCCTACAAAGCTGGGACTCAAATCTCTGAAGCAGAGACATCCCTGAGTGGTATGGGAAAGAGTACAGAAAGTGAGCAGGGAATCAACTGCCACTGCCAGGGTGCAGGGTCCTTGCTGGGGCCATACTACCAAACCAAAAAGCAAAAAGGACATGGCAAATATTTCTGCCTCTCCAGCCTTGCGAGCTCCTTCCTGTGCCCCAACTGATGAAGCCAATTAAGGAAGAGACAACAAAAAGGTCTCCACCCCAGCATCACAGTGTAGTAATAAAAGGAAAAGCTCAATAACTGATACTGTTGTCTTTTTTATTGTTATTATTGTAAAATTCTCCTTAATATCTGAGGATTTTGATTTCATGATATAATGTATGCTTTTATTTTTTATTTTTTATTTTATTTTATTTTATTTTTTTTGAGACGGAGTCTCGCTCTGTCACCCAGGCTGGAGTGCGGTGGCCGGATCTCAGCTCACTGCAAGCTCCGCCTCCCGGGTTCACGCCATTCTCCTGCCTCAGCCTCCCGAGTAGCTGGGACTACAGGCGCCCGCCACCTCGCCCGGCTAGTTTTTTGTATTTTTTAGTAGAGTCGGGGTTTCATCGTGTTAGCCAGGATGGTCTCGATCTCCTGACCTCGTGATCCGCCCGTCTCGGCCTCCCAAAGTGCTGGGATTACAGGCGTGAGCCACTGCGCCCGGCCTAATGTATGCTTTTAAAAGTCAACTTTGATGTACGTTATCTGTACTTATTTTTATCAGTCTTACTATTTTATGCTTTTGAGTAATACTAAACATTTACATAAAAAAAAGAAACATTATATTTATGTCAGTTCTTTTTAACCTGTCCTCAAGCTCCCTCTGGAATTGTCCACTTGAGGGAAAGTGACAGAAGTGTTTCATATCCATGTTCACATCTGTGCGCTTCCCCATCGTGAAGGGCAAAGTGACTGGCTGGGCTATGCCATTTGTCAAGTTTGTCAAGGAATGAGTGAGAAGTACACTTAGATGTAAGTTGCTCCTCTCTTGTCCATGAAATAATCTATTTATCTATGTGTATTGCTATCGGATGACTCATACAAATGACGATTGATTTTTCTATTAACACTATGTGCATTGGTTATATTTCAATTAAAAGCATGATATTCAAACTAAAGTACTAATGAAAATGTTTTCTTTACCACTATTTGTATGTCAGAAAAAAATATTTATTCAAATCACTAGTGAGAATTTCTAGGAAATATAGAAGGAAAATATCTTTAGTTTGAAATTTAAAAAAACTGTACTTATGGTATGTTATTAGGAAAGTTATTAGACTCATATTGAGAGTGGCATTTGTGGAAAACTTGAAATTTGAGACATTCTCTTAGGTATAATTTGCTCACAAGCAACTAAAAAGCATACTAAGTAAGAAATGTTTAAATAAGGGTCTTGAGAAAAATTGCTTCCCGAGGGAAAGATCAACTCAACTTAATTTATGTATTTCAATTTTGAATGTTGGTGGGTTTAGCTTTTTGTAAGTGGGACCCTAAGTTAAATTTTCTAAGTAGTTTTAAAACAGTCCATAGATCGAAGAGAATACGTAAGAAGAAGTTCTTTGCAATTGTATTCTACATTGATTCCATTCTATGAACACTTAAAACTTGAAGAAATTTCTATGATATTTTTCAATTTAAAATAACTTATATTTTTTAATTTATAATTTTCAATTTAAAAAACTTTAGGCCAGTCATGGTGGCTCACCCCTGTAATCCCAAAACTTTGGGAGGCAGTGATGGGAGGATCGTTTGGGACCAGGAGTTCCAGACCAGGCTAGGAAACATAGCAACACACTGTCTCTACAAAAAATTTAAAAATTAGCAAGGCCCGGTGGCATGTACATACCTATAGTTCTAGCTGCTTGGAAGGATGAGGTAGGAGAATTGTTTGAAGCCAGGAGTTTATGAGATTACAAAAAGCTATGATTACAGTACCACACTCCAGCCTGGGTGACAGAGCAAGATCCTGTCTCTTAAAAAATAAAACATAAAATTAATTTTTTAAAATAAAATGTCTTGACAATAAAAATATTTTATTGTAAAATATATAAAGAGAAGTTCACAAGACAAATATACAGCCCAGTGAATAACATAAAGCAATCATTTATGGTATCTCCACTAAGTCAAAAACGTGGATACTGTCATCTATAGTAGGAAACCTCCAAGATAGATCTCAATAACACCTATCCCTTGTTAGTCATACTCTCAGTTTATAGTCAATAACTCAGAGTATGAGCTATTAAAAAATCTGTTCTAACAAATCAAATGAAGCAGAAGTAATGGTATGACCCTTATGTGATTAGGTAATAAAAAGACAGTGACTTCCCTCATGGTGTTCTCTCTTGTTCTCCCTTAACTCATTCAAGCTGGGGAAGGCAGCTGCAATATTAGGAGGCAGCCTTGGAAAGATACACCCACATGTGAAATTAGAAGTGGATTATTTAGAGGCTTGCCAAAACCGCATCAGTGAGTTTGGAAGAAGATATTTTAGCTCCACTGAGGCTTGAGATGACTGCCATCCAAATACCCTAATTTCAATCTCATAAAAGACCTTGAGCTACAGTTGCCCAGATTAATTGTGCCTGATTCTTGACCCATAGAAACTGATGTAATAAATATTTGTTATTTTCAGCTACTAATTTCTGAAATAATGTGTTATGCATCAATAGATAACCAATAGGCCACCACTCAAAAAAGCCCCTTTATGTCCTCTCCTGATCATTTCCCCTCTGTTCTCCTACCTCCTTGAAAGGTAACTACTATTACTACTCCTAAGTAGTGTTTTCTCTGCTTTTGAGCTATGAATCCAACAATACAGTTGGTATTATTTTGTGTCTGGCTTCTATTGCTCTACATTATATTGATGAGATTCATTTTCATTAATGCATAGTTTCAGCTTGAGGCTCTTTTGGGTTGTGAAAATTCTTATGCATATGTGTTGTCTCTGTTTACGTATTTCCGATTAGTATAAACCTTCAACAGAATTTCTGTACCAAAAAACACACATATCTTTAACATTGGTAAGTAATGACAAACCGTTTTCTGAAGTGGTTGTACCAATTTATACTCCCAACACCAGTGTATTGAGGTTCTCATTGTCCCATATTCTCACCAAATTTTGTTATTTCTTGTTTTAATTTTAGCCCTTCTGTCATAGGAGTAGTGATATCTCAGTGTGGATATAAATTATATCTCCCTGATGAGTAATGTGGTTGAGTGTCCTTTGACTTCACTGCAGAGCATTGCCAATTAATCTGAATTGTTGTAATTGATTTGTTGTAATCTTTTACAAATTCTGGATATAGACCCTCTTTTAGTTATGTATCTGGAACTACTTCACCCATTTTGGGAGACTTGTTGTATGTTCCTCACATGGTATCCTCTGTTAATAGAGTAGTTTTTATTCTAATTTGATTCCTGCCTATTTTGGGGTCTTAGAAGTTTTGTGACTAATATTACAAGTGTTTCCTTTTTCAACAGTCAAGATGATATGTCCCTATATTATCTTTTATAAACTTTATTGTTCTACTTTTCATATTTAGAGCTATCATCCACCAGGTCAGATTTCATTTTTACCATATTGATATATAGCTTATACAAGATAATTTATTGAAAAGACAACCTTTGCCATAGAGCGTTATGGTATTAAATGTGTCATAAATCAGGCGACTATGTATACAAGGTTTGTTTCTGGAATTTTAATTCGGTTTCAATGGCCTGTATCCCTGTCCTGATGCCAATATCCCTGTCTTCATTAGTATAACAAGATGAATTCATTCTAGAGATCTGCTTCAAGGCATAGTATCTATAGTCAATAATACTGTCTTATGAACTTAAAAATTTGTTAAGAGTAAATCCCATGTTGAGTGTTCTTATCTCACACACACATAAATACACACACACACACACAGAGAATACAAGAAATTTCTGGAGGTGATGGACATGTCTATTACCTTAATCATTATGACATTTTATGAGTGCATGCGTATGTGCAAATGCATCAAATTGTATACATTAAATGTATGGTTTATCATATATCAATTATATTTCAAATAAAGCTTTGTAATAGAGCTTGAGTTTTGATACCTACTAATTTAGATTTTCCAATTTTGTAATTTCTTTTCAACATTTAGTCCTTTGCATTCCCATATTTATTCTTCAATCCGTTTATCAACTTCTCTTAAACAATACTCTTCAGGATTCTGATTGAGATTGCATTGCCTTTTTAAATCAGTTGCTAGAAAAGTGACATGTTTGCAACACCTAGTCTTCCAATGCAAGACTATAGGATATTCCTGTGATTTTTAGACATTTTAATTTTTAGTCTTGTGTTTTGGCCTCCAGCTCTGTACAGCTTTGGAGTTCAGGGAACACACTGAGGACGAGACCAGTTATGTGACTGAAACCTCTAATTATGTCAGTCCAGTCCCATATGACCCCCACCCCACGAAAATCTCTGCTTTTCCCTCTATCCCCTAGCAGTTTGCCTATGTATGGGCTCACTTAGTTGTCTCAGCTTTTGTCTCAATCCTAGGACCAACACATGGCTTCAGGGATGGCTGCATATCCTTAGCTCACCTCTGAAAATTTTTTCCCTTGCTGGAATTTCACTTTATTTACTCCTTGTAGCTTCTGGAGTTCTCTTATGCCTTTTTATAATTTGTCCAGTTTTTCTAGTTGTTTTGGTCTGCCTTGAAAGGTGAGGTGAAAATCAGGATTTATATTTGATTTAGGCCAGCAGCCAGAGGCACCAGCAACTGGTGATCATCTTAATTCAGTTATCTGGATTGAGATGGTTCAAGCTGGGCTTCTATCTCTGTAATCAGGTCAGTTATTTCTTATTTCTGGATTGGCTTCTCTCCTACTGTGTAACCATTTGCAGGTCCTAATTAAAAGGATAGGGGTTTGCTAGGGGCCTTTGTCTAACATATAGTTGAATTTCTATTCCTTGGCATTGCAAATGTATCCAATGTTCTGATCAACTTATCACTAATGGAATCTACAGATGCACCTAAACTTAGGAGAGAAGTATGGCCAAATATTGGGTTTGTTTATTTTTGGGTTTCTATCTCTTCCAGGATTTAGGCCCCATAATTCTTAATGCATTGTTAAGTCTCCAGTGCCCCAGAGTCATTCTTATATCTTTTTCCTCAGCTTGTCTTCCCAATGAGGAAACCTGATCACATTACCTAGTCAATATTTAAAAAATGTAAAATTATAAAAAAATTAACAAATTATTTCCACAATGAAATGGAATAATATTTTGGACAAGGCAGGATAAAATAAAGTAGTCTGATTTTGTTTGGCAGCATTTCGTGTTGTATGTGTTGTTGTTTCAGTTTTTATGCTTTTGGCTACAGTGTCAAAGATCTCCTCTGTAAGTTCAAGTATTTGTAATAAATTTTTCACTTTCAAAAAATGGTAAGAAGGACACATCAAAATATAGGATATAACCTCTATTTTAATTTTTGAGGTCCCAATTAGAGCCTTCATTTTGCTGGTCTTCTGCCAGCTTAAAAATCTACTTGAATATTTTAGTCTTGCACATGCTAACTGCTTTGCATTTATAAAACTCTCTCACAAAAATCTATAGTGTTTTCTTTAGGGACACAGTAGTATTCCCTTTTACTGTCAATAATACCTCAGTCCAGATGACACAGTTCTATGTTTTACTGTTAAACATGAATGAACCATATGAATTTTCACACACTAGAACCAAAAAAGTCAAATCCATCATCTAAATATTTGTAATTTCCTTATTACTTATGGGTATCACAATACTCTTGTTTACAATGTTTATATATCTATTTCCTATATAATTCTCACAACCTATGCATCAGCTGAAATTCCTTCAGCTCACCAGGAGATTTATCACTGCTAATTGAGTTAGCACATATTTTCAAAATATCACACATGCAGCCCTGTATTAGTTACCTATTGTTATGTAACAATTTACAGAACAGCTTAAAACAATGCACACTTACTGTCTAAATATCTTAGGTCAGGAGTCCAGGCATGGTTTAACTGGATCCTCTATTTTAGGTCCTCTTACAGGTTGTAATTTACGTGTAATCTGGGAGACTGAGAACGTAATAAAGAAAGTCTGCTAGTAAAAGGAAAGTCATAATCTTTTGTAACCTAATCGTGGAACTGACATCCCAGCACTTTTGCCGTAGTCTGTTGGTTGCAAGCAAGTTTCTAGGTTCAGCCTACATTCTTAGAGAGGGAATTATATAAGGGCTAGAATGCAAAAAGTTGACATATGGAGGGAAGAACTGACAAAAAATTCATATACAACTGGGAATTGATGCTACATGATTAGTCATGTCTGATTAATCTTTCTGAAACAGATCTCTGATCATATGACTATTCTTGCTTAAAAATAATCATCAAAGATCCCCTTGCCTATAGTTATCCACAATCAGACCCCAATCTTCATTTTCAATTTATTTTATACTTTCTCTTACTGCTTCTCACAAATTTCATTTTCTAGCCCATGTTGCTAGCTCAATTCATAAGGTGCTTGCTTTGCATGTTTGTTCTTGTTGTTCTCCCTGATTGAGATAGTATCTCCTTCTCTGGACATAAAGAGAGAGTTTTATCCTGGGAAAGAGAAGGGGTAGTGGAGGGCATATTATTTCTCTCTTCAAATATTTAAAAAGGTAGGGCCAAACAAGTCACTGTGTGGAAGACTAAAAGGACAAGAATTAAGGCATAATGAAGAAATCCTGAGAGCCATCAAGGTTATTCAATATTGAAATAAACTGCCTCAAAATATGAGTTTTTCATTTCAAAGTGTTCAAACAAATCATTTATACATGATGGGGATTAAGGGATTTATTTATGTGTTGAAAGGGAGTTAGAAGGAAGAGACTTCTAAGGTACCTTCCAATTATTAAGATTTCATAAATCCATGAATTTATATAAGAAATCAAAACTATTCTTATGACTTGCAAAGATAAGAAAAAATAAATGATTTACATGATAAAATTTAAAAAGAAATTAGCCTTGATATTTTATTTTAAGCTGTGATTATTTTATATACTCAAGAATGTTCATTCTTCAATATTTTCCCTATTTGTGATTCATTATTATCATAATAAACTATAGAACTACCCAACATTTCAAATTAGAAAGTAAATATATTTGTGATCAATATGCACAAAAGCAAATTTTTAATTGTTTAAGAGGAGTTACGGTGCCATTTGAAAACTCTTTTCCAATCAAGTATGTCCCTAAGAAATTCTATAAAAAGAATTCGGTCTTCATTTTCACACAGTCTTTTATCACTATTCATTCTGAGTTTACTGATGAGGCCAATATTAAGAAAACTCTTCTTCTTGCTTTAGAAAAATTTACAGATAAAACAGCTGCCCATTCTCTTGTCACTACTTCACTGGATAAGTTGGAACAAGTGGTGCCATGAATTATGCATTAAATTATTGCATGGTTAAAGGCTTCTAAAAGTATGCTTTCAGCTTTTTCAGAGATAAGATGGCTTGTGAGAGTAACCCACAACCCATCTTATCTTCTTTGTAATTCTGCTTTGGAAGAGAGATCGAGTGAATTAGTGTTATCCTTTCCTTGACGGAGCACCTGATTTAAAGTCCCTCCAGATGGTATCCAGTGGAGAACAAATTTATGGATGAAAACTGAAACACTTTTTTAAAAAAGAAAAATGTTTGATGATTGTGGCTTACTTTATCTAAACTACAAGATGACTGAGGGCAGGCATCCTGTCTAATTAGTTTTTGTTGTGTGGTAACCATCACACTCAGACAAACTTTTAAATAAATATTTAATGAATCAGTAATTGTGTGAATAAATACGTGAGATTCAAACATGCCCCAGTGTGTGGATGGGCCTTGAAACTTTAGCTTCTGCTGAAGTGTCTGTTACTATACACCGTAGGATCATATATCACAAAAACAAGAAAACTTGAACAAGACTTAACACCAGTATATGCTAACTCTTTATTGAGGAGAAATAAAATTAGGTGTAAGCCCATCTGGCCAGGCTGTTTCTGTCAAATACATAGTGTTATTCAAGGCTAAATAAGTCAGACATAGTGGATTTGACTATTAAGTAAATTTGGTTCCATAAGATGGAACTCACTTGTGTAGACGAGAAGGATGCTTCTTTTAAAAGAAATGGAAATTTCCATCTTAGGAAGAAAATTCTGGTACCTATGGAAATGGATTTTAGATTAAAGGAAGAAAATGTGTTCTACTCTTCCTGAAGCCTAGAGTAGATATACATCAGGCTTTGCGATATAGCAAGAGATTAATAGCCCTGGCCACAAGGAAACGAATCAGCAGCAGGACAGGAAGCAAGCCAGTAAGGGGATCTGTGACCGGTCTGCACCTGGGCAGTTGTTGAATGTAGTCACTTTGTAATATACACCTTCTGCTTCCTGAAATGTTCAGTAAACTGTCATTAATATTTGCATTGTGGACTGTACCTTGTGTTTGGAAAGTAGTCACAATAGCCAGGGCAGTAATCAAAGGATTGGTGACCCTGGTGCTCAGCAGCAATGGAATCAGCCCAGTGGACACATGATGTGTAAGGCCAGGGAAAAAAAAAAAAATCTCTGACATTTAGAGAGCAGCCATTTGTTAACCAGTTGCCTTGTCTGTAAAATGGGGCGATAATACCTGTCCTTGCTTCCCTGCAGGAAAGTTATGAAATGTGAAATAATGAATGACTGTAATGTGTTTTGAACACCTAGCAAGAAACACATTATATAAGCATATGATATCATGATTACCTCCATAATAAAAAGAAAATATTTAAAATAATAATAATACGTACATTTTAACACCTGCAGTTGCATATGAAATGTATAAGCCTTTTTACTGTTTTCTGTCTATTACATTGCACCTGCATTAAAAATGTACCCCCATGGTTCAATTTTTAAAAATACATAAAATTTAGACAGGTACTTATTCTTTTATTCACCCCATTGTGCCTAAATCTCACAGAACATATTTTAAACAATATACTACCACAAAGAGACCACTTCAATACAAATCTCAATAGTGTGGGTTAATAAAAATTACTTTTAAAGGCAAACATCTGGCACCTCATAAATATATATCACCTTTCATCAAGAGTTGTTCAAACTCTCCCTATATATATTACACTTATAAGCATTATTAATTCAGCATATTGTACGATGGTTTTAGAGTAGTCCCAAAGCAGAATTACATATGTAAAATATGTGCTGCAATATCTAGGCCTGTGCAGATCATAAAGAACAAGACATTAACCACAATGCTAAATCCTTTTGATTTAATGTTTTCTGTTAGCTAGCAGGGGTGACTTTTTAAACACAGATACAAGAAAATACTATAGTTAAGCTTAAAGGCAGCTATTTAGTCTAATTTTGTTCCCTCTCTTGTGACATTTAGCAAATTATTCCAGGTCTACACTTAGCTCATGTCAAAAATGTGTCTTAAGTATTTTACTCTAGTTTATTTGTACATATGTAACAAATTTTAAAAGATGATTTGCCTTCACAAGGTCTGTATCCACAACACCAAATTGATACTTCATTTTTTTTTCAGAGGATATTGAAAATAAAGAATATTCTGTAATGCCCTTTGGCCATTTTTCCTGCCATTAATGATCTTACTATGAAATTTTTATTCGTTGTAGTTCAGTTTTTATTTTTCCATGGTAGTAAAGGCCAATTTTCTTGCTATGTGTTTAATAAGTACAGAAAATGTACAACCAGTTTTATTGTTATATTTTATAATGGCATATATATGTGTATATATAAGATTATTATTTGCCAGTTTAAATAGCACTTACTCCTTTAGCTGTTCCCAACAAGTTGGGGTTAGATACATTTCCTTGTATTTTCATATTTCTCTCTACTAATTTAAAAAATGAATACCACAAAATGAGTGCATTAAAGCTGAGGACTGTGAAGGTCTGAGGCCTGATCTGACATAGATTAAACAGACAGTCTGCCTTATTTATATCATAAACCTGGCATTCTATCTAAAATTTACCATTATTCATATATAGATTTAAATTCTATTGACTTCCATGCACTAGCCTATGCAGTGAAGATACAATGACAAACGAAACAGACAGCCTTCTTAGCCATATGGAACACTCCACATATAAGAGAAAATGGAAAAGAATAAGTAAACAATTAAAACTTTAAAATCTTTGAAATGTATAACCCTTTTTATTGTGCAATGTATTAGACAGAAAACAATAATGTTTAAGTTCTCTAAGGAAAAAAAATATATAAGTGGCTGTTGCCAAAAATTAAAAGGGACCTTTCTTTGAACAAGATGCTCAGATATAACCTGAGTATCTAAAGCCAAATATGTAATACTGATTTCCTGATTAAATGATGAATGGAAGAAACACATCTAACTTTTATCTCACAATCATATTAAAATGAATATCTAAATATCCAAATAGAGATTATTCTGTGCTCCTATTAGAAAACATGGAAGAATAACAGTCACATACAGAAACTTCAGGACAATTTTCTACATAAGGAGGAATCCTACTTAACAATGATTTGCACAGACCATTGCTGTCTGCATGCAAAGGAGCATCTTGCCTGGAAAATAAGGGAAGAGATTCTAAAAGAATTCACTAGTATCAATGGGTTGAAGGTCAAATTCATTATTATAACACTAAGACAGCAATGTGTGATCTTTCTAGAGTCCTGTGAGGACCGTATTATTGTTTGCCTTAAGTGCCTAGATCCCATAGCACTTACCCACAGCGTATCCTTGGAATTATCCCTGCTAAATAATGCCTTCCATAATAAACACAAAAAGGTGATCTTTGATGCAGAAGGAAGCTTCTTGTTGTGAAGCCTGTATAGCAGTGGTGTTATCTCTACAAACCACTGGTAACGAAACTCTGAACTGACAAGTGAAACTACAAAATATGAGAACCTTATCCTTCTCCCTTCATTTGAGCTTGAAAAACTCAGTCTTGAATCCTCCAAAAGGTCCCATTTCACATTAGAAAAGAATAATCTTAGAAAAATAACCGAAATTATTTGAAAGTTCAAAAAAGAGTAACTCAGACGAGCAGTCAAAAATGTTAGGCTTTCTTATAAAACCCTAAAAAAATTAGTACAAGATCAAAGTTTCTTTATAGGAGTCAAGGTAATAGCACAACTAAAAAACAGACAACCAAGGGGAAAATTTGATCCCAAAGGTATTACAAAGAGAAAAACCATATAAGCAATAAATTTAAAACCTAAATGAAGCAGAGATCAACAGAATGAAAGAGCAGGAACTAATGATCAACATCAATTTGACTGCCACTATTAGCCAGCAGCCTCCTAGACACTGGGGATACAGCAATGAATAAAACAAAACCCCTTTTTTTTCAAGGAGTTCTCTTTTATATTCTACTGAAGAGAGACTGCCATAAACAAAATGAACACTTGAACATCTGCTACATTAGAAGATGATAAGTGCAAGGAAAAGCTATACAAAAAGATAAAGGAAAAGGAACAAACATGGTGATGAAGTTATAATTTTTGACTGAGTAGTCAAGAAAGATCTCACTGAGAAGGTGACACTAGGACTTGATATTGTAGAAAGGATAGTGTGTGACTTCTGAGTCATAAAAGACATTGTAGATTCCATCTTGATTTCTTGATTTCTTACGTCACTCATTCTGGAGATTGTCAGGTATCATAGCATGAAAACACTCAACCAGTCTATGAAGTGACAATTATGGAGAAGAAGGATATGCATGGATTAGATAAAGGCCACCCATCTAGATGTGACCCATGTATATGTGACCCATGTTGTGTCATGCATATGTGTGACATTTGTGTCATGTATATGTGGTGGCTTTTATCTAATCTATGCATATCCCTGTAAGCCTCTGAGTTTCATTTATCACAGAATATGCTCTTGCCTTCACGGAGTTTATAGCAGTTTTATAGCTGTATTACTTCAAACTGTCAAACATATTATTCTCAGAGTAGTAAATTTAGCTTTAAAACTCAGATCTAACAAAGTAACACACAACACATGCATGTAAACAATAGTACAATCATGCTTTTAAGGTAATCCAAAATGCAAGGTCATGCTTTTCAAAAATTGATATAAAGAATGATACTTCATAACCAACTAATATGTATACAGGAAGGAAAGGTTGATTTCACATACATTAAAGGAAATATAAACAAATTGTCTCCTAGAAAAATGACAAAAAGAAACCAATGAAAGTATCATCCTTAGAAAAGTAAATCTAGAATATTTATTCAACATGTAAAGGCCCATGATAGTCACTTGTCATACCACATTATTTTGAAAGTTCTTGTCTATTATATGCGTAACAGTAGAAATAATTTGTAAAGAAAGAATTCCAGAACATCTCATTACCTACCTTAAAAATGCAAAAAAAGATTCAACCTAAAATCACTTTTAAAAGAACACTTTATATGATAGCTGTAAAATACAAATATGAGGAAATCAAAAGCTTTCCTTGATACTAATGGTGTCTAAGATATCAGTCACTATAGCAACCAAGGTCTAAAATATATAAAAAATAAATTGTATAGTTGGCCCTCTGTATTTGTGGGTTCCACATCCATGGATTCAACCAACTACAGATAGAAAGTATTCAAAAACGATAAAAGAAAAAGTGCATCATACTGCATATGAACGTATCTTTATTTCTTGTCATTATTATTCAAACAGTGCAGTATAATAATTATTCACACAACATTTACATTATATTAGACATTATCAGTAATCTAGAACTGATTTAAAGTATATTGGGATGATGTGCTTAGGTTATATGCAAACAATACTCCATTTTATATAAGGGTCTTGAGTGTCCATGGATTTTGATATTCATGGGAGTTTTGGAACTAACCTGCCATAGATATCAAGGGATGACTGTTTAAGAAATATTTATGGAAAAAGTATCCTGAGCAAGATGGCCGAATAGGAAGAGCTCCAGCCTCCAGCTCCCAGAGCGAGGGACACAGGAGATGGATGATTTCTGCATTTTCAACTGGGATACCGGGTTCATCTCACTGGGGAGTGCCGGACAATCAGTGCTGGTCAGCTGGTGCAGCCCGACCAGTGAGAGCTGAAGTAGGGCAAGGCATTGCCTCACCTGGGAAGCGTAAGGGGGAAGGGAATCCCTTTTCCTACCCAAGGGAAACTGAGACACACAACACCTGGAAAATCGGGTAACTCCCACCCTAATACTGCACTTTACCAAGGGTCTTAGCAAATGGCACACCAGGATATTATATCCCACACCTGGTCTGGAGGGTCCCACACCCATGGAGCCTCCCTCATTGCTAGCACAGCAGTCTGAGATATAACTGAAAGGCAGCAGCGAGGCTGGGGGAGGGGTGCCCTCCAATGCTGAGGCTTAAGTAGGTAAACAAAGCCACCAGGAAGCTCGAACTGGGTGGAGCCCACCACAATTCAAGGAGGCCTGCCTGCCTCTATAGACTCCACCTCTGGGGACAGGGCATAGCTAAACAAAAAGCAGCAGAAACATCTGCAGATGTAAATGACCCTGTCTGACAGCTTTGAAGAGAGCAGTGGGTCTCCCAACATGGAGGTTGAGGTCTGAGAATGGACACAATGCATGCTGAAGTGGATCCCTGACCCTTGAGTAACCTAACTGGGAGACATACCCCACTAGGTGCAGACCAACTCCTCACACCTCACATGGCTGGGCATACCTCTGAGACAAAGTTTCCAGAGCAAGAATCAGACAGCAACACTCGATGTTCAGCAATCTTCTATCTTCTGCAGCCTCCACTGCTGATACCCAGGCAAACAGGTCTGGAGTGGACCTCAAGCAAACTCCAACGGACCTGCAGCTGAGTGTCCTGACTGTTAGAAGGAAAACTAGCAAACAGAAAGGACACCCACACCAAAACCCCATCATCAAAGACCAAAGGCAGATAAAACCACAAAGATGGGGAAAAAGCAGGGCAGAAAAGCTGGAAATTCAAAAAATCAGAGCATATCTCCCCCTGCAAAGGAACGCAGCTCATCGCCAGCAAGGGATCAAAGCTGGACAGAGAATGACTTTGATGGGTTGAGAGAAGAAGGCTTCGGTCGATCAAATTTCTCAGAGCTAAAGGAGGAACCACGTACCCAGTGCAAAGAAACTAAAAATCTTGAAAAAAGAATGGAAGAATGGATAACTAGTATAATCAATGCAGAGAAGGCCATAAACTAACTGACAGAGATGAAAACCATGACACGATAATTATGTGACAAATGCACAAGCTTCAGTAACCAACTCGATCAACTGGAAGAAAGAGTATCAGTGATTGAAGATCAAATGAATGAAATGAAGCGAGAAGAGAAGTCTAGAGAAAAAAAGAGGAGAAAGAAATGAAAAAAGTCTCCAATACAGGATAATGTGAAAAGACCAACTCTATGTCTGATTGGTGTGCCTGAAAGTGAGGGGGAAAATGGAACCAAGTTGGAAAACACTCTTCAGGATATCATCCAAGAGAACTTCCCCAACCTCGTAAGGCAGGCCAACATTCAAATCCAGGAAATACAGAGAATGCCACAAAGATACTCCTCGAGAAGAGCAACTCCAAGACACATAATCGCCAGATTCACCAAAGTTGAAATGAAGAAAAAAATGTTAAGGGCAGCCAGAGACAAAGGTCGAGTTACCCACAAAGGGAAGCCCATCAGACTAACAGAAGATGTCTCAGCTGAAACTACAAGCCAGAAGACAGGCAGGACCAATATTCAACATTCTTAAAGAAAAGAATTCTCAACCCAGAATTTCATATCCAGCCAAAGTAAGTTTCATAAGTGAAGAAGAAATAAAATCCTTTACAGACAAGCAAATGCTTAGAGATTTTGTCACCACCAGGCCTGCACAACAAAAGACCCTGAAGGAAGCTCTAAACATGGAAAGGAACAACCAGTACCAGCCATTGCAAAAACATATCAAAATATAATGACCATCGATGCTAGGAAGAAACCGCATCAACTAACGAGCAAAATAACCAGCTAATATCACAATGACAGGATCAAGTTCACACATAACAATATTAACCTTAAATGTAAAACTGTCCAATTAAAAGACACAGACTGGCAAATTGGATAAAGAGTCAAGACCCATAAGTTTGCTGTATTCAGGAGACCCATCTCACATGCAAAGACATACATAGGCTCAAAATAAAAGGATGGAGGAAGATCTACCAAGCAAATGGAAAACAAAAAAAAGCAAGGGTTGCAATCCTAGTCTCTGATAAAACAGACTTCGAATCATCAAAAATCAAAAGAGACAAAGAAGGCCATTACATAACGGTAAAGGGATCAATTCAACAGGAAGAGCTAACTATCCTAAATATATATGCACCCAATACAGGAAAACCCAGATTCATAAAGCAAGTCCTTAGAGACTTACAAAGAGACTTAGACTCCCATACAATAATAATGGGAGACTTCAACACCCCATTATCAACATTAGACAGATCAACGAGACAGAAAGTTAACAAGGATATCCAGGAATTGAACTCAACTCTGCACCAAGTGGACCTAATAGACATCTACATAACTCTCCACCCCAAATCAAGAGAATATACATTCTTCTCAGCACCACATGGCACTTATTCCAAAACTGACCACATAGTTGGAAGTAAAGCACCCCTCAGCAAATGTAAAAAAACAGAAATTATAACAAACTGTCTCTCAGACCACAGTGCAATCAATCGAGAACTCAGGACTAAGAAACTCAATCAAAACCGCTCAACTACATAGAAACTGAAAGCCTGCTCCTGAAGGACTACTGGGTGCATAACAAAATGAAGGCAGAAATAAAGATGTTCTTTGAAACCAATGAGAACAAAGATACAACATACCAGAATCTCTGGGACACATTTAAAGCAGTGTGCAGAGGGAAATTTATAGCACTAAATGCCCACAAGAGAAAGCTGGAAAGATCTAAAATTGACACCCTAACATCACAATTAAAAGAATTAGAGAAGTAAGAGCAAACACATTCAAAAGCTAGCAGAAGGCAAGAAATAACTAAGATCAGAGCAGAATTGAAGGAGATAGAGACACAAAAAACCCTCCAAAAATAAATCAATGAATCCAGGAGCTGGTTTTTTGAAAAGATCAACAAAATTGATAGACTGCTAGCAAGACTAATAAAGAAGAAAAGAGAGAAGAATCAAATAGGCGCAATAAAAAATGATAAAGGGGCTATCACCACCAACCCCACAGAAATAAAAACTACCATCAGAGAATATTATAAACACCTCTACGAAATAAACTAGAAAACCTAGAAGAAATGGATAATTTCCTGGACTCTTACACTCTCCCAAGACTAAACCAGGAAGAAACTGAATCCCTGAATAGACCAATAGCAGGCTCTGAAATTGAGGCAATAATTAATAGCCTACCAACCAAAAAAAGTCCAGGACCAGATGGATTCACAGCCGAATTCTACTAGCGGTACAAGAAGGAGTTGGTACCATTCCTTCTGAAACTATTCCAATCAATAGAAAAAGAGGGATTCCTCCCTAACTCATTTTATGAGGCCAACATCATCCTGATACCAAAGCCTGGCGGAGGCACAACAAAAAAAGAGAATTTTAGACCAATATCCCTGATGAACATCGATGCAAAAATCCTCAATAAAATATTGGCAAACCAAATCAGGCAGCACATCAAAAAGCTTATCCACCATGATCAAGTGGGCTTCATCCCTGGGATGCAAGGTTGGTTCAACATATGCAAATCAATAAATGTAATCCAGCATATAAACAGAACCAAAGACAAAAACCACATGATTATCTCAATAGATGCAGAAAAGGCCTTTGACAAAATTCAACAGTCCTTCATGCTAAAAGCTCTCAATAAATTTGGAATTGATGGAATGTATCTCAAAATAATAAGAGCTACTTGTGACAAACCCACAGCCAATATCATACTGAATGGGCAAAAACTGGAAGCATTCCCTTTGAAAACTGATACAAGACAGGGATGCCCTCTCTCACCACTCCTATTCAACATAGTGTTGGAAGTTCTGGCTAGGGCAATCAGGCAAGAGACATAAATAAAGGGTATTCAGTTAGGAAAAGAAGAAGTCAAATTGTCCCTGTTTGTAGATGATATGATTTTATACTTAGAAAACCCCATTGTCTCAGCCCAAAGTCTCCTTAAGCTGACAAGCAACTTCAGCAAAGTCTCAGGATACAAAATCAATGTGCAAAAATAACAAGCATTCTTATACACCAATAACAGACAGAGAGCCAAATCATGAATGAACTCCCATTCACAATAGCTTCAAAGAGAATAAAATACCTAGGAATCCAACTTACTAGGGATGTAAAGGACCTCTTCAAGGAGAACTACAAACCACTGCTCAGTGAAATAAAAGAGGACACAAACAAATGGAAGAACATACCATGCTCATAGATAGGAAGAATCAATATTGTGAAAATGGCCATACTGCCCAAGGTAATTTATACATTCAATGCCATCCCCAACAAGTTACCAATGACTTTCTTCACAGAATTGGAAAAAACTGCCTTAAAGTTCATATGGAACCAAAAAAGAGCCCACATTGCCAAGACAATCCTAAGTCAAAAGAACAAAGCTGGAGGCATCATGCTACCTGACTTCAAACTACACTACAAAGCTACAGTAACCAAAACAGCATGGTACTGGTACCAAAACAGAGATATAGACCAATGGAACAGAACAGAGTCCTCAGAAATAATACCACACATCTACAACCATCTGATCTTTGACAAACCTGACAAAAACAAGAAATGGGGAAAGGATTCCCTATTTAATAAATGGTGCTGGGAAAATTGGCTAGTCATAAGTAGAAAGCTAAAACTGGATCATTTCCTTACTCCTTATATGAAAATTAATTCAAGATGGATTAGAGACTTAAATGTTAGACCTAATACCATAAAAACCCTAGAAGAAAACCTAGGTAATACCATTCAGGACATAGGCATGGGCAAGGACTTCATGTCTAAAACACCAAAAGCAATGGCAACAAAAGCCTAAATTGACAAATGGGATCTAATTAAACTAAAGAGTTTCTGCACAGCAAAAGAAACTACCATCAGAGTGAACAGTCAACCTACAGAATGGGAGAAAATTTTTACAATCTACTCATCTGACAAAGGGCTAATATCCAGAACCTACAAAGAACTCAAACAAATTTACAAGAAAAAAACAAACAACCCCATCAAAAAGTGGGCAAAGGATATGAAGAGACATTTCTCAAAAGAAGACATCTCAAAATACAGCCAACAGACACATGAAAAAATGCTCATCATCACTGGCCATCAGAGAAATGCAAATCAAAACCACAATGAGATACCATCTCACACCAGTTAGAATGGCAATCATTAAAAAGTCAGGAAACAACAGGTGCTGGAGAGGATGTGGAGAAATAGGAACACTTTTACACTGTTGGTGGGACTGTAAACTAGTTCAACCATTGAGGAAAACAGTGTGGCGATTCCTCAAGGATCTAGAAATAGAAATACCATACTACCCAGCCATCCCATTACTGGGTATATATCCAAAGGATTATAAATCATGCTGCCATAAAGATACATGTACATGTATATTTATTGTGGCACTATTCCCAATAGCAAAGACTTGGAGTCAACCCAAATGTCCATCAGTGACTGACTGGATTAAGAAAATGTGGCACATATATACCATGGAATACTATGCAGCCATAAAAAAAGGATACACTTGTGTCCTTTGTAGGGACATGGATGTAGCTGGAAACCATCATTCTCAGCAAACTATCGCATGAACAGAAAACCAAACACTGCATGTTCTCACCCATAGGTGGGAACTGAACAATGAGATCACTTGGACATGGGAATGGGAACATCACACACTGGGGCCTATTGTAGGGGGCGGGGAGGGGGAGGGATAGCATTGGGAGTTATATCTGATGTAAATGACGAGTTGATGGGTGCTGATGAGTTGATGGGTGCTGCACACCAACATGGCACTTGTGTACATATGTAACAAACCTGCACATTGTGCACATGTACCCTAGAACTTAAAGCATAATAATATTAAAAAAAAGAAATATTTATGGCCATGTCAAGTGGCTCACACCTGTAATCCCAGCACTTTGGGAGACCAAGGTAGGAAGATTGCTTGAACCCAGACATTTGAGATCAGCCTGGGCAGTATAATGAGACCTTATCTCTTAAAATAAAAAAATCAAATATTTAGCTGGCCATTGTGACACATGCCCATGGTCCTAGCTACTCAAGGGGCTGAGGCAAGAGGATTGTGTGAGCCCAGGATTGCACCACTGCACTCCAACCTGGAGACAGAGGGAGATCTTGTCTTAAAAAAAAAAAAAAAAAAGGAAAGAAAGCAAAACAATAGAAATGTTTATATAATGAGTACCACAAAATTTTACTAAGGAAGGAAAAATATTTTAAAAGTTAAGTAAAAGGAGAGGGACACGCCAGCTTTCTGGATTAAAAGAAGGGATGGTATAAATGTATAAATTTTCCTAAAATTATCTGTAAATATCCTGAACTGTTCATCAATACATCAAAGTAATATATTTCAACCATGACAAAAATAATTCTAAGCTATGGGAAAAATAAATTGTATTAATTGTATTATCTTTGTGCCTTCTCTCCTAAAGAATGCCATGTTTGAGGGAAGCATTTGGACCATGTTACACACTTCACTGAAGAAGATATCACATATATAAATGAACAGAAAACTAGTAAGTGACTGTTGTTAGTGAGCTGCATATCTTGATAGGCAACATATTCCATACTATATTTTTGCAGTTCTACTAATTAGGTAATCAGTGTTTCAAAATGTAATGTGCATAAATATATCTTGGTACTTAGAATAACAAATAAAAAAAAGAGAATATCTCTTGACCAAATTTCAATTTCTAAGTTAATCTGTTATAAATGGGAAGTAGGACAAACACTAATCCATACTGAGGACTTCTAATTTTCTAGGTACTTTACATACATTTTGTCATTTAATCTTAACACCACCACCATGAGATAGATAAACCAACAGTTCCATGAGAAAACTGAAACTCAGAGAAATGAAACACCAGTTATTCATCTACTTATTGGTAAATTCAGTCAATCCCAAGATTTTCTGGCTCTAAATTCAGACCCCTTCAATTTGCCATTTTTTTAGTGGTTTAATTGCTTTTATCTCTTACATCATTTTTTAATATTCTTATTTCAAATAGTATTATTCCCACTTTGGTCATTCTCTTCATCATGTCTGTAGATTCTCATGTTGGTTTACTTCCCATGCATTAGCAATTTTGGATTAGTTGAAATTCTGTTTATCTACAACATATCCACCTACTCTCTATCTATATTTATTTATTATTTAGAAACCCCTAGATTTGTGGAAATGCCACTTCAGACATGTCTTTGATTATTTTGTTTGTTTTGTTTTGTTTTCAGGGAAATTTTAAGAAGTTTAATAACCCCGGCACAATTTTTGTGTTGAATTCTTGGCATGTTGTTCTAAAATCATGCAGTGTATGCACTTCATCATCTTATACTCACATTTAAGATAAACTTGGGATTTCGATTTCTCTTCAGTGACATTTCCTCTTCAAATATAGAGATCCAAGAAATATCCTTACTGCTTTTCAGAAGAAAGGGTGCAGTGAGGAGTGCGGAGTTTTATTCAGGCCCTTGCCTCCTAAAGCCCTGAGGCTATGCCATCCAACCTTGTGTGTCTTTACAAGCTTCAGAACCCACTCCTCTAGCTGGGGAATGACCCCCCAAAATTCTATTTCCTGAGCCAACTTGGTGTCAGCCTCGATCTACTACTTTTGGACTGGTTTTGTGCTTTATTCCAAGTGAATGTGGATTAATTTTTTGTTGTTTTTAATTCATATATCCAACTTTTTAAATGTAGCATTTCCAAATGTGTATAAAGGGGCATTTCCTCTTTTCTCCCCCTCCATATGAGCTGGCACTTGACAGCCCACGCTCTTCTCATTGTTTTTACCTCCATGATCTAAGAATTGTTCCTCTCTACTCTCATCTAGCTTTCTTAAAATTCGCAAACAAACATTTTCTAATCCCTTCCTTTTTTTCTTATTTTTTAATTTATTTTATCTTTTCCCCCTTTCCTGGGTGCCTTCTCTTTTTTACTTATCTCCAACATCATCCAGTCCACTCCTCCCCACTTTTCTTTCACTTTTTATGTAACTTATTATCCATTAGTGATAAATTTTGTTTGGTTTTCCCTTGTTATACAAGGACATAAGTCACAACTGAAATATTTTTTGTGTGTGCTTCATTGGTTAGCTGGGAACACTACAAAAAATGCAACCAAAATGGGGCCTAAGTGATCACATTATTATGAAAAATTAATTAAGTTAATTAACTGTAAATTGGAGTTTGAATGCACAGAACTCTTTCAGGTAATTATCACTCCTATAGGCTAGGGATTGTATTTTTAGGGGTGGAACAAAGTGTGAAGATTAAACTGAAATCAGGTAATTTATGAAAAAAATCTATTTCCCCATGGTAAGATCTAAATAAATATAAGCCATTTCAGTTTTAAATACAAGATCTGTTAAACTATGCCAAGATAGGTTTTCAAGGAAAGATATTCTGTTAAAGTTAATTCTCATTCTACTTTAGAAAACTAGTTAAAACTGGCCGGGCGCGGTGGCTCAAGCCTGTAATCCCAGTACTTTGGGAGGCCGAGGCGGGCGGATCACGAGGTCACGAAATCGAGACCATCCTGGCTAACATGGTGAAACCCCGTCTCTACTAAAAATACAAAAAACTAGCCGGGCGTGTGGCGGGCGCCTGTAGTCCCAGCTACTCGGAGGCTGAGGCAGGAGAATGGCGTAAACCCGGGAGGCGGGGCTTGCAGTGAGCCGAGATCGGGCCACTGCACTCCAGCCTGGGTGACACAGCGAGACTCCTTATCTCAAAAAAAAAAAAAAAAAAAAAAAAAAAGAAAACTAGTTAAAACTTTCAGAAAAAAAAAAATCTTATTAACGTAGAGATCAATTCATCATTTGGAGATCACCTTGGATCAAAAACTCAGTTTGTACAATAGAACCAAAATTTAGCTCACAGTTATTCTGTGCCATGTGCCAGGGACTATTCTAAGTGACTTATCTCCAATCATTTATTATTTTCTAAAAGTACTCTAAGTAATAGATCATGCTATCATTTCATTTTACATGTGAGGAAACTGAGGCACAGTCAAGTTAGGTAAGTTGTTCCAGGTCACATAGGTATTGGATTTTGGAGTTGATATTTTAAATTAAGTAAAGTCACTCCAGGTATGGGGCTTTTTCACGGGGAAAAAAAAAAAAAAAAGCACTTTTTAAAATAGTTTTTTTCTTCTTCTTTCTTCTTCTTTTTTTTTTTTCTTCTTAGAGCTAAAAACTCTTCAATAGCTAAAATTAGGCTTTCTTAATCCTAAGTGGTAATTGGGTGAGTTTTCCTGGGGAAAAACAATTCTGAAATCCACAGTGTTTAGGAAATAATGCGATCTGAAACTGAGAGAATAATTTAAAGCTAACTCTATGTGACATATTTAAAAAAATATGAGAAAAACACTTTAAGAACTGTAAGTCTAATAATGCAACTGCGTTAGAAGAACCATGAAATCCATGGATAATTAATATTAATCTAAGATAGATTATAAGATTTGTCCTCATCCTATCTATAGAAATAAATGTAGATGTTAGTATACTAGTGTAAATATGTACGTGTATCTCTTAGCTCTGTCTACTGAAAAGGCCTGGAGGTAATGAGACCCAAGTAGCAATGAGCATGCTCAGTGCCTCAATCTTCATTTATTAATGCTACAGTCCAACAAATAAAATGGGTGCTTCTGGAGAAATGGCTGATTCCAGGGTGTTTATGTTATTCATTTGCAACACTGTTAAGCTCATTTATATTCTTTGTATTATATTTTAGGCTCTGCCACTCAAATCTTGGTTTCTTTTAATTTTTAAATTATTTCTTCAAAATAAATAATATGGAAGGATGTTAACATTGAGAGGAGCTGTTAAACAGCAACATGATTCTACAAGTAAAAACGATAAAATAGTTATAATCATAGAACTAATATGCCTACTCGTGCCATCTACCATCACCCCCATTCTTTTCATCTCATTCCTACCCTCTAAGTAACCAATCTCATTAGTCTCTGCTTTATACTTCCTTAACTTCTGTTTACAAAAATGAGAAGATACATGTATATTTCCATATGCACCTACTTTCTGCAATAATAGGTAGAAAACTATAGATACTATTTTAGACTTTGTTTCTTTTACACAACAATATATCCTAGAAATCAATCTATGTCAGTGCAAAGAGACACTTCTTATTTTTTATAGCTGCATAATATTCTATTATGTAAATGTATCACAGTTTATTCAGTCATCCTTCCATGTATGAGCATTGAGGTTTTTCTGATATTTTGCAATAAACAATGCAGTCATGAATAATATCATCAATGTATATTTTTATATTGTTGGGGGTCTATTTTCAAGGTGATTTCATAGTAGTCAGATTGCTCACTGTAAAAGGGTGAACGGTGGCCTCAAAGAAGATATGTCCATGTATTCATCTCCAGAACCTGTGAATGTTGCTTTGTTTGAGAAAATAGTTTTGCAAATATAATTAAGTTAAATATCTTGAGATGGAAAAGACTATCACGAATTGTCTAGGTGGTCTCTAAATTCAAACATAAGAACCCTTATAAGAGAAGGGCAGAGGGAGGCTTCAGATTGATCTAAAAGATGAGAAAAGAAGTCAATGTGATCACAGAGGCAGAGACTGGAGTGGCGTGGCCACAAATCACAGATGCCAATAGTCTCTAGAAGCTAGAAGAGACCAAGAACTGATTCTTCCCTAGAACCTGCAGAGGGAGTGTGGTCTTGTTAATACTTTTGATTTTTTGAATTCTGGCCTCTGGAGTTGTGAGGGAATAATTTTTGTTGTTTTTAAGCCAAAAGGGTTGTACCGGATAACGTTCACACTGGTAAAGAGATTCCCTGTTCCTCAACAGCCTCACCAACATAATATATTGTCATACTTATAAATTGTTGTCAAATTTGATAGGTTCTATTGGTGTTCTTTTAATTTACATTTCTGTATGAGTGAGATTAAACACTTTTTCATGTGCTCAAATGCCTTTATTCTTTCTTCCTTGTTAAGTATCTTTCATATATTCTTCCAATATTTCTATTATGTTTTGGGCCTTTAATCCTCAGTTTTTAAAAATTTTTATTGTATATTGACAATTTATAGTTGTGTATATTTATGGGATACAAAGAAGTGCTATAATTTTTTAATACAATGTGGAATGATTAAATGAAATAAATTCTATTAATCAGTTCAAATGTTTAACATTTTTGTGATGAGAACACTGAAACGTCATTCATTTTGCAATATTAAAATGTACAATACTCAATTATTAGCTATATTCAGCATGCTGTGCTATGGACCTCAAAAAAAATCAAACTTATTTCGCCTATCTAACAGAATTTATATCCTGTGACTATTGTCTCCCCATTTCCCCACCCCCTAGCCTCTCATAAATACCATTCTACTCTGCTTTTATGCATTTGACTGTTTTAGATTCCACATACAAATAAAAATATGTGGTATTTGTTTTTCTATGGTTTATTTTACTTAGTATGTTTTCCAATTCTACCCGTATTGTCACAAATGATGAAATTTCTTCCTTTTATAAATCTGAGTCGTACTTCACTGTGTATATGTACCACATTTTCTTTATTCATTTGTCCCTAGACAGACACAGGTTGATCTCATAACCTGGCTATTGTAAATAGTGCTGCAATGAATACCAGAGTGCAGGAATCTCTCTGACATACTGACTCCAAAGCTTTTGGGTAAATGCACAGAACTATGACTCTAATTTTTAAGTGTTCTTTATAGATTAGGACTATTTTTCTGTTGTCTGTGATATATTCTGCAAATGTTGTCTTACAGTTTGTCAATTGTCTTTTGACTTTGTTTTTAGTGTTTTCACCATACTTTTTTCTTTCCTCATTTTTCTGTAGTTAAATGTATCAACCTTTTAAAAAATCACCGCTGGATTTTGATTCATGATTGGAAAGACTTTCCCTTCATCAAGTTAAAGAGAAACTCACCCAATGAATTCTAATTTTCCTCTAGTAATTATTTATTTCTACTACTTGTATGGTTTGATTTTTATACTTTTGTACCTTCCGTCTGGAGTTTATTCTATAATTTGCACTTGACTGCTACCGTTTGGTGCATTCCTATATTTTTATAATTTCTAAATCCCCTGTTTTAGATGTGTCTTTTCTATACATCATATAGCTGAATTATGATTTTGGGATCCAAAATAAAAATATTTTCTTTTAATAGATAAGCCCATTCACATTTATTCATATGACTGAGAGAGCTGGTTTCAACTGTATAATATTTAATAATTATGTGCATTTTATTTTATTTGTAGTGTTTTTATTAAAATGTATACTTTTGCTTTTTAAAAACCTTGTTTGTATGTAAGAAGATTTGTATTTTTATTCTAGTGATAATCATTTTTAGTTAGACTTTTATAAGTGCACTTTCCTTAACCTCTTAATTTACTCTAATCTTTCTTCTTTCCTTATTTTTCCTTTTTAAGAGCATTAAATTTTGAGTTTTCCACAACATCCATCAATGTGCATTAGTAGTCCACTCATTCTACTTTTGTTTTAGATCTAGAATTACAGATATTAAAATATTTACCATCAGTCTTTTTGCTAAAGCATCGCCAGTGATACATAAGCTGAGTGAAGATTATCCTGCAGTATATTCTTCAAAAAAAGATTATGGGTACAAAATCCCTAAGGCATTGTACGTTCAAAACTGTTTTTATATAGCCTTGATATTTGAAGGACACTTTGGCTAGATACAATCTTTAATTAACTTTTTTTTCAGTGAGTTGGTTGAAAATCTGCTCAATTTTTGTCTTGCTTTTAATGTTGTTTTTAAAAAGTCTGATGCTTGTCAAATTCTACTGACTTATAATTTATATGATCTTTTCACCTGGAAATCTTGAGGATATTTTCTTTATCTTTGAAGTCTAATATTTTACTATTATATATCTTAAAGTTGACCATTCTGTGTTAATTGTTTTCAGGCACCTAACGGGCCCCTTTAATATATACATTCAACTCTTATTTTGTCTGGAAACGTTTTGTCTGGAAACGTTTTGTCTTGTAGTTTTAATATTAGTTATATTTAATATTAGTTATATTTCATTGTTAACCCTTTCAGGGACATCAATTACATAAATGTCATTGTTCTTACTCTTTTTACTTCTGTTCTTATCCCATTTTTTATTTGCTTGGTTGTTATCCCTTTCTTCAGCTCCTCTATTAAATTTTCATTTTATTTTGCATTTCACATTTTATTCTTTATCTTTAAGATAATTTTGTCTCTTTTCTTCTCTTTCTTTCCTGAGTACAACAAATTCTATTTTTATTTCATCCTATTATTTGTCCATTTCTGGTCTTAGTTTTTAAACTTCTGATTCAAACTGATTCTCGATAACTCTAATGCTTGTTTGATTATATTTTACTTTCAAATGTTGTCTCCTTCTATGTCTATTTTTTTACAAAGAGTGAGAAAGTAAAGGGGTGACTTTCAGTGTTTTAAAACTATTATTCTTTACAATATCTCTGTATACACTTATTGCAATTTCAAGTTTTTATTTCTGTGATTTGGAATGAATAATATAATTTTGAATTCAGTGGAAGCTTCTCTCAGTGTTTCAAAGTCTAGATTCTATGTTAGGACAAGAGGTTGAGTAGTGTGCCTCTGGTATTTTTTTCTAACACCTTGTATGGCCTTGAATTTTCTCTTTTGTGTATTTTCCTTCTTCAGCACAGAATTTCCAAAATTTTCCTCTTCCTTCCTTTTTTTCTTTTTCTGACCCAGAAGCTAAGCCTTTCAAAATCTGCCACTTCAAATTATGCACAATTTTAAGTTATATTCTTGTAGTCCACACTCTTATCTTTCAAAAGTTTATTTTATAGTAATTTCATTGTAAGAGTGAAATTACACATTCTGGTAATGGTTTTATCTCAACCTCAGGTTATTGCTATTTCTCTTCTCTCTTCCTCACAGTTTTTCTCCACCTACCCTTATTCACACAAAGATGGGCATCAGGGCAACTACTGCAGTAATCAATTGCTGGGATTAGATGGTTTGTCTTTTTTTTCTTACATTTACTTTAACATTTAGCAACCTCTGTCTTTAAATGATACTAAGGGCAGTGTTGTGTGTGTATGTGTGTGTGTGTGTGTGTATTAAACTTTTAAGTTCTGTGGTACATGTGCAGAATGTGCATGTTGGTTACATAGGTATACATGCGCCATGGTGGTTTGCTGCACCCATCAACCTGTCATCTACATTAGGTATTTCTCCTAATGCTATCCCTCCCCTAACCCCCCAACCCCTGACAGGCCTCCCTGTGTCCATGTGTTCTCACTGTTCAACTCCCACTTATGAGTGAGAACACACGGTGTTTGGTTTTCTGTTCTTGCGTTAGTTTGCTGAGAATTATGGTTTCCAGCCTCATCCATGTCCCTGCAAATGATACAAACTCATCCTTTTTTATGGCTGCATAGTATTCCATGGTATATTATGTGCCACATTTTCTTTATCCAGTCTATCATTGATGGGCATTTGGGTTGGTTCCAAGTCTTTGCTATTGTGAACAATGCTGCAGTAAGCATGCATGTGCATGAGTCTTTATAGTAGAATTATTCATAATATTTTGGGTATATACCCAGTAACGGGATTGCTGGGTCAAATGGTATTTCTAGTTCTAGATCCTTGAGGAATTGCCACATTGTCTTCCACAATGGTTAAACTAATTTACACTCTCACCACCAGTGTAAAAGCATTCCTATTTCTCTACATCCTCTCCAGCATCTGTTGTTTCCTAACTTTTTAATGACAACCATTCTAACTGGCATGAGATGGTATATCGTTGTGGTTTTGATTTGCATTCCTCTAATGATCAGTGATGATGAGCTTTTTATCATATGTTTGTTGGCTACATAAAAGTCTTCTTTTGAGAAGTGTATGTTCATGTCCTTCGCCCACTTTTTGATGGGGTTGTTTGTTTCTTTCTTGTAAATCTATTTAAGTTCTTTGTAGATTCTGGATATTAGCCCTTTGTCAGACGGATAGATTGCAAAAATTTTCTCCCATTCTTTAGGTTTCCTGTTCATTCTAACAACAGTTTCTTTTGCTGTGCAGAAGCTCTTTAATCAGATCCCATTTGTCGATTTTGGCTTTTGTTGCCATTGCTTTCGGTGTTTTAGTCATGAAGTCTTTGCCCATGCCAATGTCCTGAATGGTATTGTCTAGGTTTTCTTTTAAGGTTTTTATGTTTTTTATGTCTTATATTTAAGTTTTTAATCCATTTTGAGTTAATTTTTGTACAAGGTGTAAGGAAAGGATCCAGTTTCATCTTTCTGTATATAGCTAGCCAGTTTTCCCAACACGATTTATTAAATAGGGAATCCTTTCCCCATTGCTTGTTTTTGTCAGGTTTATCAAAGATCAGATGGTTGTAGATGTTTGGCATTATTTCTGAGGCCTCTGTTCTGTTCTACTGGTCTGTATATCTGTGTTGGTACCAGTACCATGCTGTTTTGGTTATTGTAGCCTTGTAGTATAGTTTGAAGTCAGGTAGCGTGATGCCTCCAACTTTGTTTTTTCTGCTTAGGATTGTCTTGGCTATGCAGGCTCTTTTTTGGTTCCACAAGAAATTTAAAGTGTTTTGTTTTTCCAATTCTGTGAAGAAAGTCAGTGGTAGCTTGATCGGGATAGCATTAAATCTATAAATTACTTTGGGCAATATGGACATTTTGACAACACTGATTCTTACTAACCATGAGCATGGAATGTTTTTCCATTTGTTTATGTCCTCTCTGATTTCCTTGAGCAGTGGTTTGTAGTTTTCCTTGAAGAAGTCTTTCCGATCCCTTGTAAGTTGTATTCCTAGGTATTTTTTTTTTCTCTTAGTAGCAATTGTGAATGGGATTTCACTCATGATTTGGCTCTCTGTTATTGGTGTATACAAATGCTTGTGACTTTTGCACATTGATTTTGTATCCTGAGACTTTACTCAAGTTGCTTATCAGGTTAAGGAGATTTTCGGCTAAGACAATGGGGTTTTCTAAATATACAATCAAGTCATCTGCAAACAGAGACAATTTGACTTCCTATTTTCCTACTTGAATACCTTTATTTCTTTCTCTTGCCTGATTGCCCTGGCCAGAATTTGCAATACTATGTTGAATAGGAGTGGTGAGAGAGGGCATCCTTGTCTTGTGCCGGTTTTCAAAGGGAATGCTTCCAGTTTTTGCTTATTCAGTATGATATTGCTCTGGGTTTGTCATAAATAGCTCTTATTATTTTGAGATACGTTCCATCAATGCCTACTTTTTTGGGAGTTTTTGGCATGAAGGGCTGTTGAATTTTGTTGAAGGCGTTTTCTGCATCTATTGAGATAATCACGTGGTTTTTGTCATTGGTTCTGTTTATGTGATGGATTACATTGATCGATTTGTGTATGTTGAACCAGCCTTGCATCCCAAGAATGAAGCTAACTTGATTGTGGTGGATAAGCTTTTTGATGTGCTGCTGGATTTGGCTTGCCAGTATTTTATTGAGAATTTTCACATTGATGTTCATCAGGGATGTTGTCCTGAAATTTTTTTGTTGTTGTTGTGTCTCTATCAGGTTTTGGTATCAGGATGATGTTGGCCTCATAAAATGAGTTTGGGAGAATTCTCTTGTTTTCTATTGTTTGGAATAATTTCAGAAGGAATGGTACAAGCTCTTCTTTGTACCTCTGGCAGAATTCATCTGTGAATCTGTCTGGTCCTGGTCCTGGACTTTTTCTAGTTAGTTGGCTATTAATTGCTGCCTCAATTTTGGAATTTGTTAGTGGTTTATTCAGGGATTCAACTTCTTCCTGGTTTAGTCTTGGGAGGATGTATGTGTTCAGCAATTTATCCATTTCTTCTAGATTTTCTAGGCTATTTTGCAGAGGTGTTTATAGTATTCTATGATGGTAGTTTGTATTCCTGTGGGATCAGTGGTGATATCCCCTTTATCATTTTTCATTGCATCTATTTGATTCTTCTCTCTTTTCTTTTTTATTACTCTGGTTAGTAGTATATCTATTTTCTTAAGCTTTTCAAAAAACCAGCTCCTGGATTCATTGATTTTTTGAAGGGTTTCTCATGCCTTTCTCTCCTTCAGTTCTGTTCTGATGTTAAGTTATTTCTTGTCTTCTGCTAGCTTTTGAATTTGTTTGCTCTTGCTTCTCTAGTTCTTTTAATTGTGATGTTAGGATGTTGATTTTAGATCTTTCCTGCTTTTTCTCGTGGGCATTTAGGGCTATAAATTTCCCTCTACATACTGCTTTAAATGTGTCTCAATGATTCTGGTACATTGTGTCTTTGTTCTCATTGGTTTCAAAGAACATTTTATTTCTGCCTTCATTTTGATATTTACCCAGTAGTCATTCAGGAGCCGGTTGTTCAGTTTCCACGTAGTTGTGCGGTTTTGATTGAGTTTCTTAATCCTGAGTTCTAATTTAATAGCACTGTGGTCTGAGAGACTGTTAGGATTTCCGTTCTACTACATTTGCTGAGGAGTGTTTTACTTTCAATTATGTGGTCAATTTTAGAAGCAGTGCAATGTGGTGCTGAGAAGAATGTATATTCTGTCGATTTCGTGTTGAGAGTTCTGTAGATGTCTATTAGGTCCACTTGGTTCACAGCTGAGTTCAAGTACTGGATATCCTTGTTAATTTTCTGTCTCGTTTATCTGTCTAATATTGACAGTGGGGTGTTAAAGTCTCCCGCTATTATTGTGTGGGAGTCTAAATCTCTTTCTCTAAGAACTTGCTTTTTGAATCTGGGTGCTTTTGTATTGGGTGCATATATATTTAGGATAGTTAGCTCTCCTTGTTACATTGATCCCTTTACCGTTATGTAATGCCCTTCTTTGTCTGTTTTGATCTTTGTTTGTTTAAAGTCTGTTTTATTAGAGACTAGGATTGCAACCTCTGCTTTTTTTTGTTTTCCATTTGCTTGGTAAATATTCCTCCATCCCTTTATTTTGAGGCTATGTGTGTCTTCGCACACGAGATACAGAACACCGGTGGGTCTTGACCCATTATCCAATTTTTCCCATATGTGTTTTTTGTTTTTACTCTATTGCTCCATTTTGGTTTTTGATAAAATGTTGGGAGATGTAAGCCTAGGCAACTGCCATTGTCTTGAACTACACAGATTTGCAAATAAAAATATTAAAGCATGATATGTTACCTGAAATATATATTATGATGAAAAGAATATTAAGATAAAGTCATTATCATAAATATATATTATCACAAAAAGGGTATTAAGATGAAACGATTATCACAAACATACAAACAAAACATAAATTTGTGAATATAAGGTGTTTAATCATTGTTCAGCTTTTAGCCTTATGTTGTAAATAATGTTTACTTGAACATGATATATTTATAACTGTCTTAATTTTTGAAACTTGGGGCCCTCATTTTTTGTTTTACACTTGACCACCCAAATTATGCAGCAAGATCTGAGTTCTAATGAAGGTACTAACAGACTCATGGTAGTAGCTTCCCTATCTACCTTCTTCATCAATTCAAAATAACTGATAAGCTCCATCATCCCTTACTTCTTATTCTATTATTCTTTTCCAGCAAAAGTTTATTGTTGAGTTATAAATTCCATGCTCTGTGAGCTATTAAAGTCTTTATTTATTGAATATCTCATTACATTTTTCCTCTTCAATTTTCTTAAGCCTGGCCATTTATCTGCAACTTAGTGAGTAGAAAAGCTATACCTTGACTTGTTAACACATTGAACTAAAATGGTATTTATTTTACCTCAGATATCTTAAATGTCTTTATTTCCTCTCTATTCAATTCGCTCTTTAAATTGTTACAATATAGCTTTTGTTCCTTGAACCTTCATTTTCACAGTTCAACAATGATCTAATTGCCAAACTCAGCACACCTTCCTGGGTTTGTCACATTCTCCTTGACAATATCTCCATTGTTGACCATTTCTTTTCCACTAAAAATTTTCTCTCAACTTCCTTTCATGATATCACATTCATACCTTTCCCCTCTTACTTCTCTGATGTTTTCCTGGTCAGTCTTCCTTTTTGTGGTTCTATATAAAGCATATACCATAAGGCTCAATCCTGACTCAAAAGAAAAAAAGGAGTAGGAGAATTTACAGGAAAAACATATGAGTAGTATCCAGAATCAAAAGGAGTTCTGAACTGAGAAGGTCTCACAATTCAAATACAGAAATTTGGGAACCTTTTTCTAGGTTTTTGCTATCAAAGTGATTCAGATGCAGTTACTTGTTACATTCTGTGAAGTTTCAGATCCCAGAAGGGAAGATCTGATTGAAACATCTAATAAACTAGAAATAGAGCCATGGCCCTAGAGGCTGAAAAATCCCAAGTTGATGTCTATTACAAGTATTCACTGTAAGAATCAACTGCACTCCCACAAGAAATAAATATTTCTGAATTTTTACTCCATTCTGTGTGATATAGTTTACAACAGACAATCAAAACTTTGCCAGTAAGTACCCAGAGAAGAGTGGCTGAATTCAGGTAGAATCTAAAAAACAATTTCCCAGATGAGAGAAGAGTTGCAGGGAAGAAAATATACCTCAACAGTTTTTAATATCTTATAGTTATTATGAGGTAGAAAAACTCAGTGAATTTTTATAGCTCCATTCAACAGAAAGGACTATTACAATGTAAAATATGTGTCCTCATATTTCAGAAGCCCAAAGTAAAAAGGAACTTTTTTCCATTAACAAAGTTTTTCATTAATAATCTTAGGAGAATTTAAACACACAATAAATATTATGAGTAAATTCCAATGTTTCTCTCACCAGAGATGTTAAAATTGAAGATTAACAATTATCTATGATGAATATTCTTGAGAAACATGCTAATACTAGTTGAAATCCATAGTAAGTATTGTCAAATAATATAGTTATATAATGTTGACATTGGACTAGGTCTTAGATAATCTACTCTACTTCCATAATTCTATAAATGAACAATGGGAACTCTATAAACTATGCGGCCACAGGGTTGGTTAGTGACAGAACCAGAACAGAAACACCACCTAGGAATGCTCCACAAACATGGAATATAGTGTAATATCTATAATGAGCAGAGGGACATAATGGGTTACAAGCAGGAACACTGGTTAATCTTAGTCCTTAATGTCAAAAGTTACTCTGACAGGCTCAAGCTATAAAGTTTGCCAGAACACTCTGCTCTGATGTGAGGAAATAGCCTAAGTTGGCATTTTTTTTCTACCAAAGATAATAAAAAATATTTACATAATTTTTTAAATATAAAAGTAATATAAGCCAATACAAAAAAAAAAAAAAAGTGCCAAATAGAGGAAAGAAAAAAATCACTGAAACCTGCTTCCATTTGAGTGGAAGAAGTCCACTCAAATACAATTATTTTGGTCCTCTGGCTTATTTAGTTTCAACATTTATTTCTAATATGTGTGTTTTGACATGTACATGCACACAACATATACACATACATATGCTTTTCATATATAAAAACCTGCACCTTTGTTTTTACTCTTCTTCTAAATATGATCACATCATCTTAAATAGTTCCTTACTTCTCCTTTAAAGGAGTTACCAAAGAACAATTTTAAGGAATTAAAATCTTAACAAAGTATTTTTAAAGGAAGTTATAGAATATAATAACATTTTTTTTTCATATTATAACAATGCTCAGGTATATCTATGTCCATATTTAACTTAGGAAGATTCTTTACTCACACTTAAGATTTTCTAAGATTCCTTCTGGTTTTTCAAATCTACTGTTACTCAACTGCTGATAAGGATTCTAAATAATGATAATACATAGATTACATATTTTATTTTGACTTAAAATATATAAATGAACATTTATTCACCCATCTTTTGATGTAATAAATTTTTAAAAATTCAGCTCTACTGATTGGGCAATAATATATTATTTATAAATTCTACCTTTTTTTTGAAGCAGAGTGAAAACTTAAAACACTGTTCTAAATATCTGAGTGCAAAATCTTTCTAAATTTTTTTCTTTTTAAATTTGTTATTATCATTTATACATAAAACTATGGAAATTTTTGGTGATAAGCTATTGAGTATTTTCAAAGTATTTAACTTAGTTTTCATACACCAAACTCTATTCACATTTATATTTCATTATCTTTGTATTATGGAATTATATTTTATAATTACAATTGTTATAAGCAGGTTTAATAAAAAATTCAACTGACTCTTATTAAGCATATGAGTCTTCAGTGGGAACAGAAGTGCAATGGTACACTAGACTACCAGTAATGAATCTGTGCTATGCCTTGGGCGGCATTTAGTGTCATTTGAAGAGGGACTCTGAGAGTCTGTATGTTCAGTAGAGTTTGAGTAAGAGAACTTCTACTTTATTTGGGGAAAGACAACACATTAGCATATAAACAAGTATATAAAATACAGTAGAAATCACTACAGAACCAGGTGTGAAATATATATGTATTTTACATATACATATATATATATCAGGTTTTATATATATTATATATATCAGGTTTTATATATAATATATATCTCTCTCTCTCAATGTCTAGTAATGTAATTGACAGTATATGGTAAAAGAGTTCAGAAAGAACTTTTCAAGCATAAAGGTATTAAGAGTTAACAGTTTTTCTCTACTCCCAGTATTTCCTTCCATGTAACAGTAAATAAATTAGTGGAACACCCCATCTTCTCTGCCCCTTTACCACAACCATTCAAGGAAAATGGAAGACTTTTTTTTTTTCTCTTTTAACTTCACTAGTATATGTGCAAGTTTGTTACATAGGTAAATTTGCATTATAGAGGTTTGTTGCACAGATTGTTTCATAATCCAGGTATTAAGCCTAGTACCCATTAGTTATTTTTCCTGATCCTTTCACTCCTCCCACCCTCCACCCTCTGATAAGTCCCAATGTGTGTTGTTCCTCTCTGTGTGTTCATGTGTTCTCATCATTTAGCTCACTGTTATAGGTGAGGACATGCGGTATTTGGTTTTCTGTTCCTGTGTTAGTTTGCTAAGGATAATGGCCTCCAGCTCCATCCGTGTCCCTGCAAAGGACATGATCTCATTCTTTTTATGGCTACATAGTATTCCACGGCCACATTTTATTGATCCAGTCTATCACTGATGGGCATTTGGCTTGGTCCCATGGAAGACCTTTATTCATTGGAAAATTTGAGCTCAACATTTCCCTTCTTCCCTTTTGATAAACGAGCCTGCTCTCCCAAGATAAGGTTTTGCCCAAGAGAGATCTTGCTCCAGCCCAGAGATGCCTATGGTTTGCAATATGATGTTAAGAAGCACACTTGCTTGCAAGTGTAAGTCATAATCTTCAACCTACCCTTTATCTGTGATAAAGGTGATATTTGGGCTCTCATTTGCTTTATTTACGTTCTTGTTTGTTTGTTTGTTTTTGCTGGTTCAGAACTTGAGTGAAGAAGAGGGTTCTAAGTGGAGGCCCCTGCAAAGATTCCAGCAAGGAGATGAAGGAAGGCTTGGTGAAGGATATGGTACTTCAAAGACATGGGGTGAGAAAAATGAAAAGTCCCTAGTACTTACCTATTTTATTGAATTGCCTGAATTGCTTTTAAAAAGTCTGTCATTCCCAATTCTTTGCTGATCCATTTTCCACTCTATTGCCACAGTAACCTTTCTTTAAAATGTGACTATGACTATGTAGCTCATTTAGTTCCTTAGCACAGCATTCAGGGCCCTTTATGACTAGGGTGACTGTACATCCTATTTTGTTCAGGGAAGTACGAATTTAAACATGCTGTTTCAGTGTAATTATTTACAGTGTACCCCTTGACTCTCAAAGTGTTCCAGTTTCAACAAATTATATTGTCACTATTTATGATCTATCTGTTACCTACCCTTTCAGTCTCATCTCTTGTTACCCTCACATGTCCATCCAATAACAATCCACTCAGGAGTTCCAAATAATGCATGCATATTATCTCGTCCGGCCCTTTGTCAAAGCTGCTTCTTTTAGTAGGATGTGTTTCCTCCTTTCCCTCACCTGGTAAAATCCTACTCTTTCATTGTGGCCCGGATCCAAGGCCCCTGCTTCTGTTGTTTTCAATGACTCCCTCTCTACCCTTCCAAATTTGTACAGCCTCTCTGTCTGCCATTGGTACAAAATGTACTTTGAGGCTCTAAAGGGCTGGTATGTTTTGATCAATGTATCCAATGTAATTTTTGCTAAGACAGAGTATACATAATGTTAAACAGTGTCTACTGAGTGCACACTGAGCTGAGAGAGTCCTTCATTATGTACAGAGCTGGATACAAGATGCTCTTTGGAAGAGTTAATTAGAGTTTAGTGTTAAGCGGGTGACAGGGAACAAGCTCAGGTTAAGTGTGACGTGTGAGAGTTCTCCCTGGTGAGTATATAGCAGTACTTGTTTACATGGGCAGTACACAGTCCAAGTCCAACAGAAGCTTGTGCTAGAGAACAGTAAATCCTTTTATAGACATTGTGAGACATTGTTATACTGTGGTAGTGATTACATTGTAATTGTTGCTAACCTGTTTAGTGTTCTTTGGAGTCTTTTAATCATTTCAAGTGTGCTGTCAAAAGTTCTAGTATTCACAACTATGCTGACAAAAAAAATGAAGAGCTACTGATACATTAAGTAAGAACATAGGCTTGTAAAAGGCATATAGAGTGAGAGTTCAACAAATGTTAACTACCCCTGCCTGGAAAATAGTTACGTACTCTACTAAGACATGGAGAGATACCATGGGAACTAATCAACTGGTGTAATTTTTTATCTGTGGGGAAAAGTGTGCAGAAATAAAGTGAAAAAAAATTGGAATAAAAGTTTCCCCTAAACAGCTTTTCAACCACGGCAAACTGAGTCACTAACCCCAGTTCTCACAATTTGTTTCAGGCAGCTTTGGGCACTGAGGGACTGACATGGTGGTCACCTCTCTCGTTAGTATACTTCCTTGGGAATAGTTTTTAAACTTAAATGTCTTTTCATGATCTCTCTCTCTCTCTCTCTCTCTCTCTCTCTCTCTCTCTCTCTCATCTTTCTGTCATTTTATTTCATTTTATTATTATTTTTATTTTATGAGACTGAGTCTTGCTCTGTCGCCCAGGCTGGAGTGCAGTGGCGAGATCTCGGCTCACTGCAAGCTCCGCCTCCTGGGTTCACGCCATTCTCCTGCCTCAGCCTCCCGAGTAGCTGGGACTACAGGCGCCGCCACCACGCCCGGCTAGTTTTTTTGTGTGTGTGTTTTTTAGTAGAGACGGGGTTTCACCGTTGGTCTTGATCTCCTGACCTCCTGATCCACCCGCCTCGGCCTCCCAAAGTGCTGGGATTACAGGCGTGAGCCACCGCGCCCGGCCCTTTCTGTCTTTTTAAAGAATTCTAGGTATTTACCTTTTCAAGCACTCTTTTCTGTAACAATTTTCCCAGTCAAAGCTTCTATACCCTCTGATTCACAACGGGATAGAAAATAATTTCCTATATTCTCCCTTCACTGTATTCCTCAAGCAAATATGCAACATTTTGAATGTGTTATTACAATGCTATTACTATTAATGAATGAAAAAAAATAACCTCTTTACCATACTCTGTGAAAAATTTTTAAAAACTACTCCTCCATAAAGGCTAATGGATTTGGGTATACAAATAATATAAATAAATTCCATTCACTTTTGAGAAGAAAATCATTCTGAGAATATTTGAGCATTTCTTCTCTGCTAGGGCTAGGGGTCAGTGGAAAGAGAAAGTTGGGAACATAACAGCTGTAGAAGTAGTAGCAGAAGGTTACTGAAAGATCAGCTTTAGAATTATTTATTCTTCTTCTATTTCATTGCTTTTGCCCAGAGAAACATTAATCTTGCCAAACAAATTGTGATTCAGTTTCCTCATGATAAGGGTAATTATATTATCAACTTCGTAGGATTGTTGTGAAAATTAAACATGATAGTAAAAGCAAAACACTATAAACAATTCATTGCACATGTAAGAACTCAATAATGTTAGTCTTTGCTACTACCATTACTTTGTTTTTTATTATCCTTACCCTAGATGGATACTAAGGCGGAATAAAAAACTGGGTGAATAGTGTGATGAGTATGAGATGAGATGGGGGAAGACAACCCTGTACTGAGACAAGAGATTGCACATAAATGGAGAAAGAAGAAAAAAATACAAAAACACTCTACCAGGAGAAAAGGGAAGACCCCATATTCATTGGTATAGGAGTATACATGTTCCGTGTTTGATTTCAGCTTGGGGGGTCAAAAGTACATTGGCTGTAATGCGGTGACAGGGCAAAAGGAGGTATTGCGGCAGGGTGGAAGTGTAATCAAAAAAAGTAGGAAAGCAAGATGGTACAGAATACAGGTCACAGCACATGAAGGACATTGCTGAAAAGAGCATAGATAATTAGGCCACTTCCAAACCAAGCACCTATGATTGAAGAAGAGAAGGTGTATGAACAAATTATTCTTCCCTGATAACAATATGGTAGCAGTGCAGGAACATCAGTGCAAAGAAGAGAAAAAGACCTTCAGGCCATTCTGGGAGATACATTGTAAAATTGAGAGAGTTTATGAGTGGACAGGTATTCAGGGTTTAGCTCATGTGAAATGAATTGAACTAAAACATGAAAGAAGTATAACCCTAGTCAAAAAGAGCCAAGACATTCATATTCTTTAGCAACCAATGTGATGTGTGCTCATAAAAGGATGGAATCAAGTAATTAGCTTAGGCTCCCAGAGAAGGTTTTTTAAGACAGACTGTTGCCACCCAATCAGACAGTAAAATGTTTCCAGGAACATCTTATGATTAATTAACTGGGCCTTTATCTTAGAAAACAAGAAGCATCTCCTCCACATAGCTGAATGCCCAATTGACTAACTTGATTGAGGCTAAGATAGTGAACCCCCTATATATACTGAAGCATTTACGTTCATGTGGACATATTTACTAAAGTTCCTGTCTCAGTATAAATGCTGAATAAATGTTGACTATACCTAAGCCAGAGTACATATGCATCTTAGCCATATTTAATCCCAATATAGAACAGTGATTGATGGGCGAATTTCTAGTGCATTGGCAGGAGTAAAGATGGATATATTTTGGAGCCAAGCAGATTTCAGCATCTTTTCAAATCCCATTGAAACCTGTGTGTGCCTAGGAACCAATCTTAACACAGACAGATTTTTAGGAGGTTCTTGGAATTTCCAAGGATGCCACCAAAATAAATAAATAAATAATATAGACACTGTAGTCTATACTCCCTGGGGAAAGTAAGTCAACTCTCTTAACATTTGTTGAGAAAATAGTCTGAAATTGTGAGGTCTTGAAAGAGTCACCTAAATTATCTCATGTGATTGCATGAACTATTAAAATTTTATAATTTTGGGGATAGAGGATATATTAAAATTCTTATTTGCTAAAATTAGGCTAAAGTAAGCAGGTACAAAACTTTAAATTCTTCTATAAAAATAAAATATGTATGCAATTTGGCTAACAATATATCTGGAAGAACTTTGAACTTGTATGAAGTTTGAAAAATGAAGTTCATGGCTACCTGAGAATAAGGGCCAGCTTTATTTTATCCATCATTGTAATGCAGCTATCAATATCTTTTCTAGTAACCTCAAGTTATCTGAACTCGTCTGGAATTAACTCAGGTTTCTAATGCCATTTTAACATTTTACACAGTGGTTTAATAATACAGAGTCTTCAGCTAAAAAAAATTAGGAACAGATGGTGAGAATGGACTCATTCTCGTTCCTGATGTGCACTTTATTATACTACTTTCAAAGAGTGACCTAAAGCACATTCCAAAAATGTACAGTAGGTGTGTGAATTGCATCTCTTGAGAAATGACTATTTTGTGCAGTATTCCTTTAACTATTGCTATTCCTAGCTCTGTTTCATTATGTATGAGGCAACTTAAGGTAGAAAACAAAGTCAATTAATATCTGGGGATGCAAATGGCAATAAAAAAAAATTTATAATCTATAAATTATTTTTCATATCAAATCTTTATTTAATAAAAGTCTATTCCCTAATGTTTAGAAAGTGCTTTTACATCACTCAATATCAACCACAATAGGATACTTTCTAAAGTTCCCTATTCCAAAAATCAGGGACTGGTAAGATGAAAATAATACAGGTTGAGTATCTCTGATCTGAAAAATTTAAATTCAGAATGCCACAAAATCTGAAGCCTTATGAACAGCAAAAGGATGCCACAAATAAAAATTTTCATGCCCTACCTCATGTAACAGGTACACAAAATTATTTAAAATGTATAAAATTACCTTCAGGCTATTTGTATAAGGTTTATATGAAAAATAAACGGATTTCGTGTTTAGACTTGGGTCCCATCCCCAAAATATTTTATTATGTATACAAATTTTCCCAAATCTGAAAAATTCAAAATCTAAAACCCTTCTGGTCCCAAGCATTTAGGATATAAGATACTCAAACTGTAATAGCAATAGCTAATACTAAGTGAGTAGTTGTGATGTGCCAAGCACTATTTTCAATGCTGTATATTTTTCAATGCCATTTTTTGATCAAGATATCCCCAACTTTAGGAAATGAACTTTTAGGTATAAATGTATTCCCAATTCATATGAGAGAAAACAGAAACACAAAGAAATCAAGTATTTTGCCTGACTTCCTGAATTTCATAAATAACATACTCTGTTAGATGGCAATTAATACTAACATTTAATCATTAATAGTATAGGACATATTTAAAGGTACATCTACAGAGTAAAATAAATTGGTTGATATTCTAACATATTTGTTACTACACTACAGTATACTCTGGCATCTAGAAATATAGGGCATGTGCAAATTTTATCCAAGTATACCACTGACTCAATGCACTCCCACTGTATTCTGACCGAAAAACCACCATAAAATTGTCTTTAAAATTTGATATTCTGCTTCTTCTGTCATATCTATTTTACTGGAATAATAAACAGAGTGCAGAGGTTTAGGGAGGCTGATGCATCTTTATAGTAGTAATATCTTGCTATAAGTACTTTGCTTGGCTATGAACACTTTACTTTGCTTGGCAAGATGGGGGAGTACTTAGACATATATGCAAAAACAATAATCCAGATCTGATTCTGCACTGAAATTCCACATAGACACTGCTACAGTGATCTTGAAAGAGTGAATATCTATGTTCCTGAGTCACATATCCTTTTAGAGAGATTTAAAAATAACATTTTGTGTTTGAACAGTAAATATTTTCTTCATATAACTTATAAAATATCATACTTGCTTGAGAAATATAAGATGGATAATGAAACAAGAGACCCTTATCTTTATTTTATCACATAACCGAGGATTGGCTTGCACTTCCTATGGATTTAAAATTTAGGAAGATTGCACTAACTTAGGCTTATAATTAGTTCTTGTTAACGTTGTATAGTACATAAAGCAGTGGTTCTCAAATGTTAGTGTATATCAGAACTCCTGGATGGTTGTTAATAATCCTTACTGGGGAACCCACTCCCAGAGTTTCTGATTCGGTAGACTTCAAATAAGGGTGATGAATTTGCAGCTCTTAGTTCTCAGGTGATGCTGATACTGCTAGTTGCAAGACCACACTTTGAGGACCACAACTGAATGTGTGGTCTTAAAACCAATTTCATTCAATTATTGGAATGAAATTTTCCTATAAGTTCTAATGCCTTTGATTGTTCTCTCTTAGAAATAATTGATACTAATATGTATTAGCTGGTTGTTTTATATAAATGTATATACATTTTACCCCTTTCTTTTTTATAGAATGGTTGCCCTATAAATGCTTCTATAGGGAATTCTGGGCCCTTGAATCACAAATTTAAAAAAATAGAAATGCAAAATTTTATGAAGGAATACATCTAAATATGTAAATCATCCTTTCTGCAGTACCACCATTCTTAGGTGGCAGTTTTGCTCAAATGAATAGACTTTTTTTAGTTGAGAATCTGATAATCTGTTTCAAGTTGCTCTTCTTTCTAATTAAATAATACTAGAAAGAATTATCATCTGCAGTTTTCTCAAGTATATAGAGACTATATAAAGTAACTGATACATATTTCTACATGAGTCTTATTATTTTATTTTTTATATATTGTCATTTCTTTTAGTGGTCTTACAGCATTGTCAGTAAAGATTTGCATAGCACATTTCCTCTCAGGTTTTGAGATCAACTTTCTGTTAACACTTAGATATGCCTTCTGTTCTCAAGGAGGATTATCCTATAAACTTAACCTTTTAATTAAAGATATTTATTGACTAACAGTGTAAACAGGAAATACTTTAAAATCTCAATAGAAAATATTTTCTCTTTAAATACTTCATTATGTTTTATTTTACAGCAACTCACATTTATGGCTTAATATGGAACACATTTTATAGACTGTTGGCATGTTACTGTTAATGAAACCAGTAAGATATTCTCTTTAGTCTTATAACTCTAACCATAGCTATATTATCAAGGTACAGTACTTAACAAAATGCTTACAAACTTAAAAAAAAAAAAAGTCTAACATCTGTTTCCAAAGTAACTTTGCAGTCACTAAGAGTAAAACCATATTACTATCAAGAGACACAAAAGAGGACAAGAAGAGTTGTATTTTTTCAGCTTGTTTGTATTGTGAAACAGTTAAACAAATACCATCTCCCTTTCATGGCTCAGAATCCCAGCCAATAATACAGCTGAGGCTGAAACTATTTGAAAGGAAGCTGTGGCTTTTACTGGGATCTGGCTGGATGACATTGCTTGGTGGAAAGCAAAAGTGCTCTTGCTTTACCACAAATACTCTACAAGGCAAGGAACTTCAGAGAGGGATGACAGCAGAAACTATTAGAAGATTAATGAGGATCCCCACAGCCTGTTCTTTTAAGGATTGCCAGGAACTCTTTCATCAAGCATATTTACAGGGGAAGTGAATCTACTGCAAAAAGTTATATAGATTTATTTTACATACATACATATATACACACATATAGAAATGAAAGGGTTTTCCTTAAGCCTGCTTTAAGGTAAGATATCCTAAACAAAAGATTAATGGCATTTTATCAACAATGAAAGACTCAAAAGAAAAAAAAAAAAAAAAACACTAAGGGGAAAATCTATGAAAACTTCCATTGCACATGACAATTAGCCATTTTGCTCTTCAATGCCAAACAAACTCCTGGTTTTTTTTGTTTGTTTGTTTTGTTTTGTTTTGTTTTGTTTTGTTTTGTTTTTTCCTGACAAACATAAAGAAAGTAATGTAGGAGGAAAGTGAAATATATCATACGAAGAATGTGTTAATATGCATGTTAAATCACTTTAAGTCTAATTTACATGTAATATGTTGTCTTTCCACAATAGGATATAAACTTACAAGTTCATTACATAAAACTCACAAGAACAAAAAGGATTATGATGTTTTTTCAACTTTTTAAATTGCAACAAGTTTAATATTAAGTTTATATGCTGCCTATGCTGCCAATATAAAACTTTTTTTTTTAGAAACAGACTGACCAGGTTTTAATATGTTAATGGTTTAGTGCAGAAAAAATAATTTGAAATGTATCTGCCCCCTCCCTTTTTGAATGAATCCTTCTTTAAAACATGGTAATAAAGTATTCTCATTTTAAAGGTTCCCTCTGCGCAGCAGCAGGCAAAACACAAAAGTAATTTCATTTACTAAAAGGAATTGAAAATAAGGTATATCACTAGAAAATAAGAAAAAATATAAATTTATTTATGGACTTCAAGTCATTTGGAAGGTATTTCAAATACTGATTTTCTCTTCCATGTAATAATATAAGAGAGAGTATTCTCTCACTTTAAAATTTTGAGAAATAAAGAGCTCTTCACAGTTTAAGCATTTTGAAATTATTATACCTAGGGATTTTAGTAGATATTGGATAATTGTTTAGGATGTTAATTATCTTTCTAATGATTAACTGACCCAACTTAATAGTCTCTCCACTAGGATAAATCACTCATATTCTAGAAAAATATAACCAAACTCTTAGCATCTCTATTTGGGTTCCCAATGGGCATTTTAAATAACAAGTTCAAAACAGAAATCTTGACTCAACAGCAGCGTCAGATCTACCCCACCCCTAAAATGGCTTCTGCTTTTAGATGTCATCACTCACACTTGATGGTACCTTGATGATCACCCCAATATGTAAAAGGCAAAATTAATTTCTCTCTTTAATAATATTCCACATCAAATCCACCTGCATAATCTAGGGGTCATACTCCTCACATACTTCTCAAATCAGACCATTTCCATGAACACTGACCATCTTGGTCATTACCATCTTCTCTCACCTGAAATACAATAGCCTCCTAACCTGCTACCCAGTTTCCATCACTGGATTTCACATAACTCATTTTCCACATGCTAGTCAGGGCAAACTTTCAAAAATGTAAATCAAGTCATGTCACTCCTCGGATTAAATCTTTCCAATGGTTTCCCATTGCAGAAACTATTGGAAAGCACTCAAGGAATACCATTAAGTACTTCCAAGTAGCAGATAACAACAACAACAAAAATCTAATCTCGTTGTGTAAGCCTACAATCTACTGCTTGATTTAATCTCTGCCTGCTTTAACCATTCATTACACTTCATCCAAACAGATTTTCTTTGCCAAGCTCATTTTCTCAGATAGAACTTTTCATATTTCTCTTAAATTCCACATATTCCTTGCCCCAGTTATTCAACAGTCTGTCTCTTTGTAATCATTCAGGCCTCAGCTCAAATGTCACCTTCTGAAACAGACCTTTATTGGCCATCTCACTTATGGCAGATCTCTCTTCCTTTCTACTCCACCCACTTCTAATCCTATATGCCAGTGTTATTATTACAGAACTTATTACCATCCAAAAGTACGTAAACTTTTTTTTTTTTTTTTTTTTTTTTTTTTTAATTTGAGACAGACTCTTGCTCTGTCACCCAGGCTGGAGTGCAGTGGCAAGATCTCGGCTCACTGCAAGCTTCGCCTCCCGGGTTCATGCCATTCTCCTGCTTCAACCTCCCGAGTAGCTAGGACTACAGGTGCCTGTCACCATGACCGGCTAATTTTTTTGTATTTGTAGTAGAGATGGAGTTTCACCGTGTTAGCCAGGATGGTCTCTATATCCTGGTCTCATGATCCTTCCCTCCCAAAGTGCTGGAATTACAGGCGTGAGCCACCGTGCCCAGTGTAACTCATGTACACTTTTGAAGATCCAAACAAACATACAGTAGGCTGATTCATTTGAACAGTATAGACTAACTCCAGAATTAATGTATTAATAATAGTCATTGCCTTTAATGAAGGTTACACAATTCCCTTAAAGTCAATATAATAATTTTTGAAATTTTACAGCTCAAAAAAAAATAGGGAGAGGTTTAAAATCTGTTCAAGTAAGTTATGAATAGCAAAGATACACTCTACTCTTAGAAAATATTTCAGTGTCAAATGAACATGATTATGATTTGATTTGTGCAGTCTTGTATCTGTGATTACTCTAAATATTGCTTATTAATTCTTAGAATTATATTAAATATGCTAAAGCAAGATTGTTTAATATCCCTTGTGATTTCCATGAGAAATAAATGTTGTTTCCATCTGGCTAGTTGAGGGAGAGGGGAATATGAACACAAAGTCAATACTAATTTACAAAACGTACTGTGCTGTTTCCAAAGGCTCAAGAATATGCATTTTTTTCCACATAGTAGTAATCCCTTCCACTTTATAGTATGAAAATCACAACACATATATTATCTCATTTTTGCCTCATAACAATTATGTGAGTTAAGCAGAGCAGTGTACTATTTCATTCCTTCATGTGAGAAAAAAAAAAAAAAAAGCTGGGGATCAAAAAGTTACATATTATAATTTTTTCCAAATTGCACTGCTAGAGAATGAACAAGCTTACTGAATATCCCAGGGTTTAAAATTTTATCCCAGCACTATTTTCATTGTATCATCCACCTCTGTTAATTTTCTGACAGGTAGCACAGGAAGTAATTAAAGAACAGTGCCTTGAGCTACTGCTGCCCACAGAAGCATCATGGCATCCATGTTTCCCTGCAACAGCAGATCCAGTTCTGACTCCAAGAAGGAAGTAACTCTTTTAAACACAAGGTGCTGAAAACCCCTTGGGTATCATCAAATGAAAAAGAGAATGTTAATTCTACAAAGAGAAAGCAGCTGCCATTAGACACACATCTCTCAGAATCCAAGGGCAAAAAGCAGCTAGAATCCACTCCCAGACAGCAGTTTCCAGAACATATTGAAGTGAAGCACAGCTTTCTATAGACATCAATTGATAAAGATTCAGTACTTATAGATTCCTCATTGAAGGAAAAGAAAAAAAAAATACACACACACAGGAAAAAGGCTGAGAGCCTTGTATTACAAGGCGTAAAGCTTGCTCAGGCAGATTTGGGCAAGACAGACTTGAGACAGAAAGATAAGAATCCAAATTGGACTATATCACATTGCTAAATGAATATCACAAGTCTTCTGTGAGGAGAATTTGGAAAGTGATATCAGAACCAATGTTATACTTATTTGACTATACTGTAAATGATATATAATCTTTCTTTAATTTATAGACCCAATTACTCTGGACAAATAAATCTGCTATCTTCATTAAACTGTACTGTAATGAAGCTTCTCTGGATACATTTTTATGAAGATACCTGGACAACACAGGTCCTATTAGAGTAAAAATTCTGAAGCCCAGATGTGATTAATTAGTCAGTAAATCCACCCTATACCATTCTGAACGAGGTTTATTTCTGTTTGTCTGAGGCTGATTGTGTCCCTCCACTAATGATCATTTCATCCCTCAAGGCCAGGATTATATATGACTGTATCCTTCCAAGTTCCCAAACTGCTTCCTTCCCTACTGTCCTGGGTCTAGGTGTGATAATAATTCGGCTACTACAAAGGCTTGGATTATTGAAATATCCATTGTGGTAACTACACACCTACACCTTGATAATTAGTGCCTCTGTAAATAAATCATCCTAGAATTAACCTATTTCAAGGGCCATCTGTTTCCTGTTGGAACTTTTAACAGATACAACCCCACATGGTACCCACAGAGTATAATACTTTCAATAGTTTTTGTTATCTAGTCCTCATCACATTCATAACAGTTATCAACTAATATTTCCTGTTTTACATTAATAAAACTCAGGCTCATAGAGTGTAAACAATTGATATACTGTCATACGTATAGTAAGAAGTAATGCCAGAATTTTGATATAGTATAGTCTGAGCCAAAATCACTGATGTGTCCACCATAGTGCATTGACTCATAATTTTTTATCATATATTTTCTCACATATATATGCTTTATTTTTACAAAGATTTTTATAAAGTTACAGATGTTTTAGTGAAAAAGACTGTAGAATGATATGGTTTGGCTGTGTCCCCATTGAAATCTCATCTTGAATTGTAGCTCCGAAAATTTCCACGTGTTGTGGGAGGGACCTAGTGGGAGGTAATTGAATCATGGGGGCGGGTCTTTCCCATGCTGCTCTCAGGATAGTGAATAAATCTCACAAGATCTGATGGTTCTATAAAGGGGAGTTCCCCTGCACATGCTCTCTTGCTTGCCACCGTGTAAGACATGCCTTTGCTTCTCCTTTACCTTTGCCATGGTAAGGCCTCTCAAGCTATGTGGAACTGCAAGTCCATTAAACCTCTTTCCTTTCTAAATTACCCAGTCTTGCGTAGGTCTTTATTAGCAGTGTGAGAGTGAAGTAATACATAGAGGTAACCTGTCTTGACTCCTTTATAAATAAATGAGGTAAGAAAACTAGGAAATAATGTAACTTGCTCAAATTCATAAAGATATTGTCTGCCAACTTAGCATCCTACACACACTTTAACTAAAGACATATGTAGTATTCAATGACCTGGTTATGGAAAGAGGTGAAGTGACTTGCCAAAATGACATTCTTAAAGGTAAAGACCATGATTCTTATCATTTCCAAGCACTTGTTGTAAGAGTTGTAGGGCAGTAGATGCTCATAATTCTGAATACAAGATAAAATAAAATTTTTGTTAATTTAATGTATCCATTAATTACTTAACTGGCTATATTATAGATGTGATTAGAAATAACAAATCAATTTATGAAAGTAATAGTAATTTAAGGGAACATAATTGATATTTTTAAACACTATATTTCTTTTTGTTACTTTCACATTATATTTAAAGAATCACTGTCTGATCAAGTGAGGAAGAATTCTGATATTTTAGATTACTTTAAGTAAACCCTTAACACTGGCTTTAAAATATTAATATTAATACAAAATTTAAAAAGGGGATCCAAAATTTGACTAAGTTCATACTAAATATGAAACTAATAAAATTAGGGAAAAAACACAAGAATTTCTGATAAAACTATTATAATGTGAAATGCCTTAGGAGGTTTTAACCAATCCGTTAATCAAAAATAGAACTTACGAAGTAAAAGTCTAAATATGGCAATATAAACAAAAATTATTTTTCTGGATAACATGTTTTTACAGCTAGAATATTCAAAATGATCAATAGAAACACTAGTAAAGTTAATAAGAAAATTTGATAAGGTGGCTGAAAACAAAATAAACATACAAAATTGCATAGCTTTTCAGAATACCAGTCTCAAATAATTGGAAGTATAGTGGTCCCTGGGTAGCCATGGCAGATTGGTTCCAGAACCTTCTTCAGATATCAAAATCCATGAATGCTCAACTTCTTTACATAAAATGGTGTAGTATTTGTACATTGCCTATACATCTTCTCCTGTATACTTTAAATAATCTCTAGATTACTTATAATGCCTAATATGGGACCATGTAAATATTTGTTATATGATTTAGAGAATAATGACAAGAAAAGGGTGTCTGTACATGTTCAGTACAGACGTAACCATCCATTTTTTCCAAATATTTTCTATCCTCAGTTGGTTATATCTGTGGATACAGAACTGTTCCATGCACAAGGTTGACTGTATAATTAAATAAATACTTACATATACACACTCACATGTACATACATGCTCATACTATATACACACATACATACATAGTAATATTCAAATATGAGGCACTTAGTAAGAAAATGAATAAGAAATACATGGGATGTAAATAAAATAAACTGCAGATTTCCTGAAAGCAATGAAGAAATATTTAAATAAATTAAAAGTTATGCAATAGTTCTGTACAAGAATACGAAACATAATGCAAAATTCTTTTCAAACTACTTCAAATTTGTAATACAATTTTAATTAAAACTTTAAAGAGATCTTATGTTAATTTGAACAAAAATAATTATCAAGTTTGTGACAGACAACCAGAGATAAAACAATTTTTAGTAATTTTAGAGTAATAACAGAAGATTTGTCTAAGAGATTAAAATATTTCTAAAATGTGCTATCATTCAGTGTGGAAGTTCCATAAAATAGATAAATTGAGTAGATAAAATGAATAGCCCCCGAATAGAAACTAGTTCATAAAAAGAAATATGTAATAAAAATGTGGAAAACAATGAGGGAATACGAAATTAATCAACCAATGTTCTTTAGCAAGTAGTCACTAATAGAAAAACATGAATTAAGATCCTTTATGCCATATGCCAAAATTCATTATAGATTAATTAAGTTTTTAAATATAAAGGATCAAGTCATAAAAAGCTCAAAATGTACAATAAAAACTTTCTAAGTTTAAAGTAATTGTGATAAATTATGAAGGATACAGTTTATATGCTGAGAACATAAAAAGTTAAAGCTAAATATCAAGAGTATCACAAACACTATTAAAAGATAAAGTGGAGAAGTGTTTGCAATGGAAAAAGATTTAATGACTAATGCATAGAGTTCACACAAGCCATCAAGGAAAAAAACTGACATGATAGGTAAGTAAGTAAAGAATATGAGACACAAATCATAAAAAAGGAATTTCATATAATAAATATACCAAAAAGCTGATTATACAGAGTAGTAAAAGGTATTTTAATTAAAATTAAATCAAAAATTCAAACAGATTTAGAAAGATTTTTAGAAGTTGATACTTTTAAAAGTTTGTGAAAAGTGGAAGTCTCATTCATTGATGGAAATTGTGTGTTTATGGGAAGTAATTTGAAAATATGTATCAATATACATATTTTATTCTTAACAGGGACATAATCTAAAACAAAAATATTTATGCATTAAATTGTTTCACGCTGCATTAGGGAAAAAAAAGCACACCTACATTACATATATGATGTGAACTATGTACAACTCGGCAGTTCATGTTAATTGATTCTTTTATAAATCAAAATATTTACAATAATTTGCACTTTCCTAATGACTAATGATGCTGAGCATCATTTTATATGCATATTTTCTGTTAGTATATATTGTTTTGTGAAGTGTCCATTTAAACATTTTCCCATTTTTATTGAGTTACTTGTCTTTTTACTACTGAAGTTTTAATTTTATTTATATATTCTAAATAATAAGCATATAGTAAGGTACCACTACACATCTTTTAGAATGGCTATAATAAAGTGACTGACTAAACTGAATGTTAGCAGCATGTGGGAAACCTGGGACTCTCATATACTGCTGCTGGCAAAATAGCACAACTACTTGGGGAAATAGTTTGGCATTTAAAAAAAAAATCACCAAATTTTCCAGCCATACCATCCTTAGTATTTATCCAAAAGAAGCAAAAGTATATTTCTGTACAAAAACTTGAACAGAAATGTTCATAGCACCTTTACTTGTAATAGCCAAAAACTGGAAATAACCCAAATGTCCCCTAACAGATGAACAGAAAAATAAATTGTGAAACATTCACACAATATGGAACAACATACTAGACATCAAACTAGAACAAACTATTCACTAATACATGCAATGACATAGATAACTCTCAAAATAATTATGCTGAGAAAAATAGGCTAGATATTTAATTATTAATAAGCCATGCATATTCAACTATTCATATGATAAACAATTCTAGAAAACGTAATAAAGTCTATAGTATTTAAAAAGTAGATGGAACTGGGGTTTGCAGGGAACATGAGAAGAGTGTGAGGAAGGGTAGAAAATAAGAATTATAAAAGGCGATGAGATCAGTTTAAGGAATGAAAGACATATTCATTATCGGGATTCTGTTGACGCGTTCACAAGTATATACTTGCGTCAAAATTAAGCCAACTACAATTTACATATGTAAAATTTAAGTTATATCAGTTATACCACAATAAAGCTGTTAAATATTTTAGAATGACAACATATGACTTTTCATATTTAAGTGATTTTCTTTATTTTGTGATTATATTATACATGTGTGCAGACTCCTATCTTGTAGCAGTAACATGAAGCGTTGCCCTCATGGGAAAGGTTTATAGAAGGAAGTCCTAAGTGGGTCAATTAGACAGCATAGATTACCCAAAAACTTCCTCATGGATAGGTATAGGAGGGAAGGCAGTAACAATAGGGAGGAGGTGGAGCAAAGAACAGAGAAGGAAGATATAACGTAGGTTAGCTGTAGAAAATGGGTTTGGAATGGTCTAGGAGCACATGAAGGCTGAGGTCTGTAGTCCAAGGTCAGAAATTCTCCCAGGCTGGTCATGAAGACTAGAGTGTCTCATTTGTGTTTTGAGGAGAGCCTAGCAGGTTTCATTAGACCAGGGTAAGACAAATGACATATATTCTGAGCTAGGTAATGAATCAATTGATTAAATAAAGAGGAGACCTCTCAATGATACACCTTCAAAGGAAGAGAAGTTCCCATACTAGACGAGGAAACACATTGTTCACATTATGTAAAAAGGAATTTGCTGATGAATTGTAGCTAGAAAAGAAGATGTGAACACTTTCTTATCCTACTGTGTATATAAAATAATTGTTCTTTGAAAAAGTAAAATCTCAATTTAATGATAATGCTTAGGGATTAAGATGTTCTTGTTAATTGAATTTTTTATTTATACAATCATTGATGACAATCATAGAATTTCACAGTTGGAAAAAGACCTTGGAGATCATTTAGTCCAACCTCATTTTATAGATTAGGTAACAGAGGACCAAGAGGTTAAGTAAATGGCCCAAGGTGGCAGTCAATTAGTGACATAATTGGGATTATTTAAGAGAAATTTAACTAGAACATGCTTTTTGTTTCAATCTCTATGATTGAAAATCTTTCTGCTCAAAATGTATTCATCTACTTAAATGTTTTAATATAAAAATACAGGAACTCTAAACCTGTAAGGAGGTTGTGCCCCCAATTTCTCCTTTTACTAATTCATTTAACTAATATTTATGGAATGCCTACTATGTTCTAGGCACTGATTAAGTTCTGGGAATAAAGAAATAAAATGTACAAAGAGCTCATTTTCTAAGGGTTTGGCAGTAAGTAAATGTGATAAATGCTATGGCAGTAAGCACAAGGGCTCTAAAACCATAGCAAAGGGGTGTCTGCTGGGGTGAAAAAGAGATTGTGACAAGTATTACTTTAATATAAACAATTGATTAAAGATACACACACACTCACACACCCACACTCACACACCCACACTCACACACATACACACACACAGTAAAACTATAAAGAAAAGAAAGGAAATTATTATCACAAAACTTAGGATAACAGTTTACTCTAGGACAGAAGGAATGGAGGCAATTGGCAGAAGCCCATTCAATTATACTGGTAATCATCTATTTCTTGAACTGGAAGGTCACATATATGTTTATTGTATTTTTTAGGTAGTTATATATGTTCTGTGCTTACAGGATATATTAAATAAAGAAAAATTTTAAGCAGCTGAGATGTAAAAAGTTAAAGGGAGAATGAGTGAAAATTAAAGTCCCTCTTAGTGGTAAGGGGAAGAAGAGTTTCCATAGCAGTTCTAGGGATACAGATGTAAGAAAAAGAAAACTGGAGAATTATAAATAAGTTGTGCTTGGGAATGGTTTTTTTTCACAAAAAAAATTATGAAAAAGAGCTAATTTTGAGGAATATTAGGAGAAGATAAAGGCATTTCAGGGGGTTCCCTTTGGATTGGATGTCCATGGTTCTGTTAGCAGAAATAAGAGGTATGTTTCATATTTTCTGAGAATAAAGGCAAGTGGTTGTAGGCTAGGGAGAGAAAAGTTAAGAGGGTGTGGATGGGAACAGAAGTGTTCTTTAAAGCTAGAAGGGAATAAAAAGTGTGAAACAGTCTTTAACTGATTCAGAAATAACCATCAAAGTCTATCTGAAGAGGAACAATTAATCTGAAGTTGATTATCTTATCAACTATCAATGATGAGCAGGCTGGCAGCAGAAATAGAGAGCTCAGGAAGCTTAGAATAACACAGAATGTGCTGTGGAGTTGACTGAAGAGGAAGGAAATATAGGGATGGCTTATGTCATACATGAGACTGGAGTGTGAGAAGTGAAGTTCTGATCAAGAAAACAAAAGAGTGGAAAAGTTGAAGCCATTTGTACCTTAATCTAAACCTGCCAGGGAAGAATAAGTATAAAGATTATGTTTAGGGTACGATAGTTAGGTTTATTCTGAGACTAACTACAAAGTGTGGTTGAAAGGGGAAGGGGTGTGGGAGGTTGTAAGGGGAAGGGGTGTGGGAGGTTGTATGAGCCATGAACAATGTACAAAGAACGTGACCAACTCAATTTGGATTCAGACAAAAGTCAAAGAGGGTTTTGCAAGAGCAGGTGTTAGATCCCAGCAGGAAAGCAAGGCACAGCTATAATCTGGTTGATGGCTCAGGAAATTTAGGAAGAAAAAAAAAGTCTCTATTGAGAAACAGATTTGTAGGTGGAAAATAAGGGCCCAATTAGTAGGTGAATGTTTAGAAGCAACACTTTTGTACAACTAGAGAGGAGTAAAAAGGTAATAGGCTAAAATGAATTGAATTATTAATTAGTCCTTGTTGGGGAACTGGATCCCATAGAGATAAGAGTAAGTTTGACTGTGAGGTCCACATTCCAGAGCCTCTGGCTAGAAGAGTAATCAAGGCTCAATATCATCATATTTGTGTAAGCTGTTCAGTAGTTCTTTCCTAAGCACGATGGTCTTAGACATGGGGAACTGCCAAGGTGTATTGGATGGGTGTCAGGTTCACTAGCAGCGTTTAGAACAGAAGAGTAAAGAACTAAGGTAGGTGCTATGAGAAACGGCAGAATAGAAATTGCTTAGTAGAAAAGGTGTAGGAAGTGGTTGGAATTTGGGGCCAGCAACCCATGAGATTCTCTAGTTGTGACTGATTCAGTGTGGTGGTTGTCTTCAGGTTTTCTGTTAGTTCATATCACCCCCAAGATGGTCCAAAATGATTGATAGTCACCTACATTTCTTCTTGCAGACATTCATCAGAATGTCGGATCATGGGTTAATATTTTCAAAGACTTGTGTTATTCTTAGCAAACTCAAAGTGTTCCCCAAAAATAGGAGCACCAGTGCTGTCAAAACTTCTTTAGTATATGAAAATATCACAAAGGAAAAACAAAACAAAGCAAAAACCCACCCCGGACTCCAGGAAGATTCAATCACTTTCACTTACAGGCCATACTTAACAGAAAAATCACAAGCCAGAAGTCACTAACCTTGAGATAGTGGAATGTGGTCAATCATTTGGGAAGGTTAAAAGTGTGTGAGTAAAATTTGTGGAACACATTTGACATGTGAAAAATGAAAGGAATAGGGCTAAGTGTAGGAAAAATATTCATACAAAATAGAGAGGTTAAATGTATATTGTCATTTAAAATTTTTTTCTCTATTAAAATGCACCTTAAAGTTACCTTTAAACTTGATGGATTGAATGTTAATGGGTTGCGTGTGTAAAGTTAACTGCCATGTTCTTCACCATAAAGCATATTATAAGAGAAGGAACTATGTTTGGGCATCATCTGGAGGATTATTCAGGAAAATACCAATAGAGTCTTAAAATGATTTCACCTACGGGCAGTCTCACAGCATAAACCCCGAGTGCAATGTTTCAGCAGAACTTCAATATATTTGTATTTTAATACTTTGGAAAGAAAACTAGAACAATGTGCTCTGGAATTTAAACATATCACATTAAGAATCCATGGTGAGTGGCTGGGTGTGGTGGCTCACGCCTGTAATCCCAGCTCACTGGGAGGCCAAGGTGGGAGGATCATTTGAGGCCAGAAGTTCGAGACAAGCCTGGCCAACATGGTGAATTCCCATCTCAACTAAAACTACAATAATTAACTGGGTGTGGTGGTATGCGCTTGTAATCCCTGAGCCAGGAGAATCGCTTGAGCCAGTGAGGCAGAAGTTGCAGTGAGCCAAGATCATGCCATTGCACTCCAGCCTGGGTGATGGGCTGTCTAAGAAAAAAAAAAAAATCCATGAGAATGGTAAAATAATTCACTATTTCATAGTTTTAAAGATTAATTAATATTTTATAATTTTATCATTGTTGGTTATATCATTAATTTTTACTTTCTAAATTATATGTAAAATATTTTTAAATTATCTAAATTGTTAATAACTTTCTGCTGATATTTAATGTTAAAAGTTTAATTTTAGGTTTTAATTATTTACCTTCTAAATTATATGTAAAATATTTTTAAATTATCTAAATTGTTAACTTTCTTTCTGTTGATATTAAATGTTAAAAGTTTAAAATTAGGTTTTAATTGTTTTAGACACAAAACTTTCATGAAAGCTTTTTGTAACCTTATTTACCTGAGAAATCTTTTAACGTATTTTAACTTGATTTATGTTCTTGAATATAGGAAATTTTCTTAAAATGTAAGTGCTATTCAACATCAATCTACATATTTTGAACTATGGCCTGGAATAAAAATACATTTTACAAAAGCATGCCGTTGTTCATTTTACTCTTTTTTTTTTTTAAGTTAGTCTTGAACACATACTTTCCTAAGGGTGAAAAAAACTTAGCACTCTAAAGTAGTTGAAAAAGAAAGAAAGAAAAAGCCATTCTATTTAATTCATTTAAAATTTTGAAGAAGAAATCATGGAAATAGAAGAGAATTACATGAGTCAAGTTCGCAACAAGAAATGGATAAAATAGGATACATTCAATTCTGAATCATTCAACAAACTACTCAAATATGAGGCTATTTACAGAGATGGGGGTGTAAGGGAACCACAAAGTATAGTGAAGCAACTCTGGCTTGGTAGTAACTGTAGAGTTGCTGCCCCCTGATCTAAGGGAGAAGAGAGGGAGCACTTACTGGACCATAGGGGGAGAGAGCCAATAGAATAAATACCAAGTTCATTCTCTTTCTGCCCACAGACTGTCCACAGGGCTACCCACTGGCCAGAAACAAAAGCCCTATTGCCACAGTTTAAGTTGTTACATTTCCTCAGATAAATAGCAGGGTAGAGAAGGAAGAGCAGAGGATCTGGAAAAGCAAACCCATAATATATAGTTAAAAATGTTCCTCCTAAACTAATGTGCAATGTGTTTAATTCATAAAATTTATTAATATTACTAATTGCAACCAACAAGTAGTTGACTAAATTATTTCTAATTTCCATCATCATTATTGACAAAGTTCACAATCTAGCTTAACACAAATCTTATCACTAAATCAAAGTTAGAAGAGATATTTTCTGGGGTTTTGTTCACACACATATACTTTTTAAAAATTAATATATTCAATAGCTAGTTTCATCATTCATTTTTTTCAATCATTAACATGCACTCCGCTAGACACTAGGGATTAAAAAGGAGGTCTCTGCTCTCCAGAAATTCATAGTGCAATGAAAGAGACAAATTTAGCAAGTAATTAGAATACAATGTAAGTGAAAAGTGGTTAAAGACCTCACAACTGGGAAGCCTTCACAAAAAGCTAACTTTTGACCTGAGAGTAGAAGAATTACCCTAGATAAAGTAGAGAACATGTGCAAAATCAAGAAGTGAGAGGGTCTGGCATATTTGGGAAACCACAAAAAGCTAAGAATGATATGGACAGAGTGTCAGTGAAAGTGAAAGATTCAGATGAGATGCGAAAGATGAATTAGGAACACATTGTAAAGACTTTTTGAATACAAAAACGTAGCTTGAATTTCGTCTTTAAGATAATAATTTTCAAACTTTTTTGCCAAGATAATACATAAAGCAGAAAGTGAGTTGGTACCATCATAAGTCCATCAGTAACATATGAAGTAGTAATCTACTGCAAAACAAACAAACAAATAAATAAATATTAAAACATTGTACTTTATTGTGAAAATTAATGATAATTTTACATTTTATTAATTTGTTTGTAATAATATGAAAGAGATGTTTTGACCCATTTACAAATGAGTAAAGTGGATACTAGAGTATGCTCAGCCACAGTTATTTGGGGCATCTAAAACTTTTTTACATAATCCAAGAAAGCATGCCCTTCACAGCAAGCTTTAAAGGCAGATTTCAAAAGTCACACGAGGCAGTGGAGAGTTAACAGGGGTATAAATGTATATATAAATATGTACAAAAGTAAATTTACCAGAAGGAAATACTTTGATCTTAGGGGGCCACCCAAATATTAGAGTCATAATAGGGACAGTGATGAGAAAGAAAAGATAACTGATTCAAGAAATGCAGCATCTAGTTTCTGAAAACTTTGGGAAAGGAAAAGAAAGGATACAAGGATGATTTCAAGATTTCTATCTTGGAAAATTGTTCTCAATGGTGATAATATTGTTGAAAATCAAGAGGAAGGGTTGGAAATGAAGGTAATGATTACAGTTTGGGGATATATTGTGTGAGTTTTACAAGTAGGCCATACATGTAAGTAGAGCTTTCCAGAGAAATTATATAAAATTGGTCTAGAATTCCAAAACTAAAGTTTAGATGAAGGATGAAAAATTAGTCACTTTTATGATAGATGCCCCCATTTACCCTTATGTGATTATTATGCATTGCATATTTGTGTCAAAGCATCTTATGTAGCCCATAAATATACACACCTATTTTGTACCCACAAAAATTTAAAATAAAATTTAAAACAAAAAAGCAGCCACCTTTAAGCCAAATTTGTCTATACGAGTGTTCTGTTTAACTTGTACCATGTTAAAATAGTTTTCTGAACGAACACTGAAACATTTGGAGACTAATTTCAACTCTTCTCATAATACTATAAGTTCAAAGAACCTTGAGCCAAAGCACCACATGACAAATATTCCACTTGCTAAGTGAGGGCTGACCCTTTAGAAGAGATTGGCAACCTCCTTTACTCCCCTGCTCATTAAAGACACACAAATGCTTACCTCCATCTGACTTGCTCATTTATATTACCTGTGACCACCTGTTGATCTTTATATTTTCAGTCAAAGCTTTTATAGTTAATGAAAGCACTACCGAAGAGGAGAGGAGCGGAGTACAACAGAGAAAGAAAAAGAAATAAGAAGAGACAAGGAGAAGAAATGGGAGGGGAGAGGGAGGAGAGAAGAATGTTTGCCCTGAAAAGTATTAAAGAATTTGGAAGAGAAAGGAGTTTCAGCAAAGGATTGTAAGGATTGTCAAACAAGTAAGAAAACTGAGATTATGCTGTCATGAAAGCCAAAGGAGGAGAGATTTCCAATAAAGACATGAAAAATCCCATGCAGCCAAAAGGTTTCGTTCAAAGAAATGAGGAATTTTGGAGATCATGTTGTTTTAATAGGGTTCAGGTTGCAGGCAGTACAGTAAAAAGAATGGAAAATGAGAAAAGAGCTACAAATGATTTTTTTAAAATTGCAGTGTTTTTTTTTGTTTTTGTTTTTGAAAAGTTTAATTCACATAACATTCTAAAAATGATCTGAGGCCGGGCGCGGTGGCTTGTAATCCCAGCACTTTGGGAGGCCGAGACGGGCGGATCACGAGGTCAGGAGTTCAAGACCATCCGGGCTAACACGGTGAAACCCCGTCTCTACTAAAAATACAAAAAATTAGCCGGGCGTGGTGGCGGGCGCCTGTAGTCCCAGCTACTCGGGAGGCTGAGGCAGGAGAATGGTGTGTAAACCCGGGAGGCGGAGCTTGCAGTGAGCTGAGATCCGGCCACTGTACTCCAGCCTGGGTGACAGAGCGAGACTCCGTCTCAAAAAAAAAAAAAAAAAAAAAAAAAAAAAATGATCTGAAAATGTTTTACATGTAAAGGTTTGTAGAACATCAGAAATCAATGTCCTAAATTATAAACTCTCACTTGACTTTAAATAAATTTTATCTTTAGAATGCACATATCAAATGAGAAAATGGATTGGTGAAGAGAAACATGACTCGGACTTTGTTTTAGAATGTTGTTTGAATATGAGGATAGATGAGGAACTGAAATAAACAAACTTAAGGCTGTGGTAATTTTTTGACCTGACTCTGATTTCTCCTTACTTAGGAGAATATTAGAAAAGTTAGAGAAATATTAGTGAAAGCATGTATTATGCCTAAGGTTTATATGAATTTATTATCTCACTCAATATTAAAAAAATTCATTTGTGGAACAGCAGTAAGTTCACTTATAGTCAATGACGTATTCTGCATCCCACCTGTATCAGTCAGCTTGGTACATGAAACCAAATACAAATTCAAAAGGAGTATGTGATTGAAGAGAGTTTACAGAAGGGACTGTTGAACAAAGGCTTCAACATAGTTAAAGGAAAACGTAAAAGAATGGTAAAATATCCAATGACTTATAATAGTGGAAAGATCGTTCAGCCCCAGCCCTCGGTATATAAGGAGAGGAAATATTTTGAGAACTCAGGTAAACATGTCACTGTAGAAAAGGAGCAGGACAGGATCTGTGGCCTTCAAGAGACAATAATAACAGCCAACCTAAAGCCAGGCACTAACTGCGCTAGGAGAATAAGCAACTCAAACCCATTGTCTTCCTGATCTCTAATTTTTGGCCTTTGTTTCCCATATTCTGAGGCCAAAGAGAAGTTAAGGGAGACCAGTTGATGTGTCCGTAGAAGTTAGCCTCCCCTAGCACAGAGCAAAGTAGAGAACGAGCAGAAAGACATCTCCCCCTCAGCAAGTTTCCCAGGCCCTACATTACAGCATTTTCTTCAAGGAACAATGAGATACATCCTCTACCCCAACATGAGTTATGTCTCATTTTCTCTCTTGCTGTTTGGAGTCTTGCACATAAGGCAGGTGCTATGGCATAATTGTTTGTTTGTTTGCTTGTTTTTACAGCATCCAACCTCCTCTTACTTTGAAGGAACTCCCCATTGCTTATTGTCTCTGTGGGGATGTGGGGAAAAGAACTCCTACCTGTGATTGAAGGCCACTGGAAGCCAGAAAAAACGTCTTCCTGCCCTTTGACTAGTAAGGTAAGTGTCTGGACCTAAGAGCACTGAGTGAGATATGCCCCTCCCAAGATACTAAACTTGGAAGATATAAGCAAAAGTAACTAGAGTTCGGATTTATTCTAGACAGAAGAAGCTGTTCTCATTTCCTTAGCAGCAGCAGCAGTAGCAGTAGCCTGCCAGGTTATCCCTGCTAAAAACACTTGTAGTGCTTCCTGTATTTTTACTACTAGGAAGTGTTCAGCTCAAACTAGCCTTCCAGGTTCTCTGCAATTACATATGTTTCAAAAATCCCCAATAAATGCGCTTGTTGGCTTCTGTTATTTGTACCCAAGGGCATCGTAACACGTATGGTTCCCAGTTGCAGCTTTGAGTTGCAAGCTGGATGACACCAGGTTCTCCCAAAGAGCAGGCGAAGTCCTTTCTTTGCTTCTGTCACCTGGATCTATCACAGTTTGTCCTGTCCTCTTTATTCGGCCACTCAGTACCCTTACCTAATCCTCCCTTTCACCTGACTCCTCCTCTTCCCTTCTCCAGTTAGTTTTTGTATTTTTAAAAATATTTTTTAAACAAAAAAGCATTTTAAAATTTCAATCCTAATCTTGGGGAAGAGTTTAATGAATTAACTTAGAAAAGAATAACGGATAGAAGCTAAATAGAATAACCAACAGATTTTCAAAGGTCAGAAGCCAGCTGTTAATGGAGATATTTAGGGAATAGGAAGACTATCCTGGCAGTCTAAAAATCTAAAACGATTGACTACTCTGATTACAAATCTTGATGCAAGGGAAGGCAGGAAAATAACATGTTACATGTGTCTACTCTAAGCCAACAGCACTATGCTAGCCACTTTTTGAAAAAATTATCTCCTTTTGTTCTCATAAAAAGATAGTTTAGGCAACTGTTTCCAGTATGGCTATTTAGTGACAAACCTGGGAATTGAACATGTAACATCTACCCTCAGTTCCAGTGATACCACCACCCTGCCTAAAAATGACAGCTACCTCTTTACAGAACTTAACACTCATATATGAATGTGAGAAAATTAGTGGCAGGAGTCTGTTCAGTGACAAATGTACAAGAAACTATATGGCACCTCAAATTTTAAGATGAATTTTTGACAGCACAAGAGGCACTTTATTAAGAAGTCATGAATTTGATTGGGTTATGCTTAAAACATCTACTAGAAAACCATTTCTTAACATTACCATTTTATTTTCTATGGTATTGATGGAAAGGAAATTGCAAAATTTGCACATGTGTCAGAGGTAGTCTGCTTATTTACTGTTAATGATAATCAAAATATCGGACATGTAATAATGTTCTTGTAACACTTAAATCAAACTGATTATACTGGAAACATAATAAACAGTAACTACAGACATTTTTAATATGCTTCTGGCTGTTGACGTACTGCCAATAGGTAAAATATTTAAATTCCAAACCACAAATGGACGTGTATTAGATTGTATAATCAAAATAGAGGAAATAAAAACACAGCTTTGATTGAGCAGTCTTTTAACATTAAATTAAAGAAAAATAACTGAAAATCATAAAAATATACTTTAATTTTGGATGTTAACCTTAGAGAATTAATATTGTTTCATGAACAAGATGAGTTTCTTTAGTGTAACTGAATTCTTTTTGGTAATCAGGTTTCATAGGTGTGACTAGAAGCAGCTGCAAAAGCAAATCAAGTTTGCTCAGAAAGAATATTAATGACATTCTGAAATTTCTTATTCCCAAGAGAAGAGTAAAACTTTAAGCTAAATACTTGAAAGAATACACATTTTACATGTTTCTTTTATTAGTTATGAGAGTTGCTTATTAATCAATGTTTAACAATGTAATTACAGCTGTTTTAGTCTCACCAGATAACACAGATTAATAAATGACCTGCAACTAGTGAAGTGTATAGAAAGGGTAATGAATTCTTTCCATCAGCACATTAATTTATTAGTAATAAACAAAGACCATGATGAATTAGGAGAATTGTAGGGTTTCTGATTATTGAAATCAAATTTCCAGATGAAAGCATTTAATCATTCAGTTTTCCTTCATTTATTTCTCTTCATGTCTGATAATGGGCTGGGATTTGCCTTTCAGGGCTGCATTAAACAGTTGGTATAAAGCTCATCTCTTCTACTATTTGCAAGTTTACATTGATCCTATCCTTATTGTTATATATTAGTTTTACCTAACACTGAGTGTAGTATAACTTTGATTTCAACTAATTGAATTATTTATGTTCAGAAGAGCTTCTTGTTCTAGCTCAATAAAACATTACTGCATCAGTTGCTGTTTTTTTCAAAACTGGCATTAGCTATATAGAATCCTATTTGAAAGTTTCAGCTAAATCAAAGGAAAAAGGCAAAATACATGCATATTATGATAAATTTCACCAAAATGTGACAATAAAGGAAAATTATCAGTCATATGAACACCCAAAAGTAACATTTAAGACTCATATTATCAACTTAAAAAATCTAGCCTCTTTTGAACTTTGGAGCCATACAGTTTTTCAGATATGAATTTTTACCTGGTTGCATACATTATAATAAATATTTCTTCAATAACTACAAATTTGGGGGATGAAAAATTGGGGGGCAGCAATTTAGATCTGTATTACTAAATTAGAAATGAAATGCTGCTTTAAAAGAAAATAATTAGAAGTAAGAAATACTTAAGATTTTTTTAAATGTGCAAAATTTGCTTAAAATCTATATGTATTCTGTTTTAATTGTACTTTAAGATATGGATTCTGAAAGAAAGGTACACATCCCTTTAAGAAACAGTAGGGAGAGTAAGCTGGAAGTGAGAATTTTCCAAGAAGGTAAGAATTGGAAGCAAAATAAAATTTTACACTGACTTTCTGCCCAGAATGGAAATGAGTAAAGCAAGAAAATTACTCTCTCCTGATAAGGGAGAGTAAATTATAGAATGTTTCAAACACCTAAGGGATGACACTGCCTTCCTGCCTACACCCACATGTAGTTGGAAATATCCTCTCTTCTTCTAGCTCTAGTCTAGCCTGATGGAACATAAAGTTTTTTCTTCATGTAAAAAGAGGCAAGTTCGCAAAGGGAGAACTACTTATGCATGATCAGTAAGTAACTTAGTATTATTTTTTTCTCCATGAAAACTTACAAAAAGGATGTTAAAAGCTTTTTAAAATAGAGAAAGTATATATATATATATAAAATGATTCCTAATGCCAAAATTGTTCTGAATTCTTGGAAATTAAAAAAAAAAAAAGATGTATATTCATTCTGAAATGGTGCTATTTAAAAAAAAAAAAAAAAAGGAGGGTGTCTCTACTCTGGTGCAAATTTTTGCAAAAAAATTCTTCTTACCATTTCCTGGAAGATTGTGGTGCACTGTGTCATACTGTACTAGCCCTGTTTGTAGCCTCATCTTCTGAGATGTCCATGACATTTGGACTTACCATCCTTATGTTGTGCTTCACATAAGAGTTATTTAGTCATGTAATAAAGATTCATTGACTATCTTATATTTTTATCCCTGTGGTGGCAAAAATAGTAGTTGTCACCTAAAGGTACAGAAGAGTGGTAAAAATGAGCCACTTCTTTGGAGGTTCACAGAATCTACTGCCAATAGAATATCAAGCTGAAGATCAAATTCATACTGCTCTTTAACTGTTTACCCAGTTGTGGTACCTACCTCACCACAAATAGTAGGTTTAGCTTCTTGAGGAATTTGAATATCTGAGAGGGCTACGGAAACATTAGCGTCAGCATAAAAACAAAATTAAAGTTAATCAGCATTTCCTGATGTGGAGCACTTTGCATTGTAACAGAATTCTGCTGGACCAATCAAAATATGAAAGAAGGAAGGTATTTAATAAATATTTGAATAGATAAGTGAAGAGTAGTAATGACCAGTAGAGTAGGCATTAAGAGTAGGTAAAATTATCTCAAGCACAGTCAAATGCAGCAGGCCACAGTTGTGTATAAACTGAAAAATAAATATAAGAAATAAAGCAAACCCACATTTAGGTATATCATACAGTTTGTTTATATTTCACTCCCTTTTTTCCTTTCTTTCATCTTTCTTCAAGATTTCTGGTCACTTTCAGACCTAGGACTCTTTTTTTCTGAAAATGTTTATATTTCACTTTAAAACATAATTTAGCAAATGAAAGGTTTAAATGGAAGAGGAATTCATTCAATGGTGCATATATTAAATGTTTCTGACCATACCACTTCTACATTGTCACTACAACATGTACTAAGAAAATGGATAGTGAGACTTATGTATTTGTAGCACTCAGTTGTGATTTAATGCTTAATCATAAGAAGATATTTATAAAATGTATATCCAGAGATTGGCTAGGTCTCAGTTGAAGGGACTCAGTGAGTAGAACCTATCACTTTTCCTTAAAATGCGGTATTCTGAGGTACAAGATAAGAAGCAAGCTCAACTGATTGGTTGATGATATGGTTTGGCTCCGTGTCCCCACCCAGATCTTATCATGAATTGTAACTCTCACAGGTTGTGGGAGGGACCCAGTGGAAGATAAAGTAATCATGGAGACAGTTTCCCCCATACTGTTCTCATGGTAATGAATCAGTCTCATGAGATCTGATGGTTTGATAAGGGGAAACCCATTTCACTTGGCTCTCATTCTCTTTGCCTGCTGCCATCAATGTAACACTTGCTTTCTGCCATGATCGCGAGGCTTCCCCAGTCACGTGGAACTATAAGTCCAAATAAAACTCTTTCTTTTGTAAATTTCTCATTCAGTAGTGTGAAAACAGACTAATACAGTTGACAATATGGGTCCCAAGGGAGAACACTGGAGGAGGGTCTCTCTGTCTCTCTCTCTCTCTCTCTCTCTCTCTCTTTCTCTCTGCTCCTTCTTCCCTCCCTCCAAAGACAGAGAGTAAATACAAGAATAACATTATCACTTTCACTGTGTTATGTGATAGATGTTGTTCTAAGCACATTTGTCTCTTAATAATTACATGAGTTAGATACAATGATTGTCTCCACTTTGTGGGTAAAACTGAGCCACAGAGTAGTTAAGTGACCTGTACACAGTCACAGAGCTGGAAAGGGAGGCTGAGAATAGAATCCTCACAGTTTGGTTCCTGTGATCAACACCAAAGCTTCTTTGCTTACATTATGAAATTCAACCCTGGTAGCAATCAGTTAGAAGCAGAGATAAATGGAGTATATTGCAGCATTCAGTCAGAGAATTGAGGGGCATGAAATAAGGTAGGTGAGAGGAAGAAGCAACTATTTAAAAATTATAGGCAAGTTACAGTTGGTCTGAGGAATTCTAGAGCTATCGTATAAAAGCTTTCAGTCATTTCTCTAAAGATTACAGTAGAGGAATTATTAACAGAAAGAAAAGTATAGGGATTATAGTTATCAGGAAAGGAGAAATTTTGGAAACAGTAAAAGGAAAATTTCTAAAGCATTTGTAGTATGAGTCTTAGAGTTTCAGAATGAATTTATAATGACATGGGAGCACACTGACTGGTGGCAATGGCCCACAGAAAGTTGGGAGTTATTGATCCATTCTGAGAGAGCTGGCAGAAACTAGCAGGAATTTAAGAAGAAAATGTGTCAGAAGCATCAAAAGAGGTCACTGAGTAAATACAGAAACACATAGAAATTCCAGTTTAATTCTAGAGAGGCTGAATTCTAGATAACCATGGCAGAAACAATAATGCCAATGTTATTTAAACTATTCAAAACATGAACACATTTCAATATAATTTTTGAATGTGTCATAACCCAGAATGAACACTGTGAGCCAATTTCATTTATAACTGTAGATACCTAAATTTAAATAAAATAGTGGAGATAATCATTGTACCTAACTCCTAAAATTTTTAAGAGACCAATGTGCTTAGAACAACATCTGTCACATAGCACAATGAAAGTGTTTGATAACGTTATTCTTGTATTTATCCTCTGTCTTTGGAGAAAGGTAAGCAAAAGAGGCGGGGGGACCCTGCTCCTGTATTCTGCCTTGAGGACCAGAATAGATTGAGAGTAAGCAAATGAAAAAACACATATATTCCATGTAAATAGCTACTTGTAGAAAGTTGGGGTTTCTCTACTAATAATAAACAAAACAGACTTTAAGCCCAAAATTGTTACAATGATATATACATAGATAGATAGATACACACATACATATACATATATATAGTTTAAAAAGATAATTCATCAAGAAACTATAACATTTATAAACATATATTCACCAAACAAGAGAGAACCCAAAATATATGAAGCAAACATTGACAAAATTGAAGGGAGATACAAACAGTTCTATAATAACATTTGGAGACATCAGTACCCCACTGTCAACAATGTATAGAAGATCTGGCCAGAAAATCAATAAGGAAATAGACGATTTGAATAGCATTTTAAACCAACTAAATCTAACAAATATGCATAGAACACTCCACCCAACAACAACAGAATATACATTCTTCTCAAGTGCACATGGTACATTTCCTAGGATAGACCATATTGAAGGCCAAAAAAATAAATGTCAGGTTTTAAAAGATATCAATGTATCTTCTCCAACCATAGGAGAATGAAGCTAGAAATCAACTAACAGACGGAAAACTAGAAAATTCACAAATATGCCAAAATCAAACAATATACAATACACTTAGGCAACCAGTGCATCAAAGAAAACAACACAAGGGAAATTAGAAGAAAGATTTCAAATCATATCCTAATATTACACCTTAAAAAGAATATCCACCTACAGTCAAAGTTAGCAGAAAGAAGGAAATAGTAAAGATTAGAGCAAAGATAAATAAAATAGAGCTAGGAAAACAGTAAATAAATCAAGGAAGAAAAAAATAATTATTTGTAAAGATACACAAAATTGAAAAATCTTAGCTAGACTGGCTAAGGAAAAATGAAGACACAAATAACTAAAATCAGAAGTGAAAACAGCAAATTACTACTAACTTTACGGAAATAAAAAACAATTATAACAGAATACCATGAAAAACTGTACACCAACTAATTAGATAACCTAGATGAAATGGAAAAATTCCAAGAAACACACAAACTACCAAAATTGACTACTTAAGGATAAATAAAAAATCTGAACACATATATAATAAATAGAAATTAAATTAGTAATCAAAAACCTCCCAATAGCGAAAAGCCAAGGCCCATTGCTTTACTGGTGAATCCTACCAAATACTTTTAAAAAGATTAACACAAGTCCCCAAACTTGTGCAAAAACTAAAAAAAGAGGCAACTTTTTCTAACTTATTGTATGTTACCAGCATTATCCTGATAGGAAAGCCAGATAAAGACGCTAAAAGAAAGGAAAACTACAGATGAATACTCCTGATAAATAATGATATAATAATCCTCAACAAAATACTAGCAAAGAGAAGCCAGCAGCACACTAAAAGAATTACATGCCATTATCAAGTAGGATTTATCTCAGGAATTCAAAGGTGATTCAATATAAAAAAATAAATAAATAAATATAATACACCAAACTAATAAAACAAAAAAATTAAAAAAAAAAAAACATTTCTTGATACAAACACTGAGAAATCTAGAAAGAGAAGAGAACATCCTCAACATAATAAAGAACTTTTATGAAAAAAACCTAAGTAACATCACAACCATGGGGAAAAGACAGAAGAATGAAGGTGAAATACAAGGATACCCACTTTTCCTATTGCTATTCAACAGTGTACTGGCTGGCAGTTTTAGCCAGAGCAATTAGGCCAAAAAAAAAAGAGAGCGAGAGATAAAATACATCAAAAAATTGGGAAGAAAAAATATCTTTATTTAAAAATAACATAAATCTATATATAGAAAATTCCAAAGTAAACACATACACAAATCAAATTGAAATTAAAAAAAAAACAGAAAACAAAACTGGAGCTCAGAAATAAACTCAGCAAAATTGCAGGATACAAGATTAAAATCAATTTGATGTGTAACAGCATCCAACAGAATAAATTACCTATGAATAAATAGATTTAATCAAGTAGGTGAAAGCCTTCACGAAAACGCAGAATTTTTCTAAAATGAGTTAAATACCTAAATAAATGAAAAGGCACCTTGTTTTCACAGATGGAAAGAATAATATTGCTAAGAGGCAATATTATCCAAAGAGATCTAGACCTTCAATGCAATCTCTATCAAGATTCCAATGGCCTTTTTTTTTTTTTTTTGCAGGCATTGAAAAGCTTATTTTAAATTCATTTGGAATTACAATTCCAAATTGGAGCCCTGAATGATTAAAACAGTATTGAAAACAAAGACAAAGTTGGAGGACCAACACTTCTCGATTTCAAAACCTACTATAAATCTACAGTAATCAAGAGTGTAGCACTCTCATGAGGATAGATATCTACACTAATGGAATTGAATTGAAAGTTCACAAATAAACCCATATATCTATGGTCAATTAATTTTCAGTAAGGATGCCAATACTATTTATTGGAGAAAGAATAGTCTAAGACATCCACATGCAAAAGCATAGTGCTAGGATAACTGGATATTCATATGCCAAAAAAAAAAAAAAAATTCTGGACCTCTATGTTACACCACATACAAAATGACTAAATACAGATCAATGATCTATTTCTATGAAAGCTAAAACCATAAAATTTTCAGAAGAAGACATAGTGGTATATCTTTATGACCTTAAATTTAGCAGTGAATAATTAGATACGACGTGAAAACATGTGCAACTAAATAAAAAACAGATCTAAATTGGACTTCCTAAAAGTTAAAAACTGTTCTACATCAAAGGACATTATCAAGCAAGTGAAAAGAAAACCTGCAGAACACATGAAATATTTTCAAACTATGTATCTGATAAGGGATTAATATTAAGAAGAAGAAGAAGAAGAAAAAAAAAACTTCTACAAGTCAACAACAAAAAATCAAATACACAATCTCCAAAAAATGGGCAAAGGACTTTAATAAACATTTCTCCAAGAAGATATGCAAATGACCAACAAGCACATGAAAAGATAGTCAATATCAGTAGTCATTAGGGAAATGCAAATCAAACTCACCATGAGCTATGACTTCACACTCTCTAGGATGACAATAAAAAAAAACAACATTTTGGCATTAAACATGTGGAGGAATTGAAACTCTTATACATTGCTTGTGGGAAAGTAAAATGGATCACGCACTATGGAAAAGTTTGGCAATTCCTCAAAAAGTTAAATATAGAATACCATGCAACCGAACAAATCCAAATCCATTCAACATATGCCAAAGAGAAATGGAAACAGGTACTCAAATAAATATACATATTTGCATGTTCATAGCAGCACTGTTCATAATAGCTAAAAGGTGAAAAAAACTCAAATGTCCATCAATATATGAATGGATAAATTTGGTATACAATACGATTTTAGTTATCTATAACAAAGAATGAATTGAATATTTATACATGTTATGACTTGGATGCACCTTGAAAATATTATGCAAGGTGAAAGAAGCCAGTCACAATCACCACATATTGCATAATTTCACTCATGTGGAATAATCAGAATAGGTAAAAATCCATAGATACAGAAAGCAGATTGGTGGTTGCCAGCCAGTAGGAGGAGAGGAGAGTGATAATGGGTAGTAATTACTTCATAAGTTTCACTTGGGGTGATGAGAATGTTTTGAAATTTGATAAAGGTGATGGTTAAGCAACATTGTGAATATACTAAATGTCACTAAATTAATCACTTAAAATGGCCAGTTCTATGTCATATGAATTTCACCTCCAAACAAGCAATCAAAGAAACAGAAAAAAAATAATAAACCATAGTCAAATAGGGCTCATTCCAGAAAGGATGATCAAGATCAGTTCATCTACTTAAGTAACAAATCCATATAATTACTATCTTAGTCAATCAGGCTCCTATAACAAAAATACCATAAATTGGGTGGCTTATATATATATTCATATATTAGTAATAAGTATATATTTATGAATACATAATATTAATGAAAATTCTAAAATAATAAAACTAGATGAAAACAATTTCACTTTGATGAATTTTGATAACAGATATTTATCAAAAACTTACTATTATAGTGAATGGTGAAATGTTAAAATCATTTCACAAGAAGAAGAATACCTGTACCAACTATTGTGATTGAAAATTATTTTGGAAAGTTTAGTTAATGAAATCAGATATAACAATTAACTTTTTTAATACTGGAAGAATAAAAAATTCTATTGTATAATATATGAATATGTACCCAGAAAAATCCAAGAATTAAAAATAAAATTTAGTTAAGTTGGGTGGATACCTAATAAACATGAAAAGTCTCATTGATAATTCCCAATAACAAGTTAATAGGACTGAAAAATAAAAGTTCCAATTACAATTTAAAAATTATAAAATACAAGGAATAAGTTTTTTAAAATAGCACCTCTGTGAGAGAAATTATATTATTAAAAATAACAACAACAACAACAAACAAGACCTGAAAAATTAGAGGAATAGATGTTTTTCTCTTGGTAAGAATATTTCATATTATTTTTATTAACTTAATGCAAGTCCAATCGGATTTCCCACACAATTTTTAAGGTTAAATACTTCAATATTTATATTGATTAATAGCCCATGAAGAGCTAGCAAAACTAAGGAAGAGTATAATGAGTAGAAAAAAGATATTTAAAAAATACTAGTTTTCCTAAATACCAAACTTTCTTACCATAAAACTTTTGTAATAAAGTATAGTTTGGGCATGGGAAATGAAAAATCAGTGACACAGAACAGATAATTCAAAAGTAGATCAGTATATATAATGACTCACAACACTAGGTAGCTATATAAGCAGTTATAAACCCAAGAAAAAGAAGAAATAGTGTGTGTGTGTGTGTGTGTGTGTGTGTGTGTGTGTGTGTGTGTGTGTGTGTGAAGATTTGTGTTCTGAAAGATACAGTTGGAAGGAAGGAGGATACTGACTCCATCTCTCAATGCTGAGGTATGTGGTGCCGAAAACATTCAGTTTCAGGAGAGATATCCTCTGGGGACTATCCCTTAAGGTGCCAAGGTAGGAAAACTCTCATAGAGGTTGAGGAACTTACTCACCATGTGCCACCAATATTAGCAGGATAACAGTGGAAAGCATCAGGAGTAGTACAAAGAAGAGAAGATATGAGGAAACAGTTGGGTCAGGGACAAGCAAGAAGAATGAGAGAATTAATGAAATTGAATGAATGAAATAAAGATGGAACTCACCATATGCAAAGTTAATTTTGAATTCATTCAGTGTTTAAATTTTAGAGACAATTTTTAGAACAGTTCATATTTATGGAAATGAACAGATCCTGTTGATACATTACATGAGAAAACAAGTTACAAATTCAGACGTTATGATTGTTTTAAGCAATTTTGTAAACCTAGGGAAATGATCATATTTCAACAGGATGGATAAAGCTGTAGTTAGATACACACCAAAATGTTAACATGTTTCTATGGGATCAAACCTGGAAATGAGAAGTAATGAAGATGGTAGTAGGAAATTAACAATTTTTCTTTATATATTGTTACATTATTTAACTAGTTATAGTGAATTCATGTTACTTTTTATATTATTTGAAAATACATTTACAAGAAAATAAAATAATACATTGTAAATCCTTCTAAAATAGAAGTGTAGCTTAAGAAACGTAACAGTAGAAGATTGAGACTGAGAGGAAACCATTAGAAATCTGAACTGGGAGGAAAAAGGAAAGCATTTATTAGGCCTAAGCCAAAAATTGGAACATAGGACATTCTCCTACTCGAAGGCACCAACGCAATTTAGATAAATTTATAGTACCAATATCTCAGGAGATTTAGGCAGAATGGCATATATCAACCCAGTGTCCATTCCACGGAAGCATTCAGAGACTGAGGCTCCTCAGTCCTACCACAGAAAAACTGAGAGTTACAGAATGGCAAATATCTGTAACTGGCTCCAAGCAAGAGGTAAGAGAGAATGAGGCACTCAGTAGGAATTGTTGGAATTGAGGTAGAACTTCGGCCCACTTATCAAATTGTTCTACAAATCAATTAAGCTAGTAAGTAGTCCATAGTAATAGCAATATTTACTATTAATAATAATTTGACAGAAGACTGCTTACTTGTTAGACTTTTTGCTGAATGATAACTTTTGTAAAATTTGTTTAAAGACTGCAATGCACTGTGTTAAGTGAGTTATGTACACAATTTCATATTGAATCTCTGGGAGACATTCATTTTCATCTCTGTTACAGATGATAAACCAATACTCCACAACTAGAAGGTACCTGCCCAAAATCATAAAGCAAATGTGAATGTGATCTGGGGTTTAACTATAGATATGCATGCCTGTGTCATTACAGATCATAAAAAAGACTGTAATTGACATTTTAATAGTGCTCCCTGAATAGTATTTATTTCCAAGATACATGCCTAAAACTAAGATCTTGACTTAAAGAGATCACATTCAATTAGCAAACTGGTGCCATTGATTCTTTCCATTCATACAATTTTTCTAATAGTATGACCTTAGAACTTAGGCAGGCCTGAGATATTGAAGCTATAATTATTGAAAACTTTTAAGGAAAATTGATGAAAGTGAATGATTACATAGATTAGAAAAATAATTATCAACTTTTGTGTCATGCCAACATATAGAATAGAGACAGTGCCCAAAAAATGTAATGAAGTATTTGAGGTTATGTGATGATACAACCAGAAAAAACGTATACCTGAGGAAGAGACAAAAAGAGAGCTGTCATAGGAAAACTTTTTATTCGAGAAAACATCAAACACACTACCAAAATATTTATACCAAAACTCATAAATCCTGCTGGGGACATGATATTAAAACAGTACTAGTTTATCCGGATTTCTCATAAAGTATACATGGCAGATCATGGGTTGATTTAATCATTTCTTTTCTCACAAGTAAACGTCTCTTTGTCTTTGAAAGACAAGATATATTTACAACATTTGCAACTTTATTTTTCTGCCCAACTGAATTGAGATAAGGATATTAAAAATGACTCATAAACTGTGAGATCAGCGATATGTTCAGAGAAATTGTTTATGGGTAGCTCTTTGGGTATAAAGAAAAGTTTAACCATTATAAATGCATGAAATGTGTTTCTCTGCTCAACATATACATATGTGTGTGTGTGTGTATGTACATATATATATATATATATATATATATGAGATATTGGTGCTACAAATTTATCTAAATTGTGTTGGTGCCTTCGAGTGGGAGAATGTCCTATGTTCCAATTTTTGGCATAGGCCTAATAGATGCTTTCCCTTTTCCTCTCAGTGTGTATATATACACATATATATTAATATATATATACACACACATATATATACGTGTATATATATACACCACACCCACATGCACGTGTGCACGCACACACACACACAAATGTACATTACTTCTACCAAGTTTATCACATGTGTCTGTAATAAACTAAAGGATCTTGGTCCATCAAGCTCTGACAGGGAACCCTATTAGGAACTACAGCCTTGGGCATTTCCTTTTAAGATGTTCTCGTTGCAAGGAACTTCAACCTTGTCATGGAAGATACAAAGGGAGTTTGTCAGTGGTATTTGGCCATCCTTCACCTCAAGAAGGGCTTAGTTAGGACTTAGGAATTGGGATTAATGCAATTTAAAATAACAATATGTATTCACTTTTGTACTTGCTTTTCTTGTAGTGGGTTACATTTTGTCCTCTCTTTTTGTTTTAAATAATAAAGTTATTAGTTAATATTAACTTTAATAGGTTTAAATATTAATGCATATCTTAAAAATTATATATTTTACAAACATTAAATCCATTATATTTTTTTAAATTATTATGCTTTAAGTTCTGGGGTACCTGTGCAGAATGTACATGCTTGTTACATTTGTATACATGTGCCATGGTAGTTTGCTGCACCCATCAACCCATCACCTAAATTAGATATTTATCCTAATGTTATCCCTCCCCTAGCCTCCCACACCCCAAAATGCCCCAGTGTGTGATGTTCCCCACCCTATGTCCATGTGTTCTCATCGTTCAACTCTCACTTATGAATGAGAATATGCTGTGTTTTGTTTTCTGTTCTTGTGATAATTTGCTGAGAATGATGGTTTCCAGTTTCATCCATATCCCTGCAAGGGACATGAACTCATCCTTTTTATGGCTGCATAGTATTCCATGGTGTATATGTGCCACATTTTTTTTATCCAGTCTATTATTGATGGATATTTGGGTTGGTTCCAAGTCTTTGTTACTGTGAATAGTGCTGCAATAAATATACATGTGCGTGTGTCTTTATAGTAGAATGATTTATAATATATACCCAGTAATGGGATTGCTGGGTAAAATGGTATTTCTAGTTCTAGATCCTTGAGGAATCGCCACACTGTCTTTTACAATGGTTGAACGAATTTACACTCTCACCAACAGTGTAAAACCATTCCTATTTCTCCACATCCTCTTCAGCGTCTGTTGTTTCCTGACTTTTTAATGATCGCCATTCTTACTGGTGTGTGATGGTATCTCATTTTGGTTTTGATCTGCATTTCTCTAATGACCAGCGATGATAAGCATTTTTTCATATGTCTGTTGACTGCATAAATGTCTTCTTTTGAGAAGGGTCTGTTTATATTATTTCTCCACTTTTTGATGGGGTTTTTTCTTGTAAATTTGTTTAAGTTCTTTGTAGATTCTGGATATTAGTCCTTTCTCAGATGGATAGATTGCAAAAATTTTCTCCCATTCTGTAGGTTGACTGTTCACTCTGATGATAGTTTCTTTTGATGTGCAGAAGCTCTTTAGTTTAATTAGATCCCATTTATCATTTTGGCTTTTGTTGCCATTGCTTTTGGTGTTTTAGAATATCCCAGGTTTTCCTCTAGGATTTTTATGGGCCTAGGTCTTAAATTTAAGTCTTTGATCCATATTAAGTTGATTTTTGCATAAGGTGAAGGAAGGGGTCCAGTTTCAGTTTTCCGCATATGGCTAGCCAGTTTTCCCAACAACATTTATTAAATTAGGAATCTTTTCCCCATTGCTTGTTTGTGTAATGTTTGTGAAAGATCAGATGGTTGTAGGTGTGTAGTGTTATTTCTGAGGTCTCTGTTCTATTCCATTGGTCTATTTATCTGTTTTGGTGCCAGTACCATGCTGTTTTGGTTACTGTAGCTTTGTAGTGTAGTTTGAAGTAAGGTAGCAGGATGTCTCCAGCTTTGTTCTTCTTGCCCAGGATTGTCTTGGCTATGCAGGCTCTTTTTTGGTTCCATGTGAAGTTTAAAGTAGTTTTATTTCCAATTCTGTGAAGAAACTTAGTGGTAACTTGATGGGGATAGCATTGAATCTATAAGTTACTTAGAGCAGTATGGCTATTTTCACCATATTGATTCTTTATATCCATCAGCATGGAATGTTTTTCCATTTGTTTGTATCCTTTCTTATTTCCTTGAGCAGTTGTTTGTAGTTATCCTTGAAGAGGTCCTTCACATCCCTTGTAAGTTATATTCCTAGGTATTTTATTCTCTTAGTAGCAGTTGTGAATGGGAGTTCACTCATCATTTGGCTCTCTGTTTGTCTGTTATTGGTATATAGGAATGCTTGTGATTTTTGCACATTGATTTTGTATCCTGAGACTTTGCTCAAATTGCTTATCAACTTAAGGAGATTTTGGGCTGAGAAGATGGGATTTTCTAAATATACAATCATCTCCTTCCATCTCATTATTCAAGATTTGACATGCATATCGCGTCCTTAAAAAGGACTTTGCCTACACCTTGATTTAAATTAGTTTTCTAATCAACTGTATCATATTGCCAACATTTACTAGTCCTCAAACACTTATTCTCTGACCCCATATTATTTTTATTCACTCACATGATGTCTCCCTCATGCAGAATATAAACTCCATGAAGCCAAGTATGAGTTGTTCATTGCTACATCCTCAGTATCTAAAACTAAATCTTGCTCAACAAAGAACAAAGAAGAGAATACTGAAAGGAAAATGAAGAGGAAGAGGAAAAGAGGGAAGGACAAGTGGAGAAGAAAGTGAGGAAATGTGTTTATTTACCTGAACTTCAATCCAGACTACTTGAATTAGCCAAACCCAAGATGGGTTAGTAAATTTGAATCCTGAAGCACTGGAAACATACTTCTTCATTACTTGTAGAATGCACCAGAATGGGGATGTAAATGCCTGGGGAAACATTAATCTCACAAAGTTTGCAGTGACTTCAGACTTTCGTGGAAAATGGTGCTGGAGCAATTGGAGTATTCTAAAAAGAAAATAAAAAAGAAGAAAGAAACTGTACCTAACCCTCATGACTATAAGAAAAATAAACCCGGCTGGGCGCGGTGGCTCAAGCCTGTAATCCCAGCACTTTGGGAGGCCGAGACGGGCGGATCACGAGGTCAGGAGATCGAGACCAAACACGGTAAACCCCGTCTCTACTAAAAAAATAAGCCGGGCGCGGTGGCGGGCGCCTGTAGTCCCAACTACTCGGGAGGCTGAGGCAGGAGAATGGCGTGAACCCGGGAGGCGGACTTGCAGTGAGCTGAGAATGCACTCCAGCCTGGGCGGCAAGCGAGACTCCGCTAAGAAAAATAAACCCAAAATAAGTAAATCACAGACTTAAATGTAAAAAGTGCTAATAACAAACTTTTAGTAAAAAAATAAAATAAAATAGGAGAAAGTCCTTAGTACATAGGGTAAGCAAGGAATTTTTAGACCTAGCAACAAAAGTACAATCCACAAAAAAACAAAAAACAAAACAAAACAAAAAACACTTGAAAAATTGGGCCTCCCCAAAACTAAAAAAGTTTTTCCTGTGAAAGACCTTGTGAAGAAGATGAAAAGTTACAGACTTTTACTTTCTGTTTGGCAACGTACGAGCTATCTAGTTTCTCTCTATCATTGCCAGGATTTGATGTTATCACAATTTTTAAATTTTAGCCATCATTTAGGTGTGTAGTGATTTATAACTGTGGTTTTAATTTACATTTTGCTAATAGATAATGATGATGAATATTTTCTCATGTGATTACTTGCCACCTGTACATCCTCTTTGGTGAAATGTCTCTTCACATCTTTCACCATTATCCAGTGAGATTTTTGGAGTTTTTTTATTGTTGAGTTTTGAAAGTTCTTTAAATATTCTAGATGCATTATAAAATGGAGCAGCTCCTTTGAAAAAGAGTATAGAAGTCTCAGTATTTTGCAAAATTGAACTTTTGCTTACATATGACCCAGAAATTATACTACTGGGCATTATTCCAGGGAAATTAAAACATAATCATACAAAAACCTGTATATGAACATTCACAGCAACTTTATTTGTAATAGCCCAAACTTGGAAACAATCCAACATTCTTCAATGAATGAACGGGCAAATAAACTGTAGTAAACTCAGACAATGGGATACTACTTATAAATAAAGAAGGAACTATAGATACACTCAACAACTTGGATGAACCTCAGGAATACCATGCTGACTGAAAACAGCCAATCTCAAAATGTCACTTACTTCATGATTTGTAAAACATTCTTCACACAACAAAATGAGAGACATGGAAAATACATTAGTGGTTGCCAGACATTGGGAAAGCTGGGGAGAGGATGTGGGTGTGACAATAAAGGGGTAGCATGTGAGAATTTTGAGGTGATGAAACAATTCTGTATGTTGATCATGGAGTGGCTACATTAATCTAAACATGGAAAGTATACTGACTGGTTTAGTCCATTTTCTGTTGCTTAGAATACTTGAAATTGGATAATTTATAAAGAAAACAAATTTATTTCTTACAGTTATGGAGGCTGTGAAGTCCAAGGTTGAGGGGTTGTATCTGGTGAGAGCCTTCTCGTTGGTAGGAAATTCCTGTGGCATTCCAAGATGGCACATGGCATCACATGGCAAGAGGGTTGAGGATGCTAATGTGCTAGCTCAGCTTTCCTTTTCTCATAAAGAAACCAGTTCCCTTCCTATGATAGCTCATTAATCTATTAACCTATTAATTGGTAAATCCATTCATAGGACAGAGCCCTAATGATCCCATCACTTCTTAAGGGTCTGACCTCTTAATATTGTTACATTGGGTATTAAGTTTCAATATGAATTTTGGAGGGAACATTCAAACCATAGCACTGTCCAATAGAGTAGCAATTAGCCAGATGCTGCTATTGAGTAAATGAAATGTGGTTAGTGCTACATGTTAAAAGTATAATATCTTTGATATATTAGATTAAATAAAACATATCACTAATATCACTAAAATGTGTTTCACTTACTTTTATTTTTAACATGGCTACTATAAAATTTAAAATTACATATATAGCTCACATTATGTGTTTATTGAACAATACCACTCTACAGCAATTATTCCAGCTCTGAGTATACAGTAGAATTATCCAAGGTGCTTAAAAATGTAGTAGTATCTACATTCACCTCCTATTAAATATATAAAATTGTTGATAATGAAGCACTGCCTTTATTATCAAGGATATTATCAAGGATAATTTTAAAACACTTCCTAGATAATTTTAATGTGCTACCAGGTTTCAGAATCACTGATCCAATGTAGTTCTTAATTTTCGGGGGCCTGGATTCTTTCAACAATTGGATTTGGGAAATCCTCCCCCAGAAAAATGCATATTTGCACAAGATTTGCATAGAATTTCAAGGTATTTTTAACCAACCTCTATTCCAAGGTTTTTACATAATTCACTTTAAGTCACTTGGGTTGCACAAAATTTTGTATTTACGTCCTTAGTTATACACTCTTATCATCACAGCTCATTTTCAAGTAGGAATGTAGGGCTAGGGTGAACTGCCCATCTTGATACTGCTAGAGATTATTCTTTTTATTTACTTAGCATGTATAATGAGAACTTATCCTGCTTAATTCTGCCTATTTCCCTAATAATTATCTGCTGTGTTTTAATATTTATAGCTCTCTTTAAAAATGAATATACATCCTCTGATATATTTTTCCTCTTTTGAATTTTATATATTAACTATTCTAATACTCCTCAAAGATTTGAATTGTTATTACTAATGGCACTGCCAAAAAATCTTGCCTCCAGATAATCTAAACTGTGGAAAATGTCCTTGTAGAATGTTTCTCTAGAAATAACCTTAAAAATCTAATTATAAAACACATGGTCAAGTTAATTGAAAACTATTCATTAATTTATTCAACAACTAAGTACCTAGTATATATTTAAGCACTGCTCTAGGCACCAGGAAAGGAGAATTTTAAAACTCCCTATCCTCATGAGCTCTAAATTCTAGTTTGGAGAGACATTAAATAAGTTATAAGTTAATATATGATATATTGAGTGATGGTAAGATCTGTGGAAAACCATAATGCAGATAGAGAAGACTAAAAAAAAAAGAATCTTTGTGAGGAGAGACAATTGAGTGGATCTGAGGGAAGTGAAAGAATGTTCCATGCAAATGTGGACAGGAATTACACTTCTGGAAGAGGGAATTCAAATGTCCTGAGGCAGAAGCATGCCTGACCTCTTAGAAGAGCTGGAAGCTAGTGTGATGAGACAAGGTGAGAAAACAAGAGGGAGCCAGAGAGAGGGTCACAGTTTGGTAAGACTGTGTGGGTTGTTAATGAGATGGGAACCACTGGAGAGTTTCCACGGCCAGAGTAAAATATTATGGTATGTATCTTTCTAGGATTACTCTAGCTGGACAGACACCGTTACAGTCAGAGGTCCCAGTTCACATGCTAATCCAAAATCTAAGAGACAAGTAATGTATGTTAAATTTAAATGCTGTGTTTTGTACCTAAATTTCTAAGTTACAAATATATAGAGTGTCTTAGTCCATTTTCTGATGCCATAACAGAATCCCAGAGACTGGGTAATATATTAATAATAAAAGTTTATTTGGCTCATGGTTCTGGATGTTTGGAAGTCCAAGAGTATGGCACTGGCATCTGGCAAGGGGCTTCATACTGCATCATGCCATGGCAGAAGGCAGAAGGGCAAGCAAATGTGTGAGACAGAAAGAAGAAATCAGGCAGAACTCTTCCTTTTATCAGGAGCCTAATTCCAAGATAACTAACCTGGTCCCACAATAATGGTATTAATCCATTCATGAGGTCAGACCCCTCATGATGTCATCACCTCTTAAAGGTCCCGCCTCTTTTTTTTTCAGAGATGGAGTTTCATTCTTTTTTTTTTTTTTTTCTGAGACAGAGTTTCACTCTTGTTGCCTAGGCTGGCATGGCAACAAGGTCAGCTCACTGCAACTTCTGCCTCTTGGGTTCAAGAGATTCTCCTGCCTCAGCCTCCCAGGTAGCTGGAATTACAGGTGCCTGCCACCACGCCCAGCTAATTTTTTATGTTTTTAAGAGACAGGGTTTTGCCGTGTTGGCCAGGCTGGTCTCAAACTCCTGACTTCAGGTGATCTGCCTGCCTCAGCCTCCCAAAGTGCTGGGATTGCAGTCATGAGCAACCACGCCTGGCCAGTCCCACCTCTTAATACACCATAATGACAATTAAATTTCAACATGAATTTTGGAGGAGACATTCAAACCCTAGCATAGGGAGTAATGTTTTGAAGTTTTATCAATAAAACAAGAATCTTTATAAACACATTTGATGGAATAGGGTTTTAAATGTCATATATTCCCCCTTATACAAAAGCAAGTAGATAAATATTCCAGATTCCTGACTATCATGGTTTCTTTTGCAATAAAATTTCCTCAAAAACTTAGTAGGATCTTGCCCACATTCTGTCATCCGCTGGATTTATGACCAAAGCACTACTGTAGCGCAATGCAAAAGAGTGAGTCTTTTAAAGAAATTATGCTAGGTTCACTGGACATATCTATGAGATAAAAATGAATCTTGACCTCTACCTCATACCACATACAAAAATTAATTTTACATGGGTTGCGGATCCAAATATGAAAGAACACACAATAAAGATTTTGAGGAAAACATAAGAAAATACCTTTTTGGCTTGGATTAGGCAAAGATTTTTTGAGCCGTACACCATAATTACTAATCAGAGAAGAAAACAGTAATAAATTAGATTACAGTAAAATTAATATCTATCAAAAGATACCATTAACAGAGTGAAAAGACAAACCGCAAAGTGTGGCAGATACATATATCTGAAAAATGGTGCATATCTAGATATAAAGAACTCTTACAGTTTATGAGAAAAATACAGATGACTCAGATAAAAAGGCAAAAATTTTGAACAGATTCTTCCCAAATGATAATATCCAAATGGCACATGAACATATACATATACATACATATGCACCTCTGTGAACCAGTATTTCAACTCCTAAGAATACATCCAATAAAATGCACATAAATAGTGTACTGCTTTGGGCTTCTTTCACCATAGATTCATTTCACCATAGATTCATTGATGCAAATAATAGAGCTTAATTTCTCACAGTTCTAGGGGGTAGGAAGTCTGAGATCAAGGTGCTGTCATGGTTGGATTATGGTGAGGGCTCATTTCCTGCTTTGCGGATGACCATCTTCTAGCTGTATCCTTGCATGGCAGAGATCATCTCTCCTGTCTCTTCTTATAAGAGCACTAAATCCATCCATCTGGAATCCATGCAAAGATCCCACTTCCAAATACTATTGTGTTGGGACTTAGGCTTCAACACTGAATTATTGGAGGGCACAAACATTCAGTCTTAGCATATGGTCATCAAATTAGAATTCTAGAACATATTTATAATTTTCAAGAGCAAGGAATTATTAAATATATATGAACAGTAGAATAAAAAAATCAATTTGGTTTATTCTTGCAATGGAATTCTATACAACCATGAAAATAGAGGAAACCACAACTACATGCACTATGCTCAATAACATGGACAAATTTCTCAATTGGTTAAGCAACTACACCAGACACAAATTACATAATGACAGATTCAGTTCACATAAACCACACAAAATGGAAAAAACATTTTTATTATAAAGAGATTGAGACTTGACAAGAGGGGGGATTTCTAGAAGTTGTTAATGCTCTGTTTCAAAATTTCGCTACTGGTTACACAAGTGTATTCACTTTGCAAAAATCAATCAAGCTGTATGCTTATAATAAGTACATTTTCCTTGTATGCATTACTCTTCAATTTTTTTTTAATTCTAAATGATAATGGTGTCTCTTATCATTTAGAAATATTAATGGACTTTGTTGCTCAAAGTCTTGAAATCACGTAAGATTTGGAAGTTGAAAGTTAAGCCACAGCTACTGCCTTTCTTTTGGCTTTATATTCTGGCAAGAAAGACCATGAAAATGTCTTGTGTTTTTGACTTTTCTTCAGCTTCCTGGTTGGTGGGAACAGTGGCAGCAATGGTAGCTGAGGGGTAAGGGTTCTTGTTTTCAGCTTCCTGATTCCAGAATCGCTGCTCCAGAGATGCATTCTGAAACTCGTTCCACAGGTGGTTTCAAGTGCAGAAGTGTCAGTGTTGAAGAGTTCTGCACTGATCTGGTGATCATTCCTGGAGGACCAGTCGAAAGCCAGTTTCTTCAGTCTCATAGGTGACAGCCCCTAAGATGGTCCCAATCATCCTGAATCCAAGTACTCAAGTCCTTGTGTATCATTCTCCTCTTGAGTGTGGACAAGACCTAGTGACTGGCTTGCAATGGGCAGAAAAGTCTAGGTATCACTTCTGAGATTAACTTACAAAAAGATGGTGACGTTTATCTTTCTTGTGCCTTTCTGACTCTCTTTTCCTTGTGGTCCTGGCTCTGGATGTAAACAAACTGCTAAGTTGTGGGTAACCCTATGAAGCGGTCTGTGTTGCAAGGAACTGACATTCAGTTTCCAGACAGTGAGAAATGAGATTGCCACTGTTATGCTGAGTGATCTTGGAAGTGGGTCTTCTGACACCTAACAACAGTCACTTGTGTTTTAGGAAACAAATCCTCCCCTTCAGCTTTGAGATTATCACAGTGCAGACTTACATCTTAATTGTGACTTTGTGGAAGACCCTGAGCCAGAGGACTCGGCTAAGTTGATTGGATTCCTGACCCACAAAAACTATGAGATGATAAATATTGGTTTTCTTAAGCCTCTGACTTTTGGGCTAATTTGTTATGCAGTTATGTATAACTACTACAATAACGTTCAAAAAATTTTGTGAGCAGCTAATTTTCCAAGTTAAATTTATTCAGCTTAAAATGCCTAGGGTAGTGTCTCATCAATAAAGTGTAACTTTTATACTACCCATTGTGCCCTTTACATATTATCTTGCTCCCTGAGATTTCCTTTCCCCTATTCCCCTTTGGTGGACCACCTATTATTGGCAATTCAAGGTCAATCTACAATGCCAGTCCCTAACAGGATGCTCTCCAGTCTGATTTATTGCTCTGAATATATCTATCAGATATCTACCTATCTCAATTAAAATGCAGTATCTGTTAATTGTGTACTTCTGCCATATACTAAAATAAGTATTTCTTGAGGACCACAAGGGAGAACGTTTCCTAGTCATTTTTGCATGCCAGTATCTAGCGAAAACCTAGAGAGCAAAATGTATTTCTGAAGTGTGATGAGTGAAGGGAAATAAAGAATAACAGAGGGAAGAAGCAAAGAATGGAAAAAGAGAAGAAAAAATAACTACCTCTAAAACCAGTCATTTTTCAAATACAATATGGTAACTACAACATGATGTCCCAAAATCTGAGTGAATTCTTCAGTGCCTCATCATGTAACAGAGAATATATTGCAGGCTAAATGTTGCAGCATGCGATACAATGAAAGCGGTCAGGGCCAGAGTAAGATGTACTAGGTTTGCTAAGGGAAATGCTTGGATCTTTAGGTGATGAAGTAGCCTAGAAAGGCAGGTTGTATATTGTTCAATAAATATTTTGACAGGGAGACTGGTACTATCTGCAAATGGTTAACATCAGACAGATTCAGAAAAACATAGTAGTAGTTGTCTACAAGGTGGAGGAAAAGTCAGGCATTGACGAGCAGTTCACATCCAGGCAGATGGCAGTTGTCCACATCAAGATGATGTATCAGTAACTAACAGGGCCTAAGGCATAAGGCCAGGTTCTGGACAAGGATCCCATTAGAGGGATGGGGAAGTGGAAACATACACTGTCGTTCTTAAGAGATTTGAATACCAATTTTAGGAAAACAGACAGACTTTAATTCAAAAATGAAACAATGGTCCTCTGAATATTTAATTCGTGATCTTTGAATGTTGTCTTCCTAAGGCTAGGGTTAGTTTGGATAGAGACTAAGATGGCTTCTACTGGGTGTAGAGAAATATGCAAAATCTATGCAACACATAGACCTTGGAAATGATAGATATGTGTATTTGAATAGGTAAATATTTCTAGATCTATATTTATGATGAATCAGACACCATTAAAGAAATACATTTTAACTATTTACTTTAGCATTGAGATAAATGCCTTATAATGGCAAGCTTTGAAAATTTTACATTTTGAATTACAAGTTTTACTAGAGAATACATTTCAGATTAATCTATAAAGCATAAAAAATGCAAAATTACACATTTTGTATAATGGTACACAAAATACACTTAGTCAAATTTTAACTATAAAGATATATTCGTAATATAGCTCTAGCAGCACAATTTATATAAAATTCATACTTTCATTCTCTGATCAAAAAATTGATCTATTTAAGTCTTAACCTTAATTAAAAATTAAAATGGCTAAATATAGAGCATTTGTTTTAAATATTCATCATATTTTAAGGTATTTGACCAGGTAGAACTCTAACATGGATTCTAATATGTTACTACTTTCCTTTCCTTTTCATTCAGTATCATTCTCCTCCCTGTTTTATAGCCTTCCAAGCAAGTATAATTGATTGGGCCAGAGCTGCCAATTCTCTAAAATGGACACAACTACCATTTATCTAAAATGTGATGATCCACTGGACTTTCTCTAAAGTACCTAAGAATATGCATGTAATTATTGTACTGCATTTCATTAAAACTTAGAAAGTAATTGTTCCCTCAAAAGTTTAAATCAAAGGTATATGCAAATATATTATAATTTGTTAAAATAAAGACAAAGATATGATAGTATAGAAAAATTAATTTCAAGTTGAGATCTTAAAGAACTCTCATAAGGGATCTTGTCCTTCCTTATTGAAATGCAGGATAATTTCTCTTTTCTCTGTACTTGTGAGGTAGATAAAGTAGGTTTTGTCTTTTATGGTTATCATCTATCTTTAAATGAAGGAACTTTCTGCCAGAATTTTCATGTTTTTAAGTTTCACAGACTTCACCACCAAAGCCTGCTTGTTAAAAGGCTGCTGAAAGAGTGACTATCAGATATTAAAATACTTAATTAAACTGAGATTGACCTCAGTCATTTCATCAATCTAAAATCAAATAGAGAATGTGCCAGGTTAATTCTGTAGCTTATCTACGCCAATGCGCCTATGAAACTAAACAACGATAATAATAACCTCATAAAATCTGAGATGATGTAAAATTTTTATGAAATTTTCTATCTGATATGAGTGCAGGGAGGGGAAAAGAAAACAACTTTAGACAAGTCAGATGATAAAAATCCTTACTGTGCATTGAATTTTATTTCAGTTTATGGTCAATAGTGCAATTATAAAGATATCATCACTGTTGAAATCAACACAGAAAAACTGAATGGTTACCTACTTCTCTAAGTATAAGATATTCTCCCTGTTTTCAAAAAGAAACATGAGTCACAAAGGCATCATGATGGATGTTAGGTCTTTTGTGCATTGGGTTATGATTTATTCATCTGCATATGTCCCTAGTGCCTTTTTATATTTAATAAATACATGAAATGCCTACTTTTGATAGAGGTTTTGGTCACCATTCTCTTTCTGGAATCTTATGACAGTCAGATTGTGAATCTTTAATCAGTTTTTTCCACATTATCAAGAAGAAATACAGTCAGTTATCTTTTTTAAGTTTGTTTGTCCAAATGGGCAAATTTAGCATCTCCCTTTTGAGGGCTTCTGCTCTCCTTAATTCCTCCTGAGAATCTCTAGGCATACACTCAGTCCAAAGGGATTATATTTTGTCCAGATGATTATAATGTTCAGTGCACTACTGACTTTAGTTATATCACTGTCATATTGTATATCTGATAAAAATTGGCTGTAGTTAGTATGATATCTTGTTATATAGATCCCTCCGTGCTATAATGTCACTTCACCTTTGAGCTAAAATGGTACAGCTCTTTTAGTTCATACTTGTGTAATCAGCATAAATACCATAGCTAGGTTGCTCGGTTCCAAGGCCTTTGAGTTTCAGCAAATGTCTTCACCCAGTAAATTTTAAGCTTAATTCTGTTTCCCTCACACTGAGCACTTCTTTGTGATACTTGGGCTCATTTCTTTCTCAGTCAGAACCATTCTAATCTTTCAGAGCTTCTAATACTGTTAAAACTAAAATGGGACAGGTTTTGGATCCTTTCCTTCCAGGAAGGTCCTTGTCTCTTATACAAATGTGCCTTTTCTTCAAAGAGAACAACTGCATGTCAATCTAGAGGTATTATAAGATATCACTTCTGGTATGTATAGAATTTTATCCTTCCTCCATGGAGAGAATGTCCACAGCTTTACAATTTCACAACTAGGGGGCACTACTCCTGCATTTCTTTCTCTAAAACAGAAATTCCACATTATTACGATACATAGAAACTTTATATTTTTTAGACCTCTTCTTAGGCCTTTATGAGATTAGCAGGCAAGTTTTGACAGAATTTCATTTTTAGTATTAACCACGGCAGAAGACTAGGATGAGGTGTGGTGTCTAAAATACTCCTCAGCCTAGAAAGTTCTCTGGGAACTTCAGAGGATCCTTAACATCTCTGGACTGTCAAGTCCCAGAGCATGCTTCATCCCAGCCTGGCCCTGTTCTTTGGGTAAAAGACTAAGATAAGCAGGAACAGACTAAGGAAGAGTATATCTGAGGTCTCTCTGGAAACTCACAATTCTTCGGTTTAGTTAAAAAAACAAAAACAAAAACAAAACTGGAGTGAGATTTTCCATAGTATAATTCACCTTCTAATGTGCCTTTGAGAGCCTATTTAACTTGGCCTCTATGAACTAAAATAGGTCATAGGACATCTCACAAATTTTTATGAAGGCATTTTGTAGGCTGGCATAGGTACCCAGAGAGAAAGAAACTTAAAAGTAATCAATGAGACAAATATTATATATTCATAATATATATGTATATATACATGCACAAATACACACACATACAATTTCACAATTAACTCATCTTTACCTTGTACAGGGTGGACTTGATTGTCCAGGACACCCAGAGGTCCTGTTGCCCCCTGGTGGTCGCTGAATTGTCACAGATCTTGATACCTAAAAATCCTCTGGGTGAAGAGCTTAAAAATTGCAACATGAGAAACCATGGAAGCATGTAGAAGTAATTTGAATAATTTAAGCCAGTTCATCCTATCAGTCCTGGTGATTTATGGCAAAATGAACTAGAAGTAATGGAATAAAAGAGCCTCCCCATGCAAAATCAAGTTTGGAAAAAAAAAAAATCCACTAAGAGCACTGAACATGTGCTACTTGATTTCAAGTATAAAGTGCTACATTTTCCCAGCTACATTTTGTTATTTTAATATGATTTTTAAAAAGAGTAATTTGACGGAATACTTTTTAATATTTTAAGTGATTAGAAAATTTCAGTGGTACCTCAGCAATATTCAAGTAGACTCATAATTTAGATATAAATTATATTTTTATTTGTTAAACTGTCTCAAATTAACTTGGAAATTGTACTTAAAGAATTATAATTGTAATCTTCTGAACTTTATTCATTTATCTGACCTCATAAAAGTGTGTGAAATTTTACAAAAGCACAAAATACATTCTTGACCTATGATTTAATTTCTGACCTCTTTCTATACTTTCAGCTAAATCTGAGCTTAGAAAAATTAGTGAATTAATACATTTTAATGAGCTTAGCTTATGCACATTTTTACATTAAACCACAAACATTTTATATACACTATATAAATAATGCTAATGTAAATATGTAAATGATTTTCCTACACAGTTTATATTTTGACTGTTTATATTTTGACTGAAATCATAGAACCCAATTTTCTGTAGTATCTATTAACTGAGACATAATGCTTCTTTTCTGTTTATAATCAATTTCTTCTGCACAGTACCTTTTCTAATTCAGTTTAAATTACCCTTTTTCTGTGATGAACTTGCATTTTCACATTTGCCAGCTGTGAATGCATTTTGATGGTAAGTACAAAAGTAGCGGGTACAGAAACAGCCCTTTGATTTCATTGTTGTTGTTGTTAACTATTTAGTTTGACAGTCTTGGATTTGTAACATACTGAAATCTCCAACTGTTCCTTTGCCCTCAAATGGCCTGAATACTAGATAAACACAGTATATCCTTTTCTTTTATTTGAAAATTCATAGAACTTATTCCCTGAAGTCATTATAATTTACTCCTATTTCTCTCTTAAAATCAGATAATATTTCCCAGAGGTAAACAGTGAGGCAAATATTAGTATTGTAACAAGTTAAAACAAAATAGCAGGTGTACCCTCATTTGGAATGTGTGTCTTGAATTTGTACATTTTCCTACATGTCCAGTGATGCGATTATTGGTAATTATACAAATAAAATAATACAAAGTGCATTAAAATTGGGTATATCTCCTTTGTATCTGAAGAGAGGCAGTTTTCATCTTTCCACTATACATTTATTATAGATGTTTCAACAGAGGGGATATAAAATTGAAATATTAAGGTCTTAGTCTCTGTTTCCATTTACTTAAAATTCACTAAATACATGTGGACAACACTATCAACTTAATTGTACAATGAATGCATAAAAATTTAAAACTAGTTTTCAGAATTATTGCTTTGGCGCACAAGTGTTGGTCTCATACACTATTTGGTATTGCTCAGGAAGACAAGTTTCTTTTGAAATCACTTTAAATACAAACACCTCACATTATTAAAAATAATTGTTCTAGAAATAATATGCTTAAATCATAGAAATGAAGCTAAAATAAACTGTAATGGTGTGAGGAAGGTCACCATTAAATGTTATTTTAAAATGAGAAAGTTTTTATACTGATTATTTTTATGTCAGTGACTTCATGTACAAATAGGTCTATATGCTTTATCATTAGTCAAATACAGTCGAGTGTACATTTATATATTAAACATTTATTATCATTAGTCAAATACAGTCGAGTGTACATTTATATATTAAACATATACTGTATGCTGAACACTGTCTTCTTGACTGTCATTTATTTTTATTTAAATGCTCCAAATTCTTTGTCAATACATCTAAATACTACAAAAGAAAGAAGAGAAGGTTGAAAAACCTAAAAATGAGTATCATTGTGCAGCTATGCAGGGAGAACTGTCAGCAGCCTGGCACATGTGCATTTAATGTGAAACTTCTTGTCTCTAAAAATAAGAGTAAGGCTACACATGCCCCTGTGTCTGACAGAGAGAAGGGACACAAAAAGAGGACTCAGTATACCACCTACACTCATCAGAGGAGTGAAGGATGTTACTTCTTTGGTTTCCTGGTTTTAATGGAAAAGTATTTGTATTCACATCACTGAGTATTAGTCATTCAATAGATGAAAGGAATACTTTAAACTTTAAAGGCTACCTTGGTGTCACTTTAAAAAGTGGGGATGAGACCCTGGCGAAAGTGCTGAAATCCTGGAGAATTCATTTTAACTATTACAAGTGGTTTAATATTTGTGAGATTGTAGTTCTAGGAGTTCTAAAGACTAAGTGCAGGAATTATGTTTTTAACTCTCATGTTTCAGTTTACAAGTTTCATCCTTAAATCATCTATTTACGTAAATAAAGCTTCACCTCCTCTATAACAACTGTGTTCTCCCCACATTTTTTTGTCTCTTTCTAAGGTTAATCTATTTACATTTTCTATGCATCCTTTAAGGGGCACTTAAGATGCTTTTTTATACACTTTCTAAAATATTAAATAGGCATAATGGCTAGGAATACGTAACATTTAAGAAATGTTTCAGAAACTACAGAATCAAAGAGGGTTAAGGAACAAATTTCATATCTCTCTTCCATGTTATTAGGCAAATAAAAACTACAGTAGACAATTTAACATAAAATACAAATAAATATCTGGGGGCTGTCATCTTTGAGAAGTCTCTACTATAAACACCAGAAACAACTCAATTTACTTTATATTTCCAGATAGAAAGTTTGGAAAAAGTTTGGAGTCTTATATGAGATCAAACCTTGTATCGATCAGAAATAAAAGAAAATCATAAATGAGAAATATTTGAAAAGGAAGAAATATAGGACAAAAAAAGAAATTCATCTTAAACATGTGATCAAGTTACTCTGTGTGACCTTTGAAATTGAAGATTTGGCAGTTAAAATTTTAAAGTTCTTCCTCTTATTACCTACCTCTTGAACACAGTGTCCAAAACTGCCTAATGGAAAACAGATTTCTCTACGCAGCCTTCTTTGCTGTTCGGATTGAATGAATTCAACTGGAGATATTAGTTATGATTTTTTTTATTCTTAGTTTCTCTTTGAAAGATAAGCATTGAATAATTCCTGAAAATGGTAAATACTTGCGAAGAGAAAGGTCTTGCTTTATGAATTTAATACGTAGTGGCATTCTTTAAAATTATGTGTAATTTATGCAGCGAAATGGAATACTATCAAAGAGGAGGCAATCCAAGGAAACCCTTAGAAAATGATAAACGCGTTAAAAAACGATACGCAACCGTCAGAAGGTTCTCTCCTAAAGTCCCACTTCCCTCAACAAACTATGGTGAAAAGATAGGGCGGAGGTGAAGGGTCGCTTAAAACAAAAGACTTCCTTTCCCACTCCCTTTTCCTCTGTTTCTTTTGCCAGAGCTTGTTGCAAACTCTTGGAAACACTGTTTAAACATAATACATTTGGTTACTTTATTCTTGCAGGGATTGTGGTGGGTGGTACCCAAAGCTGACTGCTCTTAGAGTTACAGAAAAAGAGAAGTAGAAACTTTTCAAAAAGGCAAAAAACAAGGTTACCCTGCCCGCGGAGGTTCTAACAACAAAAAAGTAAAAGACACTTTACTTAAAGGTACAGCTCATTTCACTGATCGGGCTCCGTGCTTGGTAGCTGAGAGAAGGCTTGCCTCGCCTCTGGTTTCTAAAAGATCGCGCGGAGTACAGCTCTAGAAAAGAGTGTAGTTGGGAGCGTTATTCTCGGATTTATTCTGCTTTGCGAAAGCTGCGGTTGCTAAAAGCAGAGCGTCCACAGCAGCACACAACTCTGCTGCCATCCTTGTTCTCCTCCGAACATCTAGCGCGAGCTCAGAACCTGGAGGGGAATCCTGGACCAGCAACCTGACTCCGCTCGGCACCGATTGGCTCCTGCCTCGGACCCCGCCCCCGAGGCCGAGGCGGTCATTTCACCGGGACCCGCCCCTTGGCCCTGGGAATCGCCTCCTGGCAGGCCGACTGTGCCTGCCACTCAGCCCGAGTGGCGGAGGCTCTCGGCTCGGAGCCCCGCCCCCTCCCCCCTAATTGATATTATTGGAGTGTGGAGCAAGCGGCCGGTCTGCAGTCGGAGACTTGCAGGCAGCAAACACGGTGCGAGCGAACAGGAGTGGGGGGGGGGAAATAAAAAAAGCTAAACGTGGAGCAGCCGATCGGGGACCGAGAAGGGGAATCGATGCAAGGAGCACAATAAAACAAAAGCTACTTCGGAACAAACAGCATTTAAAAATCCACGACTCAAGATAACAGAAACCTAAAATAAAACCTGCTCATGCACCATGGTTTTTCAAACTCGGTACCCTTCATGGATTATTTTATGCTACATCTGGCTGCTCCGCTTTGCACACACGGGGGAGGCGCAGGCTGCGAAGGAAGGTAAGGTGATGGGAAAGCAAAGTTTGTTCTGACTTATTTATTTAGCTGTCTACCTGCACAAGCCAGCTCGTCCGCGGCGCCGCCGGCCGCGCCTCCGGCGCCGGGCGACCCTCCCCCGCCAGCTCCCCGCCCCCTCACCGCTCCGGCCGCTCCTGGCGGACCAGCGAGCGAGAGCCGGGGCTGCTCCGAGCCGCCTGCAGCCCTGTGCCTGGGGCCGTCCACCCGACGGGTGCGGGAATTCTGGCGCGGGCAGTCTGGAGGGCGTGAGCAGCAACGGGGGTGGGGTGGGGTTGGAGGAACGGCCGGCGAGCTTATTTCTTAGTACCTCAGGCGGGTCACATCTCTCTCTAGCTCTGTCTTCCTTCTCTCCTTATTCGCCTTCTGTGGGAGCTGCGGCCAGAGTTAGGTTGGAGACTGGGAAGTGCAGTCCCTACCGTCTCCGCCAGCCCGCCGGCGAGTGGCGGGAGCCCGGAGCCTTCCCAGAGGGACCGAGACTTCGGTGAGCTCGGAAAGCTCGGGTTACTAATGAAGTGCTCACTGCGTCGGAGGCGGCGGCGCGGTCCTGCGGTTGGCGCTCGGCCGCCAGCGCGGAACAATAACGCCGCGGAGGTGAAGCGCCGCGTGCGGCGCGCGATCCGCGGGCCTGGGATGTCTCCATTCAGCGCGCGCTGCGCGTCAGGCCCAGCGGTCGTGGGGGCAGCGGCAGCCCAGCGGGTTTGGTCGGGCGGTGGAGGCAGGGGGCGGGCTGGAGCTGTGCAATTTGTAAAGAGATGCCGCTTGGGCGACTCCAAGTCCCCAATTATTTGCCCCGTAGTCCAGCAATTGAGAAATCCGAATGGCCAAACCTTGCCAAAGACCTGAACCCTGAGGGTTGGTTCTGGTAGGAGAAGGCAGGTTTTATTTGGCAAGCTATTATAGATAAGCCTGTATATGTTATGTTTTCCTTCTTTGAACCTTTGACAGAATACGTAAAATACCTTTCGGTGCCTGTAGTTGGAGCTGGGGAAAAATAAACCCTAGCAATGGAAGTCTCTTGCTTTTGAGCAGTGTCACAATCCCACCCTCAACTCCCCCTCATCCCCTCGCCCTTGGTCTTTCAGGCTGTGTATGTAAGTTTCATTTTTCGATCTCTTAAAAGCAGAAGAGAAATAATAACTTATTCCTGATATGTAGAGGGAGAGGAATCTGTTTTCAAATTTAGGTCATGGTGGTTATCGGGCGGGGGGTTGGGGGCTTACATGTAGGTCCTTGATTCATCTATTTCTGAAAACTTAGTGCGGCTTTTCTTTATTCTCATCGTGCACCCCTCTTAGTTCACTCAAGCCCCCCTCCAGCCCGGCGCCACATTCTAGTCCTTCATTCATCCTGACCTTCTGACCCCACTTTCCACATCTGCAACCTGTATAGATGCTGAACCCATTCAGAGAACCCCGTGCCTCCAAGCTGGCGGTTACATGTTTGCAGATGGACGGACATCTGCTAGAAAGGCACACACATCCCCTCCAAAACCACATTTCTTCTCCCCTGACGTTAGCGATCAGAAACCTTCAGCCCTGGCATCCTGTGATTCCTCTGGAATAGCGGACCAGAGGAAAAGTTTTCACCGCCGCGGCGAAGCCCCGCGCGCGAACACACGCAGACTCGGGCTGGAGTTTGGGCTATAAATAACTGCATCACTAGGGGGAGAGGTTCCTGCAGCCAGAATGTCTAGTTCGCTTTGCTCTTCTGGGTGCAAGCTACGTGAAGAGGATTCTGATTCTAGGAGCCTGAATTCTTTAGATGCAGAAGTGAGATATATAAAAGGCGCGGGGGCGGTGGGAGGGAGGGTGGTGATCGGTGGCTGGCGGGCGGCGAGTGCGCCCGGCTTCTAGGCGGCGACGCTTCTAGGGCGCAGCGGCGACAGAGAGCTGGCGTTCTAGGAGCCCACAAGCCCCGAGGCGGCCCGCAGTACCCAAGGGCTAGCGCTGGGAACCGCTTGGAGCAGGTGCCGGGCCTCCTGGGGCATTTGGGGGTGACTAGAGGAAGATAAGAAACCCCCTTCCCTCACTTTCCTTGTGCACGTTCTCTCGGGTAGGTCAGTTACCATCGCTACAGGGAGCGCGAGTCAGACTGACGCTTGGAGGCAAAGTGCAGCTGCTACTTTTTCTCTCCGTAAAAGCCGCCGCCGCCGCCTCTTCCTCAGAGGAGATGCTTCCCGAAAGCCACTCTCCTCTTCCCGACTCCTTCTCGAGCGAGGGCGCCACTGGCTCCCTGGAGTGCCCAGGTCTGGCAGAGGCGTAATGGATGCTTGGCGCGGCTGGCGCGCCAGTCTGGCAGTCCCCGCTCCGCCCCTCCGACGGCCCCGCCCCAGCCCCGGGAAGCCAGCCTTTGCCCACGCGGTCCTTGCCTGGGTGAGCCAGGGCGCGCCCCCAATCTAGCCCCTCTCCCATCACCTCTCGGCCCTCACAGCGTGGCGCGGAGCCCCGAAGTCCCAGGCCTGGTCCCCAGCGTCCGGGTGAGCCCAGGGACTGACTGCACCTTCGCGGGCGCAAAGGGAGGTTGGCACTCTGCTCCGAGCGGGAAGGGAAACGCGCTCTCTTGAGGGTTTAACCAGAGAGCGGAGCGAGCAGAAGAGAGACGCACTGATCACTTGAGAGCGGCTTCTGATTACAAGTTCTCGGGCCGGTTTCTGTTTTGTTTTAATTTGTTAGTTTGTTTCTCTCTTAACTTGTTGGCCGTCACTGCTCTCTGCTTAGGTCCTTAGCTTCCACCCCCAGGCTGAGCTGAGGGGTTGCAGAATGGCAATAAACGGTAATCTCGCAATGTTTATTTCACACTCGGAAATGACCCAAGAAGGTCACCTGGATTTAAAATCCTGTTGTCTATATTCAGCACACAAGAAAAATAAAAATAAAGCATCTCAAAAAGAGTAGAGTACCTGGCCACCCACATTGTTTCCTTGGGCTTCATCTGTATTGTTGAGGATAAAAGTAAACTTTAAAAATTACTTTTTATATAAATTCGCTAGTCCAACGATTTATCAATGTTACAAGTTGAAATACAAATTGACATTTTAAAAGTGTTGTGTGTATGTTTCTCATTTGAAAGGGAGTCAAATGTTGCTGATCAAGTTTTTTTCTTTTTTTCCTGTCAAAGTCTCCCTGAGAGTCTTAAGTGTAAAACACTAAACAAAGAAACAAACAAAAAATCCTAGTGTCTCTATATCTATTTTCATTTACAGTTAGTAACTTTGACTAGTGTGAAGGAATTAAACACATAATCAACTGTTCCTTTAAACACATAATCAATTGTTCCTTTGTTTTCTTATCATAACAGATTTTTCTTGTCTTTCAAATACATATTTTTATCCCTAGTGATTGGGTTGTATAATTATTAAACGTTCATATAAGCATGTATTTTAAGTCAAAATTTTAACATTTTGCTGAGACTGATGTTAAGCCTATTGACATACTTAAAATATATTGAGTATTATTTCTGGACAAATTGATGCATTTGTCAAAATGGTGTAGAGTCAGATAAATATTTTTAAAGTGTAAAAACTCATGTAACTCTGAAACCAGCTTGCCCAAAAGAATGAGTGCTTTAGAAGAGAGTAATTGTCCAAAAAAGAAATAAAAGATATCACATAGAAATATTATGTTATTAATATATGATATTCTAATGCATTCTCATATTGATAGTATCAGGAGCATTTATAACACTTTATATACATATTAAATGCATTATGCTTTTTGATAGCATAAAAGTGAAATACAACTGTTTAGAAGTCAAGTCAGAGTTTTTACCATTTTAAGAATTATCTATCACTTTGAAAATTTAGAAATTAAAAAAAAAAAATGCTGAAAAAACTGATGTTTGACTAACCTGAATAAAAATCTTGCAAATAATAGGCAATTTAGTTTTCTGATAACGTTGCTTAACATAATTTTAACATTTCTGTATTCATTTTAGCTTAAGAAAAGACACTGTATGTGAAAATATTTTTTTAAAAGATAAACTCCAATTATCAAAAGACAATAGAAAATACGGCTGGCAGAATGTTACAAATTAATGACTGGATCAAAAGTAATGTAGGAATTATACCTTATTATGTTCGTATGTTCATTATATTTGACAAAGTTCTAACAGCTCAATGGTTTACAAAACTCTAATATATAGTTACTGTAGAATTAATATACCACATATAAAATTTCTACCCTCACTTTTATTCTAATATTGCATTTTAAGATTTATTTTAATATCGTAATTAAAGAATAGCAAATATAATATTGGTGTCTTAGTATCTTTTTTCCTTTAAGGAAGTGGAATACATATGTATCAGGAGGGTGTTCATATCATTCATTTACATAAATAACTACATATCTTAAGTCATAAAATGATAGTCATATAAAAAGATTCACCTTAAAAATGTTTACATGTGTACTTTGTGCTTAAGCGTTTCATGTAACATCTGGAAATACAACTTTCTTTTTCAGTACTACTGCTGGATTCTAAAGCACAACAAACAGAGTTGGAGTGGATTTCCTCTCCACCCAATGGGGTAAGTTTTTTTCATCATAAAATATCACTTTATTTTTAAAACTAAGAAACAAAACGTTTCCCTTCCCTCCAGGGTAGTTATTCACATATTTCATGTATAAACTGTTCAATTCCAAATATCTTGTCCAATATTATGTTATATTTATAATGAGACATTGAGTACTCTGATTAGAGAAGGTATACTTAGTACTTGGGGAAATGGAATAAACAAAACCTCGTAACCATAGTCTTTTGAGTTCTTATTGTGTGGAATAATACCTCAGGGTCCAGGCTATAAATGCTAACTAATTACAGCAAACATTCCTTTCACAAACTCACTTAAACCTCTTTAGTTGCTTTATATTTCTAGTATAATCACCATATCAGTGGTATATAATTCTTTAAAACAGTAAGTAATCAATCTGTTTTCCTCTTTTTGAAACAGTTCTGGCATCATTCAAAATGTACTTTGAAATATCACTATGTTCAACATTTTGGTGTACAGTTTGCTATAACATAATATATAGATTCTCTAAATTTATATTATGTACTATCTGCTGTTATTTAGCAGAAATTATGGCAAAACCTGCACATATTACAATAAAAATCTGCAACAGATATGAGTGACAATTGTCCAATAATAATCTACCGAAATATTAGTAAATCTTTAAAAATACTAACAATTATTTTTCATATGTAAATATAGCTCAGTATCCGTGTCTTCAGGTCTTATTTTTAATTGTGAGAGAGGGCACATTCTTTATTCCTTATCGAGGAAGAGGGCTCTGAGAAAGGAGAAGATACCCTATTGCTATTTAAGTTTATCTTTGGCACCTTAAAAAAAATCTGAAGTCAAAAGTGTGTGTAGTATAAGTTATAATATAAAAACTGTAGCATATTTTGCAAAGAGAAGAATGAAAGCTTGAAAGAGATTGTTGAGATCATGAAATCAACATGTCAGGAACTGAAAGTTTAAGAATGTAAAATATAAACAAAACAAATCTGTTTAAAATACAGTTTTCATTAAATTTAATTTTTAAGAGATTTCTTTCATGCATATTGTGGTTATCTGTATTGGTTATGATAAATTATTAACAAATGACAACCATTTTACAGATTAAATATAAAAATTCCATGAGTTGGAGGTATGAATATAATACCTTTCTTGAGAGAAGTGGTTTCTGTGAGTAAAATAATGTATGTTATAGACAGCCATTCATGATAAAAAATGAAACACCTTTCTTGCCAATGACAGATGTAGCCCATTTTCTACCATCCATCAATTAAAACAAATAGAGATAGAGGATGGTTTTATCTCTGAGGAGAAGTAAACTGATATATGATTGTAGTATTTCATCCATGTAATATACAAAATGACAAATTGTGACTGTCAATGTTATCTTGGACTCAAATGGGCATTTTGTCAGTCCAAAGTATCTTGAGTTAACAGTTAACCCTACATATCTGTAGACATCAACATGTAATATTAGAAAACAATTGATCGACGATATTTTCTATATTTGTGCAATAGATTAGTTCACATGTGAGTAAATACCTAACTGTAAAGAAAATGTTCCTGAGACCTAAGTTTTGAGAAAACATTTCTGTAAACATACTATAAAAATGCAGTATCTGAATGAAGACATTTTTCCCAATGGCATCATTTGTGGAAATGTTCATAATGTCTTAGAAAGTGAGATAATAAAACAATAGTTGTGTTAAATGAATTTATGTAGTCTCAATTTTGTAATCTACATCATAGTTTTCCTGAAGCGTTCCCCTCTGGAATAAAATTTTAAGTAAAAATAAAAATTAATTGGGTTTCACGGGTAATAAAATTGATTTTTCTTATACAGAATGAAAGAATAAATTTGTTCTTGAAGTTAGATAAAGGAATTCTTGGGATATATTCTTTTAAAATAGCTTTGGTTTCTTCAAACTGGGGAGTTGTTAAAAAGGAACACATTTATCTTTGGAGCTTTTGATTTTTTGGTATATATCATTACTAGTTTTACTTCTTTTTGTAATTTCAGTCTAATGAAGAGACTGAAATCTACCCATCCAAATGGATGCATTTGGTTATATTTGGCTGATTGCCATTCAGACTGTAGGCAGCTAACTGAAACAAAGGGAAGATATGCACACTGTTAACTAGTCACAAATGCCAGCTGAACTGAGTAAAAACTGAACGTTAAAATGGGTTCTTTACTACATTTGAGTACCTTTCATGATATTAGGCAGTGTATAACAAAATCAACCAAATATGTAACATCACCAAAGAAATTTCTGAATTGTATTATATAGCTAATTTGTCAGTCTTGTTAATTTTCTAAGGACTAGTTTTAAAAGTATACATTAATGTTGTACAGAACATTTAAATAAATCAATACTCAAATCAGGTATTTTAAATAAAACTATTTACCACATGATTTTTATTTTCTCATCTTCTTTTCTTGAAACAATAGTTTAAATATTGTATGCTATGCAACTTTGGACTTGAACACATATGTTTTGTATTTGGCATTTTTAATTGGGGAAATTAATATTAACAGATGACAATTTCATTATTAAGACATCATAAATACAAAGTGGGAAATTTTTTAATAATTGTAAGAAAAAAACATATACTACTATTCATTTAGGCTTTTAACGCTCCTAGGTGAAATGCTTTTATTGATTAATGAGTGGCAGAGAATATTATATATGGTTTAATAGTTTGAAATTGTTGCAAATTCTGACAAATGCACTTTTTTTTCCTTTTTTGGGAAAATATTTAATATAGATTTGTTTGTAGTATACATTATATCAACATATAAATGTACATTTTTAAACATCTGATATTTTTCCTGTCAGAAAGTGACTAAATATGATCCAGCATGCAGATTTGCCATGTATATTTGATTGTCTATTGAAAGCAATTTATTTATAAAAATGAATCATACTCTTATAACTACTTATTTATAGTTATGTGGCTTTGTGTACAATATTATATATAACACTGGAATAAATAAATAGCTCTGTAAAATGTTACTTGCTTACATCTCATTTTGCAAAGATTGTAAAATATTCCAAATTATAAATATCAACATGTTGTTGAATACTTTTACATTTCAGAGTACTGTTGGCATTTTCTTCTTCATGTTTTTAAGTACTCTGTAATCGTAAGTATGCTATGGACACTTAAAATGTCAACTGAGTTATCAAAAATTCTGCCAGGCATCCATACGTATATACTTTCACTGGTAATTTAAATAATTGTGAGCTTTAGTCTATAAAAATCTCAATGAAGAACGTATACATAAGCAAAGATGTAAAAATAAAAACACTAATATACTCCCAAAAAGATAATCTCAATGAAGAACGTAAACATAACCAAAGATGTAAAAATAAAAACACTAATATACTCCCAAAAAGATATTAAACAAAATGAAATATTTATTGTATGTATACACAAAGCAAGCAGCGTAAGTATGTTCCACCTCCAGGATGAAGCAGAACCTAGAATCCAGCATTCTCTGGATTATAGTTTTGCCAGGATAGGAATCAACCTAACTTTTTCGAAGATCCACGTTTGTGAAGTACTTGCACTTTCAAAAGCAAAATGTTGTTTTTTGCTGAATGCCTGATGTACTTTTTTCAACTTTTGCAGTGGGAAGAAATTAGTGGTTTGGATGAGAACTATACCCCGATACGAACATACCAGGTGTGCCAAGTCATGGAGCCCAACCAAAACAACTGGCTGCGGACTAACTGGATTTCTAAAGGCAATGCACAAAGGATTTTTGTAGAATTGAAATTCACCCTGAGGGATTGTAACAGTCTTCCTGGAGTACTGGGAACTTGCAAGGAAACATTTAATTTGTACTATTATGAAACAGACTATGACACTGGCAGGAATATAAGAGAAAATCTCTATGTAAAAATAGACACCATTGCTGCAGATGAAAGTTTTACCCAAGGTGACCTTGGTGAAAGAAAGATGAAGCTTAACACTGAGGTGAGAGAGATTGGACCTTTGTCCAAAAAGGGATTCTATCTTGCCTTTCAGGATGTAGGGGCTTGCATAGCTTTGGTTTCTGTCAAAGTATACTACAAGAAGTGCTGGTCCATTATTGAGAACTTAGCTATCTTTCCAGATACAGTGACTGGTTCAGAATTTTCCTCTTTAGTCGAGGTTCGAGGGACATGTGTCAGCAGTGCAGAGGAAGAGGCGGAAAACTCCCCCAGGATGCACTGCAGTGCAGAAGGAGAATGGTTAGTGCCCATTGGAAAATGTATCTGCAAGGCGGGCTACCAGCAAAAAGGGGACACTTGTGAACGTAAGTAATATGTCCTTTTAAAACTCTACTGTGTCTTTTTATAAACATTAATAGTTACTTGAATAAGTGAATCTGCTCTGTACCAGAAGCACAATTCTACTGATCTTAAACAAAGTCACCGTTGAACTTAGTGATTGCCCTACGGTAGCATCTGCACTAAGTGTATATAATCAATATGGGTGATAAAGATATTTGTTACTAAAATTTAATGTGTCCTATGCTTAATATGGAAGTCAATAGTTGCATTTTGGGCTATGGAGTTTAGAGAGGAGTCTGGGTGGTTGAATTTGTAGCCTGGCAAGACTGAGGTGACATTTAACAGGATTTAATGAGATGCCATTCCTCCTGTTTTTAAACCCATATTGTCTGGTCCCTTGAGTAGCAGTAAATAGGAGGTTAAGAAGGTTGTGAATAAGAGCTCTAGTGACAGGCAGGGCATAAACGAATACATTTATAAACTTTTAGATTTATCTTATATAAATACTGTAACTTTGATACAAAATTTTTCAAATTTCACTTACTAAATCTCTGTGGTTACATCTGCGAAAGGTGTGATTTTTATTTTTGGACTAAATACAAAAATGACCACATTTTTGTGGAAGTGGGCCAAAGTAAAGTTTTAGTTATTATAGTACATCAATTGCATGTTTTGAAACAATCACGTATGAATTAGTAAACCTTTTTCTTTGTTTTATAAAACCTTTTTTTTCTCTTTCCTAGCATTATGTGGCTAAATATTTAAAAATATGTCATGTGGGCCTTCAAGATTGATAGATATTGTTTCTAGGTTTTATGAAAATAAATTATAAAGTTACATTACTAGTGTCTCTTTTTAACTTATGATATATAAAACATAGTACATTAAAAATAACACTTATATCTATATAAATATTTTACGCCAAAACCAGAAGCACAGGCTTTATACTTGCAATTCTTAGTTGAGCTAAAGGGGACCACTGATAATAATAGCTATTATAACTAACTTTTATTGATAACTTAGTATATGCAGACATTCCTCCATTTCCTTTATATATGCAAGCTTATTTAAAAAGGTGGGTATCATTATCATTTCTATTTTATACAATAAAAAAAGAGAATATCAAGATATCTAGTTACATTAGTAATATTTGTCTAAGCTTACCTTCAAACTTGGGACATTCTGACTTTAGAGCCTGGGCAACAATATTGCCCTAGTTTCAATCACAAAGCAAGGAGAATCCTAGGAAATAGGATTCGTGGCTCATAGTGTTTAGGTGTCTCATATACATATGTAAATTGGATTACTTCCCCATAAAATTCTCATTCTAGTAGAATATTTTTAAAATTAAATAATTTTTAAAAAAATTTAGACCTGTGCTATACAGTACTGTACCCAGCAGCCACATGTAGCTCTTTAGGTTTTGAAAAGTGACTATTCTAAATTGAGATGTGCTGTAAGTATAAGTTACACACTGGATTTCAAAGCCGTACTGCAAAAAAAAAAAAAAAAAAAAAAAAAAAAAAGTAACATATGTCTTTAACCATTTTTAAGTGTTGATTACATGTTGAAATAATCATATTTTAGATAAACAGGGCTAGAGGATAATATTAAAATTAATTTCAGCTGTTTCTTTTACTCTTTTTTAGTGTGGCTAGAAATATTAAAATTGCATTTGTGGCTCACTTTATATTTGTACTGGATATACTTTTCAAATGGAGTAACTGAGCAAATATCTTTTTCTGTCCTATTCAAAGAGTTAAATACTTCATGTGGCTGGCTGCTAAGCATGTAAAGTGCCTATGGCTCTGCACTCAATTATCATCTACACCAGAGGTGACATTGTGAAGTGAACTCTGAGCAAAACAAATGGAGATGATACAGGTTCAGGTCCCATAGGCCAGTTTAGCAGTCTCCTTTTATGTCCCTGAAGGAGTCAAGCCTGTCTCCCATTGTCCTCTTTCCCTTTCCCTCACTGGCAGTATTTCTAATTGAGTAGAAAATCTTGCAGTTTCCATATATGTGGAAATCAGAAACTGATGAAGATTTATCCCTGCTTGTAGGCAAAATGCTATTCCAATGGGTAAGTAGAGAAATATTCTCAGTGATGAACTGATCAATTCAATGAAAAGCAGTGTTCCTATTGACAAGAGGTTAACAGCTACTTGAAAGTGATGGTGGATTCAGCAGTAACTGTTACAAAAAATTTTAGGAACATTATTGCACTTTAGCTGTGAAAGCAGCAGTTTCAATATTATGCAGATCTTGATTGATATGACAAAGGAACTTAAAACTTTTACACAATTAAAATGGGAAAAATAACAAAGCAGAAATATGTATAAAGGTACACAGTTAAATTTATATGAGAAAAGATAGGAAATAACATTAAAGGCCCTGTGTTTTAAAGGTTTTAAAGAAGATTACAGGTTTTTGTGGCTGTTGTTTCACTTTTTGCAATTTAACTCATTTATTTGTTAAGAAAATGTGCTTTCCACATTTATTCGTAAGAAAATGTGAACAGGAGCTGCTCGAGTTTTATGCTTCTAATTATAGAATTTAGTAAGAAAAGCAGTCTTAAACCACAGTAAGTAGATATATTTATCATGAAAAATAAACCTCAATTTATTTCAAATGAAAAAAATCATCTCATTAAACATGGGACTATAAAATCACTTACATTTGTCAAATTTAATTGGAAGAATTGAAACATTTTACTACCAAAATTATTGTTACCTGTAAACTATACCAAGGTTTTTAAAAATAAAATAAAATTACTCCACCATCATCTTCATTAATTCTGCCTCTGAATACTTGAAATTAGGTGTTAATATTGTAGTAACAGTTCATTAAAAAATAAAAAAAAATATGGTTAAAGGAGGCAAGATGCCGCCTTATGGTTTAACCGAAAGAATATGTGCGCGTTGTTATAAGTCAAGTAAATTGCTTATGACATAACTTTCTTAATTTTTAGCCTTGGTAATGTTGACAAAGGAATTAAATACCTTCTACTTAACCATGGAACTATGTTCATTTGCAAAAACACTTCCCTCTTTGGCGTAATTCCAATGCATTGCTGCAAGAGTACTTGCCTCTGGAATCACTCCAGGCTTGCCTTTATAGTATTCTTCCTGTTTCCTTTCAATAATCCTGTTAAGAGTTTGAAAACAAATTCCAGTCCCATATTGAGGAAAAGTAATGTGTTTGGGAGAGGATGCTAGTGAGTCCCTAGCCAAATGAGAGTGGTTAGCCACTTAAAGGCAAGTTTATCTGGGCACATTTTGAAGTAGCAGCCTATTGTGATGTTTGCTAGAAGACAATATGAAATATGAATTACTATAAAAAACTGATTGTTGGTTCGAACAGTTGATGTAAGAGCTTCTCTTCATAACTGAAAAAATAGCTCAATTTTGAAAATCAAATGCTTCTCAAGTCTACTAATATGTGGAGAACTTCTGTCCAATTCTTAAACATAGTATTTTTATGAGGACATCTCTTTATATTGATTTAAGAATTTATAATTTCATTTAGTATACTTTTATTGTCATTTTTTTAAGTTTACAAGTTACATAACAACTTTGCAAACTAGTCAATATATTTTCTTAGATTAAAAGTTACAGTTATTTTACAAATTGAGAGATCCTGTTATATTTTACACATGTAAATATTTTGGGAAGACTAATAAAATAAATCTACTGAAATATATTTCAATTTTTGTAACTTTTGTACAATTTTATTCCATTTAGAAAATAAAATAGTGCTTGTCAAAGTGTGGATCTGGATATTATAACTTGGATTTGCATAGGCAGTTTGCAGTTTATATTGAACAGTCACATTCAGTTTCTCATTTAAACCTCACCACATCACTAAGATGTGGAAAGTATTATTTTTTTTCTCTCTCTTTCAACGTATGAAGAAACTGAAGCTCAGAGATATTAATAAGTAACAAAATTGGGTAAGAATTCAAAAATTCTGTTTACCAATTCAAGTCTTTTTTCCCCACACCACTACTTCCCTAAAATTTGTTCTGGACTTTATCCAGTAGATTTTAGTTACTAAAAAACTAATAAAACTTTATTCTATGTAGGGTGACCATATGCCCGATATGCCTGGGATAATTGTTTTTTTAATTAGCACTGCTTCTTTTTGCTTTGAAAAATGTTTTTTCTGATTTGGATGATAATCCTACTTGCACAAAATTCTTCTCATTTAGAAGTAAAAAATTCAAAGACATAAGATTTACATGCACATATATCAGAATATAGAAATGTGATTTACTTGCATTACTTATATTGCTTAATTTAAATTTTTTGAAAGCAAATAAGTAAAATTTTTCTTTCTCATGATTTCATGTAAAGGGGAATTCAAGTAATCATACGTTTATAATTTTTATAAGAAATTTTACTGATAGCAGCTTTTTAATAGTTTCTATTAATGTTAAGAGGTCTATTATTATTTTAATAATATATAATTTATGAACATATGTATAATTTAATAAATGAAGCAATACGTTCAATTTTATAGCATTAACAATATTTAAACTCTGTTTCTTGATCAACTTTTTTGAAAACTACTTTATTTTTGCAGACAAGTAGCATGCAATTTGTACCATGAAATTTTCATAACAATTGAGTCTTTATATAGTATTTATAATCGTGTGTGTGTGTGTATATATATACACACACAGAAATGTATGAAACACCAGTGGGTTAATAGCTCAGATGCTACAGTCAGTTTCAAAATGCTGCTTTCACAACTTACTAGATGCATAAAGTAGGACAATCTCTCTAAACCTTAATTTCCTTAAGTATAAAATGGGGCTAATAAAAATAGTACCTCCCTCATAGGGTTCTTGTCAGAATTGAATTAAGTAATGTATGTACAAACCCTAAAAATAGTATGTGGGACATAGCAAATAATCAATGAATGCTTATTATTAATAATACAACAAGGAATTTGCTAAGTAAAGAAACCTCATGGTGATGAACAAATGAACATATATCTCACAGGCCACAAATAGTTAAATATCCTTTAATCAAGTAATTTCACACCTGTTAATTTATCTAAGAAGGCATTTCATTAAAAAAAAAAAATCTTTTACGTAATCCTTTTTTTCCACTAACAGTGTATGTAATTTTAATTATTGAAAATAACCCAAATGTCCAAAGTTAAGGCATATCACCTTGATTGAACTTAGTCTATAAAATATCAATGATGCTGTAAAGGAATTTTGAATTTGTATTAATAATTTTGAATGAAAAAACAAAAATTTGTATAAAATGATGTTTAGAATTATGCAAAATATACATAGGAAAAAGAATAGATGATAGGCTAACAATGAATGTATCCATGTAGTGGGATTGTGGGTGATGTTTTGTTCTGTCTATAATTCAAAACATCTTGAACATTAACTTTTATTTTTATACACTATAATTTTAAGTTCTAAGTAACCAGGTAGCTTATATAAAGACAACTTGAATTATATCTTCAAAATATGGGTTTTTCCATTAAGTTGGTTTCTGTATAACAGGGCTCAGGTACTATAGGAGTAAGTGGCAAGTATGGTTTAAATTATATAAAAGGTAGAAGATATTAATAGAAGGCATTCAATAAATACAGCTCATAGATTTTGTTCGTTTTTAGTTGTTAATAGATACCGAGTCCTATTTTAAGTACTTGCATGTATTAAGTAATTTAACCTTAAAGGGAGGTGTTACTAATTTAGTCTAATAGAATGAGACTATTATTACCCAGTTTAAAAGAGAAAAAATACTCTTACTGTAAAAAGTATCTCTCTCTCTCTCTAAACATGTATATATATATGATTATATGTATACATATATACATATATATGGTTATATATCTTATATAAGTTTTTATGTATATAAATTCACGAATAAAAACAATGTAAGGAAACTGAAGCATAGTGATGGTGGGTTAAGTACTTATAATCACAGAGTGGTAAATTGCTGTTTAATCAAGCTAGTCCAGCGTCAGAATCCTTATTCCTAATCAATACCCTGGATCATGTCTTTATAGAGGAACATTTTATCTATTGCAAAGTCTTTTATGGACATAAACTTTTTTCACAACATCTTGAAAGGTTATACAAATTTGAACATTTTCTTTCATTTATCATAATTACAAAATACGTGTCTCTACCTTTCCCAACATCCTAAGTATTTCACTTGCTTTGTCATTCTCTTTTTGATTCCAGTTCTTTCTTTAGATGGTCATCAGATTGTATTTTGTAAAACACAACATGGTATCATTATTCAGAAAGCTTCAGGCTTTTAATTACGTAGAAAAATTATCTGTTATTTACAGTGACATTTTAATTTCCTCATCTTCACCTTATCTTCTTTTCTAACTTTCAGTCACATTTTTATCACAGTTGAAGCCTTTGCTCCCTCTGCCTGCTGTTCTCTCACTCTACCTTAAGCATGCCCATAGATATTTCTACAATGTCTCATTATTTAACATTTGGCCTCAACTAAAAAGAAAAAAATTAACAATTATGTCTCTCACAATTTTCTATTATACCTTAATTATATACATTCTTGAAGAGGCTTCCCTAGCTTCTTTTTCAAATTCTGATGTTGGTTACTGGCAGTACCTTTCTCCTTGTTCTTAATCTATCTTGTTTTTTCCTATGTAGGTGCCATATCTTTTCTTATGGTCTCCCTGTTGTAGAAATTCTGCCTTTCCTTACAATATCAAATTAAATACCACATATACCCTGTTAGGTGATCTCTCCTTTTTCTTTTTCTTTCTTTTTTTTTTTTTTTTTTTTTTTTAAGAGATGAGTGTTGCCATGTTGCCCGGGTTGGAGTGCAGTGGCTATTCACAGGCACAACCATAGTAGATCATAGCACACTACAGCCTGGCACTCCTGGGCTCAAGTGACCCTCTCTGCCTCCACCTCCCAAGTAGTTGGGACTACAGGTACCTGCCATTATGCCTGACTTCTCCTTTTGAATACTTATACTTTGCCCTTTCCCTAGGGAAATCATTGCATGCTATTTTATTTTATTCATTGTGTTTTCCTCTTAAAGATTCTATTTTTTTAAACAGCTAAACCTTGTGATTTTTTTAACCTACACACCATGATACCTAGCAGTGTCTTACACCACCTTAGCCTTCCAATAAATATTTATGAGGTTTCTTAAAGATTTACTCATAAACTACCCAATGCCAAAGCAAATATTTTTTCTCTGAATTCATTTAATTCAATGAATTTAAATTAATTTCAATGCAATTAATGTGATTTCTTGTATATGGCTAGTCTATATGAGTAGTCTTAAACTTTGTGAGGATGGGAATACTTAAATACATTTCATTTTCCTCATAGCAAATAACAGGATAAAATGCTAATAATTAGCAAACATAAACAGGACTCTCTTCTGGATTTGAGGAATTTATTTGTGTGAAGATAATATAACAGTTATTTATTGTCACATTCTCATTCTCTCTTACTGTCCTTATGTGTCTTTTCAATTTGTACCTTTCTCTCCTCTGAGGAAACAAAAGGCATTTCACCCTTGTTATCATTATTTATGTCTTAAAAAACAGAGATCTAAGAGCCTGATAACATTTTCTATATTAAGAAGGTCTTGAAGTGTGTTTATATTTATATTATATGGGAAAGCAACTTTTGTTATAAAATTATATTGTTTTGCTTCCAAATTATATGTTATAAATATTAGTTTGGATTGCAAAGCAAAAAATAACAGAAAGAAACAAAACATGATAATTATCCCTAAGCTAATATTACCCTATTGTCTCTATAAGTGGGAAATTAAATAAATTCCATATTATGTCAAAATGTTATTTCTCCTATTTGAGTTATACCTACACGTATTACCTTTACAATTTGTTTACACCCTTCATTAAATGATTCACATTCAGAAACTCAAAATACTTGTTTTAAGATATTTTTGGATAGGTAACATACACAGATCTGGAACAAATGTCATCCCTATGACACAGTTCCACAGTATATTTTCCCAGGTACAACTGTTGTTAGTAGTTTCTTGTGTACTTTGCAAAGATAATTGCTCTTACTTTCTTTAAAAACATGGGGAGATATCATTTTGATGCTTAAAATTAGAATCATATCACAGTTTCCAATTAGAACATTGTAAGTTTTAGTTGAAATTATACTTCTTTTTACCCATATTTAATCATCTTTGTTCTCACAATGCATTTAACATGGTACTTATTCAGTAAATAAAGAAGGATAGAAAGAACTGATGAAAGGGAGAGGAGTATAAGGAAATATGGAAGGAAATAGGAAATTAATGTGTCTGATTTAGTTTTCTGTGGTTTGTTAGTTTAGTGTGACTTCAGAGTGTTTCTAATTAACCTAGCATTGGGAAGTATATGGTCAGTCTTTTAAAAATTTCTAGTGGAAGTTTAAATTGGCATCAGTTTCTGGCAGGAAGTGTTATAATACAAATCAATTACGCTTTAAAATTTTGCATTTGATTTGGTTTTTCTGTGTAATTTGTAGCTATTTTCTCTAAGATAATCACTAATCTATGAAATATTCATGATGTTATTTTCTGACATTAATTATTTTGTAGAAATAATATTTTCATAGGAGAATTTTGACACAGCTATATATTTGATATTTTTCTCTATGTCCATACAAATATGATACATAAATACTAGAGGAAAGATTTCAGAAAATCTTTTTGTTTCAATTTTCCTCACATTTAAATAACTTTAAATTACCTCATGCCCTGCAAAATATCTCACATATTTAGTTTTATGGATGCATGTCTTCATTAGGATATTCATGTAAGTTTAACATGTGAAAAGTAGAAGGTCCCGTGCACATACAAGTTTTTATTTTTTAATCTGGTAGTAAAACAACTCAATTTAGAATTTGGTTCAAATTAATGTGTTATAAATGTTATTTTTTGTTTTCTACCTGTGTTACACACTTTGTCTAAAGTTATAGAATCTGAAGGTATGTGTTGCAATATTAATCTCGAATGATAGCATTTCCCAGGAAACCAAAGTGATACATCAGCTGAAACAAATGTGCATTATTTTTCTTACATTCTGTGACTTTGTTAAGAGTTATGGAAGGGTTATTATTTAATTTACTTTGTTTAGTGGCGATGAATGACGTAAGTACAAAGAAACCCAGGGAAAATGCACTCTGGGGTGTAATAGTTTGGACGTTTTTTAATGGTTATATTTTTTATGGATATTGATTTTTTTTTCATGTTCTTTAGTCATTTAAGTTATTTACTGCTGATGATTATGTTATCTCTTCCTCCTAATGTATTAAAAAATCAGGGGACTTTGAAAGGACACACACTGTGTTTAATATTTTGTTTCCTGTGTCACCCCATTAACACCTAGTTTAGCCCCCGGACTGTGGTGGTGGTAGCCTCAGACTTACTCTGAACCCATTAACACTGAATTACAACTTTATATAGAAAACCTAGATCTGGAGAAGAGATCACTGTGATGCTTTTATGAATAAAGCATAATATCAATCTGATACAATATTAACTACATATCATACATTTATCATTTTTAAGTTGAATGATTCAACAATCTATTACATTAGTATAACCTAGTCTACTTTTTAAGAAATCATTCTTAGTAGGCGCAGCGGCTGATGCCTGTAATTCCAGCAGTTTGGGAGGCTGAGGTAGGAGGATTGCTTGAGGCCAGAAGTTTGAGACCAGCCTGAGCAACATGGTGAGACCCCAGCTCTGCAAAAATTGGAAAAGTTAGTCAGGCATAGTGGTATGTGTCTGTAGTCTTAGCTACTCAGGAGGCTGAGGTGGGAGGATCACTCAAACCCAGGAGGTTGAGGTCACAGTGAGCAGTGAGTGATGATGATACCACTGCACCCCCGCCAGGGTGATGGTTAGACCTTGTTTCTAAACAAAACAAGCAAAAAAGAAGGGCAGGAATCATTCTTTCTAAAAGATAGTTGGACTAGGAAAGGGATTAGGGTGGGACAGGGATTAGGATAGGTATGGAGGGATAGAATACATCTAAAGACCAATTGTATATGTGGAGTTGCTTGATAAAAGCTTATTCTGAGAAAAATAAATGAAAGATTAGTACATTCACTGTACAATTCTGTATTTCCAGTGATTTATATGTTCCCTGTTTATTTTAATAGTAGTTCACTATCATTATTTGCTAAACTAGTTCCGATATAGAAAATAATATCAAATGGCATTAGCTTTATGACATTAAACTAATATATAGGTTAAATAAACCTAATGGATTTTTAAAATGTTTCATAATATATTCTACATTCATCCCAGTAAAATAAGTGACTAATATTATATAATGTCCCTATTTTAGTTGACATTTTCCTATAAAGTACTTTTATCCTTGAAGAGAGATGTGTGGTAGGATATGCCCCTCACCCACTCAAATATGATACACTCTTTATAACACAAATGTTCTTTGGGCATTCTTATACTCCTTTAGGGCATAATCTCTTTCAAGACAATTAATATTATAAATTCTTCAAGTTTGAGTGTGCCTTAAAGATCATCAAGGACAAATTAGAGGGTTTTTTTAGTCTTTTTATTTTTAAATAAATGGGACAACTAAAGTCCTCATTTATACTTCTAACAGTTCATTAATGACAGATTCAAAAGTAAGTCACATCTTACTCTTTTCAGTTTCCTTTCTCCTTTGACAGTACACACATATAATACATATACACACACAACCACAGATATCCAAAAGCACGCATATATATACTCATACATGTACGTGCACACACGCGTGCGCACAAACACACACACACACACACAGCTGACAAGAGGGAAAACATAAGTCAACATAGTGGAGCAAGAAAACAAAATATCTTTTTGAATTATTTTTAGATTTCCAAATTTCTATGCATTAATTCCTTAATTTGGGAGTACTGGATAGTTAAGATTTTTTCTCTATGGAAATCTCAATTCACAATTAAAAAGAGGCTGAAAATTCCTGTAAATATTATTGAATTATTTCATATTTTAAAAATAATAAAGCTACTTCAGTAACATCTTTAAATATTGCTTCACAAAACAACAAAGGTATAAACAAACTTTATTTTCAAGTAGATATTCAGGTTTTCTTTATCATATGAAATACCTGAAGGCTATTTATGTCTGGGAAGAGAAGAGAAAGTAACCTTCACTTTTTATATACCTCTGAATTTCTGTGGTATTTTAGAACAAAAGAACACGAATTTTAGCAATTAGTGATTAGGAAATGTGTTTTAAAATGAGAACAGTGGGCACCTCTTGCACGATCAGAAACTGAAGATTTGCTCAGGAGCAGAAGTTTTGCTATTTTACCATGTGATTTCTGACCAGATCTCCTCTGAGAAACCTTTAAACTTTAGCCTCTCTGCCCTTGCAAGGGTAAAGGGGCAATCATCCTGCAAAATCTATTTCTCAAAGCTGACTTTTAAAATTAACCCATGTTAAGCTTAGACATTCAGGCTGTGAGCTGGAACTGGGAAAACATGTAGCCCCGGAGTTATGTTGAGACAGTGCTTTAGTTTGCAAAATAAACCTGATGGGAAATTTTAAAGTTCACTATTTAGCACATGTTCTTTACTGTGTCTAATGTTTATTCTGCACAAACGTTATATACAGGAGAACTGTGTTTTTCAGAGCCGAACGTAACAATTGGATCATTTCCCTCCTTTGTAAATTTTTCCAATGAGACAATTACTACTACAAATTCAAACAGCTCACTTGTTGATTTTCAAGATTATTTACTAGGCCATCACTGTGTATGTATTCATCCTCTAATATGCCTCATCCTTCATTATAGTAAAGTGTATGTTCTTTTCAATCCCTGTTCCATCTGATTTCTTTTTTTTCCTTCTGCATCTTCTCTTATAGTGTTTTAGACACTGGCATTAGATTTTCATTTATCTTTGAGAAAATTCTACACTATTCCTTTAATGGAAAGACAAATAGTAATTTCAAAATAAAAATTACAAATCATACTGTATGGCAAATTTTCATAATTTGAATTCTGGCCTCTTTTATAGAGCTAAGAAAATAAATCACACTTTGATAAATGCTGAAGGTCATAGTCCCTTTTGTAACATTTGGAGAGTGACTTGAATAATTCCAGAATTACCACTGTCAGTCAATACCATAAAGGAACTCAGTCAAGATATTTATAAGAGTACTTAATCAGTTAAAGTTCTTAATCTTTATTTTTTTCTAAAGGCTGAAGTAGTTCTGTTATGGTGTGATTCAATTTGAGAAAGAGAAATGGAGACCAATAACAAATAAGAATATAAAAATAATATAAAGAAATAGTTTTTGCTGCCAGGAAGACAGATTAAGGGTGAAGAGGTAAGAGGGAACAAAGTTAGAATGCTCACACAACTTGTTCTGATCTTTAGTTTTTAAGGATTTTCTGTTATTTTATACCCTGTTGCAGAGACAACAAATTACATGTTAGATCTGTAAAAGAGCATACATACTCAGGAATCTGTGAATACAACTCATTTAAGCTTATACGTTACAAGCTGGGACAAGGTTGTCTAGAAAAACAAAAGACTGATGTATACCAGAGTTCACAGTAAGCACGCCTTTTGCAGCCACTTTCTTTTTCTTCCTTTTGTAAAAACAACTTCCTAATGTATAATATGAAAGAAAATAACAAAACCAAGTGTGCTTTTGAATATAGGGTGATTTACAAAGAAAACAATATACATTATATTCATATAAACCTAAAGGGCATGGTTATTATTCATTAATGTCCGTAGATAACGGAGTGTCACTTGCCAGTCAGACTGGAATCCGATGGAATGTTGACATCGATTGATGGACATATGAGAATATTCATAGGTAGACTGTTTAGGTCAGTTGAATACATAACACTATGCTGGACCCAACTTTGTGGGTGATAAATCTTGCCATTTTTCTTTATTCTTAAAAAACATTGCATATTCTTCAGAATTCAAATAATTCTTAAGATTAATTTAGAGTTTTAGGAGCATATTTATCAAATAAGAGTAATGACTGATTTGATTTAAAGAAAAACTGGGTTCCTGGTGCTTCTGGCTCCCATATTGGAGGAAGAATTTTGATTTTGTTCACTCTGTTTTATAGAAAGAAAATTCTAAATAAAAATTGATAATTGCTTTTCATATACATATTTGAAGTTATTGGAACTTTTCTTGAAAAAATACTATTTACTTGAGAGAATAAAAATTGAGCATCATGGATGCACAACCTATATGACATTAAAAATAGAAGGAAATTGTTCTTACAAGTGTTGGTATTGTATTTTTTTAATGTGCTTCTCCACCTTAATAAGTATACTTATTTTAATGATTGCAGTTAATGATGTATCTAGAACAAAGTTTTTGGCTGAAGAAATTTTCATTAATAGTTTTTTCAACTATAATTTGATAATATTCTCAATTTTAATGAAAACAGTAACACTAAAAATAATATTCAGAATATTCAGAATATTTGAATTAAGCTCATTAATAGATTCTATTTCAGAATCATATAATATATATTTTTCTCTACAGTCTAACAAAAGGGTTAACATGGTTAGAATTAGTAATTCTTATCTTCAGTTTTAGTGAAATCTTTTATTTTTAATTTCTCCATTTGTACTGGGGATTGTGATATTTATATTTATGTTGCATACATTTATTGTCTAACTCTGAAATTCCAGATGTGCAAATCTATTAAGTTATATTTTGTATGCAATAATTTTGATAGCTATGTATTGTATTTTAGAGCTGAGTTACAAATCTGCATGTTTCATAATAGTCATTTATCCTAAAATGTGTTACATGTAAATCTATTTGTAAAAACATTTTATCATTTTAGCATATGCGTTTTTGAAAAGTGGAATTTGAGGTTATGTAACTTCTTTTACATTCAAGTATCAATAACAATTCTCGAACATATTAAAAGAGCTCACAGTCAGGATCTCAAGCAGCATGTAATTTATTATATTGTTATAGCATCCTTGTTAGGTATTAAATATTTTTATATGCTTTAAGTCAGGGTAGGATCTATATCACAGCTTCAGCCACTAGTAAAAAGGAAAATATATTTCTGAAAATGATGTAGAATTTTTTTTCTGGCATGTACATTTTAAAATATGGTTGTCAATAACTTTATATAAAATGACTAGAAAAGTACATTTTTTTCTACCTACTGAATAGTTCTGTATAATTGTTGTTTACACATTAGTCATCAAAATGGCATGAGATTTTGATTTTTCACCTAGAAAAATGCTATGAGATTATCCAAGGTTAATTTCGACAGATAAATGACATATCACTTTCATTAAAATGACATTGGGAAACTGAGATAAATAGGTTAGCATTTTCTGTGCTGACATGATGTTTGCCTGTCTGATTGCATCCTTTCCAATAGACAGCAGAGACACAATTACAAAAAAAGACATCTGTGCCAAGGTTTAGCTAGCCAAAAAGGGCACGCTCTTGTGTTTAAAAAGGTAGAGAATCCAATCGATGAAAACGTCTGGACCTGTTAGCACCAATAAACCTGAAGGCCACTGGGAAGCTCAGAGAGGGTCTTTGTTGTAGAGATAGAAGGACACCCAAACTATGACACTTTCAGAGGAGAAGGGTCAGCAAGGAAGATCATCCATCTTCTTCAGTGGCAGCTTTCTGTCAGATTCTAACCCTGTTCAGTGGAGGAACTAAGCCTCTTCTGTTGACACCAACCGATTCTCAGCCAAGTGTAAATGAAGCTAATATTCACTGACCTTATGCATAGCAAATGAAGCCCTATGTGTCATTTGAGAAATAATGTTATCTGACACTTCAAAAAGTGAGTGATGGACAGATGTGTGTGTGTGTGTGTGTGCACGTGTGTGTTTGTGTGTATAATATGTAAAGATATATCCTTATCCACTTCATATTTTTAGTCGACTTTCACAATAACCACAGTTTTACCATCTTGACAGAAATTTAAGTTTGTATTATTTTCGTTTACATGTCTTGACATTTTACATGCAGAGCTTGACTGTGCTGCAGAACAAGCTCATTTGGCTTTCTTCTGTCTCTAAATGCAGTGCCTAGTTACAGAAGGAGAAGATTCAGTTTCTGCTAATAAAAGCTGTAAATTTCCAAGACAATTCTGAATTACTAGTTCACACTCAAAACATAATGAAGGAATATATACATCTTTCACATTACTAAAACATGTATTGGTCTTGTTAGAGATCAAGTCAAAAAGGCTTTTTCTTTAACCGTTTTTAAAGCATTGTCTAAAATCTCCTTTTCTTTTTCGTTAGTAAGTCTGTTAAGATCTAATCGTCTTTCTTAGTCCTTAAATCAAGATTTTCATGTTTTGCTTACTAAGAATTATATTTTAAATTGCATTTTATGCATTTCTCATTTGGAAAGATTTTCCATAGTACTGTAAAAAATTTCTCACAAAAAATAAAGTTTAAAATATACCAGTAATAAGAAAAATGCAGTATATCAAAAATATTATTTGCTGTATTTTGTAAGTAAAATATTAATATTAACAAAAATGAAAAATAGTTGTGATAAAACTTAAATAATTTTAAAGAATGTATGGAAATTAAGGATTTGGGGAAAAGGTAGGTTAAAGCACAGCATTGGATTTTCTGAGTTTCATGGAAGGTGATTATCTGACATGGTAGATTTCCTGAGAATCACCAGGACGGATCTGCATCTCATTGACATCAATCATGTTTGAACTGAAAATAAACAGTTGTAAAATTTTTGGAATCTGTGGATTGATTTTTGTTCACCTCATCAGTCTTGTTTATTTGTACTTATTAAAGAAGTGAACTTGTTTATTGTTCTACCAAACTTAAAAAGACAGCATCTCATCAGTGAGATATTCTCTTCTTAGTTCTTTTTTGACAAGTAACGAAAATCAGATGAGATTGTACATAGTTTCCTCCTGGCATTGTTCCTGAACCTAATCATACATACACTAAACATGTGTTTAGTCAATTCTTCTTATTGTCCTCCCACATTTTTGTTAATCTAAGCACCTTTCTAAGTAAAATGGTGCTCAAAGACCACAGAGAAATTATCTGTGTTGATAGTAACTTCACCGAGTTCTGACTTTTCTCTCTCGCTCATCGACTGTTTATCCTCAATAGGATTTAGTTATGATATATATAAAAGGCACGTATTTGAATTGTAGCTTTGTTTATAAATTATATGCAATATCTGCACATACAGCTACAAAATTCAGCCAATGAAGCCATTATTTTTGAAGTAATACCATAACAAAGAAGAACATAGGAATTTTGTTATTGTTAGTAGTGGTAATGGTGGTTGAGGTGGTGGATTAAATTGAGCTAATTTTCAAATCTTTAGAATTGCAATAGTTTGTCTAAAAAGTCAAGATAAATCCGATGGACACAATTACATGCAAACACATACACTCAGAAATGACAGGAGCCTCTTATTATGGAGATAGTTTTGTGTAAGTGATCTACACAGTCTAGTTTAACTCTCTTCATAAAAATGTATGAAAAAGCTGTCTGGAGTACAGATATAATTTTTTGTGCATTTTTTACATTAATTTGTGACGGTTTTTTTTTTTTCCCCCAGAAACCTCATTCAAAGAGTTTCCAAAAGAGGGGAAATATATGATTTGGCTAAAAGGCAATGGATTTGGCTTCATGGAATCACTGGTTAATGGATTTAGCCAGGTGTTTGAATCTAAATTGAAAGGGCCAATGTACTTTATGATCTGCAGAAGTCATATTAGATTAGTAACACTGAGGTTTAGAAACCAAAGTGGCATTTCATGCTGCTGTCAAGTAAGTTTCTACCCCTTTGCCCTGGGAGCTTAGAGATTTCAGTCTAGTTCAGTCCTCCTAGTCCAATATAGGATTTTAAAAAATATGTTAATCAGCATATTTGGAATCATAAAGTCTTCTGTTAACTTTCCAAGGTTATTCTTTATTGAATCATTTGAACCAATGATATCATCTCACTGGACCTCTTAGTTTAATCTTAGAGGCATTATTTTTGGATAGAAACTTCTAAGACTAAAAGGGTACTAAATATATTTCATATACTAATATAACAATCATTGATTGAACTACATCACTCAAGATTATTTAGGTACTATATTCACATTTGATACTGATTTATATTTCAGATATTAGCCAAATAATTCCTAAAGTCACTGGGATTCCTAGGTTCTGGTCAGAAAGCTATCATAGCTGAGGGCTATGGTTTGAGTCAAAGATGCCAATAGAAGGTTATTAAAGATGCCTAAACAATTCACACGACTTCGACATGAATTGTGATTTGTTAAAACAGGTCTTAAAAGGAGTTTCAGAAATCTTTAAAGGCAGTCAGACTGTGGAATTGAAGCACCCTTATTCAAAGTTGATTGCAGTTACAGCCTCATATTATTATTCAATGAAATGAGATTTTTTTCTAAACTAGTATTAGTTTCATGATCCTGTGAAAAATAAGATATTGCTATAATTTATTTAATAAATAACTTTATGTAAATGTTAGTTATTCCCAATAAATAATTTCTGTTTCTATTCATTTTCAAAGAAATATTGAAAAATATTTAAGAAAATTGATTATTGATTTTATATTTTATGTTTTTGTAAAGCCCTCATCTGAAAAATATATCAAAATAGACATTATGCTTATTGCTTTTAAATAATAAATGGTGTTTTATTATATAATGGATAGGTTTGACATGCATACATTTTTCAATATGAAAGAAATTATTTTGCATTCAAGCCATTAAAATCACCCTGTTCTTTGGTAACAATTTTCTATGCTGTGTTCAAGTAGCAAAATGTTAGTTTGTATTTTTAAGGAATTACTTGTAGAAAAATAAGGTAAATGGATAGTATGCAGTTTTAAATGCATTTTTTTTCTGTTTAAAAATATGTTTAAAAATTTGATATTTTTTTGTCATATAATCAATTACAGAATCATCAGATGAATAGTGACATCTGTAACTGAGAGCCATGGAATTTGCTGTTTTTTTTTTTTCTTTTGCGTCAATCTGGAGGGAAAAATAAAACAGTAGTTCCTATACCTGGTTTGCCGTTTCCCACCTTTTCCTATTGAGGCAACCAGGCAAAAGCATTCAGGACAACTGAAAAGGTAACCATCCGTTTGATGGCGTGGTTGATTTTGCTCCTGATTCTTACTGTGCTGTAGGGGTCAAGGACATCTGGAGAGGCTTGACCTGTGTTTCCTGTCAGGAAAAATGTGTGATTTTCACTTTCTATGCCTGCAGACCTCTGGAGTTATGTGTATATTAGAGTTTACTGTGCACTGCTTTGTCAGCATAGTTGTGGCTTTCTTCGGCAGTTGTGAAAGAATCCTGAGATGGAAGGAATTGGGTGTAAAAATTGTGTTCTTCTATAGAGCAGGAGAGTGTACTGTATAATTTTTTACAAATTTAGATTGTACCATATGATTTAAAAAATTTAGATTATGCCGTTTTATTTAAGGAAATTGAGTCTAACGCTGTCTGATATGCTCCAAAGAATTAACACTATAATGAGTTAAAAACCAACTACAACTCAAATTTTATATTTTTAGTTTTTTGTTTAATCTCATAAACCATGAAGAGTTTGACTTTTATTCTATTTTTAAGTAGTTGGAAGGTGAATTAGGAAGCAATAGGTTAGAAAGTGGAATATTTTTTACTGTTGACCATGTCTTTTAGCTAGTTAACTAATTAACTAACCAGCTTCCCCTTCCTCTATTTCTCCCGCTCATACTTCCACCTTTCCATCTGTCATTTTTATTCATAAATATGAGTTCATAAACATATAGATATATTCATAAATATATAGATAATTTTCTCAGGTCAGGAAGTTCTGAAGTAAATCCTTTTCTTAACTGTATCTTTTCTTTTTGACTGGAGGAATAGTTTTTGAGTTTTGCATGTTCAGCCTCCTCGCCTTAGGTCCTTCTCTCTCCTTTTCTGTGGAAGCATCAACGTCCACATGACAAGAGGTTATGTTCACATACTAGAACAATTTGTTCTTGGTAATACCATATAATTGTGTTTCAAAATTTGAATATTGGAGAGTATTTTCCAGTTTTCTTTCCCTCTCTTGCCAGTTGTCTCTTTTGGTTTGTTTCTTAGATGGTGATATAATATTAGTAGTTTCTCAAGTAAAGATGCCACAGAAGTTTCCATTTCCACTTTTACTCCTATAATGACCTCTCCTGCTCCCAAGGTATAGTTCCATCTTTCAGAACCTCCGTGAATCTCTGGAGAGGTAGCACCTGGTAGAAAATTCTAAAGGGATTGTACTTTTCAGAGTACACTTATAACAAGGCTACAAGGATTATTAGACTATATTTGAATACTTGTTGACGATTTAAATTATTACCAAATTTTAATGCATTTTAATGAAGGAAAATGATGAAACTCACAGGAATATAATATATTGGAGGATTAGGAATTCTGCAGTGCTTCATGGAGAGTAGAAGATCAAACACTACAAAAATATTGGCATTAACGAGAATTCAGTTATAAAAAGACTGTTGGGTAAAATGTTTGGAATATAAAATCAGTTCAATTTAGTTCAATAAACATTTCTTGAGTGCTTTTTGCTTACAGATTAACTATGATAAATTTTGGAGAGAGAGATAAACCTGCATGAGTTTGTAGATTGCCAAAAATACTTAAAACTAATAATGTTAACAATCCAACAATGCATTTTCATCTCTATTTGAGAAATTAAATTTTCTTTTATTTCCTTTTAAAATGCCAAAGTAACAGGAAAATAGAAAGAATAGTATAATGAACACCCTAATGGTCTTCAGACTCTCTAATTGTTAAAATTTTTCCACATTTATATCCCCAATCCCCCCAGCCCTGTGTGTGTATACACTTTTTTTTTTTTTGTCCTGGCTGAACCATTTGAAAGTAAGTTATAGACATCTTGACAGTTAATGCCTAAAGACTCTAGCATATGTTGGCACAATGAAGATGTTCTCTTACATAGACACAATGCCATATTTAAAATCCAGGAAATTTAATATTTATTTTAAAATTTATCTTAACGTGTAGTTTCCATGTAGTTAATATGCCAGTTTCTGACCTACCTCAACCTGCCTTTTTTATAGATGATTTTTTTTTTCAATTCATGATTCAGTTAAGGATTTCATTTTGTTCTGTTGACATAATTTTTTTTCTTCTCTTCTAATTTGAAACTTTCATTCATCTTTTTTTTTCACTTTACTAATTTTTTTTTGAGAATCCAGACCAGTTACCTCTTAGAATATTCCACATTCTAGATTTTCTTATTTCTTTAAATATTAGTTTCAAGTTGAATTTGGGGGCAGGGATACAATATAGTTGATGTGGTTTACTTTCCATTGTGTGACATCATTCTGCTTTGTCTCCTTATTTCCGATGCTAAAGTTTAATGATTTGGTTAAACCAGAACCCTGTATTATAAATTTACCAGTTTCAGTGATACCTGGGGACACAGAAATTTTCCAGTTCCCTGACAATCTTTTACAAACTGCTTTATCATTAATTGATGATGTCAACCAGAATCATTTGTTACATTGACAGTTACAAACTGTTTATTTTCTATATTTTATTCCTTGTATATTTATTGTTTTATTCTGTGAGAAAGTTTTTTCTTTCTCTAGTTCCAACTTCTTGTTGCTGTTATTGTTGAATAGTGCTGTGGACTCAGATTCCAATATCATATTTTAAAGAAAACTCTCATCTTTTTAATTTCTAGTTGAAGAAGGGTGAAATTAAATACTCATTTACTTTGATGGCAGTTCATAATATTTAGGATTGAACTTATAGCTAAGTAATTCCAACCTTTGTTCTATTTTTACTTGCTTATTTTTCCTCTGACAAGAATTTAATGATACTTTACTTTTATGCATCTTTTGTAATGAGTAAATAACTATTCCATTTTCAGGAGACCTTTTGAGACATATTTCTGATTAGATTGACAGCATAACCCTATCAAATTAAGTAAATATCAAGAATATTTCTTCCAGACAAGAGATAGACAGTGGTGCCAGCCCAGAATCCACCACGTGATTAGCTGTGTGAAAGGGAAAGCTATTTAATCTCTCAAGACCTTTGTCTCCTACTTTGAAAGTGGGAAATATTAGCAGTATCTATTTTAAGAGGTTGTGTGAGGAACAAATGGTCTAATATACACAAAGTACTAGCACATAGAAAATGGGAAATAAATATGTGTAAAAATGAGATGATGCTTGTAAAGGATTTAACACACTTCTAACTCATGGTAAGATATCAATAAATGTTAACTATAATTGTTATTCTAAGAATTGCTTTCTGGGTTTGTATTTTGGTTAATGTGGCTGGAAACGATCCACAAATCTTATTGATTCTCTCTCCAAATGTCTCCCAAATCTATTCTGTCAATTTCTGTACATCCTACTGCACTATTTGGGTTTCAGTCTGTGTCTTATCTATCTTACAGAGTATCAGTAGCTACCTAATTTAGTTGTGTGCATTTGATCTTGCTCCCCTTCATTATTTTTTCTACTCACTCTCCAAAGCCATTTTTTAAATTGCAAATTCAGTCATGTTATGATTTTCTTTAAAATATATCTTTTCCTCCCATAGTTTCTAAGATCTTTCTTAATATTTAATCAAAATCCTTTTTTACTTACCTTTGCTTATCTTTTTATGTATCACCTAATAACACTGAATAAGTATCCTAAATGTTTTATTTCCCCCTGTGATTACAATATATTGTAATTTTCTGCCTGGATTGTTATCTCTTTACGGAAGGTTCCTCTAAGCTTATCACCCTTCACTCTTCTCCCCATTTCCTTCTGAACAAGCCCATAGTTATGCTGGTCAGAGAGGTTTTCAATATGTACCCACTTTACTGTAATGTGCCCCATTAGATTACAGGTTACTACAAAATAATAGCATTTCTTTATATCCTTCTCATTTAGCACCCTCCCTGTCTAACTTACCTAATCAGTAATCAGTAAATAGAAGAGGAATGATTACACATATAAATGAAGTCATTTAATTAACTTCTGTAAAGCAGGAAGCACAGATTATATGTCCTTATCCAAAATGTAGTGAAGCACCAACAAGTGATTTTGATGATGGTAATATTGATAATAATAGGGATTGTCTTCCAGGGCAAGAAAATGCCTTTTGACTTTTGAAAAGGTGTCAACTTAAATGTCCAAGAATAGGGGATTAAGACTATTATGAATATCCTTATGGTGAAATGTCACTGAAACTCTTAAATTATGTCATTAAATTATATTTGCTTTCATGGAAAAATGTTAACGATATTAGACTAAGGAAAAAAGAAGCGCACAAAGTAATGTGATATATATTTTTAGGAAAAGACTGGAGGAATATGCAAGATAATATTCATGTGGGTCATCTTTGCATGGTGGACTATTTGGATTACTCTATGTTCTTTGTATTTTCCTCATGGATCATGAATTGCTATATGTACATGTGTATGTCTCTGTGTGTATATCTACATCTGTCTGTCTATCTATCTATCTATCTATCTATCTATCTATCTATCTATCTATCTAATATGGTCTGGCTTTGTGTCCCACACCAAATCTCATCTTGAATTGTAATCCACAAGTATTGGGGGAGGGACCTCATGCAAGGTGATTGGATCATGGAGGTGATTACCCCATGCTGTTCTTGTGATAGTGAGTGAGTTCTCATGAGATCTGATGGTTTTATAAGGTGTTTTCACCCTTCACTCTGCAATTCTCTCTCCTGCTGCCATGTGAAGAACGATGTGTTTGTTTCCCCTTCCTCCATGATCATAAGTTTACTGAGGCCTCCCCAGCCATGCATAACTGTAAATCAATTAAACCTCTTTCCTGTATAAATTACTCAGTTTGGGGTATTTCTTCATAGCAGTGTGAAAATGGACTAAAACAGTCAATTGATATCAGGTAGTGCGGTTCTGCAATAAGTATACCGGAAAATGTGGAAGCGACTTAGGAAATAGGTACAGGCAGAGGTTTGAACAATCTGGAGGACTCAGAAGACAGGATGATGTGGGAAAGTTTGGAACTTCCTAGAGACTTGTTGAATGGCTTTGACCAAAATGCCAATAATGATGACAATGAAGTCCATTCTGAGGTGGTCTCAGAAGGAGATGAGGAAATTCTTCGGAATTGGAGCAAAGGTGACTTTTGCTATACTTTAGCAAAGAGACTGGTGGCATTTTGCTCCTGCCCTAGAGATTGGTGGAACTTTGAACTTGGGAGAGATGATTTAGGGTATCTGGCAGAAGAAATTTCTAAGTAAAAAAGCATATGAGAGGAAGCAAAGCATACAAGTTTGGAAAATTTGCAGCCTAATGATGTGGTAGAAAAGAAAAAAACAATTTTTCTGGGGAGAAATTCAATCTGGCTGCAGAAATTTGCATAAGTAATAAGGAGCCAAATATTAGTTGCCAAGACAATGGGGAAAATGTTTCCAGGGCATGTCAGAGACCTTCATAGCATCCCTTGGCATCACAGGCCCAGAGGCCTAGGAGGAAAAAACAGTTTTGTGGGCCAGGTCCAGGGCCCCCCTGCTGCGTGCAGCTAGGGACTTGGTGCCCTGCATCCCAACCCCTCCATCCATGGCTAACAGGGGCCAAGGTACAGCTCATGGCATAGCTTTGGAGGGTGCAAGCCCCAAGTCTTGGCAACTTTCATGTGGTATTGGTCCTGCAGGTGCACAGACGTCAAGAATTGAGGTTTGGGAACCTCCTCCTAAATTTCAGATGATGCATGGAAACACCCATATGTCCAGGCAGAAGTTTGCTGCAGGTGTGGAGCCCCATGGAGAACCTCTGCTAGGGTAGTGTGGAAGGGAAAAGTGGATTGGAACTCCCACACAGACTCCCCACTGGGGCAATGCGTAGTGGAACTGGGAGAAGAGGACCACTGTTATTCATACCCCAGAATGCAAGATCCATCAACAGCTTGCACTGTGCACCTGGAAAAGCCACAGACGCTCAATGCTAACTCATGAAAGCAGCCAGAACGGGGAGCCCCTGTCTTGCATCAGCATGACCTGAATGTGAGACATAGAGTCAAAAGAGATCATTTTTTGAACTTTAAGGCTTATTGACTACCCTATTGGATTTTGGACTTGCATGGGGCCTGTAGCTTCTTTGTTTTGTCCAGTTTCTTCCATTTGGAATGGGTTTATTAACCCAATGCCTGTACCCTCATTGTATCTAAAAAATAACTAACTTGCATTTTATTTTACAGGCTCATAGTCAGAAGGGACTTGCCTTGTTTCAGATGAGACTTTGGACTTGGAATTTTGAGTTAAAGCTGGAATGAGTTAAATCTTTGGGGAACTGTTGGAAAGGCATAATTGTGTTGTGAAATTTGAGAAAGATGAAATTTGGGAGGGGCCCAGGGTAGAATGATGTGGCCTGACTCTGTGTTCCCAGCCACATTTCATCTTGAATTGTAATCTTTAGGTGTTGGGAACGGTCCACCCCCGCCCATGCTGTTCTCATGATAGTGAGTGAGTTCTTACGAGATTTGGTGGTTTTATAAAGGGTTTCCTCGACTCCACTCTGCACTTCTGTCTCCTGCTGCTATGTGAAGAAGGATGTGTTTACTTCCCCTTCCACCATGATTATAAGTTTCCTAAGACCTCCCCAGTTATGCAGAACTGAGTCAATTAAACCTCTTTCCTTTATAAATCTCCTAGTCTTATGTATTTCTTCACAGCAGCGTGAAAATAGACTAATCATCTAACTATGTGTCTATCTATCTATTCTATTTTATCCATCCATTCACACATTACCATCTCTATGTATATCTAATCTATTTACATATAATTTTGCAAAGAAAAAGGTTCATAGGCTCATGGGTGTAGAACAAGACCAAATTACCCATCATTGTCTCATTCTTCAGTCTCATTAATATGTGGGGTACAATTACTTTTTTTGGTTGTTTTTAAAGAAAAAATATGAGGTACCATTGTAGTGAATAAATATAGGGTTTTTTATTTTCAAGAATATTCCAGTATAAATTTAAAAATAAAATCTGGACCAATTTAATTAATATACTACTATAAATGTAGAAGGAAAACAAGTTTGTGGGAGTTAAAAGTATGAAGCGTGTGATTTTTATTATTCCTTTCCGACTGCTAGATGACACAGAGGTGGATTATTTAGACACACTGTATTACATAATATGTAAATTCTCTCTATTAATATATATTTATATGCATACACATATATATTTTTCTCTTCTATTAATATATTAGTAGTTCTTGAAATACCACTGTTACTAATAAACCATTATACATTTGCAATCAGTTGCATTGTATTGTGGGAATGAATTTCATTTATAGAACAACCTGCAAATGGGTAGCATGAGTTCTAATAGGTTTTATATATTAATTCCCCAAAAGTAAATGTGCCATTTTATGTAAGGATGAAATTGGTATATAATAGTAGATTAATCCTCAAAAGGAAACCAAATTAATTACATAACTAATAAGAGGAAGTGAATACATTGCTAGAATCTTCTTCAATGGCATATTAAATTTTGCCATATCCTTTGTATTACACACATATTTGTGTTCATAGTGCAACCAGTTTTTGATCGTCTGTTATTTCATATTCCAAATCTATGGGTTTCTTCCTTCCATTGAAAATATAGTAATATAGTTTTTCACCTTCATGCCATTTGGTGGGTTTGTTTTAAGAAATTAACACTAGTTTTCATGCTAAATTACAGGAGATATTTTAAGAAGACAAATCATTCAATAATGAGTTACAATATAAGTCAGAAGTTAATTGTAATTAAAGTGAAGGAATAAATTTCAATGAGGGAACAAATAAGGTCTCTCAGGAGATAATATGTACATTGAGGTTTAGACAAATGTGAGATCCTGTCAGGGCACTTCTAGGCACAGTGAGTGTGATGAACAAAAGTGAGTGACATATAAAATCGCAGCTCTTATTTGATGATCAGATATCTGGGACTTGAGTGAGAAGGATTATAGTGATAAAGCTAGGAAAGTAGAAAAATTGGATTAAGTTCTGGAGGGCTTTCTATGTTGTACCAAATAATTTGTACTACTCTTTGTAGTTATGGAGCAATGGCCAAGAATTCTTAAGGAGGGCATAATAATTAAATTTTGGCTGTAGTAATAACTTTAAGGGAAGTTAAAGTTATTACTGAATACTGAACTAGATATGGGAGAGACTGAAGGCAACAACTTCTTTTGGAAAAATTTTAGGCAAAGACTCTGAGCTAAGATCCTGTTGCTGAAAATGGGAGAGAAGGAAGGCGGATGTGTTAGGGACACATTATGGAGGTAGAACTAGTGCTTAGTAAAACAATAAGATATATTAAGGGTAACACATGACATTAGGTTTTTGAGTTTATTTTTTAACTATTCTTTTTAAGCCAAATTCACTTCAGCCAAACTAACTTGGTCAGTAATTTTAATATTTTTGAGTGTGCTTGTTTTACTTTCCTAATACTAATTTTAATCCATCTCCTCCTAAAAGGTCTATATATTATGTGTCCTTCAAAAACTCATGTTGGCCAAGCATGGTGACTCATCTCTGTAATACCAGCACTTTGTGGGGCTGAGGCAGGAGGATCCCTTGAAGCTAGGAGTTTGAAATCAGCCTGGGCAGCAAAGCAAGACCCTGTCTACAAAAAATTAACCAACACACTGACAATCCTGTAGCCTCAGCTGCTATGAAAGCTGAAGTGGGCAGATTGCTTGAGCCCAGGAGTTCGAGGCTACAGTTAGCTATGATGGTACTACTGCAGTCAACTGGGTGACAACAAGACATTGTCTATTAAAAAAAAAAAAAAAGAAAGAAAAGAAAAAGTAAAACCTCAACTATTATTCCTCCAGGAAGCCCTCTCTGATTTTTATGGTCAAAACTAATATCTCCTTTCTTAGAAGTCCCAGAATATTTTATTTTTACATTTTTTATGACAAATAAGTTATTGCCTCAGATATTACATTTTGGTGGTGTAATTTAATGTAATCCTAAGTGCAAGACCTTAGAATTACGTTTTGTTGGTGAAGGCAAGAGCTCAGGGACCAGCGTTTACCACTTATCGGTTATGACCTTGGGTGAGCTACTTAATCTCACATAACTTTAAGTTTCCTCATGTTAAACTGAGGAACATGATAAAATCTATGCATTGAGTGACATCCAAGATTATTATTAACATTAAATTATACATACACACACACACAATGAGTTCCAATATAAGTCATTGTACACACACACACACACACACACACTACAGAGTCCTTGGAATAAAATAAGTACTTAGTAAGTGTTAATTTAATTATTGAGTTTCATGAGAGTTTATGTTTGAATTATTTAGAATATTTAACGCAGTGGGGAATGGAGATTTCCTTTTAAATGATGGGTCCATCAAATTAAACTCTCTTAACATCAGGCTCTTAAAACAACTTGTTGATTGGGTTCAGTGGACAAAGAGACAGAAGTAGTTTCAAATACTCACTTTCCCTAAAATCTCCTTGGTCAGTCAGAAAATCAAATAGTTTTTCTTAGAATGAATGTGGCTCTGGATGGTGGCTGTGTGTGACGGTAGTGATACCTCTTGAAAATGACTTGGGTATGTTGGGACCTTTTCATGGATATTTTTAGAAAGATTAGTGGAAAAAAACAGCTGGAAAGACAAGTTAGATTAAATCCTGGTGGGAGACTTTTTCATGGAGACCCACATGGAGCAAGTAGGATCTCACTGTATCGCTTAAACAGTGGTGAGGGAAAAAACCTCATTCGGTAAACTGACGACTGAGTGGTAAGGTGGGGAAATGGCTGGAATAAGAATAGAAGTGTCATGAAGAAAGAAGAGAAATGACAAAGCAAATTTGTTAGCAGAGTGAATAAAAGTTTATTTTTAAATTATTTATGTTGTCTATAGCAGGGGTCCCCAACCCCCACCTGCAGACAGGTAGTGGTTGCTGGCCTGTTATGCACTGGGCTACACAACAGGATGTGTGGGGTGGGCAGGTGCATTACCACCTGCACTCCTTTTCCTGTCAGATCATCATCAGTATTACATTCTCATAGGAGTACAAACCTTATTGTGAACTATGCATGAGAGAGACCTAGGTTACATACTTTTAAATAGATTCTAACTAATGCCTGATGATCTGAGGTGGAACGGTTTCATACTGCAAGCATCACTTCTACCCAACTCCCACCCTCATCCCCATTTGTGGAAAAATTGTCTACCGTGAAACCAGTCCCTGGTACCAAAAAGGTTGGGTACCACTTGTCTGCATAATAAGAGCTCTACCTTGTTTTAGAGGCTTTATAATGTGAGACAACAACATTGAGAGGTTAGTTTTAAGGAATTTTTCTATCCAAAGTTTTCTAAACTTATTGGATTGATATAATGTGTACAGTTTACTTTAGAATAAGTTCTTTTTATGTAATTCTTAGTGGTATTTGGGGCAATGTTTGTGAACACATTTGGAGAAATGATTATCTAGGCATAGAAAGCTGGATTAAAGTGGAACAGGAACAAGATACAAGGCTGAGATCAAAGTGAGGAATTTCAGAATTTGTGACTGGAAATGAAAAATTTTGTTGCTGACGATGACTTAAGTATGGCTGTGCTTGTTGACAAATGGAAATGCTATCAATTTCTCTTTCCAAAAGACTGAGCAGAGGAATTGGGATGAGAGGATCACAGGTATCAGGAAAAAAAAAAAAAAAAAGAAAGAAAAAATCTTTGTCACAGAATTCCAGAATGTAATTGTCTTTTCTCCTAACTTTTTAGTTTATTTGTTCCAACAACCATTAACATAAAGCTTGTAAACTTTTAAATTTGTGATTAAATTTGTGACTAATTTGCTGTTTATTAATTATCCACTTGTTAGAATTAATAGGTACATGTCTTAATTATGATACTGAAAGTAGCAGGTTATTTGGTCTATAAAATAACTAAAAAAACCCTAGTTTGTAAGGGCTATATTTTAAGTGAAAAAGATTTTCTAAAATATAAACCTTTAGTCTGTTTCAGATAATGTAATAAAACACAATATGATCTTTTAGAGGGATATTACATTAGATCATATTTGGGTTCCCCACAATTTCTCCAGTCCCGGATTTATGAAAATCAGATAGGTATCATTTAATTATACAGTAACTTAAAATAATACCTTATTGCTTATTTTCCTTTCAGGTGAAAACTTACTGCATTAAAGTTTCTCAATTTGAAATTGTGTTATCAAGGACAGATGTGCATGGAGCACTAAAAACAGATAAATTTTAAAATGGCAAATGTAAATTCTTTGAAATAAATATACCCAATAACTGATAACATTCAAAATATATAGTGTCTAAACAGGACTTTATTATTTTTACAGAAGGTATCTCTGAAAATATTCAGGAGGCATTGCTTGATGGCAGCTTAAACAAGTGAAAAGCAAATGGAAAACAGGCAGTCACCGTCTGCAGAGCTTTTAATAGTTTTGGTGAAAAATTAAGGACCACCTGCCATGTTGAATTTTATGAGTGATGCAGAGGTACTTGTCAATACATTCATGAATAAGTGAAAAAACAGGGTTTTTTTTTTTTTTTTTTTTTTTTATAGTAACACAAACCTTCAAATGCAGTTAATAAAATACAAGGCTCTTCTTTACTGGGTGGAAAGTTATCTGCTATATAGAAAGGCCTATTGAATGAAACATTTGTCCTCAAATTCCTTTTAATCTACTGTGAGGTTCTGCCTATTACCTCACTTGGAATAATGTGCCAATTTTGTAAGGATAAAGAGAATTTTATCCTTTTTTCATTCCCTTAGCTTTTTGATGCAGCATTTCCTTGAATTTCACAGTACCTGCCTGTTTTTAGCAGCTCTAATTTCAGACTATCACTTTCCTGGACTAATGTGTAAAAACTGATATTCTCATCTTTTTGATGGAGAATATTCACGAAATGCAATCCCAGTGAGAATGCCACTTACTAATGGGTATTTCTTTCTCCAGACATCCTAAAAAATTCTGTTTCAACTCTTTATACCTCTTGTTCTTTACAAAAAATGGATTAAAATGCCTGGTACCATGGTGGAATGTTTTAGGGTCACATATTGCTTTTGTATTATATACTGTAAGTGGTTATTGTTCACATTTCATGCCTTTAACGGTTTGACTTAAACTATATTTTCGTTTCCCTGTACCAAACTATTTGTCTTGTGGCAGTTTAGAACTGAAGTGCAGGAATTATGAGAGATTTTATTAGATTTGAGGTGTTTGGTCTTTACTCTTTGCTTTTCTAAGATAATTGGGCACTGCTTCTACAGATTGAAAAGAGTTAAATGGATTAATAATAGATTTTTTTAAGATGTTACTGGAGAATGAAATCTGTTTTGTCACTAAGGCAAGAAACCCAGATTCTTCATACTAAATCAGGGTGCTTTAGTTAGTATGGAGAAATGTTAAAAACAAAGAAACAAAATCATTTCACAGTTTTAAACTTGTTTTTGAGAAGATTGATACTGGGAAATGTATTGATTCTAACTCCTAAAAGCATTGGTAGAGGAGCTTCAAGGCAAAAAATTTCACAAAATCTCTAAATTTCAGGACTTGGGTGTATGTCTAGGTTATTGTTTGGTGTATGCCTGCTTTATGTCTAGGTGTATGTCTTTAGTTATTATATTTAGAATGAATTTTATTAATGGACTCATCACTATAACTTCAAGAACTCGTTTATTTCTCTTTATTGTTATTTTAGTGATTAAGCTGACATTCATTCTGCTATTATTACTAGCTCTTTTTTCACTCTTGAAAGGTTCCTGGTTTGATTGTATAATCACTGGTCATATAAAACTTTTGGCTTTCTCTTTCTACATATTTTATGTTTTCAAAACAATCACATTTCTAAGTGTGTTCTTGCGTATTTTAGCTTTTAAAATATAAAAAGTTATTGTTACATATTGTATCCCAAGTTAAATTGATCTTCATGTAACTGATAATTACATTCCCTAACAAAAGTTATTATAATGCTCTAAAGTTAAGTTATTAAACTGTGACTCAAATATTCATATTTCATAATAGCAAAATGACCAACTATAACTTTTGGAGCCAAATCTAGAGCTGAAAATGTAAAACATTTTATAGAATTATTTGTTAAATTTAATTAAATGGGAAGAAAAATTATGTTTTGGAGGAAGAGGCAATTCAAGTTTTTAATTTTTCTTTCTACCTACTAGAATTAACATTCAATTAGAGTAAGCCCGTATTAAAGCAAATTTGATTTTTATAGTTCATTACATATTTATGTTCTGATCATAGTGCCAACTATCCCATGTGTAACTATTTTTACTTGAATAATGCTAACGTATTTCTTTTTCCTGTATTACTTATATTAACATAAATACTTGTTTATAATTTTATTCATTTCAGCCATATTCAATATATGTTTGTTTTTCATCTCTATTTCTATGTGGAATAGCTAGTGAATAAATGTATACATTTATGAAATGATTAGAAAATTGTACTTGACATTAATGAAGTACCAGATTTTACAGTACACACTAAATAACACAAGACTTTGCCAGAAGTTTAGAAACAGAATCCAGAATCTAGAATTCTAAATCTTGAAGCAGCGTAATTTACTAGAAACAGAAATGGATTCAGAAATGAATGACTGGATTCTAAGCCTATTTTTACTACCTAGTGATATTTCAAAAGTTGGTAAATTACTTAATCTTTCTGAGACTCCACTTTTGTAATCTGTCTAATGTGGGAACTTTACTTGTCTTGCCTATCTCATATGATGCTTGAGGACCCTTCTTGCAATTGTAAATCAAAATGCATTTTAAATTCCAGTGTTTTAAAATGGAATCTGCTGGTGTATTCTGGATAATTGAAAAGTACAAGAGTAGAGACAAGGGAATATGTTAAACATTTCTTGATTTCCCTTATCGAAGATTTTCTCAATGTCCAATTCCCGCTAAACTAATTGATGCGTACTGCCTCAGTCTGCCGTCGTCGTCTTACCTGTCATCTTGCATTACCAGCGAAGCCCTCCTGTTATTTTTTCTGCCTCTTGCTAATTCATCATGGGTAGAGTAATCTTTCCAAATGCAAGTCTTATCATAACACTGTCTTTTAAAAATCCTTTAATAGCTTTCTTTTCCTCTTAGGAAAAACAACATCTTACCTCCTTTCCCTGTCTCTTTTTCTAGCTCTGACCTTCGCTTCTCTTCCACTTGTATTTGGCACTTCAGCCACTTTGATGTTGCCTCCAAGGCACCATGATCATTGCCTTGGATGTGCCATAATCTTTTTCCTCTCTATTATTTATTTGCCTATGAATTTTCTCTTTCCAGTCTCTTGAATATCTCTTACTTTTTCTACATGTTTCAGTTATACCAAAGACACAAACTGTCCATGTTTTCTACAGTGATCTCCTTTCATAACACCTAATGCTTTATTAGAATGGTTTCATTTATTATTGGCTTTCTACAAACTGAGAGGTCTATGAGGGCAGGAACTGTGTCTGTTTTTCTTCCTAGAAGGGGTCTGGTTCTAAGAACATAAGAAGTACCCAGAATATTTGTTGAATGAGTTAGCAAATGACTGAAACAAATCAGGAATGTAGGATGGTAAATGAGGTGAGGTATGATAACGATTTGACACACAGAGTTACTGTAATGAGAGTGTCAAAAGAATAATAAACAGGAATTGATTACCTTGATATGAGAGGTAGAAGAAAGTAGAAATTTTTAAGTTTTCTGCTGTTAAAGGAATGACACATTTGGAGGGAAATTTTCTTCTGGTTTTCCTTTTGTAATTTGAAATAGGGATACTGATATAAGAGAAGGGATGGTGGAAACAACAATGGTTCTGTCAACTTAAATCTATGTAGCACATTTTTTTTTTTTTTTTTTTTTTTTTTTTTTTAGTTTTTCAAACCTTTTTTCTTATATCACAGAATTATTTCAGAGTTACTTTCCAAGCAAATCATCTAGGGAACTTTGAAGAAAACCTAATATTTTAAAGGATGAAACTAACTTTTCTAATGAAATTATATATTTTTTGTTTAAATATTAAAAAAAAAACTAGCAATAACCATTATTTATTTCGTTTAGTTAGAATGGGCTCTATTACAAGGAGATACCTGGAGCCTAGAAGTAAAACTGATACCTGTTTGTATTAAAGCAGAATTTCTCAGCAGTAACACTATTGACATTTTGTACAGGATCATTCTTTGTTCTGGAAGGCATATAGAATGTTTAGCAGCATGCTTGATGTCTACCTACTAGATACCAGTAACAGACCTCCTCCACACCCAGTTATGATCATGAAAAATGTCTGCATATTCGCAAATGTTTCCTACAGGGCAGAATCACCTTCATTTGAAAACTATTGCACTGGAGAGTTAGAAATTAGATTACATAGATAAGAAAATTTGTAAAGTGTTGGAGCCTTGTAATTCTCATGTAAATTTTTTATGGATCTTTTATTTCCTCACGGTGGTTATATGTAAAATGTAAAGCATCAAGGTGATTACTTTCAGATACTTCCAGGAATGTGGAACTGCTAGGGATGCAATGCTGCTTGTCTCAGGAAACATAGATACCCGAGCAATAGAGTAGGTGATGAGAACTTAAGAAAAGAAAGACAATTAATTTATGTTTTAAAGGTCTTCCTCAAAGATGGAAGGAGAACACACCTGAGTTTGCCCAAATCTTTAACTTGAACCCCAGGGCTGAAGAGTTGAAGAGCTCTTATATTTCCTCAAATGTGGGGCTTCCATTTGGGTATGCATTTATGCATACAACCTACTTTATTTTTGTTCAAATACATTGATATGGAAGACATTAAATGTTACCTTATAAGGGAAGGACACGATTTTCCAGACAGTCAGTTACATGTATTTCTGTAGTTGGAAGAAGAATCTTCTGTTTCTGTTCTCATATATTATGAGGATCAGATATGTGCTCAAAGAAATCATGTCAGTTATCTGGTGGCAGACTTTCAGTGCTGAATTGGTTTATGAAAATGGGCCAGGCATAGTGGCTTATCCCTGTAATTCCAGCACTTTGAGAGGCCAACATAGGTGGATCAGTTGACCCCAGGAATTTGAGACCAACCTGAGCAATATAGCAAGACCTTGTCTCTACAAATAGTATTAAAAATTTAGCTCAGTGTGGTGACTCATACCTGTGGTCCCAGCTGCTCAGGAGCCTGAGGTGGGAGAATCACCTGAGCCTCAGCAGTTGAGGCTACAGTGAATAGTGATCATACCACTGCGCTCCTCCTGGGTGACAGAGTGAGATCCTGTCTCAAAAAAAGAAACAGAAAATGAAACCCCACACACAAAATATGTGTCCCCTGATAATTACTGGTGACAGTATAGCAGTGTGCCCTCTCTCTTCCTCTCTTGATTATTTTCATACTCATTAATGATGAGATGACCATCCCCCACCTCCTTCTGTCTATCTTCTACCATGTCCACATGGCATAGATTTTTTATAATGAATTTTCTGTGGACTCACTGGCTGGGATAAAAGTGGAAGAAACTCTAAAATATTTTCCTTCTGTGATCATGAATGAGGAAAATGGGAGCTTTCGTTTTTCTTAGATGTCTTAAGAAAAAAAAAATTGTCAGATTCTTCAGGTTAGGTGGGAAGCAGATTAATAGCAAATTGTGTAGAGACACATCACTGTTTAGGGTAGCAAAGAAAAAGCACGAAATGACTTCAAATGTAAGTTGTATTTTCACAGAACTCTATTCTTTTTTTTTTTTTACTGTTTTGATTAGTGAATTTTTTATCTATACTATCTGCCTATTAGGAGTTTTTTTTTTTTTAATTGAGCCTTTCAAATCTTGAAGGTTTTTTCTTTGTTTTTTGAGACAAGGTCTCTCTGTTGCCCAGGCTGGAGTGCAGTGGCGTGATCTCGGCTCACTGTAACTTCTGTGTCCCAGGCCTAAGTGATCCTCCTGCATCAGCCTCTCGAGTAGCTGGAACTACAGGCACATGCCATCTCACTATTTTTCTCATTTATTTATTTATTTATTTTGTAGAAAGAGAGTTTCACCATGTTGCCTGGGCTTGTGTCAAAGTCCTGAGCTCAAGCCATCTGCCCACCTTGGCCTCTGAAAGTGCTGGGATTACAAGTGTGAGCCACCATGCCTGGCCTCTCTGAGTTTTTATCAGTCTTTCTAATGTTGTTGTTGTTTGGTTTTACATTTCAAGTTACACATATTGGAACATGAGTTTGGCATACTTAGAGTTGTACTTCTACCAAAATAACATGCTAAACAGAGTAAGATCAGTAACAGAAGGAAAACAGGCTTATTTTCAAATGAAGATTTTTAAATAATATTATTTTAAAGGTTCCAGTATACATTGTTTCCTTAATTGTTGAAATTATTAAAGGAATTTCTAAATTGAAACTTTCAGACATTTAGCTACATTGTTTATATAATGAGGCAGTTAAACAGGTTGTTTGCAAAAATGTTAAAAAAACTCTTCAGAAATTTTTGTATGTTGGGAGGAAGCAATATTATCTTTTTTAAAATGATATGCTTTACTATAATAATTATGATGATAATATTAACTGATACGTGTAAATTACTTACTGTGCGCGAGACACTCTTACATGTTCTTAATTTAATCCTCATAGTGATCCTATTAGGAAAATGTCACTATTATTGCTGTGTTACAGATGAGGAAACCAAGGCAGTTTCCTATTGGTGGTCTAGTGATGGTTCTAGCACTTGAACTCAGGAGTTGAACTCAAGGTGTTTGGCTCCATAGCCAGCAGTCTGAAGGACAAGTCTCCACTGTTGTTTAATTTTTTTCTTAACCATCAATATGCATTCACATTTGCAAGTTTCTTCTATTTTGGCAAATAAAATTACAATGATTATAAATATACGTAAAACACCAACATATTTGGCAGTGTCAAAGATTCGCTAGTAAGGCATGACACTTCAAAGGAAGACTTACAAAGATTACACTGTGAAATATAAAGGTAATATATTTGACACTTCTACATTTAGTTAGAAAAATATGATTTGCGAGGTTTTAGTGAGGGTATCATGCACGCGGCATGAGATAGATAGATAATAGAGAGATAGAAACATAGAGTATTTGTCTATGTATATAAATTCATATCTCTATTCTTTTCTGTAGTGCTAAAACAGAGGAATGGAAAGACAGATGAGGGACTCAGTTACCTAACCTAGAGGTCAGATATGGCTTCACTAAGGAGGTGATGTGTTTTGGAAATTTAGCAAATATAACTGTAATGACTCTTTTCAGGAAGTTAGCACTACATAGTGTACTCCTTGATAGAACTATCTCTGTATTTGACCTGAATATTTTTTTACAAGCTCTGGATAGATATCTTTCGTGTGACTCCGTATTATTTTGAGGTTCTCTGTTGGTTAGGAATTTAATATTCTGCTATATTCTTAATAATTCTTCTGACATGTTGTACATTTTTATTTATTTATTGTTATGCTTTATTTCTCTGAAAATTAATTGATGTATTTATGAAACATGAGGTATACTGTGAAAAGCTTTATTCCTTTAGGTACTAGTATGATATGTCAAAAGAGCTTTGAAGTGACTTTTTTTTTAACTTTTGTAAAACATGCAGCAATATACTAATCCATTAGTAAATGGCATACTTATGTTGAGCTTGTGATTATTCAAAAGAGAATACACCAGAAAAAAAAAAAAAGAAGAGTGACAAATAGAGCATAAACCTTTGTCATTCTACAGAAATAACTTTGGAGATGTTGGTGAATCCTGAGAGCTAACAATACTACAAATCTTGATGCCATCATCTAAGCTCTCTAATTAAACTGTCTCACGTAATACTATGTGATAATCCTATATGGTAAACAGCTGGCAAAACCATGAAATATCAGATTCCAGAGAATCAAGAGTAGAAGTTAATGGCAAGAATGAGAACCTATTCCACACAGTTTTCACAAATGATATTGAATATAAGAAGTGCAGTGTAAAAGTAATAAATTACATGCAAGTTCCCCTGACCTGCCTATGGAATTCACCATTTCTAAGAAGTCAGAGCTTCTGTTTTATACTTGACTCAAGTCATTTTTTCACATAACCAAATTATTGAATAATTACTTTACACAGAACATTTAGATTTTAAGAAAAGGTCAAGAATTATTGCTCTTGGAGATTTCTGTTAACTTTGTTATTTTTCCCTTTTGATATTGAAGCAATAAAATAGAATTTGTGATTATATTAATAAAATTAAATAGAAAAACTAGTGATTTCTAGTTGTTAATTCCAAAGATATATTACTATAATTATTGACTATATGTCAAAATAAAAATATATCTTGTTATATAATCATGTATTACAATTAAATATTTGAATAGAAAATGTATGTATTTTAATCCAGATAACTATTTTGACAATTGTTGAAGACATGCACTCTAAATTGTAAGAGTGTATACCGTAATTCAGAAGAAAGTACTACATTTTCAGAATTCTCCATTTCCTTTTAGTATAATTTTATTTAAAAGGGTAGTGGAAGAAGTAATTTACCAAAAAAATAATGAAATAATGATATAGATATTAAGGGAAAGCCAATGTATGAACTTAACTATTATATTTTTCATGTGAAAAGTGGAATGTTTAACTAACCATATTGAATAGCACTTAGGCTGTTATAGCTGCAAGCACAATGCTTTGGAGTTAGCCACTCAACACATTTCATCAACAAACAGAAAACTATTTACAAGTTTGGACAACCTATGCCATTTGAGGCCATAACTTAGAAGGAAAATTTATAAAGCAAAGATGTAATGGAAATAACAATCAAAAAGCAATGCTTCTCATCTTGCTAAAAATTGTTTTCTCTAAATTCTAATTTTATGAAATATTTTATAGCATTCAACACTAATATATGATAAGAGTAGGATTTCAGCCTGGGAAAATCAAAAACCTTAAAACCTTATTGACTCTATGTCTAGACATTATTTTTTAACATCTGTAGCATGAGAAGATTCACTTTCTAGCCTCTCATTTAAACAGCTGCTAACTTAAACTGCAAAATAATCATGTTAAAAAAATGACAAAAGGAATAGTCATACTCTTACAAGGTTGTAACTCCCCTTTTTGTAATTGCTGGTATTTGACAAGTATTACCCCTTGTTTTGCTGTGCCGTAGGTAGTATGCTCATTATGGTGAAATGAAATGAAAGCATAAAGGAAATGTTCAAGCATCAGATATCTCCTTTATCATGGGTGTTCATCCACTGACAAATGTTTATTTTACAAGTTCTTATACAATGCTTGATTATTCCTAAGTAATGTAAAAATAAATCATTCACCCCTTAGCTTTTAGATATTCTGTTTATTCAGATGCACGTAAAACTAGTTATCTTATCAGTCTTTTGTTGAACATTTATCCAAAAGGGTAATTTAACTTAAATGTTGAAAAAAATATCGATTCTAAAAATATTGTCTGATCCATTCCACCTGGTATCCATCTGTGACAGTATGTCTTCACAATCTGTCATCTGCTTTTATCCTGTATGTTCTTAACCACTTCATTTGGGTGCAATCTTTGAACTGATTTTTTCCCTTCCTTATTTCTGGTTTTCTGATTAGTATAAATTGACATTTTCAAATCTTTAGTCAGGTTTGGGGATGATTTATACTAATTAATTAGGAAGATGTAATGTACCATCAGCTCTCTATACATATTCGTTTATAGCATCATTAATATAGAGATAGAATCAATCATTATATTCTAGTTTTTCATTTCCTTTGTAAGAACTTTCAATGGATTTTTATTTGGAAATATACACATTTACTTTATCATCATTTCCTGTGAGAAAACAGTATTTCACTTCTAAATTTCTAAATTATTTCAGATTGAAATATATGCACATGTAGGTGTTGAGTCTAATACTTTGTAGCGCTTGTCATTACAGTTGCCTGTCAGTATCAAGGGGGGATGGGTTATAGGATCCCCTTGGATACCAGCATCCACAGATGCTTAAGTCCCTTATATAAAATGGCATACATAGTATTTGCCATTATTGTATACAAATGTAGTATTGTATACAAATATGTATATTTATTTACAAATATGTATACATATTTGTATAAACTATGCACATCCATTTCTATACTGTAAATAATCTCTAGATTACTTATAATATCTAATACAATGTAAATTATAGGCATGTAGTTGTTATATTGTGTTGTTTTTAAAATTTGTATTTTTTTATTGTTGTATTATTTTTTGTTATTTTTCCCCAAATATTTATTATCCATGGTTGGTTTAATCCATGGATGCAGAACCAGTGGATACAGAGAACTGACTGTGCTTTTTCTGAGTTCACTCTGAATATTAAGGTACTTTACAGTTTTGCCTGGTTTATAACTTGAAAAAAGTAAAGTAGTATATATACATATAAATAAGCTTTCACCTTTAGTTTTGTCATGCCCCTCCGTAGGTCATAGATGAAATGAATTAATATATCTTAGAGACATATGAAATGTAATGGGAAACCAAATGTACAGAAGGGTGTGTGAATATATATGTGTATTTATGCTTATAATGAAAGAAAACAAAAGATGTAATATCTCATTGTTTTTAAATTAGTTTTTTTGCTTACTCTACAATTGTTTAAAGATTTAAAAGAGAGCCAGTAAGAAATAAATTGAAATTATTTTTCATAAGAAAGAATCAGTGATATTTCTGTTTTCCAATAGAAATGTTAATTATTAGAATTTATTTTAATAGTGGCCTGTCTAGTTCCAAATTACCAACAGAAATGAAAATACTGTGTACTTATTGTATGGCAACTCTCAGTAACCTAAAACTAGAATATCACTTTTTTTGAATTTGGATAGGTCTTGTATTTAAAGAAAAACAGTTTTTTAAATAATCCAGAGCAGGTAAAAACTATTACTCTTTAAATTTTTGTCTTGGAAGCAACCCTGAAATTATAGTTTTGTTATAATTTATAATTCTCAGCATAGTTGTTTTCCTTCTCTTGGACCTTTTCTCCCCTGTGTTCAGAGAAGATATTCAATTATATGCTCCTAAAATGCTTTTAATCTCATTTGGATACTTTTTCTTGTTACTGTATTAAGAATGCTTACAGAATCATGTTAAAATCATTTAAAGTATTAATCTAAATATGGCTGTGCCGTTGTCTCCCTGTGCAGCATAACAAGGAGACTTAAAGACTGAAAGCCCGTGAAGTATCTCTCCTTACTTTTGTAACCAAGGCTTCACTGCACATCAGTCCTATTGTTCCATTACTATGAAAAATTTACTAAGTGGTGTCAGTGAATTAACCTTTGGTAAGTGGGATGGTGTCACCAGATGCATAATGCTGGAGGATGAATAAAATTCGTTCATTCTTCCATTCAGTAAACATAGATTAACCTCCTGCTATGTGCTGGACATTGTGCTAGGCTTTGGGAATCCATGGATACATATATTATAATCTCTGAACCTGAGGGGTTCATAATGAGTTAGAGGACACATGCATAAAGAAATAATTATGGCAGTGTGAATGTCATAATGATGGTATGTTGTATTGAGGAAACTGTTCTCCTAAGTAGCTTAAGAGGTCAGAAAATATGGAGGAGGTAAATCATTTAACTGATTCATGAAGAAGGGATGTTATTCTTTTAAAAAGAATGAAAGTATGTAGGGTTATTCCTTACATATGTAGCTACTTTTTCTGCAGAGTTTGTTTTAAAAAACAACTAAATGATATTCTGCTAGTGGCTACGTTGTCATTTTGCAAAATTCTATGGATGCAAAGTTAATAGGATATGGATAGAGAGAGCTGTGGTAAATTATTTGCTTGGGTGTGGAGGTAAAAATCAGCAATTAATTAACTGGTTTTCTATTATGAAAGAGTAGGAAGTATGAAAATACAGTCGGAATTCTTACTAGCTTATTTCTAAAAATTCTATGTATCTTGCAAGTATGTGTGTGTGTGTGTGTGACCTTTTCTTTTCCTTCTCCTTTTTTTTTTTTTTTTTTGCTAGCTCCTTTTTTTTTTTTTTTTTTAAAAAAAAAGGATTGAGCTCAACAACATTTTTATAAGGATTTATTCTGCTTGTTATTTTCTTTTATTTCTAAGAATCAAGGATTGAGTGAATACACTCATTGTCCTGATGCATCCATTTAATACGTCATGCTTCAGGGTAAACTGATTTCTTTATGATCTCCAGAAAATTTTCCACTGACATAAAAGAAATGATTATTTACCTCCACACATGTTCAAATTGCCTTAAAGGGCTTTAGGGTTATTTGCTTCACAAGACTTAGTATTGATCCACATTTTATAACTGACTAAATAAGGAAACAGAGTCTTCAACCAAATAGCCAGAAAGATTGCTTTAACTGACAATTTTGCTTTAATAATTTTTAAAATTATCGCAGAAAACTGGTAGTGAAAAGCCCATGTGTTGGACTGCTGTGCATAGAAGTACAGGTCTTTATTTTATGAAATTAAGATGAAATTAATTATCTTCTTTTTAGCTATGGATTTTTCAAGGCTTTTTCCACTAATATATAGATTTAAATATATCATGGGAGAAAAATTAATTATTGACAAGCCACTCACAAGATAGTCTAATTTTAATCCTTTGAATTGGACTAAAGTTGCAATTTTTATGAACTTGAAGTAACCTGACATTATAGAATATTCTGATATTGCCAGATCCTTCATTAGCCTCATTGAAAATCAAGCCAATAACTGCCACAGATAGCTCTCCAGTTTATATATAATTGGTCAATAATGTGTCCCTACACACTTCCTGCGTGTCTAACTGTGCTGAGTAGTTTTCTCATTTCACATTGATGAAATGCTACAGCTTTGGCAGGAAAGGTGACTTTAGAGTTTATAGTCACCTCTGAAATAGGAGATAATTGGGCATGCTGTAAAAGATACAAATTAAGGTACAATATTTATAATTTATAGAAGTAATTTACTATTAAATATCAGAAATTTAATTAGCTTAAGCTCATAATCAACTGATTATCCATACCATTTGAAGCTAGTGGTCAAAAGGATAATGTGGTGTTTAGAGATCATCATTATTTGTCTTTTTAGCTGATATACCTTTTTGGTCCATTGCCTGCCTGACACGGTAATAGGTACAGTATGCAAATAGTAATTATTTGGTAGAGGAATGAATACTGGCCTATATTTGGTTAATAACTAATTTGTATTTCTTATTTGCTTACACATTTGGTAAAGTGGTTCAGAGGTTGTCTGGGGCACTACAGTGGTATCAAAACTTTGCTTGGAAATTGACATTGTAAAATAGTCACAGTAGTTAACTATTTATTCAGTGCTTAGTCTATTCCAGGCAGCATACTAAGTTCTTCACATGAACTATGCACTGTAATTCATAACAATCTTGTAAGATAGTCTTATTATTATTTTCTCTATTTTATATATGGGAAAACTGGACTCAGAACTTGAGCAAATTTGTAAAGGCCACACAGCGAATGTATACTAGGAGAGCAGCCAGTCTTATAATTGATATATAAGGACAAGCCATCCTGCCTCGTTAGGATCATTGAAGTCAGACCTTATATAGTGAGACTGACAGTGTCTATCATTCAAACTATGAATTTTATCTTTTGATAAATGTGTTAAAAATTATTATGTAACAGCAAATGTAATGATACTTAAAAAGAGGAATTATCACTCATATTTTTTAACATAGAGCCTACACTCTCTAATCCTTCTCAGTATGTTTTCATAATGAGAATGAATAATAAAACTGATGTGCAAAATGTATGGTACTTTAGTAAATACAAGAGAACAATTTGAAAATAAACTTGGCAGTGGCATAAATGCTATTGAAAATTGTGCCTCCTGTCTGAAATCTTCCAAACACTAATTGTGAGGTAAGAACTCTCCTAATTGTTGCCTCTTGTTCATAAAGGCGTGTCCTCAAAGAAGATTTTTAGTAGAATAAAATAGTGCTGTGTCACAAATAAGCCATACTTTCAAGTTCCTACAAGTAAATAATATAATGTTTGAGTTTATGAAGCTAACTTCCCCTAATTTAAGTATTTTTAGTCCTTGGGAACCCCAGAATAATACTGTTTTGTCACAGACTTGAATTAGAGCTAAAAGTACTTTATTTTAGTACTTTTCCTTTCCAGTTACTAGATCCCGAGATTTCATAGTTCATTTTTTTTTTAATCTATAGGGTGAACTCTCAGAGAAAACCTATGAGGACATTATTGAGTGACATCCAGAAGGGTTTGCATTTCATTTTGAATCTTTCCTTTTTTGCACAAGTTGATTCTTTTTAGTAATTTACATGACTTAAAAATTCTATTTCTGGATACTTATCTGCATGAACCAAAATGAATGTGCACATCTTCAGAAATACAGGCAGGGTTCAGCAACAATGGCACAGTGAAAGCTAGGGGTAAACCGGTAGGCAGACGAATCTCTGACAAGAATCAGGCACCGTCAGGGGTGCCATGCAGATGCAGGACAGGCCTTGTAGAACTTGTTTTTTTTAACACTGTTGCTTGCTAAGGCATCTCTGAAAGACTAAGTGGGTGAACTCTGTGTTTCTATATGGCATATTTGTAGGAGTGGTTAGGCTGCTGATGGTAGAAACGTACTTTTTTTTTTTTTTTTTTTTTTTTTTTTGAGGCGCAGTCTCTCTCTGTCACCCAGGCTGGAGTGCAGTGGCGCGATCTCGCGATCTCGGCTCACTGCAAGCTCCGCCTCCCGGGTTCACGCCATTCTCCTGCCTCAGCCTCCCGAATATCTGGGACTACAGGCGACCGCCACCATGCCCAGCTAATTTTTTGTATTTTTAGTAGAGACGGGGTTTCACCGTGTTAGCCAGGATGGTCTCGATCTCCTGACCTCGTGATCCGCCAGCCTCGGCCTCCCAGAGTGCTGGGATTACAGGCGTGAGCCACCGCGCCCGGCCCGAAACATACATTTTTTACAGATAGCATTTCAATTAAAACATTTGGAAGGTAGCTTAACAGCTAGATATTTGATTACTGTGTTATTGTTATAAACAATCATTTGCAGATAGAAATATAAAAAATAACTACTATGTCTATAGCACTTTAGAGCTAACAAGGAAATAAGGAAGTAGAAGACTAATGTGAAGTGACTGTCCCAATTGTATGCAGTAAATGGTGGAGTGGATTTGAACACAGATCCTTTGAATTAAAATCTGAATCTCTTTCGCTGTATCATAGTACCTCTTCAACATAGGCTCATATTTATAAAGTAGAAAACATAACAAGACAAAAGAATCATAGAAAATTCTAACGACTTTTTTTTGTCTTTTTTATCATTTGGGTAATGACATCAGAATTATAGTGATCATTTGGTGAAATAAAGAGTCCAGACCTCAACCAGATTCTTAACATATTCTGAAAATTTAAGTAAAGATGTGTTTACATAATGCTTTGTTTCATTTCATTTTACATTCTAAACTTTAAAAACAAAACTTTTTAAAGCTTCTTATTTTACGTGTTTTTCTTTCCTACTATATGATAGTAAGAAAACATCAAATAATCAATTAAATAACACAAATTAATAACAAACACACACACACGTAAAATGCCTCGAAATGAGTTTTTCTTGTTAGTTTTAAAAATGCCCATGTTATCATCAAGCACTTAAGTACCTGTTATGAAAACATTTATATTCTGCATGGTATCTTTTCTAAACTCTTGCATGTTAGTTCCAGGGTGACAGAGATGGTGTTTCACAAACCGTAATATACTCATTACATCATGTTGTTTTTATCCTCCCTGCCCGCTGTTCATTCTCAACATAAAAAATCATAGCATAATAGTGACAGGAGGTCTGTATTTTAGGCAGACTTTTTAAATTATTCCCACTGAGGTACAGTCAATAGGATTAAAATACAGATTCTGGATCTGTCCATCCCAGATGAGGTCAGTTCTTTGAGCGGTGGGAGTACTATTTCTATAAGCTGTGCTTTCCCCTTTGCCTTATAGAAATATAGATATTAATATGACGCAAATATTTGAAAGCTCCTATGGAAACAGACTGACGTTGCCTGAATTAAGATAAATATTCATCTGCAATAAATAAAATAACAGCATTCATTAGAATTCTTAACTACGTTTGTATGTAGATTTTACAATAATGTTAAAGCCCAGAAAGTTTCAATTACGGAACAATCTACTTATAGTTCATAATTAATAAACTCTTTGCAGCTGCATAACCGTGGCCGGAAACATCTGCAAAGCCTTATATTTTACACACAGACATACATAATTCCTTCAGAAAAAGTTCAATTGTGCTTAAAATCACAGGTCTGGAAATGGAGTAAGACCTGAGGAAGCTGAGTCAAGTTGTATTCAGTTAACTCATGGGGGAGAAGTGGAGAGATGGGAGGAGGAAACCAGCCCTCATCTGGCAAAGTAATGTGGGTGAAAAATAAGAATGTTTAATACCTGTTCAGAAATTCAGTCACAAGTATTTGTATAAAATATATCAAAAATGTCTCCTAAATGTAAGCTTGGTTTTTGTAAGACTATTTTTAAGTGATAAAATTATTATTCCTGAGATAAAAGATAAGCTATTATTTATGAAACTCAAAAACTACATACTAAATTAACAAATAGATTAAAAGAATACCTTGATAATAGATTTCTAATAGTCTTAAAAGCAATCCATAGGTAATTTCTTTTTTTAGTTTTTAATTTTTGTGAGTACACAGTAGTTGTACATAGGTAATTTCTTTTACCTAATTGCAACTTTATAACAGTTGATGCATATAGAGTATATATGTTAGAAAAATAAACTAATATAAGCAAATAAAATTTACTTTTTAAAAAAAATGTTTGCCTATTTAAATGTTCAGATATGAGGGTATGTTACTGATGGTTTTTTTTTTTTTTTTTTTTTTTTTTTTTTTTTTTTTTGAGACGGAGTTTCTCTCTTGTCACCTAAGCCCCACACTAGATGGAGTGCAGTGGCACCATCTCGACTCACTGCAGCCTCCGCCTCCCGGGTTCAAGTGATTCTCCTGTTTCAGCCTCCCCAGTAGCTGGGGTTGTAGGTGCCTGCCACCACGCCTGGCTAATGTTTGTATTTTTAGTAGAGACAGGATTTCTTCATGTTGGCCAGGGTGGTCTCAAACTCCTGACCTCAGGTGATCTGCCCACCTTGGCCTCCTGAAGTGCTGGGATTACAGGCATGAGCCACTGTGCCCGGCCCTGATGGATTTTATAATAAGAGCTTTATTAAGGTATAATTCACGTATCATACAATTCCCCCATTAGAGTGTACAATATATGGGTTTTTGTTATAGTCACAGAGTTGTACAGCTATCACTGCAAATCATTTTTAGAACATTGTAATTACCCCAAATATAAATCTTGTATCTATCAACAGTCAAATGCCATTTTTGCTTAGCACCCCATCCCCTGAAAACTACTAATCTGTTTTCTGCATCTATCGATTTGCCTATTTAGGATATTTTATGTAAATTGAATCATACAATATGTAGTCTTTTATGACTGGATTCTCTTATTTAGCATGTTTTAAAGATTCATCCATATTGTATTATGTGTCTGTATTTAACTCCTTTGAATTGGTGGATTATATTCCATTGACTTAATTCATTCAGTAGTTGATGGACATTAGGTTGTTTCTACTATTTGGCTACTATGAATAATTCCACTATGAACATTAATGTACAAGTTTTTGTGTGCATATATGTTTTCATCTATCTTGAGTGTAAGTAACAATGCTTATTCTTTTGAGGAACTGGTACTCTTTTTGAAAGTGGCTGCACACATTCCCACAAGCGGTGTAGGAGGGTTCTAATTCCTCCATATTTTCACCAACACTTGTTATCTTTTTGGTTATAGCCCTCCTACTGGATGTGTGATTTTGATTTGCATTTTCCTAATGGCTAATGATGTTGAACATCTTTTGAAGTGTTCAGTAGCCATTTGCACATCATTTTTTATGTGCTTATTACTCATTTGTATAGCTTTCATGGAGAAACATCAATTCAGATTCCTTGCCTATTTTTGATTGGCTTATTGATAGATTTTAGTTTTTGCATTTTTAAAAAATTCTTGATAATATCTAATTTTACCTCCTCAGTGCTTTAGGGGAGATATTTTATTATCATGTATTTTTTAGAGACTTTGATAGTCCAAGAAAATACCTGGAACCTCCAGGATGTTGGTTCTGAACACCTGTAAAACTTTTTTAAAATATAGAAATGTCTAGGCCTTAATAATGATTCAATTATTGTGATAGAGTCAAGACATTGGTGTCCTATCAAAGCCTTCCTAATGTGCATCCATGGAGGATAGCCAAGCAAGATATAGATTATCAGTGCCTTAATGTTCAGGATGGTGTGAAGTATGTCTGAGATAAAAGTTGGTGCTTAAGACTTCCAAAAAATGAGTCCATTAAGGATCAGGAAATCTTTTTTGGCTGTAAAAGAACTCTAGAAGTAGGTGGATTTTCTAGCAACAAGATTGTGGGAAGGGGGATCCTTAGAAATATAATCAGGTAAGATTTCTCCCAAGCATGCACCTATAGGTCATAAACCTAAAGAACTGGACCAAGTATGGATATCTGCACCCCCATTCAGGAACAAGATACATTCCATTACTACCTAATTGCTTAAGCTAAAGAGGCATGGAAATGTATGGCTTTTGGATGGCCTTTAGGATTGTTCGTTTACAGTTGTTATACGATTACCCTGATTGGTCCACCGACTGCATAATGCCAAGTATAGACTCAGAGGCCTGGCATCCCATTGCTTAAACAAAACATCTATTCAAGACAACTATGGAATATGTGATTGTTAGGAGAATTTAATGGAGAATCAGCATAGAAGGTTTCGGTATCAACTCTCTTGTATGTTTAAATATATTTGATTTCAGAATTTTGGTGCTTTTTTATTCTTAAATAATTAATTTATAAATGGGAAACCTGATTGCCTTTCATGTTCTTTGTTAAAAATTTTGAATTAAAAATACTATTTAAATCAATTTTGTGGGGTAATATATTATTTAAATAGTTAAGATTAAACATAATAAACTACATTTATTTCATAACAGTAAATAATATAGCAGATCTTATGATTTAATGTGTTGTAATATAATTTAGTAGATATATTGCAGTAAATAATATTATTATTCTGGTATATAGAGGTTTCATATATTTTCTAGATTTCCTTTTTCTTTGATGGTTTTGCATTTAAAGAACAGACTAAGCAAAAACTTGCTTAACATATGAAATCTGATGAGATTACAGGTTTTAACTCTAGGATAATGAGCTTATTTTATTTATTAAGGCCCTAAGGACTAAAAGAACAGTCAAAAGAATCAGTCCTAGGCCTTCATGATATCATAGAAAAATACTGTTATTAAAATAAGAGGTGAAATATTATTTTTACAAAAGTAATTAAATATTTAAAACAAATTTTATGTGTATCCCTAATTTTTATAAATATAGTGAAACTACTTTTAAAACAATGTTCAGTTAGAAAAGCAAAAACATCAAAAGACACAGTTCCAATGCTATATTTCTTAAGGTAACTAACTTTATCCATAGAACACATACTAAGGGCACATGCTATATCAATTAAAGTTTGCTTTGAGTTTACGTGCTATTGAACAAATTGAGAAATAAAGCAGAGGAAAAATGTGTAAAACTGCTGTTGCACAACTCCTAGAATGTTATTGTTGTATATTTCATAATTATGTATGAAGGGAATTTATCTCTAAGGTTTCAGAAGGCATTTACCTCTGAAGACTTTACTAGTAGTTTCCAGAAAACCAGCTGCATTTAGAGAGAGGAGAAATTGCCTCGATTTTCACGTAGCTTTTCTGGGAGTAGTTGGTGAGCTCATCTAACTTTCCTGTATGTATGTATCTCTCAGATATGCCACTTTACCCTGCTTTATCTCACTGAGTATTTCACTGTAGGTATTTTGTGTAGATATCTTATCACAATTTCTAATTTTAAGAGCATCTGTTACTGCTTTCTCAATCTTTTTCCACCCAGTGGATCACTGTTATCCTAAGAGGTACCGCTTTTGTTTTTGCATGTTCTTGGCTTTGCTCTCAACACCATTGCTCCAACGCTTTTGTACTTACTTTTAATCACTCTAAATTGGTAGTTTCCTTTGAGATCAAATGAAAACTGGCTTGCTTCAACTTATTATTTTCAATAGTAACTGAACTGAGGCAAAATATTACTTCAAAGAAAAAATGTTAAGACTTTTATGATCACATTTTTCCGGTATTGCCTTTATCTATTTAATGATAGTCATACATATATTCCATAATTGTGCAGGTATCATCAGTGTCAAAATTCATAGTGAAATTGAGAATATCAGTTTAATATCTCTTCTTAAGGTATGTTAGGATATTATTTCATAGCTTTCTAAGTTAAAGTAATAGCTTTCAATTAGTAAAAATATATAATAAAAATAATAAGGATCCATTGAAAATTAATTTTTAGGGTAGCTAAAGCCCATGAGTCCCATTACGTAAGTGTCAAACTTTGGCTCATTTAACAGTAAATGATGATGGTAGAATAGCATAAGGCTGAGTGACAGTAGTCCTGTGTTTTAAATCTAGTTTTATTCTAGACAAACAGAATTATTTGAAGAACTCAGGTTACTTTTGCTTTAAATCTGTTTTCCCATCTGCTAAAAGGGTAACAAAATTCAATGTAATTGGAAAGTTAAGTGATAAGAGTTTGAAATTTCTCTGCATTAGGTATCATATAGATTCTTGAAATCATGTAAGTTGAGCAAGGATTGCACCTCATTTGTGGGAAAAAGGGAATCGGCCTTTATTTAGAGGCTTTTATTTGCAACAGGAGAATGAGAATTCTGAGGAATTCCAATAGTAGACATCATTTTGGAAATGTTAAATCATGTTGCCATTGTCCCCCCATAATCTCCTTGCCCTGTAAAACAGTAAACATACACACGATGTCATCAAAAACTTGTCAGCACACACCTCTTCTTGGTCTGTATGTCTACTTTGGTTGTTTGTTTTACTTCTCCAGGCCTGATGTCTCAGACAGAGAGTTGTGAGTAAAGCGTTGCCTTCTATGTTTTATGGAATGTTGTCTCTGATCTTTGAATTGCAAATAATACATAAAGCAAGATACAGTGAATATTTTAAAAAAGAAGAATTTCCATCCCAGAAGTCTAAGCTAAACGCTTTATCCTTTCTGTTAACCCTATTTTTTAATGTGACAAGATCATATCTTTAGGAACATTTTAAGGTTTTATATTTTTGTTATAATATTTAGTAATCAATATCATTGTTCTCTGTGTGCCTTATATTTGTAATAATTGCTATTGAAAGCAAGTGAGCAAGTGAAGATGCATTATGCTTCTTTGCCTAATGTTTTTTGTAACTGCTTTCCTGTTGTATTAATTGAGAAGCCAACTAAAGACAACATAGTCAACTGGCTTCTGAGGGCAATAGTGGGTCATAAATTTACAATGAGATGGTTTTAGCCCTGTATAAATCTATCAATCAATCTATCTATCTATATATATATATATCTATATATCTATCTTTATCTGTTGATCAATGGATCTATATTCACAACATATCTTTAAATTGAGTCTTTAAATTATATAAAATATCTGTCTTGTTAATGTAAATCTACTTTCTTAATGCCCCCTAAATTATTTTGAGCTCCCAAATATATCGAAATTGTGCAATAAAATTCAGCATTTGAACAGAAGTTAAGGGATGACTCAACCGTTTTCTGGAAACTATGACATCTCAGTACATTAGGATTATTCCTGCTTTCCATGTCCCCCAGAGTGAAAAATGTAGTTAATTTTCTGCACAATACCCAAGTAGAGAATATTAAACAAACTTTCAGCCAATAAATTAAATGCTAAATTTTTATTTATGTTAAATTTTCCCTAGCTTTTGTTCATAGATATAATTTTCTTTTTGCTAAATATGAAGGTTACTATAATTTAGTAAATATGAAGAATAGATGGAATTTCTTCAATATATAATATATTAATAAAAATTATTGAAATAATGAAAAAATTACTTGCTAAATTTTCATTGAAGATAAATATAAATGTATGAAATGTCCAGTGATATTAAATGGTACACTGTTACTGGATTTAATTACAGAATCTAAATGAATAAGAGCAACTTCATTAGGAGGTGGCAGAAATGCTCTCTGTCCATCTCTGTTCATTGCTGAGAACAGTTGCTGTGTTAGTGTGATTGCACCCTAACCCTCTCTCAGCAGAGGACAAACAGGGCCATAATCTACTTGCCGTTGATGGCTTTCCCCTTGTTTCTGGTGGTGCAGCCATCTCCTATTCATAGGATTTCATTATTTTTAGTAACAAAGAAGTTCACTTAGTGGAAACCAACCTGCCTTATAACTTAAATTGGTTGAAATTATATCTTGGAGTTTCCTGAAAATTTGGGGAAATATAGTTCTATCATTTTTCAGGTGAAAAATTTTACATAGTTATTATTTCTAGTCTGGTAATTAAAGTTACATTAATATTTTTCAACATGAACCAAATCAACATGTCAAAAGTTAGTTTAAAGCTATATTATATTAAGAAAACATAACTTGGAGTGTTCTAATGCAGACCAACAAACAACTTAATTATGTTGAAATCAAAGTTAAATTTGAATTATATATCAGAATTAAATGTTCTAAGGTTTTGTCTAAATAAATTATGCCTGTATTCAGTTTTCTGCTGTAGACTTTGGCCTGATGCCAACTGCAGGTGCAAGTTTGCTGTATCATTTTGTTTCTATTATTTTGTTTTATAATGAACTATCATAACATTTGGCTACTGAAATACCCTAAAATGAATATTTTATCATAAAGAGCTTGTTTTTCGTACATCAAATTTAATATTTGATTCCTTGCTAAGTAATACAATTTTTCTTTAAAGATCGATTTGCTCTCATGTCTCCATTTTTGCTTTCTTTTGCATACCCAGCCTGTGGCCGTGGGTTCTACAAGTCTTCCTCTCAAGATCTTCAGTGCTCTCGTTGTCCAACTCACAGTTTTTCTGATAAAGAAGGCTCCTCCAGATGTGAATGTGAAGATGGGTATTACAGGGCTCCATCTGACCCACCGTACGTTGCATGCACAAGTGAGTTGTACTATGAAAGTAAAGAAGGACTTTCCAATCCCTTCCACTCATTTGTACTGTTGTGACATCAATGAAACAGATACTGAATTTGTGATACCTTCTTAATTATACTTAAATATTAAAATTATTTTAAAATATTAACATAAGAAAATATTTTTTCATAAGCAGGTTAAGTAATATAAATATATCTTACATCAACTTTGGTGTTATTTCCATGTCTGCAAAATTAAGATGCATTTTAATAACATTTTTCACATGTATCTCATAAGAATCATAAGTAAAATTAAAAGTTATTAGGGTCAGCCAGGCACAGTGGCTGATGCCTGTAATCCCAGCACTTTGGGAGGCCAAGGCGGGTGGATCACAATCACCTGAGGTCAGGAGTTCGAGACCAGCCTGGCCAACATAGTGAAACCCTGTCTCTACCAAAAATGCAAAAATTAGCTGGGTGTGGTGGCGCCCACCTGTAATCCCAGCTACTCAGAAGGCTGAAGCAGGAGAATCACTTGAACCTGGGAGGCGGAGGTTGCAATGAGTCGAGATTGTGCCACTACACTCCAGCCTGGACAATAAGAATGAAACCCCGTCTTAAAAAAAATAAATAAATAAGTTACTAGGGTCTTGCATGAATATTAAATGTTACCAAAAAGTAATGGCTTCAGAATTAAAATTCCATTACTAAATACAGCAGATCTCACTAAATAGAGCAAACTTCACATCTTGGTTCTTCAATTAGTGAATGTTTGAGAGACCCAAATCCAAAGCCAATCTCAGCCATTGGTATAAATCATTCTTGAGTACATTAAAATGAATAAATGTATTCCCCGTTATATGGTTAAAAGGAGAACTATTTTTAAACTACTGCACAGCTGTTTTTTTAGGTGTATTAACTGTACTGTTTTAATTGCTTGGAAGAAAAATAGCTAAAGACTGTGGCAAAAGTACAAAGACAGTTGTTATCCTGTTTTCATTTTGACATAGTAAAAGGAAAATAAATAAAACCTCTTGCCAAGTGAATTCAAGGAGGCTTTTATACAGCTTCTCTAGTAAAGGTAATGAAATGTTTATGTGAAAGAAAGCATTTCAACTCGTTTTCTCTTCAGTAATTGAGCCACTAAGCTTAATGCCCTGCACGGATCCTTTTGTTCTTTTTGTTTGCATGTTTTTTTTTTTTTTTTTCTGTTTTTGCTTATTTATTTATTCTTGGTTTCCCAAGGGCCTCCATCTGCACCACAGAACCTCATTTTCAACATCAACCAAACCACAGTAAGTTTGGAATGGAGTCCTCCTGCAGACAATGGAGGAAGAAACGATGTGACCTACAGAATATTGTGTAAGCGGTGCAGTTGGGAGCAAGGCGAATGTGTTCCGTGTGGGAGTAACATTGGATACATGCCCCAGCAGACTGGATTAGAGGATAACTATGTCACTGTCATGGACCTGCTAGCCCATGCTAATTATACTTTTGAAGTTGAAGCTGTAAATGGAGTTTCTGACTTAAGCCGATCCCAGAGGCTCTTTGCGGCTGTCAGTATCACCACTGGTCAAGCAGGTATGTTTTGTGCTTATCTTCACTGAATGGAATAATGTGACTACCTAAATGAGATGTCTTGCTTGAATATTTAGTTAGTTTCTCTACACAGAGCTTGATTCTTCCAGCTTGTTGATTATTTTCAGCTTTAACTTTTCCTGTTGCTTGTTATACCATTAGTGTACTCATTAACATCTTCAGAGATCTGGCAGGAGAAATAAAAGGAGATAAAATTGGCCGGGCGCAGTACCTCACACCTGTACTCCCAGCATTTGGGGAGGCCGAGGCGGGCAGATCACGAGGTCAGCAGTTCGAGACCAGCCTGGGCAACAAGAAACCCCATCTCTGCTGAAAATACAAAAATTAGCCAGGCATGGTGACACATGCCTGTAATCCCAGCTACTTGAGAGGCTGAGGCAGGAGAATCACTTGAACCTGGGAGGTAGAAGTTGCAGTGAGCCGAGATCACTGCACTCCAGCCTGGGTGACAGAGCAAGACTCTTTCTCCGAAAAAAAAAAAAAAAAAAGAGAGAGAGATAAAATTGTAAACCCTTAAGACTGCTATAAAACAAATAACTTTACTGAAAGATCTAGAGGAGGGGAGTGAAAATGTTGGTCAAAATGAAGTAAAGGATATATTCACACTTTTACCTTTTTGTTTGGTATGCTCATGATCACAAACTACATGATAATTAGGAATAATGAAAGAGTTGGCTTCATTGTCTCACATAATGTTACCCAATTTTTTACTACATAGACTATGATCTTTGTAATATATGACAAGTCTGCATTTTAATATGCATGAGGGAATTTTAAGTTCATCAGTAGATTTGTGATCATATTAATTTCCATTTTTATATTAGAATAAATGGCAGATTTCATGAGGATTTCAGAAGAAATGGAATAACCATGATAATTGTGAACTTGTAGCTTAGCCTAAACGCAGTCTTCACTTATTTTCTTACTGGCACTTGAAATGCCCGCCTTAAGTTATTCCTTGTTGTGTTAGGTATGTTTTGGAAAATACAAATTGGAGACGTTCCAAACCTTCAGAAAAATCTTACTGCTGAAGAAAATCTCAGAAATTAGGGGCTTTCTCAGTCTTTTGAAAAATTCTTATTGCTGAAGATAGATGCTATGTAGAAAATGCAACAAAGTGCTATGTTATCAGCAATATTAAAATCGGGCCTTCACTAGAGTAGTGTGTTGTGTGAACAATGTAATAAGCTAATAACAAGGTCCTCTTGGTCTTTGGCTGGCTGTCTAAAAGCAACCAGTATTATCCCAAATTCCTGGGATAATAATCTATTATTCATTTTAGTCTATATTCACAGACTATTCTTCATTTCCATGCCAATTTTAACCAACTGTTACCTATTTAAATTATATCTACATAATGAAAACTATGTAGATGATCTCAGGCTTACCATTTTGAACAGATTAGTAGGTTTTTATTCTAAAGGTTTCATTCTGATGCTTATTTCAAAGGCTGTTTCAATCAGATCTCCTATTTAAGAGCAGATATCGGAGGATAAAACATAGAAATGTAAATATTTGATAATTAGACAAAAAGTAACTGATTTAGCTAATTACCTGGACTTCCCTATTTTATTTTGGACTTACCTCTTTTATTAGCAATGTTTATACTATTTTTTTTAAATGCTGTTTTCATTAGATAGTTCCACTTGTGTTGTTTTATATATAACTTTGTCTCATAACTTTGCAGTGAGTGGATTTGAAACGTTTTAGGTTTATGATTTTTGACATAAGAGCTATCTTTTGGAAGCATTAATAGAAACTTAGCTCTACTAAGTTAGAATGACATTCTTTTATTCCTGCTAATATCAAGAAGTGACATTTTTATTTCTGAATATAACCAGGAGATGCTGAACTGATACCAGAAATAGTGTTTGCCAAATTGGCCACTTTGGGGATGTCTTTTCATGTTCCTAAAATGTCTATTGTTTGATTTCTTAAGTTAATACTATACAGGCTAAATATATTATCAAATTTCTGTAAATTTCTGGAATCAAATATTTCACAGATGTTGTGTAAAATGGCTTTGGATATTGATTCCCTTCTGGTTAAGAACAAACTAGGTTGGCTGGAGGGTTTTTTTTGTTTTGTTTTGTTTTGTTTTGCTTTATTTGTGGATGAGGTTGATTTAAATATACAATAAATATATTGATATATTGTGATGGTTATACAACCCTGTAAATGTACTAAAATACTTAATCATATATTAAAATGAGTACATTTTATGGTATTTAAATTATACCTCAATAAAAAGAAAAAATGATAAAAACAATACCTATAAGTTTATTAAATAACATAAACATAAAGGTTAAAAAAATAGGTTTGCACTTTTATATTAAAATACTAATTCATGATTGCCTTGTCTGACTACATCTCAAATGCTAAAACTCATGAATTTACAGTTAGCTTTTTCTAACAGAGGAAATTTGGAATGTGTTGGTGATTATTGTTCTTTTGCATGAGTATACTCAGTTCCCTCCATTACCATATTTTTGTTCTTCCTAAAGGGGGGTGATTTGAAACTTGGTCCGAGTTCAAAACTATCCAAGGAACCCTGTAAAACCCTTGAAATTATCATTCTCCATTAAACAAATAGCATCCTTTCCAACCCAGTTTATGCTGAAATCACTTCAACAATGAATTTAAGTCTGTATTTCTGGTTGGTTATCTTTCTCCTCAGCAATCCACTGATGCCTAGCATAAAAGAGTTTATTAAGAGAATTTCATGTTTCTGGGAAAGCTTAGAGAGTCAGAATAACAAATAATCAGCCAGTGCTTTAAAGATAGTGTGTGTACTTCGTAATTCCTTTTCTGTTAAGTTTTGAGTTTGGAGCACAAGACCCTATACCAGTGTTTGTGTGAGTAGAAGTGTATTGAACATCTTTTGCTTACGAGAAGAATAGGCCCATTGGTATTAAGGGCCCTGAGCTCTAGTTTCTAGTATGCCACTAGGAGGTATATACATTTTGGGTCGATCACTAAAGCTCTGCATGAAAAAGAAAAAATCGGGATAAAATAATATCTACCTCCCTGTATTATCGTGTTAAGTGAGATGATATTAAAGAAAACTAAGCTCATACATTGCCATAAAAATGCTAATGCAGTGAATAGCAAAATGAATGCCAATTAGTCCTCTTTTTATGTGACTCTCTGGGAACCTGTCAAGGCAAAATGCACCAATTTCTTTATCTGGAGAAACATGAGGGAAAATAATATGAGTGCAGAATTGGCAGCTAACGTATTATAACGTTGGAAGAAGGAGAAATTAATTTTGTTTGGCCTGTAAAAAATATGACTTATGTAGTTATCAATTAGCTTATGATTGAGGTTCTTGTGTGAACCGATGATTTTACCTTTAAGATAGACTTGTATTGAAAAAGCATGAAATTTTAATATTCATATTTATATAAGTTTTATACTTACTTATCATGAACATCCATACACAAACTGGCTGAACCATACAATTTTGTTCTTGTCGTTTTGTTAGTAATTATATTGACCTATTAAGGCTGAAGTCACAAAGATCAAGTTACATACAATGGAGATATTTTTTAAAATATAGAAGTAGGGGAAAAACATATGTATTTAATTTACGACATTATGACCCTTATTCTTCCTTATATTTTAATGTTCTCTTTAAAAAATGCCTTTTTTTAACCTTTTATGTTAAGTTCAGTGGTACAAGTCCAGGTTTCTTACATAGGTAAACTTGTGTTACGGGAATCTGTTGTATAGATTATTTCATCACCCAGGTGTTAAGCTTACTGCCCATTCATTATTTTTCCTAATTCTCTCCCTCCAGCCACCTTCCACCCCCCAGGAGGCCCCAGTGTGTGTTGTTCCTTTCTGTGTGTCCCTGTTTTCTCATCATTTAGCTCCCACTTATAAGCGAGAACATGTGGTATTTGGTTTTCTCTTCCCGTGTTAGTTTGCTAAGGATAATGGCCACCCACTCCATCCATGTCACTGCTAAGGACATGATCTTGTTCTTTTTTGTGGCTGCATAGTATTCCATAGTTTTCCATTCTTAAGCACTATTTAAGTGCTGCTTTTTAATATTAGTTTGGCCAACTAGACTAAGTACCTAGTGCATGACAAGCACTATGGGGGATGCTAAGAATAAGAAGGTAAGAAATGGTTCTTTTCTTAAATATCTAACAATACAACACTTTATTATAATGTTGTAGAACAACATTGAGAACAAAATACAAAAACTCTGGAGAAAGAATGATTCATTCAGAGAACAAACAAAAGCCCTTACATAAATGAGTCAGTCAATCTAGAGTGTCAGAATGGATGTGCTTTTGCCAGATATAAAAGTAAGAGTATAAAAGTAAATCCTATTCTAGGCCCAGAAGAATACTACCCCTTTTCTCTAATCAGAACATGGTAATTGCCACTATCTTCCTTCCTGAAACTAAGTTATGGTAGCACAGAAATAGTATGCAGAAGTATGAAAGTTAATAAAAACAGATCACTCAAAAAATGCTGTTTCTTTCTTTAACACTTCATTCACTCTGGGATTATTTAAGCAATTATAATATGTGGTCTCTCCTCAAAGGGACATAGATGACTTAGCAATTATCCTTCAAGTCAGTAACTGTGTCATGTTTATCTGTGTCACCACCATCAAATACAGTGTCTTCTGCATACTAGCTGTACAAAAAGTGTTGTGGAATTAAGGCCAATGTGAAAACTAGAAAAATTAAATCATTATACAAGAGTGAAACCATTAAGGCATTAATAGAAAAGACATATTATTTGATATTAAATGACATAATTACATAATTTTAGACAAGTTACTTCACCTCTTTATACTAGAATTTACTCCTCAGGTGGTACACTATCTGACTCGACATATTGTAAAAATTGAGCTAATAGCTTAATTCCAGGTACGTTTATTACAATAAAAAGGTGTGTTACCATACTGAAACAATTACAATAATAAGAGCAATAATTTTAAAATTACTATTTATTGAATACTTACTATGTTCCTGGTACTTTTTGAAATGTAATGTAAAATGTGCATGAAAAGAGTGTCAAAGTTGAGTCACCTATCTTTTTTGGCCTCATATCGTCCCCATAGGCAACTGAGAGATTTGGAATATAAGACCTCTCAGAGCTCCTCATATATTCATAACTAAATAAACAAAGTAATAACTCAGTATACAGTACAAACTTATCACTATGCTACACTATTCACTGCACACTATTAATAGCTGAGTGATAGTGTACATGTACTACAGTTTTTAATGAGAGTGATAACTATTATAATGCTCTGGAAAGCATCGGGAAGGAATTGGGATGAAAACTGAAACCTCCTGAAATAAGTTAGGGATAGTTTCTCAAGTTGGGCTCCCCAGGCTGAAGCAAATACTTATATAGAGATTAGCATATACAACTTTTATTAGGAAAAATGTTTGGGATCAATACCATCAGAAAGAAGGGAAGCAAGCAGGGCCGAGCAGAGCAGGGCTGAGCTGTGATGGGGTCTCATTGGAATCCTCAGCCAACTCCATGGGGAGTCCTCTACCTGTAATGAACCCTCAGGCTGTCCCTAGGTGACAGTTTTATACGTCTATGTTGTCCAGACATTGGTTGCAGTTTTTCCTAGGAAGGAGCAAGGTGTTTTCAGAAAGGAAATTCTAAGTGAGGCAGGGAACTGAGGCCCGTTTTCTGGCAAATATCTCGGCAGCTTGGCAAATAATTTCTTTAGTCCTTTTGTAAGGAAAATGTGGGCAGCCCATTACAACATCCATTCTAGAGAGTTAAATTATGCAAAAGAATCAGAGGGGCAGCATTCAGAGTGTGATTATGGAATAATGATATGAACTGGATGAACAAAGATTTGTGGGAAAGATTACTGGGGAATTTTTATTTTTAGGAAAATAATCTTTTCTGATAGACAGGAGGGAAACTTGAGTGTTTTTGAACAGGCAAGTAACATGATTGACCCTGGTTTAACTTAAACTTTTGTGATCTTCCACAGTACATTTCACGTAGTACATATAGTAGTTTGTTTAAAAAAAATCCTGCCTAATTACTGTGGAAAAAACATACAAAAAATACAGTTTCCGAAAACATAAGAAAGCGTCAAAGAATCTGCCATTATGGTGTGGAGACATCTTCATTATCTTCAAAGGTCTCTTTAGAATCTCTCAAACAGAACTATATTCTTTCCCCATCATCAGTTTCGTTGTGTTTGGATAAATGATTTATATGACACGCACACAGACTGTACTAAAATTTGAACTAAATTTGTGGAGTTGTTAAGACAAGAACTGTTATCATTTTAAAAGTAAAATTTCGAGAGTTCAAATGACTTTACAAAGGTTGCACAGTAAATGATATAGTGATGACCCAAATGATTGCAATCAAATACACTTCTTACCTCAAAATTATTAAGTGTTTATGCAGTCTTATCATAGGGTGCTATCTTTAAAAATGTAGCTCCATAATCCATTACACGAGAATTTGCAGATTGGTTTAATGGCCAGTGATAAGAGCTGTTAAGTGAAAAGGAGACCTACTAAGAAGTGTTATTTCCTGAGAATATTAACAAATGTAATCTTTGTGGGATAGCATTGCTAAATATAGCATTTGCCTTCTCATTGCTGTTTTATTATCCTTCTTCAAGAAACTTTAAAAATAGCCCTGCATATTTTAAATTGACTGACTTTCCTGTGTTTTTCAATGCCCAGATCTAATTGCTCAGTCAAAATAAAGATTTGCTTCAGTATTCCCTTTACTTTGATTTGTAATGTTTATATAATGTACCAGATGAAATATAATCTGAGTCATGTGATATAACATTATACATAAGCAAAATTATTCCCAAAAAAGACAAAACCAACAATCATTTTCTGTATTTGTCAGAAATAGCTTCACTCACATGAATTATTGTGACTCAATTGTGACTGTTTTCTCATAAATTAGTGTAGATCGTCTCCTTTCAATGATTTAATGGACACACATCAAGTTATATGTCTTTAAATAAGTAAATCAATTCCATTAAATTTGTATATTTTTATGCTTGTTAGGAATGTATAAGATTGATTTATATTTTAAAGGAACATGATATTGAGAAAATATATTTTCTTATTTTACAACATTTACTGATTATATAAAGTAATATTAAACACAGCATTCTCCACAGGGTGAAACAAGACATAATTGTTTTATCACTAGGTTAAAAATACATAAATGCAAAAAAACAGAAACCATTTTGTAGAGATAGTGTTATTGTTATTAAAACGTACATTCATATGCGCACCTATGCCACCTGCAGCAGAAAATCAATCGAATAAATTTCCTTTAACAGTAAACTGTTCAAAATATGTGTTTCTGTTATATTTAGACATTTTATAAACCTGAGAGGTATCCGAAAGTGCAGGATTTAGTCATTCTAATTCATGCTGCAGGGCACGACATTTTAGTAATTCATATGCTTTGCTTAAACAAGGAGTAACTTTAGACTGTTAGTGAAATTTATTTAATATTTAAGTATTTTTGTGACATAAATATGAAAACATATATAGATATATTTACATTTTTATTTAGTGGTTGTAAGTTATTAAAACATACAAAAAGGATGATATTTTAGATACTATTTTAATAAAATTTTAATTAGGTAACATACTACCATGTTGACATTAATACTAATAACCAGGATTTATGTAGTGCTTAGTATAAAATATGTTGATTCCATGTAAAGGCCCATATGTTTGCACAGTATCTTCACATTCTGAATTTATAATGTAAGTTTAAGAGAAAATTACATGTTTCTGTGATATGGTCTTATACTATTTGCATCATATATTTGTAACATTCTTCACATGTTAGTTGTGAAAAGTTTATCTTTCCTCTTAGGCTTCATGTTATAAGAAAATGGTGGTACTTTTGATCATACTCTCTAACCCCATCAACATATTGGGCCAGGGTAGATGGTTAATAAATATTTGTTGGCTGAATATATAAATTCTTTGTATACCATAATATGGAAAGAAAATTTCTTAGACTAGGTTGTTAAAGAAGACAGTAATTTAATTCAAATGATATAATGTTATTTAAATTATGCAATGAGTACATAAGTTAATAATTTCAAGTATAGTCATTTTGCAACTTGGTCCTAAAACTGTAAATATATTTAAAATCTTAAACTGTTTACAGCCATAATGTAGTATTTAAGCAGAAATTTTAAACAAAAGCTTAACCTTCTTGTAAAATAATAAAGATACAAATAAACCTTAACTTTGAAAACTTTTGTAATGCTTCATATTTTGAAAGCTTGTTGAAAATATAATTAATTTATATCTTTTATGTAACATTGAATATGTAGAAGCACAGAGATCAGGATTAAAATGCTTTCATTATTACCTAGGAAAATAATATCAGCTTTTCATACATTATTTTAATATTTTTTATAGTTTGGTATACTTAGGTTTTGATATTTTTGTATTTTTTTTTGGTTTTGTGACAGCTTTAAGGCTACAGCACATCACTGTGCCATGACTATTCTCAATTAAAACATACGTAAGGAAACGCCTCTAAGTAACCTGTGTTCTCATCCCCACACTTTAACCCTGCCACGTCAACTCCCTGATCTCCAGTCCCAGTATCTTTCTGAGTTGTCAAATCTGTCCTTTTCTGATATCGTTAATATTTGTAATGAAATAGGCTTATGTTGACATTATGATGACAAGTTGATCTGCATACTGTTGAATGGACATGCTCTTAGTAGACAGTTGAAAAAATCCTAGTATAGGGTGTTTTAAGTTACTTCTCATATTTCATATTTAATGCTTCTTTATCTTTTCTTAAATTCTTTGGTCTTGGAAGTGCTACTTTGTAAATGATGCTTACATACTTGGGAAGCAGTAGTTCATTTTTGACAATAACTAGTTATTCTACTGCTGTGATGGAATTGTGTCCTCCCAAAATTCCTATGCTGAAGCCCTAACCCCCAGTGTGACTCTATACTCTCCTCCATACACACTGAGAAAGGCCATGTGAGCACATAAAAAGAAGATGGTCATCCACAAGCCAGAAAGAGAGGCTTCAGCAGAAACTGAAATCTGTTGGACCTGATTTGGGACTTCTAATCCTCAGAACTGTGAGAAAACAAATTTCCGCTTAAGCCCCTCAGTCTGTGGTATTTTCTTATAGCAACGAATGCAGACTAATACTCATCCCTGAGGTAATTTAATTCCATCCAATTATTTTAAAGAAAAGTCTGTATTCTCCATATGCGTGAGGACAGCTAAGGTATGTAAAATTTTATTTATGGGGCAAGAAATGACAGTTGTAGAAATTTTATACATTTCTATGATTTTTCCCCTCAAAAAAACACAAAACTTGTTTAGTACAGTACCTTTGTAAGTACCAGAAAATGACCAGTAATAATGTTTTCTTTTCAACGTCCAAGTCAGGTTTTTATTTTTTAACAGAGCCAGTTAATCATCTAATAAATTTTAGAAGGTGATACATTGATGGTAACAGAACACCCAATATAAAATTTATTATAAATTTTGTTCCTTAGTTTTGAAGCTTGGGTAAGTTTGTCAAATTCTTGGCAATTTTAACCTAACAATTTCTACATGATTAAGAAGTCAGTATCATTTCACGATTATCGTAGGAGAAAGTGTTTATAGCTCTTTATTTTGGAGATATAAATTTGTAATTTGCTAAATTTAAGCATCCTCTTCAAAAAATATGACTTCCCATTAGGATCATTATCATGGAATATTCCACAATGATGGAATTATATAGGGTAATTCTTATTACATGTATTGCCCTTAATAGAAGATCCTTTATTTTGCAACTGTGAGTTTATGGGGTAGACATTGTAAGTAAGCTGAATATTCATCTACTAAAATAATATTTACAAATAAATAGCCACTTTACCTTTAGAGTAAAGAAGTTTGTTCAAGTGATATATAGAAAATCTGTTTTAAGTAAAATGTGACTAACTGGACCACATGCTCTTTACTTTTAGGGGAAAAATACAAAAAGCAAGTTAACAGGAGAGACTTAAATAACATATGCAAAGTTTTTCAGGGCATAACCTTAGGTAAATATATATTGAATTCAATCTCTTTTTCTGGAGGTACTAAACAATTATAAATCATAAAATAATGAATATGTTATATTATAGTAATACCATGACAAGAATACAAACTAACACATTTGTAATAGGTTTCCAATATACATTGACTAAAGAAGTGTTTTTGGTTAATATTTCCTTGACTGAAACCAGTTACCTGATTTGCTTGATTCTATTGTACAAACAGGTTTTGTTCTATGATTTGTGTGTTAGTTTTTATGTAGCTAGCTATCCTGCCCATTTCTCTAAGTGTTATTGAAGCGGTAGCATTGTGGAGACAGATACAGTTTCAGAAAAATTTCATTTAAGAGAAAGAAATCAATAAGATGTATTTCACAGAATGAAAAGCCAATTGATAGTAATTTCATACATTATTCATGTAAAGACAAAGACACATAATATGAATTGGTAATAATGATGACGACAGTAGTAAAAACATGGGTCCATTAATTTTAAGTACTGTTTAGGTTTTCCCCCAGTCCTAATTCCTATGCACTGCCACTGTCAATCATATACACAGTTTTCAGCCCTGGATCAGCTAAGGGACATAGCCTTGAAAGCTATTAAATATAGGTGAAAGATAGGAGATTGTCTTTAAATTTGGACAGGCATTTAGTTGTTGTTCTGTTTTCAGTACAAGTGTTCAGAGGGAGTAAATGTTGATTATTTTATCCCTTGCTTCGTTGGTGATGAATTGAAGCAAATTTGATCCAGACAAGCAATCTGGTGGAATGATGCAGAGCCATCCAAAAAAAATCTGTACTAATCCACCAATGCAGTAAATTAGAGTTACAAGGAAAAGGCATTGATCCACAAGAATCATTAACAGTTTTAACCAACTGATCCAAGTAATAGGGTAAAGGAGAGAACACTATCAAGATCTTGTTTTTCAGATCTGTCAATTTCAACTGCTGAAGCATGATTGTTACGTGTTTGAATTTTAACTGTTTTTATGACTTTGGTTCCCTTTGTACTAGTGTAAGCAATGAGTAAGGATCAATTAAGAGGTAAGAACTCTGGGAAAAAAATTACCCAAATTTCCTGCACTTAATTTACAAATAGGTCAATCACAAAGCGAGAGATAATTGCTACAACCTAACAAATTTAGTCAGGGACAAGGCAGAGCAGATGATGTATGTTCTGTGACAAAATACGTGGCAGAGATGTACATACAGACGTGTAGCTACTTGCTTTGTTTAAGACACAAAGATTACAGAGGAAGATTTGTGAAAAACAATTAGCATAGCTTTAAAGCATGCAGTTCTTAATTATCCAAAGCATGTTGACATCAGATAGTGCCTTAATTTTTAATATTTTGTCATTAACTTCAGCATATAGGAAGATGCAGAATGTTGTCTGAGCATAGCATTCATAATGGAAATTGTATATGATGATAAAAACAAAACTGGTTAAGCCATATCACTATTGCATTATTCAAATACTGCTAATATTCTTAAACTCAACACCCTTAACTCTAGTTACGTCAGACTATACCACTGTGAGCTGATGTATTTATGTGTATAGACATGTATAGATAATAATAAATATATGTTCTTTAACCTCATATATTTTATGAGTACATGTATATTCCTAAGAGAATGGGGCATTAGAATGGTGGTAGGGCTTAAATCTTATAGATTTAGGAACCTTATGCCTATAAATGGTGAGTTAATGAGTGGCCTTTCCTCGGAAGAGGAGTGGAGCTATAATTTAAAAGTGTGACAAAAAGTTTTGAGAAAACAAATAAGAATTGGAAGAATCTCAGAAGCACATGACAAAGACCAAAGAGGGGTGGCCAAGCCAGTTGAATAAGAGGGCTGTCACAATTACCAAAGGAAGGGACATTTTCTCATTAAGTTGATCATAGAATCAAGTGTCACAGGAGGTCAATAGAATGAAGACACAAAAAAGTCTACTGGATTTGAAAATTTGGAACCATGAGAAGCAGTTTTTGCTGATAACTTGAGGTAGAAAAATATCATAATGATATTTTTACCATGGTCTAAAGCAAAGCCTGACACTATGGCATACGTAGTAGAGTATTCAGCTCAATGATGGCTGAATTTAATTGTAATAGATTACTTTATGCTGATTTCATACAACATTTATCAGACTGGTAAAGACTTTAAGACAGAAGAATGAGTCTGAATTACATTTGGAAAAAAGTACTGCCTTTGTTAGTTTCTAATACATTATCATAACCTTGTTTTCTCCTTGTTTTGACATCTCATCCTATTTTCTCACATCCCTGACATCACCAAGAACCCAAATATAGCCTCACATAAATTTCATTGTTGAGAACCTGATAATCTCAGAAATAAAGGTCATAAAAGGAAAGATGTTAATTCTACAAAGATAAACTATGCGTTTATAACTATCTCTCTTCTAATATAGTATCATTAATATTAAATGCTATAAAATCAAATGACTGTTTATACACATCTAATACAGAGACTGTGCTATGATAGATAGATGATAGGTGATAGATAGATAAATAAATAAACATATATATTTTCTTCTTTCTCCAGTAGATTTTAAATTATATGTTCCATATCATGTACTTGCCAATATAAAAAGTATAACCACCTACAAATTTGGAAATTTTATTTTTGCTATGTGCAGTATTTGTTAATACTGATAAATCTTTTATTTTTAGACACATTTCCTTTATCTTTGAAAATTATATAAACAAAGAACAGAAAGCCATTATCTTATTTCAACAAACGTTGGATATTAATATAATTTGTAAGTGACTTCTGGTACACCTGCTGCATTAAACACTGGTGTTATGTTTGAAAATACGCCAGCTGACCTCCTTTAGACTGCTGCCCGCCTACTTTGATGTTTCATTATTTACTTCAATCCAAGGATGAAATGGATGAATGGATCTTAATTATAGTGTCCTGGTGACTCTTTTTTCAGAGCATTTTTCTGGACAAGCATCAGCTAATCTGACAAATCATGAACAGTTTACTTTATAGTTTGGCTGGGATTAAGTTACTAACTGGAACCTGCAGGGAACGCAGAAAGCAATGTCTCCTGATAAAATGCACTGGGTGTTTGCTATGCCTGTTTCAATTTTAATTCATAACCTTTAGGAATGAAGAACTATAAACAGATAATTTTCTGACAGATACATTTTTATACACTTAAATTTATAGCACTTCAAACACAAACCCTGTGTATCCAATTTACATATCTAAAATCTACATCATGTGTTTGACTTTGAATTTGTTTTATTTCTGGAGTTTTCACTGTGTAAAACGAGTTACTTTGTAATTTTTTTTTATTTAATACAGTCTTAGAAGTATTTCTTTCTTAGAACTAGGTTAAAACATCTGCAGTTATCCTTTTAATTGCATGTAAGTGATTATACACATTTGATTATGTTTTAATTTGAAGTATTTTTATGTGATCCTGGGACACATAGATTGTTGAAGGAATTTGAGTTCAAATTTTGGATGTTTTTCAAGTTTCAACTAAAAAGTATAAAGTTTTGGAGAAGTCAGATGACTATTTGAGAGTTTGTAATAACTGTTGCAGATAAGTATTATTCAAAATTTTCCAAAGAACAAAAAGTGTTCAACCTTTATGCTTAGGTTATTATTATTTCTTCTAATAGTAATTGATGTTTTTGTGTATTTCATATGCCATCTGCTGGATGACACGATTTTCTTGTTCAGCATAAAGTTTGTTCTTGCAGACAGTATGTGTTTTCTTTACACATATCAGTAAAGACGTGTTCATTAGTTAGAGTAGGCAAATGAATAACATGTAAAGCCATAGTTTCTAATAACTGTCATTTAACTGGACATTTTTTCATCTTTCTTCGCTTAGATGCATGATAAACATATATAAGATAACTCAATATAGAAGTTAGATTTAATATCCTTCTGGGTAACTAAAATTACCCTGCCATCCTTATAAAACAGTATTTTTTATTGTTCTTACACTGTAAACAAATGTATTGGCAATAAAGAATTAACAGCACATCCAGGAAGACTTTATTTAATAATTACAATGTAAAATACTTCTTGTGCCATTCTATTTATCTAATTTATAACTCTATTTGATTATTCCAGCATGCCTTTATCTGTAAGAATTGCACCCTAGGGACTAGTCAACTTATTAATTCATCACTTGTCTTTTTTTACGGTTACAATCCCCGTGATAGTATGAGCATAGAGTGATATTCTCTTCTGAAAGCTGCCAGCCAACTGGTTCCAGTCTAGGTGACCTTTTGTTTGTAACCATGGTCCTAATAGTTTTTCTATTGGCTTCTGTTTCTAATAGATTACGTTACAATCTACTTTTTTGTCTTATGGTATCATGATGAGGATAGGACAGCAAGAGTGAATTCCACACCTGCAATTACAGAGTTTTAAAAAGAGGAAAGACTTGCTTCAAGTTAACCTGTAGGCTTTAAAAAAAAAATGCCTTTTGATTTATCTGTCACCTGATCCATCAGCAATGAATAATTTTCATGGAAGGTGCACTTTAATTACATTCCCATTTGACTTGCATTATCAAGCCCTATCTAGGTAATTAATCTCACCAAGTATCCAATTTCGGCCTTTATTGCTGGCAGGCAGACCTTCAGAATTATGTGAGCTTGAATGGGTCTTGGGCCTTTTTCACCAGGCAGACCCTGAAAGAGATCTGAGGCCTTCCAAATCTTGAAAGTATGCCTATGAATTTTTTTCTCTTAGATATTGTGAATAAATTAAATTATATTTGGCATCACAAATATACTTCCATAATCAAAGAAACCTATAGATTATTGTAATCATGAAAATGATATTAAAATTGAGTCACCTTTCACTTCTGGGTGTAACCAATCTGCATGTCATTTTGTATGTAGAGGATCTGTGCTGAATTATTAACTGTAGCTAACATTTGTATCAGTTTGCTGGTGTAAGTTTGCAAAAGCTACCTCCTAAACTTCAGTATATTGGTTTAGTTCAGGATTTAAGGTTTGTATGTATTGAAGTGAGTTGGGGTTAAAGATGGTTAGATAAAATTAGAAACATTTACGATAAGCCTTGTACTTTAAATTCAGTTATATGCTCTCTTTTCTACAACTTCGTTTATTCTGAATTAATAGATTCCTCACTTTTTATATTTCCCTATCTTGATTTTCATAATTTTTATCTCTTAATTTCTGACACTGATTAATGTCAAAGGTCAGTGATCCTAACAACTTAGTTTACACACACACATACACACACACATATAAACACACTCAAAGTAATTTTGAAATATAAAATTTGCCTTTCTGTTGTTGTAGTCTTATTTTATGATCTTGTGCAAAAATGCATAAATGTTTTATGATTTGTATATTTGGAAATTATGATTACTGTATATGTACTATTTTGATTCTCTGAGAATATTTCAAGAAACCCTGGGGGTTCTCTGAAAATCAAATTAAAATATAGAGTAGATGGATTGGCTGTCTGTTTGAAAGTGATCTAAATATCTGACATTATTTTAAGCTGTAGATTGTCTGATTTGCAGAAGAGAAGGCAGTCCAATCTTTAATAGACTAAATAGGTTATAATGTTTGCACAGCAAGAATTTTGGAAAATTTGGACTGATGATACTAGGAAAAAGGATGAGTACTTTTCCAGTTTCCACTGTCACTTCTATACAGTTAAGGCCATAAATCTCTGCTTCTTGCCCTGAGTTCTCTCACAAACTGCTACCTGTATCTTCACAAGGCCATAGATTGTGATTGCATTTATAAGTGTTCCACTATCAAAACCAACTTTACACAGCTAACTTTGGTTTTTTTTTCTCTTAATGAATAACTTTCATTTGACCTTTTGATTTTTACAAAAATAATTGAAGACATTTTAATGTAACATATAATATGGATTTCTAAAACATTTAACATTTCTTTGTAAAAACCACATGGAACTTTCTGTCCAAGTGTTAGTTTCCCTTGTCATTTAGAAATAAATCTTCAATTGTTAAAAAGTAGTTTAATTACAATTATATATAGGAACATTTTACTACAGGTTGAGTATCTGTTATTTGTAATGCTTGGGACCAGAATTGTTTCCGATTTTGAATTTTTTTTGAAGTTTTGGAATATTTGTATTATACTTACTGGTTGAGCATTCCCAGTCTAAAAGTACAAAATCCAAAATGATCTAGTGAGCATTTCCTTTGAGCATCATGTCAGTGCTCAAAATTGTTTTTAACTTTGGAGCATTTTGGATTTTAAATTTTCAGATCAAGTATTCTAAACCTGTACCCATAATATTTCTAGAATGAAGATGTGATAATTTAACAATGTTTTCATTAGATACATTCATGATAATTGTTTACAAACCACATAGTAGCTTAAATCAGAATTTAAATTGGTCAGGAAGATTCATTACTGAATGATTTACTATTGTGAATTCTGTAGTAAAGTTTATATGTGCACATACACATATATACACATACACGTGCACACTAGATATGTACATATTCTGTTGTATGAATATATATGAATTCACACTTTACATTTTTAAAGAAATTGTTTTGTTTATATAGTATTGACATATACTTTCCCTAACAATCAGACATATATAGCTAAACAAAGAGTTTATGGCTTATTAACATCTGTCCCTATCTTTAGTTCCCTTTTGAACCTAGGAATCATGAGAATTTATGTTTCTCAGTAATTGTTGTAATTGTTATGGTTCCCTGTAACACCATTTTGAATCGAAATATGGCAAATATAATTAATCTAACGTATATAGATAAAGGAGAGATTAATTGTACATTGTATAGTAAATAAATAGGATTTGGTTTAGTATTTAGGAATGATTTGTTAACCAGAAACATTCCCCAAAGTTATTTTACTTTTCTTTTATATATTCTGTAGACATATGTTTTTTCAATATATTGACATGCCAAAAATGTGTATTGCCTGGTCTGTTTACATAATCAATAAATACATCGAGCCCAGTGGATTATTTTTTCTATATCAAAATAAAATCAGTTTCTATGTAATAATGCATCTAGAGAAAAATAGACATAAAAGACATATCAGAGAAATTGGGCACTGGATTTAGAATCAAAATGTTTGAGTCCCAGGTTGAACAAGTTGTTTTTTGACCTTGGGCAAGTAATGCAATCTCTCTATCTTATTAGTTAATCTCAGCATTACGTGAAGCAATACATGAAAAAATGTTTTATAAAATAAAAACCTCATGCAGTTATGAGTTAGTGGTGTTGATGTAGTAGAATTGAATTCTGTGCTATAAATTTAACTGTGACAAAGTGGAGTTTTGGAAAAAGTAACAAAATAATGCTGATTATTATACAAGATTAATGTTGTCTTCACTCTCACAATATGTAACCCTCTCAATAACCAGGACTACAAAAGAATAATAAATCATTGAGTATTCTTTAAACAAGTAATGTTGACATTTTTAAAAACCAATCTCTCGGCAAAATTTCTGCAATTAATGAGCTGTATTAGATATAATCAGTTTCTAAAAATGAACTTTGAATTCTGAAGACATTATCTCCCAATAAATTAAAAACTTATTTTTATTGCCAGTTTTCATATTACATGTTTTTAAAAAATGATGCTAAGTGTTCATGTAAAATTTTATTCCTGTACACTTTGAGAAATCGTTATTTGATAAAATGTTGGTACCCTACGGTATTATATGTGTGCGTATATTTATATAAAATTGAATATTTATTTAATTTAACATAAAATTTGATTATCTCTCTGTATATAGATACAGATAAAGCTATAAGGAGAGATGTATAATATAGAGACATATAGAGATATGTAATATGTATTATAACATATAATACATATGATTTTCTTCTCTATCAGACTATAGGACCTCTTCCATCATTGCACCCAATTTATGTCGTGTTTTCAGGGTTAGATAGCATAACTTTGGAAGACAATAATTTTATAGGAGGAACATTGAAAAGATTCAAAGATCAACTCTCTGTAGCTGTTTTAAGTTTTTAAGATATATTCTCTATCCCACCTCCATTAAACAAATAAGAGAATACAAAATAACCATTTTATTGTTTTGATTACTGTTTTAATATTCAGGTATAATTGAGAACTTTGAGGAAATTTTAAACGTTTGTGGACATCTATTTTTTGAAATTTAAGCCCATTTATAGCCAAACTGGACCAAAAAAACCCATGATTTATTGGAATACTGATTTGGAGAGAGAGTTGAATTTCAATGGTTCAGAGGTCGCATAGGAATCACAAGCAGAATATCCCCTTTTGTAACTTTGTAGGAGCTTCCAGGGCACCTGAAAGTCATTCTCTTATTTAATATATTTGATTGGTTTTAAGCTATTGAATATACACACACTAACACATACGCCCTGCTTAGACTATTTCAAACTATTTCAAACTATTAAATTTAAAAAGCAAGAATTAGGAAGCTGAGGAATGTAAAACACAAGAAAAGAGAGAAGAGAGAAGCATGTGATTTCCACAAGTACTCTGAATTTGGATGGAATTGCATATGAATGACAGCAGTCCCAGACTTTCGTTAACCCCAGAAAATTGTTGTTTCTTTTACATCTACTCCCACAGGCTGTTGGTGGGGATTTGGGGGCAACATGATGATATTCTTAGGCTTCCTCTTCAAGACTTGTATACTGTTTGATGAGTTATCTCCCTTTTGTTCTCTCCCTCCCAATGCTTCTTCTTCCCTCCCTCCCTTTCTTTCTCTCCTTCCCTCTTTTCCTCACCTCCCTCCATCCTCACTCCATTTCTTCCTTCCTGTTTGTTTTGGTGGTAAGGAACTAGGTGCAGAGGAAAAAGCATGCTACAATATGAGATCATTATTCCAGTGTCACAACAGTCATATAAACGGTGCACAAAGTGCAAGTTGTTCCCTGAGAATTCATTTCTTTGCCCCCAGGATGCTGCTGTTTTTTCCATCCTTTGATACTTACTTCTCTTTCTGAGGTATATCTAACTTGAGAGCTCCAGGTTTGAGATCAGTAGTAAGAACAACAGGCTTGTCTGTGATACTCTACTGTTTGATATGGAAAAATATTGGAATATTTTCTTTTCCTGCCAGCTCTCTCTGAGAGAAATCTCTCAATTATCTACTGAATACATTTCAACAAATCTGAATAAGTTTCCTTTAAAGTAGTTGTTTGAGGCCCTTTGAAAACAGATTTTCTTTCCTTTGACATTTACACATTCTTGTAAACAAAATACAGCACAATACCCAAACTGATTTTATGTTTATACAAGTAACTTTTTTTCTAAGGGTAGAATTGGTCAAAAAACTATCCACAGAAAATTAGGTCTCGTTTCTAATCTATATTCCAGAGAATAAAAATAGTCTTTTGGCTATAGCCTTGTTCAATCAGTGTGTAAAGACATTCACTTACTAAAAGAACTTGTGATTCTGACCTTTTGGAAATGGTGTGCGGTCACTGGAACCTTGCTTTTGATCACTGGTAATCTTTGACATTATTGAGCAACCTTATCCTTGTGGATCTTTCTTCTGTGTGCTGGGTCAGTCTCCCATGGGAGAAAAGTGGAACTTTGAATTGCGGATTTGAAAACACAGAAGCAATACACTCTTCTGTTGTTTAAGGTATTTTCTGTGAAGATTCTCACTGTACTGACTATGCGTTCTACCAAACACAGTAAAACAAAACCAGCAGCCACTTTTAATTACTCATTGATACTTAATTTTTATGTCTTTTTCCTAACTACTTCGAACTGCCACCCCTATACAGGGCAAACAAAAGGAATAGGTTGACTGATATAAGCTTCCTTGTTTTTCCTTTTTTTTAATCAAAATAATACTTTGTACACTATCCAATTTATATTACTCTACAGATCCTTCAAATCTATGATAAAATTGTTAAGTTGGAAGAAGGATGTCATTCAAACAAGAGGTTACTCTTGGTTACTTGAGCAGTGGCTGCTATTGGAACTGGTATTGGGAATGAGCTATTCAATTCTGTTCTTAAAAGTGTAAAAGGGACCACCGGGCAGGGTGACTTATGACTGCAATCCCAGCACTTTGGGAGGCCAAGATGGGCAGATCACAAGATCAGGAGATCAAGACCATCCTGGCTAACACAGTGAAACCTCATCTCTACTAAAAATACAAAAAAGTAGCTAGGCGTGGTGGCATGTGCCTGTAGTCCCAGCCACTCGGGAGGCTGAGGCAGGAGAATTGCTTGAAAATAGGAGGCGGAGGTTGCAGTGAGCCAAGATCATGCCACTGCACTCCAACCTGGGCAACAGAGCAAGCCTCTGTCTCAAAACCACAACAAGAAAAGTGTAAAAGGCTTTGAACAGTTGTACATTTGACTGCCTACTACGCTTTCAAAGTGAAATACACATGAAATCCAAGCAATTTGTAACATGAAATATGAATAGAATCTGAAACTTTCATGTATACCTTGCATTTGCCTCATTTTCTGATGCTAAACTCATTGAAGAGGTTGTGAGAAATATTTTATTGGGCAACCTGAAAATATAAAGTTATGTGATGATTGTGTATTACTTTTCTTTCTTGTATTAAAAGACTTTTATTCCAGTAGTAGTATAGTATTAGGCTTGAAAGTTTTAGTGCTTAGTATACTACATGAACTGTTTTTTTAAACACTACTTTAAATAGGTTTTTAAAGGTACATCAATTATAATGAAACATTTTCCAATATGTTCTGGGTACCAAGTATAGTACTTGTGCCTCTTTTGTAGGTTATAGCAAGAAAGATGCATTATATGCCTCCCATATACTGGATACATGTTCAGATCTCTGTGCAGCCATTTCTGGAGTATATGAAGAAATGAAATAGGGAATTTAACTATGATTAGAATTTTAATAATCTCTATTGCTATATAGAAAATTTTCCATTTCTCTATTTAAATTTTCACAAAATACAGAGGAAAATAATGTAATTTATGGTTATTCATACCACAGTATGAAAATAATAAAGATTCAAAGAGTATAGTTTCCATGTGTCTATTTTAATTGTTATAGGTAGATAGGCATGGGATTAAAAAGCAAAAACAAAACAAAAAAAAAACTGTAGCTGATTATTACTGGTTAACTTATGGGTCTAACAGGTTATTCTTTTTGCTCCTATTTTCCCCCTACTATTCTATATCTTTGCTGGTGGTCTCTCTCATAAAACACAGGTGCTTTTAAAAAATACAATTATTTCACCTTTTAAAAAATATTTCCTTATGTCCTTATGATACAGAGAACTTTAACAAATCCTTTGGTATTATAATATAAATACCAGTGAAACTATAAAATTTGAAATATAATTATTGTCCCAGGTTTGGTCAGGGCAAAACGCTTACATTACAACCCTAGACAGATAATGTTTCACATATGTTGATGATTATGCTTTACATTAGACGGAAAGTCTCATTTCGTTCTAAAACTAAAAACAGAAATAGAAGCATTTTTATAATATTTCTTGAATATCCCCCATTTTTGGAAGCAGAAAAAGTAAGACTGGATTTATGTAAAATATATTGAAGGATGCATTCTCACCTGTTAACACTTAATTGACCCTCTAGGAATCAAACTTGCAAGAGTTTTGTGAGGAATGTGTTATTATTCTGAATGCTGAGAGAAGTTAAACAAATTGCCGAAGGTGATAAAGCCCATACACTTGCTGGGTGAGACAGCCCCTGAGGTTATATGGGTCTGTGACCTGTCCTGTTGTTTTCTAGGTTATTTATTTCTTCCTGTCCTTGATTTTCACACTTGCGTTGTCCTATTTCTGGAAAAAAAATCAATTATAATAAACATGTGATTCATACTAATACTGGAAAATGTTAAGATATGAGCTACACATCACAATCTATACTAGTTTTGGATTAAGTTTAAAGGTGAAACATGCAAATATATTCATGGTTATCAGAGAATGAAATGGATTTGCATCACACATTTAACCTTGATATTTGTGGATTTGAGTCAGAATATCCTAGTTATAATGCATGGAAAAGCCATGGGGATAGTTTTCTATGCACAGTAGCAGAAATGCTAACATCTTAATGTGCTTCTTTGGACATTTTTTTTCTACATTATACATTAAGTTTGTTCTCTAATAGTTGGAAAGTGTTTTAGATTGTTGGTGTTGTATATACTGGTTAGAGAAATATTTTTAGAAATATAAAATTAGTTTAAGTTCCTTATAGATTCTGGCTATTAGATTTTTGTTGGATGCATAATTTGCAAGTATTTACTCCCATTCTGTAGGTTGTCTATTTACTCTCTTGATAGTTTATTTTGCTGTGCACAAGCTCTTTAGTTTAATTATCTCCCATTTGTCAATTTTTTTGTTGCAGTTGCTTTTGGCATCTTCATCATGAAATCTTTGCCAGGGCCCATGTCTGGAATGGTATTTCTTAGGTTATCTTCCAGTGTTTTATAGTTTTAAGTTTTACATTTAAGTCTTTAATCTATATTGAGTTTATTTCTGTATGTAGTGTAAAGAGGGGGTCCAGCTTCAATCCTCTGCTAGTCAGTTATTTGAGCACCATTTATTGACTAGATAGTTCATTCCCCACGGTTTGTTTTTGTTAACTTTGTCAATGATCAGATGGCTATAGGTGTGTAGCTTTATTTCTGGGCTCTCTATTCTGTCTACTTTTGTATCGATACCATGCTTTTGTGGTTACTGTAGCATTGTAATACAGTTTGAAGTCTGGTAACACAATGCCTAGAATTGACCTGACTAATTCAGCTCTTTTTTGGTTCGTATGAATTTTGAAATAGTATTATCTAATTATGTGAAGAATGTCCTTGGTAGTTTGATAGGAATAACACTGAATCTGTAAATTGCTTTGAGCAATGTGGCCATTTAAACAATATTGATTTTTTTCCTATCAATGAACATAGAATGTTTTTCTATTTGTTTGTGCTATCTCTGATTTCTTTCAGCAGTGTTTAGTAATTCTCATTGTACAGATCTTTCACCTGCCTGGTTTGCAATATTAAACAATCCTATTACAAAGTGGGCAAAGGACACGAAGAGATGCTTTTCAAAAGAGAACATGCAAGTGGCCAACAAACACATAAAAAGTGCTCAACATCACTAATCATTAGAGTAATGCAAATCAGAACTGCAATGAGATCTCACAACAGTCAGGATGGCATTATTAAAAAGTAAAAAATAACAGATGCTGGTGAGGTTTTGGAGAAAAGGGAACACTTATACACGGCTGGTGGGAATGTAAATTAGTTCAGCCTTTGTGGAAAACAGTGTGGTGATTTCACAAAGAACTTAAAACAGAACTACCATTTGATCCAGCAATTCCATTATTGGATATATACCTAAAGGAATATAAATTATTCTGCCATAAAGAGACATGCATACAAATGTTCATCACAGCACAGTTTACATGGAATCAACCTAAATGCCTATCAGTGTTGGAGACTGCATGGAGAAAATGTGGTGCATGAACACCATGGAATACTACATAGCTTTAAAAAAGAATGAGCTCATGTTCTTTGAAGCATCATGGATGGAGCTAGAGGCCATAATCCTACACAAATTAATGCAGGAAAAGAAAAACAAATGGTTCATGTTCTCACTTACAAGTGGAAGTTGAACACTGAATACAGAGAGACACAAAGAAGGAAATGACAGATATCAGGACTACTTGAGGGTGGAGTTTCGGAGGAGGGAGAGGATCAGAAAAAGTACCTGTCAGATACTATGCTTATTACCTGGATAATGAAACAATCTGTACACCAAACAACCATGACCCAAAATTTACCTATAAGACACCTGCACATGTACCCCTGAATCTAAAATAATAAGTTTAAAAAGATATAAAATTAACACAAAAAGAAAGAAGACATTGATTACTATTATTTTGATGAATTTGAGCCAGCATTTTTTATGTTTAAATTAATACCCTGCACAAATTAATTGCTTTAAATCTGCTGTATCACATTGTTGATCATATCAGTTTATTTGAAATTCGAAAATATTCTAAATCATATTTTTTACCTAATCGTATTGAAATTTTAAGGCATTTTCTGAAATAGCTCTTGCTTTTGTCTTCAGAATTTGAGATGTGTTAATACAATGTGCACAATAAACAATTGTAATGTTTATATAAACTTGCTTACTTTTGTCATGCACATATGTATTACAATATAGCACAAAAATTAAATTTAACATTATAATTGAGTTCCTATAAATTGCGTATAAAAATATATAAGCCAGTTAGCAAGGAGAGAGATGGAATTTGTAATTTAAGTACATATCAGATAAAAGATTACAAATATACAAAGCTCATGTTCTGTAGATAACTGTTCATTATTTGTAGTACTTACCAGAAATATAATTTGCTGGAGTTGGGGTGAAAAGAGTTATACTTACCATTATTATACTTATTTTATTTTATAAACATTTTTCTCAAATTATTAATTTTCTCAAGGTTTTTTTTTTGTTTTGTTTTGTTTTGTTTTGTTTTGCTTGCTTTATTCAGTTCTACTTCTCACCTTCCACCAGGTCCACTGAGCTCCACTGTACTACACTTAATCTTAGCCATGACGCTGACAAGCAGTTGAGCTTCACTGTAAATATACTTTGAAACCAATTCTGTGAGAATATTTTTAAACAAGTGCTATTATTAAAAGTCTTTTCAAAAGTGAAGTACCAATTTCCTGTGATCTCAGTGAACAACAAAAAAGTCAAGCACCTAACAATGTCAGGTGTGTAGTAGTTGCATAATATGTATTTTGTTGAAAAAATAGATTAATATATTATTTCTATTGAACTGAACTGTGTGAGGCAATGTAGCATGTTGTCTACGTTTGCCTTAAAGCAGAGTTATATAATGAAAGCCTATTCATTCAGTCTTTGCTTGTGGATGCTATGAAAAGATAAAATGACATAGTGGTTTACAATAGTAGCTGAAAAATAGAAAGTACATATCTTTGAAGAAATAATTAATCAATAAACTAAACAAGGTATAATATGATTCAATTGCTATTTGCCACACATATACAAATTACATGGGGAAGTTATTGGATGAGAAAACAACATTGCTTCAATTGTTTGTTTAGTTCATGTAAAGTAATAATTTGTCCTTAGTTATTCAGATGATTTCCTTAACTTTCCATGATCATTTATTTGAAAAAATGTTTATGTGTGTACGTGAAATAAATTTAGTATGCATTCTAAACGAAATCTCTGTTTCTAAATAAGTTATAAATGAAAAAATAAGACTCATGTCTAGGTTTGATTTTTAAAAGCTCTGGAATTTTTTTTAGATTTTTCTGTTAAATATATAATCTGCATATTTCAGGAAGGCATGTATTCAGTAGTTGCAGAATTTGGAAACGGATTAAAGGTGAAGAAAACTGAGAAAATACCTTTGTGTTTAGCGAGAAAGATATTGAAAACCTTAAAAAACAAAACACGATTTTATTATAGTAGTGTGACTATACATGTGGAAAGTAAAACTAAGGAGAATTGTTAAGGCCATCTCTGTTTCCTTCTTTTCTTAAAATACAGTGATATCCTTCATTTGTAGTATTGTAATGTATACTTTTGTTGCCAAAATTATAACTAGACTTTTACAGATTTACTGCATTTCCATGTTGCTAATTTTACAATTCAGCATCTGCAGTACTTTTCCCCAAATAGCCATTAGATTATCAAAATGTTTGACATATATGCCCACTCTTGACTGTAAACCTAAACAGACAGATCATCTAATGAAAAGCCAGTTAAGAAATATTGTGGGTAGGTGTGCATGTTCTCCATACAGCAAAGTCCTAAGATCAGTTATAGAATAAGGAGTTAATAAATGCTTTACACCTTTTGAGATGCCTTCTTAGCTGATAGTCAAGCTAACATAAAAAAGAGAAAAGTAAATATTTTGCCCTTGGAGAACATGCTGTTGATTGGCTTGGATAAAGAGCAAGTTTCAGAAAGGAAATCAGCATATTGAAGAGCTATCTGTACCTCTATGTTTATTGTAGCATTATTCACAATAGCCAAGATATGAAATCAACCTAAGTGTCGATCAACAGGTCAACAGATTTTTTTAATGTGGTACATATATACACAATGGAATACTATTCAGCCATAAAAAGAAAGAAATCTGGTCATTTGTAGCAATATTGTTGAGCCTGGAGGATATTATGTTAAGTGAAATAAGTGAGGTACAGAAATACAAATACTACTACATGTTCTCACTTATATGTAAGAGCTAAAAACTTTGATTTAATAGAAGCAGATAGTAAAATAGTGGTTACTGAGAAGGTTGGGGAGAGAGGAAGATAGAGGTTGGTTCATATATACAAAACTAGAGCTATATAGGAGAAATAAGCTATGGTGTTCTTTAGTACTGTGGTGTGATATAGTTAACAATACTTTATTTTATATCTTCAAATAGCTAGAAGAGAGGATTCTGAATGTTTCCAGCACAAAGAAATGATATTAACAAATGTTTGAGGTAATGGTTATGCTAATCAACCTAATTTCATCATTACACATTGTATACTTGTATCAAAATATTACTATGTACCTCATAAATATGTAAAATTATTATGTGTCAATTAAAAAGAGTCACTTTCATCCTATGATTACCATTTTGTGTACTGTTTGAAAACAATTTAATTGCTATGTTTAACATTGTATAACAAGAATTATTTCAACTTCCTTAGTTATCTCTCTCATTCCACTGACTCAAATTTTTCTCAATTCCTCCCAAATATAGTTTATCTTCTAACTAGTGTAAAAGGATAAACCTGCTTATACTTTAGGTGAGAGTTTACATTGCTAATAATTTAATTAATTAGTATTCTTGTTCAGTATCTTCTGCTCCAAGAATGAGTCTTTATTTTTTTGTTGTTGTTTTTTAAATTTCTTCAGCTGATGAGTGTAATGGAAAGAAGGTGGGCTCTGAAGCAAGAGACCTGGTTTCGCTTTCCAGTTCTGCCACAGTCTCCTTGTATAAAGTAGAACATATGTATAACAAAAGTATTTATACAAAATATAATAAAAAATATTTGAGACAGTAAGATTATTTGAGAAAGTCAATGAAGTTGCTAAGTTTATTTAGTCAGTTATACTCTATAATGGCTGAAATGTATTCTTTAAGAGATGTCTCCTTTAAAAAAAAAAGTATACAAAGAATAGCTTTGTTGAAAAAGTATTTGAAAAATCAAATATGTCAGGATTCATACACATTTCATGGCATAGCACTCACATTCTTTATTAGGTGTGAAGTAAAATTCTTGGAACAGCTCTTGAACCATATGCTGTTGCTAGTTAGCATGTCTAAAAATGATAATTGTATTTTCATATTTACATTAATATTGCTTATAATCTGGCTTAGATATTAATTAACAAAAGCTTTTAACCTTTCTGTTTGAAATAAATAATGATTAGCAATCAAACATTTCAGTTACTTCTGATTGTAAAAGTATGATAAGTGTTTAGTGGCCAGTGTCTCATTCAGAACTTGTAGGTCATACTCTGCAGTTATTTATCTTTGGTGTGCGTTACTTATATTATTACAATGCAGATCTGAAAAAAGAATATTTTCATTCAGTCTGACACTAAAATATACAATTCTTACAGGAAACAAAAGTTAAAAGTTATTGGTAATGAAAAAAAAACCCTACATTACTTTATTCACTTTAGTTCCCTGAGGAGTTAGTTATTAGTGTGTACATGTTATTGTTAAAGTGATTTTTAATATTAAAAGATGAATATGGATTTTTATAATGCAGTTTTGGTTAATTCATTCTGCAAAATGTGACCTTGGCTTGCTGTTTTTCTCTTCCCTCCTTAATAATGTCATCTTTAAATTAGAAAATAGTACTTTTCATATTCGGTTTATTATATTGTATAATCAAAGTATTATTTCGCCCATGTAGTCTTTTAAGGAGACCATGCCATTTTCTATTCCTCTTTCTCCTTACTATTTAAGACATGTGCTTAGAGGGAGCACATTGATTGTGGAGGGCTTCTATGGGAATTCGCTAGTGAGAATATATTATTACCCAGATTGAGTAGTGCCCCTTTGATGCATTAAAATTGCCATGACTCAGGAACCAATGTCCCAGGAGAGATCTTGGTATCCAAGATAATAAAGTCAGGTAAGGAAGACCAGATTACCTCTCTTTTAGGTGAAGAAAGATGATTAAAGTATGACTTATGATGCACTTTACAAAAGTGTGGATTCCATCATGCTAAAACACTTCCCAGCTGGCTAATACTTGAAAAATCACCAGTGAAACATTTTCCCTTAAAACTCTCATATATTGTTGTATCATTCAAATATATTTATTCAGCATTTCACACGTTTCATACATTACTCTAGATGCTGGGAAAAGCTATAGACAAAAAAAGAAATCTCTGTCCTTAAAAAGTTTCTAGTAGAAGTGGGGTGCAAGTAGAACAGACAGAAATATACTAAATATGTAACATACAAAAACTTAGATTATGTTGTCCAAACAAAATACATAGGAAAGCCATGAATGGAGTGTCAGGGGATTGCGGTTTTTAAAAATTGCCAGGAATGGCTTTATTGGGATGACGTTTGAATAAAGGCCTGAGTGAGATATGAAAGCAAAGCCAAACGGAGGAAGAGTGTTCTGGACAGAGAGAACAGCCTGTGCAGGTCCCAAGGAAAGAGCATGTTTAGCATGTTCAGTGGGAGAGATGAGTGTATCTGATGTGAAGGGAGAAAGGATGAGAGTAGAAGAAATGGAAGTTGGGTGTTAACAGAGTTGCAAGGACACACTATGTTAGACCTTGCAAGTCATTATAAACCGCTGGCTTTAGATGAAGATGGAAAGCCACTGGGGGGGATTTAAGCAGAAGAATGACATGAATATATTTTCATTAACAATCTCATTAACAATCTCACTGCTGTGTTAAGAATAGGTAAGGGGGTTCTAGGTTATGAGCAAGAGATTAGGAGGCTATTGAAATAATCTAGAAGGTGGCTTTCACTAGGTGGCAATGGAATGGTAGGGAGTAGTGAATTCTGAATACGTTTTGAATATAGAGTCAACAAGATTAGCACATTGAATGTGGAATATGACAGAAAGACAGTGACCAAGGGTGGCCTTGAGTATTTTTAACCTGTGTAACTTTTGAAAAGATAAAATAACTAGTAACTAGACAGAAAAATTTGTGGAAGAGACAGGTTTGAAGAAGTTTAGGAACTCAGTTTCTGTCATGCTATGTTTAAGATGCTATAGTTGCCTCTAGTTTATCTGTGATATTGGGGTTAATTATGTAAATCTGGAGCTTTCAGCATTGACATGGAATTTAAAGTCATGAACTAAATGAGATAAAAGGAAGTGAGTATAAATAGAATAAAAAGCAGGGTTGAGGTGTGAGTGCCGGGGCACTGAATGATGAAGAACAATCAGGAAAAGTGACAGAGAATGAATGGCCATTGAGATAATAGAAAAAATTCAATTTGATGCCCAGAAAGCAAAGAAAGTTATTTCAAGGAGGAGGCAATGATCTGTCCCAAATGTTGATAGCTCTGCAAGGTGAGGAGTGAGAACTGAACTTTGGATATAATCAATTCAGTATGAGTCTAGTGGCCATCAGAACATCTCATATGTCTTAGACTGCATTGATTTATAGAGTAAAGGTGGCTGATACTCAGCTCTGCTTGGCACATTCACTTCCAACTGGGAATATTGTGCCCAATTCTAGATAGCACAGGTTAACAGTCATACAAATATATTTTAAAATGATGGGAAATATGAGGTAACTCACAATCATGTAAGATGGATACCAATTGAAAGAATGGGTTTGGCTAAGTTGGAGAAAACTAAGAAGACAGAACAGTAAAAATTTGCAGCTTTATATCTTAGAAAGTTCTTTCTTATATTCAGTTACTGTATGACTTTCTGTTGTTTCTGCCCATTCATTGATGTGTTTAATAAATATTAAGCACCTGTCATGAGTCATTCTGCTAACCACTGGATATGTGGTAGTATGAAACAAAGACAAGATTCTTGTGTTCACAGAATAGATTCTCTGAAAGAGTTTAGTCCAAACACATCATATGCTATGATGGGATCCCAGGATCCATTCCTGCATTAGCAGGAAACTCACTTGCTAAACACAATGAAGAGGAGAGACCTTACCTTTAAGTTTCAGTGAACAAATAATTTATTAGTTTTAAAGCTTGCTTCTACTTATAATTTTCAGTGAAACTAGAAATCTTCACATAGAGACAAGTTTAGGTCACTTGCTAGTCAACCTTTCTCCTAAGTTCTGCTTATGCCATTCATTAGATATTTAAGTTAACACAGGAAACTGTCTTCATATATTTTATATAAATAGAGCATTCATTAAAATCACTCTTTAATATGTTTAAGATGACATTGAATGTTGTGCAGTGTTTTATTGAAATGTGGGTTGTGATTTTACTCATTTGTTGAATACTTATTGAATGCTTACTGTATGCCAGGTAATTTGCTGAGGGCTGGATATTCAGTGGTGACATGAACATAGCCTCTCATGGAACTTAGACTATAGGGAGAGATATATTTTAATTTCTTTCCTTTTTACTTCCCACTAATACCATGGCATAATTCTTCAGTGTTCTTATGAGATTTTCATTACATGAATCTTAGACTATGAATAGAATTATCTGCTGTATAGCTAATGTTTGGTGAACACAGCAGGCAGTTCATAAATCTAGAGTTATTATTCTTGACTCTTTGTTAGATCTCATTGATGGCAAAGAGAGGATGTTGTGTCATTTTTTTTTTTCAGTAAGCCTGGGCATCAGCACTACATCTTTCTTGAGCCAGCAGAGCAAACAGATTACTATTTAATATCCTGTGTTTGATGATAACCATTTTTTCTTGGCAAATGTTTGAATTAAGCAAGTTTTCTTTATTGAAATTTCCAAGATACAAAGTCCTTCTTTTTAGCCACTTAGATACATGCAGATACTTCAAAGTGTGTCTGAGTAAATATAAAATATTAAGTATACCAGTAGATTCATAACAGTTTTTTACTGCAGTTAACCTTGGTTAAATGTACACCTATTTTCAATACCAAGAAAAGTGATAGTTCATTTTGTTGGAATTTTTAAAATTTCCTTCATTTACCATATCTATTATTTTTACCTTGATTCTCTTGATAGATATATTTTGGTAAGTTTAGGAGTAAATGTAGAGGGTGGGAAGGAGTGGAGTATAGTTGGATGATAGATCCTAAATTTTACTATTTTAAACAAAGGTTACAATTACAGAAGATTGTAGACAACTGATCATAGGAGATACTTATTTTAGGTCAGGTGCCCATCACTGGTTTGGCCTGTATTATCATGTAGCTAAATAGGCCTGGGTTTTGTTTGGATACAGAGGCATATATCGTTTTAGAAGTACTTGGTGATGAACTCCTCACTTAAATAATTTTACTTATTATAAAAGAATAAGTGATATAATGCTGAAGTTTCTATAATATAAAAACCACTTAGGACCAATTGTTTCTGAATTCCATTGATAGTGTCCTTTGAACTTAGGGTTAAAATTGAACTATAGCTTATTTTATAACAACTATTTCCCTATATGCATATATTATTCCTGGCAATTCTAAATATTTCTTCAGCTGGTAGAATCTTCACACCCACTCACTCTCATTCTGCTCCCATACACCCTCATTTTTTATACTACATAACCCCAGTGTTAGAAAAGGTATGTTCACTGGAAAAAAAAAAATGCCTTTTTTCAGGATTGTTATTAATAAGTACAAAATAAAATATGGGTGAAAAATCTATCAATAAAAGGCTTGCACATATCCCTTCTGCCCTCTACAATGTGAACCTCTTTTGCTTTTACTCCTACTATGAACACACAGAAACATTTTACTCAGCTTGCTGGCCAAGGCCTTGGTTTGTAAAAAATTATGACTTTCTCAATGCTTTTATGTTTGTTTGCCTAGGTGACAAATAGTGAAGATTTGTCTTTCTCTGTATATGTGTTGAAGGCATCCTTAATACTCTCTTTTCTTGATTTTATGTTTCTGCAATCTCAAAGAATGGAATGCCCCTATTTGCCCTGGCACACTTACACACATATTCTTTTAGAGTATGGCAACCAATGTTATTTAAGAGGTAGGATACACATGTTGAGAGAGTCTAGTTTCCTTCTTTCAGACTTACCCTATTGTGCACTTACATGTTATATGAGTTCTGTGATCCCATTTTTGCCTTAAGGCCAATCCTGCTAGATTATTGTATTTCATGCCTTTCATCCGCCGTTGGGTTTACAAAAATCTAATAAAGGTTTATAGATGACTTCCCCAAGCTAGAAAATCTAATGGCACTGATGTTTATGAAATGCTCCGTAGCCCCACCAAGGATCAATGTTATTTTCAGATAGAAACTTTTTTAAATTACCTGAGATTTTCTTTGCCACTCTTGTATAATCAGAACCCAATTAAAAAGATTCTGATGAATATTATGAGGATGTAATTAGAGGCAAATTTTATGCTAGTTCTAATATACTCATATGTTGGTAAAGGAAGTTATCCCAGTACAAACTTAATGCAGATTTTAAAAAAATCAGTCTATCTATTAACATTAATTTTGCAGTATTTTTCTAAGGAAACACATCAAAAGACAGTAGCAATACTTCTGCCTTAGGCGAAAAATCTCAAAAATATTTGTCGTGCTCCAAAGAGTCTGTCTGCCCCTTCATGAATGGTTTAAGATAACTTTTGGCAACAGAAAGCAGACCACTGATAATACTTGGAGGTAGTTTTGTATTCATGATTTAATACATGTGAAATATGTAATGGAGGGACTCCTGGAGTGAAGATTTTAATATTTCAGTTGTAGATAACTCTCTTTGAAAACATAGCTTTTTATACAGATTTGGTGTGAAAATGTTTAGTTGAGCAGATGGAGATCCAGCTGGTAGAATATATGTTTGTCAGGGTATCTGGCATTTAGCTACATCCAAAAATGATATCAAACTGAAAGATGCTAAAGAGCAGCACTGTATGAAAGCCAGTATGATCAGTTAGGGGTAGAGTCCTTTAATTTTGGATTTCCTAACCTTGTAGAAATACATTTTAATCCAGATGGAATTTTTAATTTTAAAAATAAAATCTGAGAAAATGTAAATAAAATTGTCAAACATCTGCCTTTCCAAAATCTTGATTACAGTGGGCCAGGAAAAGCATTCTACTTTGTGTGTTAAAATTTAGTACCTAATGAATAGTATATATTTGTACATGTACAATAAACATGCACATTTCCCAGAACTTTATATTCTATATATTTGATATCATTATTTTGGTTTCTTGAACTAAACTGTAAGAAGTGGTGGATGATAATTGAGTAGAATATTAAGAGAAAGAAGGAAAGAATTTGTAGAAGAATGACAAGAGTCCTAAATGTACTCGAAAATGTTTCACCCCATTGGATTCCAGTGTTTAAGTCCCCACTGAGGTGGATAAAAGGCCAGCTTAGTAAGGAATCATGTGTTTACTCCTAAATGTTATAGCCTATACATTTAGTTGATTAATACAGTCTGCTTGTTTCTTTCATAAAGAAATGAATATTTAGAAATAAATTATTTTGTTAAAATGCTTAAATATGTATACTCAAAAAATTCTATATTATGCATTTGAAGTTGTTTATTTTAATTTAAAGCAATCAGGCAAAACTAAAAAGTTTTTTTCATCTTGTTTTTTGTTTGGTTTGCCCTTTGGATACCATATTAATAAAACTTTCATTCAAACTTTTAAATTAAGTCCACTGAAAATGCCCAACTTGATTAACTGTTATCCTATATGGCCCTCAAAACGTGATAATTGACATATTCATTCATAGTGCTAGTAAATTAACACACACATGTAAAGCACAGGTGGGGGACAGAATGCTCCCTGAATCCATAGAACTGCTTATCATAGTGAGTAAAACTATCTATAGGTGACTTTTGGAAGGCTTCCCTTAGGGATGTATTTGAATCACTAAATCCAAAGAGAATATTTAACCCTTATTTGATACAATGACTTCATGAAAATGGGTCCTAATTTGGAAGGTATAATCAGAGTTAGATAGTCACTAGTATGCCTCTCTAATTCAGTCATTGATATAACCTGAGCTACGTGCACTGCTTTAAAATATTCCCTTACCAAAAACTAAAGCTGGGAAAAGCATGTTCCTTACGAGCATGATTTAGTAAATCCAGACTTAGAAATTAATTAATGAAGAGTGTGCCTCTGCAAAACTCCAGTATATTTATCAGAAAAGCACCCCTCTATGAAATAATAAAGATTTCGGCCTTCCTGGGGAGCTTTATATTTTATAAAACAAGACACACAAAAAAAGGAATCGCTTGCAATAGATTATAAGAGATACAAAATTTCCCTGTAAGTTTTTGTCGTAATATTTCTTCCTATATTTTAAAAAGAATAGTAATTAATGCTATAGTTTTTCTTCAAATTCCATCTTAAACTTTACTTGTTTTATATCACCTTCCTACAGTGTAAATTATATATAGTATAAATTACAGATATATAATAAATAAATTACATACAGTGTAAATTTTATACATCTGTATATACATGTTTGCATTATGTTTATAAAATATGTGCATGTATGCATCTGTATAGTGTGATAGCCTGTGTGCTTAACTTATGACATATTGAGCCTTGTATTGTTTTTTACATTCATTATTCATTCATTAATTCAGTGAATCTTCACAGTGCTCTATAATGTAACTAGTATTAGTGTCCTCATTAATATGAAGAAATTAATGTATAAAGAGGTTGAATAAGCCCAAGGTTGTACAGTGGCAGTAATCAAACCCCAAATTGTGCTCTTAATCAAAATGCCATATGGCTTTTGTTAATTTTCTAACATTTCTAAAAGCCAACATTAATCTCAAAAAGAGATAGTTTGGACATTTACTTGAGTAAGTGACCAGTTAGTTTAACAAATTCCTGTAGAACTGACCAATGAATGTTGATGCAGTGTGGACTTGTGTTGACCACAGGGACCTGAAGAGGGATTATCTCCTTTATAAGCAGTAGTCACTTCCCTGTTCTTGCTGAAGATGCGTAAGTGCCCAGTGTGGCCAGAAATGTCAATTCCAGAAGTCAAGTCAGAAATCTAGATTTGTCAGTGAAATTTCAGATATTATAATTTGTATCTTGTAATTAAGCTTAATAAACAAAAAGCACCTTAATGGTGTCCAACAAAACAAATATAGAGAGAGGAAATAAGAAGAGCAGTAATTAGTGAGCTCAGTCATATCCAGACATTGCAGGTTGAGTTCCAAGGATAAACAAACTCTGAGACAGAGATACATATGCAGGAAGTTTATTGGGGAATGCTCCTGGGATCAATGCCTCATCTATTGTGATTGATATATACATAATCAACAAATAATATATTACTGTTGCCCATGATTTGATTCTTCTGTTCTCAAATTATTATGTTCTCACAGTTGATATTAGGTGCTTTTTGCAATGCAAATACTGAGACCCACACTCAGGAAGTTTTGATTCTGTAGACAAACTTGGTGGAGAACAGTTATATACATTTTTACAAGTATGCAGGTAATTCTAATGATTTTAATACATATGCCACATATTGAGATATACTGATTTAAAAGAGACATATATAAATAAGAATTTATATATTTTCTCGAGGGTATGAATTATATATTGTAAATCTTTTATAAGCCCTCATGTAAGATGTAATAAATAATTTGAATTTACTATTTTATTTAGCAATTATTACGTGATACAAAATATACACAAATTATCTTGTAAACTATATAACGTTTTATAAGTGAAATTATATTTCAATGAATCAAAATTATTTTTGAAAATTTCTGACTTGGTAAGCTACAATCCCGTATTTCAACATTTTAATGCTGCCTCAGGACTTGGCTAATTGTGTTGGGCCATCTTGTCTCTAAAGCATTAAATACTAGCAAAGCTGTGTAAGCTTTAAATATAATTTTCCAAATTATATTTTCCCACTAATGCTTATGAAATTTCATATGTTATCAAAATTGCAATAAATTTCTTTATTATAAAATATATTTCCCTTAGCTTTAATTGCACCTCTGACCTGTGTCTAATAGCATCTTTTAAAACCATGAAAGAGAATACTAAGCATTATACTTCTGCAGAACCTGTTTTTTCTAGCTACATTCTTAAGTATATTTAGTAAATATGAAAGGGAATTGTTTTTCTCCCAAGTGAAGTAAAATTGCACTACAAATCATTTTCTGCTAATGACTGTATTCTTTTAAAATAGCAAAGCATATTTGGTCTCTAATCACTTTGCCTATCATTGTAATATAATGTTAATTTTAAAGAGTTCTCTTTTGGAATGAAAGAACTAATATACTGAATCTGTATTCGAAATTTACTTAAATATTAAAATGCTTTGCTAAGCTTTTGTTAAATCTGCAGAATATTCCAACACACTGAATCTTCTTAATATTAAAATATGACATTTATTAAAGCACTTCTGAGTAAAATAAAACCAGGCATGAAAATGTAATATCAGATACAATTTCTACAGTTTCACAAGGAGGTCAGCTAATCAATGAAATGGATCAGTGATTTCTCCTTAAATGAGCAGCCCATTAATACTAGCACACAATACATGCTAGACATTTCACCACTGAGTCACATCTTTAATTATCTCTCATACTTTCTGATTATAATATTTTATCCAATTTATCCCTAAATATCTAGTAAATGTATACTAGTAAGAGGGAGCCTCAGCATAGAATATTTTTCAGCTTACCACATAAATAGAAACAAATGCAAAAAATGAACTTTTATTGCTATACAGATATTATTTTTCATGTGAATTTATAATTGCACAGTTATCAATTACTAAATAAAGAGTATATTTGATTATGAATATATGTAATCCTTCAGCAAATCTTATTGAATCTACCTTCCAAATATTTGTAAAACATATATATGGAATATGACCACTTTCTTCACTTCCACGGCTATGTAGTCCCTATCATTTCCTATCTGGGTTACTGCAAAACTTCCTAATAGGTCTCCGTTGTTCTATACTTGACTCTACATCCAGTTCTCAATCACAGCAGTTACATCATTTTTAAAGCATAGACCATTTTGTTCCTCTGCTCGGAAAGCTACTGTGACTCCATATCTCACTCAGAGCAAGAGTAGAAGTCTGCCAGGCTTTATGTGATCTGCTTCCTGTCTCACCTCCTCAGCGCCTCTGGTCTCATCTACCACTAAACCCCTCACTCATGCATTCCAGCCATGCTAGTCTGTTTATTAATCCTTAACACACACCAGAAGTGTTCCTATCTTTGGGCCTTTGTTCTAGCTGTTCCCACTCCCTTAAAATTATCTACCCCTGGATATCTGTTTGGTTACCAAACTGATCTCCATCAAATCATTGTTCAAACTCTGCATGCTCAATGACAGTGTGCAAACAACCTTACTTAATGTAACAACTTGTAACTTCTTCAACATTTCTGACCCCATAACCCCACTCTTTTTTTTTTTTTTTTCTGTCTGGAGTACTTCACAACTTCCACATTGTACAGTTTCCTTAGTTGTTAACTCTATTGTCCATCTTTTTGGGGGGAAAATATGTGTTTTACTAAGATAGAGATGTTTATTTTCCTTGATTTTACTTCCTAAACACTTACAAGAGTGATGTGAACATACGAGGCCCTTAATAAATATTTGTTAAATAGAATTGAAATAAATTCTAGTTTGTGACATTAGCTGGAAGATAAATTATTAAATGCATATGATTTTTATTTAAGAATTGGAATCTAAATTTAAGTGACAGCAATGGTTCAGAGGTTGAATTGCCAGAAAAATTCATTGTATTTTTCAGAAAACACCACTATTTTTCTTTTCCCTTCAACCACAACTAGTTTCCTGATTCTAGAATTTGGGGTAACTTTAAAATTAAGAAAACAATTTTTTAAGAAGTAAAAGCTGACAAATAATTGCTGCTTTCTTCTAAAGCTTTGTTATTTTTTCATAAAAACTACAAGAAGTTCTAATAATGAGTCTCATTATGGTATCATTGCCAAAATGGTCATGTCATAGATAACAAAGCAAAAACAAATAAACAAAAAACAAAGTGACATAGTACTTTTATCTCTACTGTTTCTTAAAAGCAGTTGTCTTTAAAAACTAAGCAGAAAATGTAATTTTAAGATTAAGGTCATTTTTTAAATTAAATATATTCAGCTTTGTTAAAAAATGCATAATTTATTGTATTACCTGTCTTTTTCTCATTTCTCATGAAAACTACGTCAAGAAATTGTTCTTATCTGCAAAACTGCACTTAGATACAATGAATTAGGGAACTTGTTGGCTTCAGAATGCCTGGTTCCAAGTAGCTTCTTTCTGTGCATATCTTTCACTTTCTCACCAAGCAGATGGCAGCATAGTGGCAAGTTATGGAGACATGCAGGCCAATTTATTCTGCCATGCACTAAAAACTGTGCTAGAATTTGTGGGCAAAATAAAAGCAAGAGAAAGAAACTAACACTTTTTGAGAGCCATATTATATACCAAGCTCTGTGTTAGTGTTTTCATATACACTATTTTATTCAAAAAAATTCTTGAATTAGCAAGAGAGATATGTTAACACACAGGAGTACAGTATGTCTTATAAGTACATTTTTTCTTTTTAGAAGGGTAATGCCATAATTGGATTAGTCGTTTGAACTTTATGCAGTATAATATTTCTATCAAAAAGAACTGGTGGGACTTTCCAGATACAGTAAATGATTATGAAGAAGGTATTGAGGTGAGAATGAGAGTTATGATTACTGGATGGCTGACCTGAAGGAGGATGAAGAGTTCCAGCTCATATGTAACCTCATTAGATAAGCTGCTTTATCACTTTCTAGCTAATGACTCTCCAAGGGGTTCGTAAGCCAGCTGTGATGGCAGCAGGAGCCAGTTTCACATATTGTAGGTGCTAGACACGGCCAAGGATTTCTGCCTTTATAACAGCTGAAGGGGTTGGAGGTGGGTTGGTTTGATATGAAGGGAGGATACAACTTAACTATATTTTAATTCAGGCAAAATGGGTTCTGCTTAAGCAGTCAATATCTAAACTTGTGATTATGTATAATTCTGTGACCAAGTTTAAATGCAGCTTAAGACTAAATCTTTATATGCCAAGGCCTCATTAAAAAGAAAATTAATAATTCCTTTGCTAATGTTAAAATTGAATGACCTGAAAAATGTGTCTGAGAATTAACAGTGGCTATAATTCATATGTAAAAATACCAAGGCCATCACAAAACTGGGTCCGGTAGAAGTGTGTTGCCCCAATTTAGTACCTTTACTTGTTGAAGAACTGTTTTTTCTCAGCTAGCTTCTACTGCCTTTCATACCATGCATTCCTAGGACTGACTCCCACCTGTTATGTATGGGAAATGTGAATTCATTTTCACATTAGCTTATTTAAGACATAATTAAAATAGTAAATCTTTTTTAAAATCCCTATAGTAAATTTCAAAGCCAGAAAGTTGTGGGGTTTCTGCAGGAATATTTTATATCTACCTAGGCAAACATACCACTTACACACTAGAGAATAAAGCCCTCAAGAGCATCTGCCTGTAAGTTTGCTTGCATCCTAGAAGAAAGAACGAATGAGGACATAAGAGAGGAAATCCAAAATGTTGAACAAGTTATTATATGTTGAGGAAAGAGCAGCCAGGGAGAAATGACCCCCGTAAGCACAGCAGGTAGTTTTACTAAATGTACAAACTGAAATTACGATGTTCCATCTTAGGACTGTAGTTTAGTTTTCCTCTTGTCAAGGCTAATTATTATTTTCCAACTGGCTTCTAAATGTTTTCAATATTTGTTTGTATTGCTATCTCACTTGTATAGTTAGAAGCCAAGCATATAGGGAATGTATTCAGAGAATCTAATAATGAATACTATTCATTTACATAATGCGGAAACTCAATATCAACAGGACATTCTTGAAAATACATAATCCTTCTGAAATATAATCAGACATAGTAAACAATTTTGCCTTAAGTTTACTTAGTCATTTTACTAGTTAGTGTAGAAAGTAATTTCTTTGCACAATTGATATTTTATACGTAAGTAATTTATTGCATATCAGATAAGCAGTTTGCATCTGATAGGTAGATACTCAGAAGAGTATATATTGCTTTAAAAGGATAGATGTTTTCACAGAAATAGTGTTACACACAATCTAGAAATTCTATAATTACAGTATGTAATATAATACAAACAATATTAGAACAGTAGCTTTCCAAGTCTCTGAAAATATCTGTAACCTCACAGGGAAAACTCCTAAATATTTTCAGGTTGATTCTACAGGTAAATTCTGATGTTATAAGCTAAGTGACATATTCAGTTCAACAAAATGAAAAACTTAAAAGGATATATCTTTAAACATAGTTAGGAAGTTAGAAAGGGGGTGTTATGCAACTATTCTTAACCATAGATAATCTCCTACATATGCATTGTTAAATATGAGGATTTTTAGAAATCACTCCTTCCTGCTTTACCAGTTGTGGTTTGAGGGAGTAAATTACGCTCATTCTTAGGATCTGTTAGCTTCACTGTTATTATTATAAGTACGGCAGTGCAGGCCCTTCCTACGTTAGCACAACTATATCATTTGCTTTCTTTCCAATAATATGTTCTCATTGTACCCTCTTATCACTTTCAAAAACATAGGAGCTTAGCTGAGCCATTTCTTTAACTTAGAGGAACTTTAATTTCTACAACAGGAACAACGAAATCAACTTTTTCCCATCTATCAAAAGTGTACTTTAGGGTGCATACTCCAGCGCGTCTAGTCCTACAACTAGGTTCTTATAATAAAACATAAACTGTGGATCCCTAAAGAGAGGATCGAACACCGAGAGTGAATTTTTAGTACTTTTAGCATCAGTAAAATAACACACTAAAGAAGATTAAATAGTTTCATAGGCCATAAAATTGATAAGACAAAACACAGTACTTCTTAGGTAAAAAGTTGAACAAGAAAAGATCAGCAGAGAGTGAATCTGTTGATCTTAGAATTCAGTGATGAGCACTTTAAAAAATATGCAGCAGAAGCCAAATCACTTATTCATCCACAAGAGTAACACTAATGTTACAGAGATTTTTCAAATAGAAAAAAGTAGACTTAGCCATTGGTTTCCATCACTTATTCATCCATAAGAGTAACACTAAGGTTACAGAGATTTTTCAAATACAAAAAGGTAGACTTAACCATTGGTTTCCATAACCAGAGATAACAGCTGAAATCAGAGTAAGCTGTTATATAAAGGGGGATGAAGTTTCTGTCATTTAGATTGTTCTTATTAAGTATTTTTTTTTAATTTGTCATAGATTTGCATGATTTGGGACCTTTGAAGACAAAGACCACACAACTGCTGCATATTCTTATAATTATGCTCTTTATTCTATGACTTAGTTTACATCTTTGAGATATGTGACACACAGCTTA